>NC_064896.1:22336245-23028245 GCF_929443795.1 Astur gentilis
ATTAAATTAATTTTATTTCACCTACCAGTATCCCCTTCCTAATTCCTTTTTAATTCAGGCGACTTCTACTTTTTCCCTCCAGTTTACAGTGTATTTTTTTGCGGAACTGGCACATTTGAAAATCTTCTAGGACATAAAGACTGAGCTATATTGTTGTCTATCAGCTTCCATACCTGTGACATAAGTACTTTTTTTATATATAGGAATTATTTTTGAGGCATGATATATTTGAGGTTAAATGTTTCTCATCCATAAGCTAGTACACCCATTTATGTGCTCAGCTATGGTGGACTTATTCTGTCATACTCACTTTTTGGTCTTTAATCAGCGTTAGGTCAGTATTTCTTCTGTTTAAGTGACTTGGGCTGCAGAGTGTCCATGTTCTCAAACAGGACCTCAGTATCCACAAAGTTAATAATATTGAAGGGAAAAATGTATAGCTAGACCACCCAGAAGGTTCTTTTATTCATCTCATCCCCTGAACGCTTCTGAAGGTGCACTCTCAGTTCAGAACCCAAACTCAGTCTCTTATTATTTGTCAGAGTCCCCAGTTGTGTGTCATTGTCTGCCTTCCTTTGCAGACAGATTTTTCTTAGAACACTGCTAAGGTGTGTGTCTAGTCTCTATGTTTTTACTCAGAAAAACTGTATACAAATCTGGGTTTTAACAAAGCTTTTAAATGCATCCTCAGCTTTAGTAAGTTACTTTTATGAGATTCATTTCCTGTATCTTATTTGAGTTTGAGATCTTCAAAGATTATTTTCACCCAGGAGGTCACCTGCTTTCCCCAGTGCGCAGAGTCTCATTACTCTTTAAGAGACAAAACAAACTACTGTAAATGTAGCTGCATCCGATAATAAAAAACCACTCAAAATTACAAGTTTCAAAATATAATTTAGCTTTGCAGTGTACTCCACCTGAACCTGTTCTGTAGCCACACAGAGGCTCAAAGGCATGAGCGATGTTACTGGAGAGCAGTGAATTCTGAAAATCCAGAACAAGTGCAATGGTGCTCATCAAAGCCATGCTTGTTTGCACAGACTAGATCAGCTGCAAATCTGTGTAATAGGTGGGATTTTACAATGCAATCATGATTTTACTCTCTGAAATTATATTGATGGGCTTTTCCTGTTGGGCTTTCTCTATTGATCTGCCTCCTAAAAAATATTGACCGTTCATCACGATGGTTTTGGTGGGAAAAGGATGCTGTTTCTTCTGTATTTTTTTATTACTTAAGAAATGTTCTATAGTCTAAGGAAGTGTTGTAACTGCTTTGAAACATGGAAAAAGCTTATTTCTTCTCTGAACCTGTGCTAATTCCACAGGATAGTATAATGATCATGACTTTTTTGTCCAGTTGTATTAGGGTCAACAAAAAAGAAATTTTGATTTCTATGTCAATGTAAAGAATATGTCAAATAATGTTTTTAAATGAGAAAAGAATTATTTTAAAATTAGTGAAGTTTGTCATTTTAACAAGAGTTAAATCTAGACTACAGCTATGCATGCTCTTGAAAATACTTCTACATGTGAACAGCTTAACAGACATGAATGTAACTCCCTTGAGTTCCCTTGTGGAATGACAATATGGTTTGCAGAACCTCCAATTTTTATTATTAAATCTCAAAGGTGGGAACTTTCTTTAATTAGTTGGGCTGGAGGGTAAGGAAGCAATCTTAGCTAGGTGAACAAAAATAACATTTTAATTTCTTCCCCCCCCCCCCCCAAGTGTGAATTGAGATGATTCAGCAACTGTGGGTTTTACTCTCTTTTAAAGAAGAAACAGAAAATAGTACAAAGACATGTTTAAGTTCACTCATGTGCTGTTGAGTTACTAAACATACTAATATTTCTTCAGAAGACCTTAAGGCTAATATATGTAGAGTGTTATTTGTTACACTGTCATAGATAAAGTGCTCAAATTTGTTTATTTCCTCTAATCTCCAGCCATTTTATCTTTATAAAATGAAAACATTATTTACAAATATTACTAGTGAGTTCAGAGACTCAATGAAATGTGTGAATTCTCTTATAGAAGTACATTTACAAAAGTAAGGTCCAGGGCAACCATAATGCAGAACTGTGCGGTGGTGATGGTATGGTTTTCCTGAGACAACTAGCAGCCACATCTCTTTTCCCATACATAAATGGCAGTCAGCAATAGCTAGAAACAAAAGACCCCTCTCTCACTCTCTGAATACAGTGACATTCATTCTCAGAGAAGCAGGGGCAGCTTTTTGAAAGCAGACTTCTTCAGTCCAACAATAACACACAATGAGTTATTGACTTGTTTATATATGGAGCTCTTTTCAGTAACTAACTCTGACTCCCCACAGTCTGGACAAATGATTGATTTCGTTGTTAGAAAAAGAGAAAGCTCTTGCACTAAACTCTGTAGTGCAAACTACTTTTTCCCCATTTGTTCCCCCACTGAATAGGACCTTATTAAAATGCACTTTCCAAAAAATACCTGCAGCTGGCCTTTATAAGCATGTTTTGTATATATAAATAAGTAATTTGTCCCACTCTTTTGTATGGTAACAAACCATTGGAGAATCTTGTCGACACATATATGAAGGTTGAGTGTCATAGGATTTTGGTTAAACGATATTATTTATATCGATATGCATACAAAGCATGATTTTTAAAGTATTTACAGTAGCTATTTGCTATTTGGTTACAAATACTAATTTTTAAAAGTTAATAGGCATGATGGTTTTTTATTGAGAAATTCCTATTTCCTTTTGACACCAGTTGTTAAAGTAATATGCCATACACGTGTTATTTTGATTTTTTTTATATATGATCAACTAAACAAATATTTGCATAACTATTAATTAACCTTGCAACTTTTGCACATTGTTGTAGTATATCATCTATTATGTTTTATTTTTTGAAACACTATTTATTTTAATTCTTCATATACATATATGCACAACATTTTATTTTAAAGAATGTGAGCTTTCTTATGTCCTCTTTTATTGCTATGGGGTTTCTTAAATAAGTAAATAAGTATGTGGGGTTTTTTTAATAAATTTAAATACTAAACCATATTACTTAAAAAGAAGCTGCATTTGTCCAACAGCTGTGTTGCAGGAACAATTTTTATATAGCAAAAAAAGGATGCAGAGTTCTACTGAGCCCTGCATTTTGTTAGTTACGAAACATTGTGGGAAGTTAAGCGCTCATTAGAATGTTGCTGAAGGTATGTTTCCCATGCATTTTACTAACACGTATAGAAATGTAATGAGGAATTAATGGAGTTAATGCCATGTTACTCCTGATTGTCCAGGTTCTTGCACCTGTGAAGTTTTGTTAGCCATGGCACACAATATGTGAAATGCTAGCAGATCAAATGCAAAATGCTAGCATTTTACTGCAACATGACATAAATTCTGTAGAAAGCTACTCAAGTTAGAAGGAAATAAGGTATCATATCCCTTGTATCCACGTGAATACTCTTTGTGTTTCTTACAAGATTTAAGGAAGTGTGGATTTTCAATTTGTATAGGTTTCTGTGGCTATAAAAAGAAAACTGGGAAAGTGTAAATTGTGGATTTCTAATCTGGAATATTAACCTTGAAACTTGCTGAGTTAGTTATTCTAATTCCGTGAGTTAATCACGTCATGCCTGTTTTTACAAATTTGTATTCTTTCCATCTTTTGTGTATTAATTTCTTTTATCTCCTTTCTTTTCATTCTTAATCTTTGATTTGTTTTCCAAACAAAAATATTTTTATTATCATACTTACTTCCTTTTTCTTTCTTTAAAGTAGTTCTCCTAACGTAATTTAGCTCCCTTTTGGAGTGCTAGCACAGACAGGCCACCAGTTTCCACTTATCATTAATCCTGCCCAGGCAGATCTGATTGATCAACAAAATATATAATATTAGCATAATTTGTGATATGATATCAGCAGTGATATTCTGATGTTCACTAAGCCTTGCTAGAACCTAGTTAGAATTACCAAAGATTTAATTAAAAAACATTCCTAGCAGGTAAGTTGCGAGGGGAAAAAATTAACTAACTGTCTGCTCTTCTCCATTTTCATATGAACACCAGGGATTAGCATACCTTTGAAAAAGCATGTATAAGCACAGCAAAGAGGACTTGGAAAGAGCTATATTTTCTATAGAAGTCCATGCGTAGAGCAGAAATTTGCTGCGGAAATGAATGCCTGTCTTGTTATCTTTAACTTCTATGTATCTTGCTCTGTGCCTTGTGGATGTAGATCAGGAGCTCATAGTAGCATCATTCTTAACTGGTTGTGGAGGGTCGGGGGAGGAAAAGGAAGAGCTATTCTTCTGTGTAGCTTCTGTAGTCTTTTGTGTAGACCCAGAGATTCATAGGGTTTTCCTGTGATCTCAACGTATCCATACTTACAATTGACTCGTCCCTCCCCCTGTGTATCTGAATGTCCTGGGACAGACCCTCAGCTGCAGTGAAGTGAAGTCAGTTGAAGTTGGTGGCTTTTTACTCATTTAATTGAGTGACATGCAAACCTGGTCTTACGCCTTCTCCCCCAAAGCCTTTCAGAAAATCTCTGAACAGCAGCTTTGTAGAGCTTTTTAGCTTTTGTCTCTCCTACAGCTTCAGGTGTTATGTAAGGAATCAAATTAGGATGATCAGGAACAGCTCCTGGTCTTTGAAAGACATTATGTTGCAGTTATGTGAGTATATTTGGGTTTTGGACAAGTTACACTCATTTGACTGAAAAAAACATATCTGTTTTCTGTCTGAAATGTAACCAACAGTTTAAATATTTTTTTCAGTCAGTACAGTACCATTCAACAGTGATAAGCACGATACAAGAATAAAATTAAATGTATGCTGAAAAAGTGGGACACTGTATTTGTATCTTTCATTTCCATTAAACGGAAATAAAGATGCAGTATGCAAATTTGCAAAGAATTGTGCCTTAAAGCAACTGTTTTGGCTTAAACTTTTGTTTAATTTTTCTTTAAAGATGTTTTACTTTATTTTTACTTATGCATAAAAAGGCAAGTCTGTGTGTTCTGAAATCCTGAGTAGTGCCATAAGAATCTGTCAAAATAAAGTTCTCAGATTCTTTGCAAGTGTCCAGGCATTTTCTCATATTTAGAATCAGAACTTTAACAATATTTTTTGTCAAATGAAAGGCATGTCATATAACGCTAACTTTGTTAGCCCTTTGCTCATGCCGGGAAGAAAAAGCTTCTGTGATAAGGCTAACAGTAACCATCTTTAACTTTTATATTTACTTAAAAGCTTACCCATCTGCTCCCAGTTCTTCTGGTTTTGCTTTCAGCTGTAATTGCTGAAGACCAGTGGGTGTACTAATGTCAATCAAATTGCCTTGTGACAGCAAGCATATACAGACCCTTTTTTCCTTTCTAGAGATTTCATTTACCACACTTAGATGAATAGTTCGAATTGTTTCAAACTTTGGGACAGTAGATGAAATCCCGGTTTTACTGAAGGTAATAACTGATCCTCTCATAGTGCTCCCTTCTGACAGGTATCTTGGGTAGGGCAAAAACACTGTAGAACGCCTGCTGTTCAGAAGAGGAAAATGCAGATGTGAGGCCAGTCCCTACCATAGGTAGGGTACAAGTATTGTTTAAATAGGACCCCCTCAATGAGTTGGAGACTGGGAGCTTTAAACAACCCATACAAAAGCAATTGACTACTGTCAAAAGTAGCATGGTCGGAATTTTTTTTAACCTCGTCTCTACTGCGTGTAAATTAGACACTGTTTTCCCAACTTTAAAATACTGGCCACCGAAAAAAGTACTTGGGATGTATGAAGTTTTTAGTTTACTCATTCTGAAAGGTGTTTTTTTATAATTATATTGCAAGCCAAGCGAACCCTAATAACATTTAAAATACATGCCTTTTCAAGTTGATGCAGAATAAAAAACAAATGTACATAAAAATGCTAATGTGAAAATGTATAAGAAATACCATATATGTTTATATGAAAATGCTTCATATGGGTTTTTAATCCATGCCAGATGAAGTAAGTGACTTAGATAAACTAATTTTGCTGACAAATAAGAGTAAAAAAGACCATAAAGACTATATTTGAAGGCAAGAAAACTTATTTTTTGTAACTGACTTTTGATTTTGATCTCTACATAAAAATAGGACAATTTTCTACCACTATGCTTCTTAATGACCCAGTAAAGCAATTGCCAAAAATAATGTCAGGATACAGATTTCTGAATCTTTAGATTTACATCTTTTTTCTGTGGAGTATTGTGATCCCCAGATGCGAAGGTTAATTTCCCCAATAGATAGAGCAAGAGCTGTACTAGGCAAGAGCTAACAACTTGATATTCTCCTGTTCATTGGCTTTAGGAACACAGAAAAAAAGTCTCCAGGATGCCTATATGTATGTGACCCTATTTTAGACTTAGTCTGTCATTGGCTTATGATTCAGTTCTATTAATAAGTTTAACCATGCTTATCAGAAACAGCTAAATACCTTGGAAAGTCAGTATCAATACTGACTACCACAAAACCCCTCAGTCTTTATTAAAGTAAATGAACTTTACAATGAATTATGGCTTTAATGAATAATTTGTTTTTAATTATTCATATTCTGGAATGTCTCTGGGTATAAGACATTTGTCACTTTGATAACACTCTGTCTGTTAAAACTTGAAAAGTATTAGTAAATTCCTTAGGTTAGCAAGGTTGGTGACTGTTTGATTTTCTCTTTTCTTTATGAAGACAACTATTGCATTTTCCCCAAAATTTTTTTCTCTTTTTTCTCTTCCTAACTCCATATTGAGTGGGTCTGACTCTTTAACTTTCTTCTCTTTTCTAGCCCTTTCTGTGTAAAAACACTTTGAAGATTAAGTTCTTGCTCTAATTAACTCAATGGTCAAACAAAAAATGAGTAGTGTCATTAGAATCCATGGTTACAATCAAATATTCTTTTTTGTTGACATCTAACATTGATAAAAAAGAAGTAAAAGCATCTAGTTCATAGTTCTATGTAAGAAACAGTGTGTAGCTGTTCTGCCCCCAAACAGAATTTTGGCAAGTGCAATTTCATTCCTCTTCCCTTATTGTGCCAGAATGGAAATAAATTTCATCGACCCTTTTACTTGTACAGATAATTTCTTCCTGCGTGGCCAGCTTCAGTACCTTGACTTGCATGATGAAAATGTGTAGTAAAGACTATGTTGTCTCTCCTTATCACTGCCAGCCTACTTTCTGCCAGTGTGTTTGGAACAAAGGAAAAAACCCCAGTGGTTGGGTGTTCCCACTCAAAGGATGGGTGGGAAGCTTGAAATGAGGTAAAAATTCAATGTATTCCAATACCTTCTATGTAGTAGCTGTAAATATATTTAATGTCATGTGTGACTCCAGCACTGTATTTGACCCCATGTAGAGGATGGATTCATCCTTCCTCTAGAGAAAATCTCCCTGACTGCAGCGAGTATGAAAAATTGATCTCTCATACTCAATTGAAGGTTTGGTATATGTCATACTTTTTATCAATTCTGCAACTTTCTAAAGAAACTAGGAATGTTTTCTTCAAGTCTTTTTTTCTGCATTTTTTAATACACAATTCCTTTTGCTAGTAAAACAATTTTAAAAGAGATTTTTCAACCTAGCAAAATATTTATTATTCAGTTAAGATTTTAAGTAACTCCTTTGCTTTTGTTAGAACTGTGTTGTTGCTCTAACGTGAAATGTTAAACTCTGTTCTGTACTTTTAGGGAAGAAGTGTAGTTTACAATGTCAAGATTTAGTAAGCTAATCATAAGATTATGCAGGAAATTTTATAATGAAAAACTTAAATCAAGCATTTTTCTTACAATAGTTCATGCTGAGATGTTGACAGTGTATTCTATAAATGAAATATGAATACAATTGATGGCAGATAAAAGGGAAGAATGATTTCTTCGTAGGTTTCTGGATGGCAAAAAAAAAAATTATTCCTTCAGATATACTACTATTAATACATGCATCTTATTGCAATGCTACCAGTAAATATATGTTAACATTTAATATCTTGGAATAATTCAAAATCTTTTTAGAATTATTTAAATGATATTTCATTTTCCTATCAATAACTTGTATTTGACATTAACTTGTTTTCAGTAACATTACTTTTCCTTGTTTACTAATTTCTAACAACTCATATTTTTCTTAAATAAAACCGACTCCTGAAACAACATATATATGTAGACCTCAATCTTGAGCTCCCTACTTAGGCAGAAATCCTAAACTACCTGCCTGAGATTGGGATGAATAGCTTTTCCAGTTCCATGTGCTTGGTAATTTTACCTCTGCATGCTGAAAGGCATGTACCAAAATAAAAAGCTTTTAATGACCCATAACTTTTTCCAGAAATATGGAGGTAGAAGAGAAACACTATTTATTATTACCATGACAAAAATACTGCCCAGAAACAACCTTGAAATGTTTAGGAGGCCATGAAAATAAAAAGGAACAACGAAAATTATGTAGAGAAAGAGAGAGAAAGATGTATTAAGTGGGCAAAAAATTAAACACCTTTTTCGTTCCGGATGCTTAAGATCTTCCAGTACATGTTATTCAGTTAATTTACAGACACTACATTTTCTATTTAGAGCTTGCAAATTAATACCCTGCATATACAAATCCACTTGATTTATTTTAATGTTTGTGAATCACATGCAATAGCCGTTCAGGTTTTTCACTAATCTTCAGCAGGGTGTTTTAACTATCCTCCTAAAGACTTATGGCACACTGAAAGGTATGGAAGTGGTGCCAGGTACTGCACCATCCAGTTCTCCAAGCACCTAGTACAGGCAAGGTCACACTTCTGTTTGAATGAGTTTGAATCTGGAGAGCAGAACTCACCATTACGCCTCCGAGCAGCTTTAACCTACGAACAACGATGAAGCAACCAGGAGGAAGTGAGAAGCTACTCTAAGTGGCACGGTGTGCCAAGTGGTTGCTGGGTGGAATGTCGTCACAGCTCTCTGGTTCTCTTCAATGGAATGAAAACATCCATCGCTCAGAGAATGTAGGCCCATTTATTTTGTCTTTTGAATAACTCAATCGGTTGTCAATATTTGATATGTCCTTCGATGTGGATATTAATTTTAGTATCACTTGACATTGGCATGGATACCAATTCAGTAATACTTCCATGTTAAATGATCCAGCTTTATCTTTAAATAATCCTTATTTTTGTAATTCATCTAACTAAACAACTTCTTCTAAGTGTAATTTGAATAAAAGATGTATCACATTAGTGGGCATATTAATTGTCACCTGTGTTATGCAAAAGAATGAAATTTAGATATAGTTAGTCAATCAAAGATCAGATTTTTATTCACTAACAACTTAATTAGACATTCAAGGTAGCAAACCATGACCAATTGTTTAACACAATTGGTATCACAGGGGTACATGGTATTTTTCGTATTATTTAAAAGATGTGGAATCTGAACATTTGCACTCATAGTAAATCACAAATTGTGGCACCATCATAGCCTTATTCTGAGGTGTTTTTTTCTCTTTTCTGATTCCCTATTGAATAGTCTTATTTCTATTTTACAATTAAAGTAATAAAGGTCCATGAAATTTACATTTCTTTCCTTCCTTAACAGTCCTCCTCTGAGATTCTAGAAGGTGAGTGCTGTCAAAGCCATATTTGGAAAGCATTTGGGCATATGAAGCTGCAGATAGGTACAGAATGTGATTTTCAAAATCTGGGCAGTATTTCTTCTCTATTGGGAATGAAAATGCTGGAAACTTCGGTGCAGAAGTCGTCATTTTGCAGAATTACTTCACTCATTAAGAAAAGCCTTCCTTGTGATCCCTGATGCTGTTTGTTTTGCCTGGTTTAGAAAATAATTACAGACGCTGAGCTCAGATCCTAGTATAAATCAATACTGAAGTTGTTGAAGCTTGGCTGATCTATACCAGCTGAGGATTTGTTTCACTAAATGTGAACTCTTATTGCTATTCTTGCAATTGTATATCTCCTGCCCCTTGTTCAGATTTCAATTGACAGGTTCAGTGCAAAGTGGCTTGGAGCACTCTCTGATAACATGAGTGGACTCTGAGTAATATAGCATTTAAACTGACAGCTGATTTTATGGTGCTAAACTAAACAAGAGGGGCATGAAGAGATACTGATAATAGATGAACTTTATGTATAGGCATAATAAAAATAACTGATACTCATATTTGCTGTGGATTTGCAGTAGCACCAGTAGGCTTTAACTTATAAAATACCTTACAGAGTTGTCTTGAAACCTATGCACTGTATAATCATAAGCAGTTCATTTGACTTTAAGTTAATATAAACATTATATTATAATATTTACCAATCCATGTACATCCATCTTGGTGGGCAGAGATTATGGAAGAAGAAAATAGTTTTAGCATAGCAGGAAAACCACAGTTTTCTCATAATGTAGAATTTTGCAAGGCTGCAAAAAACAGGGGACCTCAACGTCTTTCACATCAGTACCGTTACCCTGTTACATGTCAGCCAAGGACATGACCCTCCTGTATTTTTAATGAGAAAAGTAGCTGATTCTTTGCATGTGCTTTTTTTGGCTACGTTGTGTTCACTTACCATTCCCTCACCCAACTCCTGTACAAGTGTCACTTCCATGATGAGTTTTCCTGGAGAATGAGGAGTAAAATGTGTAGGTTCTCTGTAGCACAATGAAAGCATGCATTTTTTTCAACTTATGCGTACGTAAGCCTTCTTTTGTGAATAAGACTCATAGGGTCAGATAATGTTTAAAGGGAAAGGCTTTATGTCTCTCAGGCCTGCATGTTTCCACATGGATGCTTCTACACACACACAGATTGAATTATGAACAGACCTATTAATGCTGGGATCACAAAAGGTCAAGTTTTGTCTTCTTTTACCTCTATTCAGAATTGCTTTTGAAAGGGGGGAAAAAAGGGATTTGCAGAAAAAAAGATTCATGATGAAGAATTTTACAGGTCTTTTTTTCTGTCCTTTAGCAACATCTGGGAGTTGGAAAAAAAATCTTATTATGTAAAATAGTCCAGGGGTATTGTATTACTAGATTTTAATATATCTCACTTGGGTCACTAGTAAGGTTACCTTATGGAATGACCTGCTACCTAAGGAACAAAACACTAAAAAGGAACTTGAGCAAAATTTTCCTGCTGCTATAGTGCATGTGTTTAACTGAAGACAAATCGTAAAAATATTCCAAGAAAAAACTTAAAATGTTTGGGTTTTCGATAATAATAGAGGTCTAGACCCTAAAATATTTTCTCAGGAAAATCTTACATTGAAGGTGAACTAATCCTTCAGAAGTTTCAGACTATTCATTTGAAAAGTTATGTTAAACTTATAAATAAAAGTGGATGTTACAAAGTTCTCTGCCCAATCTCATCACAAGTAATATTTATATTATTTTCACAAATATCTTTGCAAGAGGAAAATCAAATATTATTGAAAAGATTCTACTGCTGTATTTTGATGTTCTAAATACAGCGATGCAGTCATGAAATCACTCTAATACCAAAAAATATTGTCTCCTATATTTTCTACAGAAAACGTAGTTGAGAAACAGAGAACTGAGATTGAAATAATAATAGATGCTTTTAAGACGGCAAAAGGTTAACACTATACCCTAAAGCTCTGCATTACATTTGGCATCTTTTTACGTATGAATGTTTGCATGTGTGCATGAGGGAGTGCAAATACTTGCAAGTATGAATCTCTAAAGTACACCACTGCTCACTTTTTGTAATGTTAAAAATGTATTACTATGTCTTCATGCTTTTTTTTTATATTTGCAAAAAATGATACAAAATATCCTGAAGTGGAAAAATGCACAAGTGATAAAGAATTTTAAAGTGTGATTAAGACTGGACATTAGTCACAGAAGTTCAGAGAAACCTAAGAAAGCTAAGGAAATGGAAAACAAATTAAAGGCGTTAATAGCAAATGTGATACACATTGGAAAGAATCACTAGCATTATTTAAACAATTTCAGAACTGCTGATTCAAAAATTGACTGCTACTTCTCAGTAAAATCATCTAGGAATCCCTATAGACTGGATTAAATGAGAGTAGTGAAAGGAAATCAACTCTGACACTGTATAAAATTAAGAAAGAAAATTATTATTTCCCCCACCCCCCCAGGGCTAGGAAAGAAAGCTATAGTAAAAATACAAATTGCTTAAAGCTTTGTCTTCAAAAAGAGTACAAATATTTTATTTAAAGTAAAAATGAGAAGACTATGGCTCAACTAGGATGAGAATAAAACTGAACATAGTAAAAACCCCAGTAAGTTATAATTTACATAAAATAGATATACCAGATGAGATTCAACAACAATAAGGTTCACTACATTTTTTTTTCTTCTAAGTACTTAATGAAATTCCAGAACTCACTTTTGCAAGTTATCTTTGAGTCTTGCATGTTTGTTGTTTGAAAATAGGTAAAAATAAACAGATAATTGTTGTACTACTTCAGAAAATATAAGTTTGCATAATATGGGGTAAAAATGTGGAATAAGTCATTAACTTAGTAGGGCCAATACCTCTGTAAAGGATGTTTTGTGTCTCTTTCTGTAGCAAGGGTCAATGTCAGAGACTCAGCTGGACTGGACT
Organism: Astur gentilis; assembly: GCF_929443795.1. Classification (NCBI taxonomy): domain Eukaryota; kingdom Metazoa; phylum Chordata; class Aves; order Accipitriformes; family Accipitridae; genus Astur; species Astur gentilis. Next base: position 22,348,847 of record NC_064896.1, read on the forward strand.
GGACTGGATTGGATTGAGTAGTATGTGGCAATGTTCATATTCTTTTTTTTAATATGCAGGAATCTGTAGGTCTTGTGTTTTCAAAATCGATATCTTTTATCAATACTGGAATAGAATAAGAGTTATAATAATCTAGTAATGAGGAAGAATCTGTGTTTGAGCTGTTGGAAAACCTTTTCCCTTCAATATATGTTACAATGTCCTTCAAACAAAAGACAGAATAAATAAAACTGAAAAATCTCATATAATTCAGGACTTCATGGCTGTCTTAATAGTGTGAGTATGGTTTCTGCATGTACATACAAAGTCTGCAGTAAAATAGAATAAGAACATCATGTGATTGCCCATGCAATACAAAGCTATAACTCTTTAATTGCCATGCACAATCTATCCTGGGTATTTCTTCTAAGCCGTTAAAACTAATGGTATATGTAATCTAATTTTCTTTAAGTTAGATGCACAATTACATATGAAAAATGAAGTTGGGAACACAAATGGAGACAGCTGGAGGCATCAGCTCAACCACACTATGGTCCCAGTATTTTATTTGTGCTTGTACATGTAAAGCTTACATTTTCAAGATATGAAGTTTTATGTTTCCAAACTGAAAAATAACTCTGTAATTGTAGTCCTATGTTTAAATGATGTAAGTGGTGTATGGCTGGTGAGACTTTGCAACTCTGAAACCTGAAATTTCTGAAACTAAAAGGGTTGAGAGAATTTGGGCTGGCTTTTTGGAAGTATCCCTCTTTTGAGCATCCTGCTGGTGTTAGCCCTTTCTGAAGGCTAATTTCATTAGCATTCCTTAATAGTTTACAAAATTTAACATTATGATGGTGATGATTACATAGTTTACAGGACCAGCTATTTTTAACAGCTCTGAGAATGTAAATTCTAAACTGTAGCTACATTGTTGCTGCGTCTGTGAAATATAAACATGTCACCACTGGAAAGGCTGCCTTTTATTTTTTTCAAGGGACATGTAATCTTGAATTTTGAATGCTCAGCAGGGATGATTTTTACTTTATTTAAACTTCTTCTATACTTCCTTGATTTGAGACATTCTCTTGTCCTTCCCAAATTCATAAAGAATATATATCTGGTTCTTATTGTAATGAAAATATGGCATGAGAGATGTGTAAACATATTAAAAATATTTTATGGAAAGCTGGAAGAATATGTGCTAAATATGTTCAAAGAAACGTGTATAGTTTATACATATAGCATCTTTGGGACTTAAAGAATTATGCAGTCCTTTTCTATTTTAATGTATGCCATTTGTTTGTGAATACAGAGTTTGTAAATTACAAATAAGGGAAATAATGAATGTGGTTTTTCCAGTTATTAAAGATCATTATAAGTGTATAATTACTGGTGATTTATGTGGTTGTCTATAAAATGCAAAATGATGGGGGAGGAAAACTGTGTTTATTCCTTACATTTGCCACTATTGTATGTGGTTCTGCGTATGCCTTTTTTTCTCTAGAGGCATAAAAACATTCCTATACATCTGTATTAGAAATAGATTGATACGTAGAAGTTACACATATGTATTATATGTCCTGTCCAACTCAGAACAGTAAATACCCCATACTTTCTGTAGGTTTGTAAGGAAAAAACCCAATAGATGTGACATTAACATTAGCTCTTTCTAGTAAGTATTGTAATTAAATGTTCAGGTGAGGAAGTTAATTGATGAATTACAAGCAGCTGTCCAAAGCTATAGAGGTCATCTCTCGAAACTTGCTCCACTGTTACAGGCTAAGCAGCAACAGGGGTGGGTTTTGTGTCTGTATATATATATATAACAGAGCTTCCTACAAACAGTTTACTGTAGGATCTGTAGCTGGGTGTGTTTTGTAGTTTTTTATGGTCTAATACCTCCATTAACAAAATCTTGACTTTTGCTTGGTAGTGTTGTATGTACCTCTAGGATTCTGAAATGTATTTGTGCAAAATTAGAGTGTGTTTCTCATTGTTTGGGGGAGGGGCCTACAGCTGGTTTGTAATAATCTTTAACTTAAACCAAAATTGTTAAAATACGTAGAAATTGTCAATTCTTTTCACTAATTAGTTTTGAAAGTCAGTGAGCAGAACATATATACCTAAATTCCTTTGTTGAAAGCTAAATTCCATGAAATTAAACAATATTTCCTAGCAGATTTTCCTGGAACATTACAAATGTTAAGAGAACTGCTGCTTAAAAATCTACAGTATTCATGAGAGAGGATATTAATACATCTGGGAAAATATACTTTAAGCTATAAATCTGTTCTAAGCTGTACTGAACCTTACTTTAAGGGACAAATATTCTAAGAAATTCTGATCTTTGATTGGTAGCATATCCACTTTAGATGTGGGTGTGTATATCCACTTTGACTAGTGGATAGCCATGTGAGAACTAAAATAGTTCAGGATGATTTTTACATAGTAATGTTTGCTCTACAGTGCCTAAAACAGTGTTAGGTACCTGTTATGGTGTCTAACAAGCTCAAATGAAGAGAATAGTAGCACTTTGGTGACCTTGCTGGGTTTGGGTCAACTTTATGAGCAGCTTAAAAGCACTTTTGGAATTTGCTGTCTTAACTTTTTTTCAGCTTTGCCTGTTCTTAGTTCTTTCAGCAGTTTCATTGCTACAATGATAACTAAATCTTGTTTCTTGAACTCTCTTGCATAAAAGCATAGCTGACGTCTTCTTTCTTTTTCTTTACTCTTCCACAGAAGGGAAGTGGGTGAATATCCAAGTTTCAGATATTCGTTGTTTCCTATGGCAAGTCTTTGTACTGAGGACTATGCATCTGCTATACCTCTATAAGAAACCTATGGAATTCATTGTTGTCAGTCAAGAAATCAGCTTGCCATACAATGTCTTTTCCAGGAAAACTAGTTCTAAACCCCAAATTTTTCCTTTTTGTATTATGGCATTTTGCTATGTTATAAACTGTGGTAGTTTTAGACTTTGCTTTTTGAAAAAAACCTTCATATCTTTCTTTGCCAGAGAAGAAAACAAGAAGTTTTATGCAGGTCAAATTGCACTGATGTTATTTGACAGCTGTTTCTGGCAAAGCCTCTAGAAACCATGTATAGCTCAGTTGTACATCAGTGGGGAGATATCACAAAGACCGATGTTTAATATTGAACATTCAGAAAATGCAGAGAACCTCTTTATTTCTGACCATGATGCCCTATCCAAGCTGTAATAGGGAGTGAAATATAGTGTGAGGTGTTCCTCAATTAAAATCAATCCCAGTTGTGTTTTGGGTTTTTTCCATATTCTGGATGTAAGAAACTTTATGTGAGAATAAGAAAATCTGTGATGGTGCCTGTCAGGACTGAGGACTAAAGCTTGCAGATGTTGTAGGCTAAATGTCTTGTTATTTAGTTTGCCTTAGTTCTCCATCTGCTTCTGAAGTGGTTGAATGTGGTACCTACACAGCAGTACAGATTGGGAATTAGACCTATACTTTCCTATTTGGATATTTGTTGCAACTAAACCTAACCCATAATCACACTTCGTTCTTCAGAGACATTCAGAATGAACTGCTGGCTGAAGTTAAAGTACTTGCTTATCAATATAAATGTATGTAGTAACTTTTATGTTTTCCTGAACTAATCAATAAGAAAATAAGTTTTGACCTTGCATCATCCAGCTTTATGCTATGTGAATGATTTTCTGCAGGTGTTCCCAATGTCTTGTGATCTAATCAGGGAAGAGTCAGGGCACCTGTTGCCTCAGGAATTGCAGTACTTCTGAATGCCTTCTGGAGGTGGGGCTCTAGGTGCTGCTGGAAACTAAATGAAAAGTATGAGCTGGTGTTTTTTGGGGTCTTTATGCCACTATTGGAAATTCTGGAACTTTTGAGGCAGCTTTAGATATTTGGGGTTTTCTGTTTGCTTAAAGCAATATAATTTCTTCGATAAGTCATAGTATGGCTAGTAAGGTAAGCCCATTCCACCTCCTTATCTTGTGGAACTGTATTCCACGTGTCTTGTAGGCTGGCATATAATCATATACCATGGGTGTATATTTTCGGTCCATGATTGTCAGTCATGTCAGCTGAAGTTTTTGGCTTTCTCAAGCTTTGACGTTGTTCCTAAATATTTGAAAGAAAACTTTCTTAGCACTGCCTAGATATTTTTCTTGTCTAATAAGTATAAGATTTTGAGATGTTTTTTCTAACTTGAAGTCCATCAATAATTCACTGAAAACAATTTCTTTTTCTTTTTATTACATCGAGCAATACTTGCTTGTTGGCATGTATTGGATTCTTAGCTATTTGTTGCAAAGATAATTACCATATTGTATAAGTCACTTGGAAAAAAAGGATGACTGCTGTCTTTAGTGTACCTCTGTTACATGTGGACTGAGTGTAGAGTGAATGTTCTTATGAAAATTTTAACACTTTCTGTCAAAAGCTTTTTTTTTTGGTCAGGAGTAGTACTTGTTTTAATCTCAAAACTGCAAAAGGAGACTAACTGTCAACAGGTAACTTCAGCAGGCAGAAGCGTTTGGGTTTTGTTTTTGGGTTTTTGTTTGGTTTTGTTTCCACGAACCATTTTAGCCTTCAGAAGATGTGATGGTGGGTTTTTCTCATTGATCATTTCAAGCAACATTTCTGATTTTTATTTTAGGATTGTAATCTCTTGAGGTACTTATGATGGATACATTGTAATATGCTGAAATGTATTTTCATGTTATGCATAAGAAGCCCAGATTGAATAAAATGTATTCCACACAAACATCAGCACTACACTTGTGAACTTATTTACAGATCAGGATACAACTCTGCTGTTGACTTTAGTTTGAGCAGGAATAGGGCTTGAATATTTTTTTGTTTGAAACTTCACGTATATGCTCATGTTCAATCAAAACTATACTTCAAATATATTCCAGTTATAAAAATGTCTTCCAACAGACTTGTATGTTGTAAGAATTGGTCTCAATATGAATTTTTTCAACACTTTTTTTTTCTGATAAGAATTTTTTCACTTCCTCCATAGAAATTAAGAACACTTCTTTACAAGTCCCATATAAGGAATATTCAAGTGGGTAACGGCTCACAAGGTCACCTGTTTAATTAAAAAAAGGGGGGTGGGGGAGGAAATGTTGTTGCACATAGAGCTAAGTGAGATGCTTATTTACTGCTTTTTAGTGCAATTTTAACCTCTGATTTATTGTTGCTTTTTATTTCATTGTTCTCTGGTTCATGGTTATTTCTTACATTGCAAAATAGATGCAAGGTAAAAAGTTTGTTTCATTGTGCATTCCCCCACCCTCCCCTCCAGTACCCAGTAAATACTTGTCTAACTACTTCCACAATACTGACACATCTGGCTATCCATCTTAAATTGTCATTGAATCAAGCATTGTATGTGTGCAGACTGACTCTTTATTAAATCTTATATCACCAAACCATACTGTAGGTAAAGCAGCCTATTCTGTGGTTTAAACAAACAAAACAAAAATAAACAAAAACAAAAAAAAAAAACCCAACCCTGAGATGAACGAAGAATACAACACACAATGCATTTTTGTCATAAATGCTGTGCAGCACAATCTGCTTTAATCTATCTGTGCTTGCACTCACAGGTTGGAGTATTCTTAAGTGCCAGTGTTTACTTCTGTGGAATGCCAAGATGATATGTCATATGTCTACAGGGAATACAGGTCCTGGTTTGTAGACTAAGGTTGTTTAGCTCTGATTTGCATACAAAGTATTTTCTTTTGTGTGACATTAAAGGATGGTTATAGCTGTTATATACATACAGAAATGCTAAAAATTATGCACGTCAATGTATTCTGCTGTTTTGGGTGAACTCCAAACACCCTGGTGTCACCCGATAGTATGGTACCAAAATTTTTTAGCTGTTTGTGTAGCAAGCTTTGCAGTGGTTATCTGCCATTTTTCATCAAGAGGTGGCATTTTTTACTTGATGAAATTATGCATTGACTATACATTTTGGTTAGTGTTTCTCACCAATGGCCTGATTCTCCTCATAGATTACAGGTGAAAAGTTCAACTTGGAGCATATAGCTGAAAGAATCTAGACTTTCAGTTAAAAGCAGAGTTCAGGTTTTCCAATTTATTTTTTTATTTGATCAAGCACAGCTATGCGTGTATAAACGTGTGTGTATATATATTTGTGTGTGGTATGTACTTATTTAAAACAATAAACAAGAAATTCCCTGCATCCCATTTTCATACTTTCTAGTTCTAAAATAAGTTAGAAGTCTGTAAACTGCTCTTCAGACTTGAATTTTCACTTTATTCTTCAGAGATAACTTTAGAGATAAACTTTATGGGTGGTCTGTGTATCTGTTATGAGTTGTATTCCATCAAGTATGGAAACTTTCTCTTGTACCAGTTCTAGGTAACTTCAGTGTGCTTGCAGCACTGAGAATTGAATAAAGATCCATGAGAGCTGGAAGGCATAGATGGCAGCTTCTGTATTGGTTCATAACGACTAGGTGAACTGGTTTACTTGAGCTGATTGAAGTTAATATTTCTTTTTAAAAAAATACCTAAAACATTAATTCTAAGACTTTCATCTTAAACTAGTTGTGATTTCCTTACAAACCTTTTCCAGTGAACTATCCCAATCTGGCCCTTAAACAGGTTTCGCTTTAAACTATTTTTTTCTGTAAGAATGGAATTAAATGCATGGTTGTACTCTGGATTAGGGGTGTTTTAAAGACTGCATTAAGTATTTAAATGTTCTTCCGAAGCAGAAAGGATGCTGAAAATATCTGGATTTTTGTTCTTGTACCGTGTGGTCATTAAAAAATATAGAAAACAGTCTAAATCTTTTTCTGAACAGATTAAGGTGTGTCTAGCAGTAAATGGATTAACTTTGATTTTTGGTCTTCCTGGGTGCTGTAATATGAAAGGAAAAGAGAGATGTAGAAAGGAAAGTTAAATTGGTGAGAATGAACAAATATTTGTTTCTCCTCTCAAAAGAATCATCTTATTAACTTCAATAATAAAGGTTATAGAGCTCTCTGTATGTGGATCATTGTAGCAATGACATAGTCATGTTTGACTCAAGTGGTTTGCTTCAAGGTCTCCAAAAGTCCTCTGCATCCAGTTTTTAAGAGCTGATCTTTGCTTTTTTTTATGCAAAGGGCAGTAAACCCCAGGTTCATCTTTCTTTCATTCCCTTCATCTTTTGAGTTGTTATCACTCTGTTTCTCTGCACCTGGGGGAGAGTTGTTTTGGCTGTAATATAGGATATAGGTACTGCTGAATGCCTCTTGGTGTAACACCTACTGTGAGTCTTGGCAGAACTTTTAACGGTTGGTTTAGTGGTGCTGGAAGGAACTAGTGTGGGCCTTGTGTGTGTTGTCCAGTAGCATCACCCATTGGCTTCAGGTTTGACAGCTGGCATGAACTTCCCACTGTTCTTGAGATCACTTTGTCCACAGTACCATGGCATCTCAAGGCATAGTAGTAATATTTTATGACAATATCAGTAGCCTGTTCTTCAGAAAAGCCAATGGCCATGCACTCAGTCTTTTGGAAAGGAAGAACTTCTCTAAAAGCGTGTGACCTTAGGTTTTTTTAATGTCACCTCTGTGACTACATTCATCGTTCATATCACTGCTTCCTTTAGTTATTCTTACATCTGTCGGTCAGTTTATCCTATTGTAGGAAACTATAGCAATGCATTCTCTTTATTGCTTAGAATAAAGAATAAAAAAGTCTTTCAGCTAACATTCAGATTATAGGAGCAGTGATTTTATTTTCAATTTTTTAGCAGTAGATCAGAAAGTACAAATTGTTGTTACTATGTGTTAAGACTCGTTTGTCTGTAAGGGTTAAAGGATTGGATCAAAGGGAAGTTCTTTGAGCTCTGGCAGGCATTAAGAGCTTCTGTCCTCATCACTTAGGTGTTTTGGCAGGATTTCCTCCTTAACTTCACTTCAGACTCTGTTCCTATCGAGCATGTTGTGGTGCTGGCCACCTTTCACTTTCCACTATCCACAGGTTGCAGAGGACAAGATGAAAGACCCTTTTTATTGGAACCAAACTTGTTGTGAGGGAAATTTGTTCTCAGCCCCAGAAAAGAGGAATGTCCTTCATATTTTTTCCTTGGGTGTCAGGGTCGCGTGGTATGGGCAATATCTTCCCTCTGGAGATGTTCCTTTGGATCATTTGGTCTCGGCTGCAGAAGATCCTGGATAAGGATAGTCTTAAGGGTGAACACCCTTGTTTTTCAGCCAGAGCCCTTTCAAGCTGTATGAGATGTGCTGGACTGAGTCATAGTTATGACTGTCTTCTGTGAAATGGTGTAAAATAAAATCACCCTTGCTATCCTCACAGGGTGCAGACAACTGAAATGTAATATTTCCCATTTTGGTAGTTGTTTTTTTAAATAAAGAAGGGGGAGCAGAGATAGTGAGCATTGCAGTTATGAAAGTCGGTGCTGTACACGGTAGTAATCCTTACCTATAGAACGTCTAAAAAGGTGTCAACTTTTACGTGCTGATCTAGGAAGCTCAGTGCTCGTATAGAGAAAGCTCTGAATTTTGTGTTGGCCTTGCATTGCTTCAGTTGTTATGCTGAAAACACCATTATGAAGTTTCTTTTTTCATATGAAAAAGTAATAGTTGCTCTGAGCTTAAAATGTGAAGTGCAGAAGTTAAAATTTGCAAAATATGTGAGGGATTTAAGGAATGTTAAACTTCATGTAACTGAGATACTTCAGAAAATTTTGTTCAAGACTGTCTCATAAACAAGAAGCCTCTTTATATTTGGTATTTTTTCATACAGTAGTACAGTACTTTGTAAGTGAATTAAATATTAATAAGATTTTAATGCCACCTTTTGCCTTCAATAGCAATAGTTATGGAGTTTTCAAATCCCTCCTTACTTTCTAAGGCAAAAAGTGTCAGAGAAACACTGGGAGTTTCACAGACAGTATCTTTGTCTAGCAAATACTGTGATACAGGGGCTCTGGAGAGTGAAGGAGTGAATGCTGATGGTCCTGCAACCACTCTAAATGCAAGTTGGCAGGTTTACTTGATTGGCTTGCACGTGGTCTGTAGCTCGAATGCCTTATTTGTGCTTGGAGAACATCAGATGTGTTGCTGCAATGCAATGTTCTGCTTAGCTTCATACGAAAGGAAACAAGCTCCATGTTCCAAGACTGTGGGGTGAAATGGTGTGTGGGAAGTGGGGATGGCTGGGAGATCTGCCTCAAAGGTGCTTCTGTAGATCTAAATGAAAATGGTAATATAGATATATCCAAATGATTACTGAGAGTTGATTGTTTTATTTTGCATCTTTAACTTGCATGTATTTGTTTTTCAGGTATATGAAGATGACAAAGGCACATGAGAAGTACTTCTTTATTAATGAAAAATAACAGGGAAATTACTCTGAGAATCAATCCAGAGCTATTATGAAAAGAGTAAGTAAATGACCACTTTTAATTCAAGTATTAGGTTGTTCGGAATTAAATGGTCTTAGGTTTTCACTCGGAAAAATTGAGCTTTTACAGCTTTGATTGGTGACCGCTAGGATTACCACAGGGGATCAATATGTAGGGCCTTTCCTACATTGGAGTGGTAGCAATATCCCTTGTGCAGTTGGACACTTGCCAGGTAGAGATGCATGACTTGCTGTGCTCAGACATCTGAGATAGTCATGACACTGATGTGCAGGAAGAATTCTCAGAGGACGAGTGACAATAGAACTCAAGCCCTGGTACAAGCTTACACTGGCATTTCTACTCCATAGGTAGTTAATGAACATAATGGGCTTAGCTTCTATCAATGTGACTTTGAGTGAGAGAGCAGCTGATTTATCTCCTGCCATGTTATCTTAGCTCATTCCTTACATAGCCAGCATATTTTTCGGTGAAAACAACATGTACAAAATCTCTTTATTCTATTTCTTGTCTAACCAGATGATCATGTAATATCACTTTGTTAATTAATTTGAATTTTGTGTCCAGATGAACACTTTTAGTTTCAAAAAATGATTGCATTTTCTTTTGTTCCCCTTCTGGCAACTGCTTTTACAAAAGTGACAAATGATTTACACTTTTGTGATAGCTGTAATACTTTGTTCCAATTTGATGGAAACATTAACTTAGTGTAGTTCTGATAGTACTTCCTATTCTGTAGCCCAACTCTCATGCAGAGATGTCTTTAAACTACAGATTCATTGTCAATACAGTCACAAAGTTGATTAAACTGCAGTTTCTGTGCAAACTTCCATATTTTTTGAAAGTAGGTGTCTTTCCTTAATCTGGAGTTCATTATTATATCAGTAAAATAGTCTGGCTCCAGGGAAGCCTGGTATATTCTACTACCAATCTGATCTATGCTCAAGTATGACTACTGAAAAAATAGATTTAATGGATCCATTAAAGAATTCAAATTTGAATCAAATTGCTCTGGCATCATTGAAACACCATCATCCATAAAAGCTAGCTAGTGATCATTCTTGTTAATGTTGAAAATTCATCTGCTCTGAAAGCAGCTGGTAGAAGCTGGCTCCATTCCTGGAGCTCTTCATAGAAAATCTCTTTAAGCTAGCGACAAATTTCTCTTCTCTTTCTGCAAGAGTGTTTTTCAGTGGTGATAATTTCTGGCAAACCACAAAAATTTGTCAAATTTTTTTTTTTTAAATTGCATTTGGGGCTATATCCAAGTTCCTGTATAGCCTGGTTTTGAATGAGCGGATCTTTCATACAGCATTCTCCTGCTTCAGAATCAGATGTCTATAGGAATATTTATTTTAGCCAGGTCAAAACAGTAAGTTGTTACTCCAGCTGACAAAAAGCCCAGATAAACTGAAAACTGACATCTGAGAGTTCCTATGTCAATTATCATGAACAAAGTACACTGAATGAGACCTGTTGGGAGGGGAAAAATAATCTAATAAATGCATACTTTTAAGATTTTGAAAGCAGCTTCTTGCTGAATTCGGCAAATATGCAGTAACTTCAGAAAGAACATGTAGCTGCTACTTTAAAAATACTCTATTTGCTTGTGATATCTTGTACTCTTCCTTCCTTCCCCCATTGGGGTGCTTTGTTTCATTCTGCTGGTCCCTTTGTTTTTTGTTTATGGCAGAACACTTCTACCTAGTAGAGATCCAGGGACAGATTGATACAGTGTTTTTGTAGAATAGTTGATTAGTATTTCCAGAATTGTTTTAGTTAACAGAGGTTCTTCTGTTACATGACTGACTCCTGTAGTTTATTTCCCTAAGTTAAGATTAACCATTGAGAGCTTCACCACTATTGCTATCTTTATGTCTGAAGTTGACATAAGAACCACCTGTCTGAGGTGAAATAATTCCATTCACAAATGATGCCTTTTTATTTGTGAATAGGCTAATCCAGGAACTGCTTCAAGGGATTATTCTGTGAAAATACATATCTGTCAAATGCAATTTGTCTAATCCAAAGTTGATTCTTTTCTGTCAATGCTTCACCATTGTTCGGTTTGTGTCACTGCTCTTTCTTCTGCAGCACAGTTTCCCCTATGGTATTTTACTAAGACTTTCACTAGAGAAATTCTTAAACTTTGCCACTATTAATATCAGTTCTGCCCTATCAATACTGGAAACAGTGGAAGTCTATTCTTGCAAGCCATTAGTGTCAGGCTTGTTTTAAATAGATCTGCTCAAAGTCGTGTTGCACAACACGTTATGTGCTAGGTTGTTACCACTATTGATTGCCAACAGCAGTTAGGCTTGCTAGGGCTGGGGATGATGATGTTAAGGTCTGCACACTTAGACAAACAAACCTGTTTCACACTGAACAGAAACCCACCAAGAGCTCTCAAATGCTTATCATATCTTAGTTGAAGGGCAGTGACAAATAGCTTGGAGACTATTAAATCCTAAATTACTCTATCGTTTTGGATAGAGCATGTGATGACCTCTACACAGCATGCCTATGATGTGAATGAGTATGTTTATGAATAAAGATACCTTTCATATGAACACATTTAGATGCTTTAAGATACTGTTCATCATTCTCAGATGCTCAGTTCAGAGACCAGAAAACCAAGAAATGTGCCTGTGCTCAGAATTTTGCCCAGTGATTCCTATATAATCTCAATGTCTACTTGATGTACAGTCCTTCTCTTGGAAAGATACAGGTCCCTTTACAGCCTTTGTGTATTAAAGAATTCATCATGTTACTATGTGTTTATTTCAAAAAGAACAAATACATGCTGCTTTGTTTTTCAAATTATGCCTGATTTGTTCTACTTTTGTCTGCTAGATTAAACATTCCTTTATACAGGGAGTCAATGCACCACTCGGTGTCAACGAAACCCACATTATTTGTAGATGAATGATCCCACATTTTACTGTAGGGGTCTCTGGGGATGGAACCCCTTGTTTCCCTTGTTGAAACAACAGGGATTGCTACCTATAAGCCCTTTTGTTCCTGGAATCTGTGAGTTGATTAAAGTTCAAACGAAAGATTATTTATTTATTTCCTCCACACATAAAAGGCACATAAAACAAGTGGTAAAAATAAAAAAGGACCCCTATGATCTTATTTACACTTTGATCTTTTCTTGATGGCTTCTTGAAGTTCGTGTCAGCTTCTTTACTATTCTGTATGTAACATACTCTATCCTTCCCTGTAAATTTCCTTGCTGGTATATTTGCTTTTATTGACATACCCTTGATTTCCCCTCACTGTTTGTGCAAACTCATCTTCCTTTTTTTAACATTTTAATGCTTAACATCTTCTATCCTACATTCGCAGTGGAAGAAGTAAGCTTTGTCTAGCAGGGAGGCAAGGAGGCATTTGGCAATCCCATACCTCCTCCCATTGGAGAGTTTTCTCCTCCCATATGTGTCATTGGAAAATCTTTTATTTCTCCCGTCTCTTTATCTCTTTTCAGTCACTTTGTTCAGGAATACAATAATGAATTGGATATGTCTCTGGAGCTTTAAGCAACCTGCTTGGCTTTCCAGTCCTCTTCAGCTTGGGTCTCAGTGCTGATCTTTGTAAGCTACCTGCCAGGGTTAAGGGAACATGGTTTCATTCCCAGCTTGGTCAAGGTATGTAAGGGTTGCACACCTCTGCCCGTAAGTGCTGGCTTGCTGGCTGGTAAAGCTTCGCTGTCCTTAGACTCAATGTTTCCAAAATTCCAGAGAGGCTTGTTAAGACCTCTGTTACTGCTTATATACAATGTTCAGGATTTTCATGGTCCCAACCTTTGGGCCTGTGGCCCCCATTGGAGATGTTTCGCATTTCAAATATTAGTGAAAGGATTTATAATTGGAATCATGTTAATTAAGAGCATGGAAGAAGTCTAGCTCTTATGGTAGATCTTTCTTACACATGTGGGTTGTTTTGTTGTTTAGCATGGGGAATACATACAGATACTGTCTAGATTTCTCTCCTGCTTGTTTCCTGACTTCATTTTAACCCAAATAAAACTACTTGGTTTTCCTCTTAGCCTTGCATCTCTAAGAACTAATCTGTCAAAATCTCGACATAAGAAGGGGTATTTTTGTGCCTTTCCTGTTTCTTAAATAGTTTGTTTGTCACTGAGACATCTGTAGGGATGGCTATCTCAATGTCAAAATGTGTTACAGGATGTATAAGAGCCTGTTGTGAGTTTCCTGAAGGGGGAACTTAAATGGTGTCAGATAAGCTCAACTCTTGTAAAGATGAGGAAGGATGAGGCACAGATGTGCCTTGCATTGATACTTAAAAGGCAAAAGCTCTTCATTATTTGTTAATAAGATATATTAGCAACCATGACTGTGGCCTCTGTATTTAATGTGTGGCACAGATATTTCACTATTCCAATGTTTTCCTTATAATCAAAATATAATTAATATTTCTGCACAGAAATTACTTTTTTTGCACTGAAATTCATGCTACAATCATCATTATTTGAGACTGATGGCTGGTTGGGTTTTAGTCTCTGTTAATATTAAGCAATGAAATACCTAATGTAAGCTCGCTATCTAAGCTGTTTATGCCCTCAATGGAGAGAGATGGATAATGATGCAAAATGTCTTGTTTAGTCTGAAAACCAGTGTGAATTGGCCCAGGTACGTGCCTATCTTATCCTACAGATTATAGAAAAATCCTAAACAACTAGCTTACCTTAAACTAGATGACTTAACTTTTAAAATCTTGTTTCTTCTAAATGAAGCAAGAACTCCTCTTAAACCGGTGTGGTGTTGTTTAACCCCAGCTAGCAATCGGGAAAAGAAGTAAAACTCGTGGGTTGAGATAAGAATGGTTTAACAGAACAGAAAAGAAGAAACTAATAATGGTAATGATAACACTAATCAAATGACAATAGTACTAATAAAATGATTGGAATGTACAAATGATGCACAGTGCAATTGCTCACTGCTTGCCAACTGATGCCCAGTTGGTTCCCGAGCAGTGTTCCCCCCAGGCCAACTCCCCCCAGTTTATATACTGGGCATGACATCCCATGGTATGGAACACCCCGTTGGCCAGTTGGGGTCAGCTGTCCTGGCTGTGTCCCCTCCCAATTTCTTGTGCCCCTCCAGCCTTCTTGCTGGCTGGGCATCTGAAGCTGAAAAATCCTTCACTTTAGTCTAAACACTACTGAGCAAGAACTGAAAACATCCGTGTTATCAACATTCTTCTCATACGTAGCTCAAAAACATAGCACTGTACCAGCTACTAGGAATACAATTAACTCTATCCCAGCTGAAACCAGGACATGGTGACTGAAATAGTTGTAATGGTTACTGAAATTTAAGTTGTCATGCCTTCATTCTGTCTGTAAATGGATGGAGGAAAAAATGCACCATCCGTAGTTTTTACTTCATCTTTTCTTATATATACAAGATGTAAATTAGTGTTCAACCAAACATAGAAACATGTTTATAGAAGAACTCCATATTTCAAATAATGCATTTTTTTCATATTGCTACAGACTGAACAAGCATGTAAGATTAAGTGAGCAATAAATGTAACTTCAACTATTAGGGTATTATCTTTATCTTTCCATGAGTAATCGTTAGATACTACAAAGATTGATTTGAACTGATTAATATTCATTAATTCATAGGTATCAGAATACCAAGGAAATTGGCATAACAGTCTAGAAAAACATTGTTTGGTGTCTAGGGTTCATTTCTGGTATTCAGTTTCCCACTATCATGTAACTGGATTATTTTAAAATATGGAAGCTTATATATGTGTATATATATGTGTGTGTATATATACCCCCTGCTCAAGTGAGAACTTTAATGTAAGTAATATATCAGTTTTATGTATGGTTATACCTAACCTTCCTTCCTTCCCCTTCCTTAGCATTTGTTCCTAATGTTCCTCTGCTAGGTGTGATTAGGAAGCAATTTAATGAAGTAGCAAGATGGAGTGTGAGTAGGTAAGATGGGAGGGATTGCATACATAGGTTTCTTCTAGTGACAAATCTGTGTAAGTATTCCCCATCGTTAGCACTTCATCCACATATTACTGGCCTGTTCTCTCTTATTTTAAGAAGAAAAAAAACCCAAACCCAAACAAAAAACCACCAACCCAAAGGATTGGTTTTCTAGCCTGATTCATCACATGGCTAAAAAACCCCAGTTATAAAGGTGAAGAGGCGAAGGTTTTGGAACAAGTATGAGAGTATGTAGAGCAGAGGGGGAGATGAGAGCTCGCGCTAGAACTATGACTGAAGAGACACAAAACGTATGTAACCATGCTTCGGGAGTTAGTAGTGTTTGCAGAGGAATTGGTTTTTAGTCGGAAGAGAGGGAATGGCAGAAGGAAGAGGATTTGGGGTTCGGAATCCTCTTGGCGGCGTGAGGCGATGTCAAACCGCGTGTCGGTGCTGGAGAGCTGGATGCCGCTGTCGGAAGGGTGAAGTCTGTCAGTGAAATGCCCTTTGCGGCGACGTTAAGAATGGGCTCCTGAAAGAGAAGCGCTGCCGTAGGCCGCGCCTGAGGCTCACGGCCGCTCTGACCGAGGCCGGTTAAGAGGCGCGGTTGGAACCTGTTAAACGAGGCTTGCGATATTATTGTCAAAATATCGATCGGCGAGGGGGTTAGCGGGAAGGAGAGGAGCAAGCCTGCTAAAAGTTGCGAAAGGGAGCGTCCAGCGTGGGCGCGAAACCAAGGCCGCCCTTCCGCAGGGGGCGCGGGCGGGCGCTGACTGACCGACCGACCGACCTGACTGACGGGAGCCGCCGCCCGGGCCCGCCTCGGCCGCGGTCCTGCCGCGCCCCCTGCCGGGGAAAGGCCCGCGCTCGGCGGCCGCCCGGCCGCGGGGTGAGGGCCGCGCCCGCCTCGCCCTCCCCGGGGCATTCCCGGGGGAATCGGATTACCGTTTGCCCGGGCTTCGCCGGCCGCGGGGGTGAAACCGGTTCGCCGTAGGTCTTCGCCCGGGTAGCTGCTCGTTTCTTCTTTTCGTTATCGTTGGCGCCATTCGGCGAAGGCTTCGGCGCTTGACGTGCTGCGGAGCGCCGGGCCTCGCGCTGCCTGCTCCGCACTTTGACCAGAAAAGGGCAAAAATGAGAACTCCGCTTTTACTGAGGGGGGAATAATAAAAATCTGGGTTTCTTATGGTAGAGACTGCAGGTAGGAGGTAAGTGTGTGTGACTGTCAGCAACATCTCCGCTGTCAAACTAACACAAGGGGAAGTTTGATAACCTCCAGGTAAAAGCCCTTTGATTTTTATTTTAAATTCCAATAAAACTTTAGAGGTCTCGTTTGAGGCAGGATTGTTTGTGGAATATGACATCTCTGTCTCTACTTTCTGTCTTAATGCCTTGTCATAGTTCTTGATGCCTGCCTGTCAGCACAGCAAGAGGGATTTTTTCATGTCTGAATAGTCACCTTAATGATAGCAGATGGAAACACCGCAGGGGGTCCAAGCCCATCACACTGTCATTGTCACAGACTGCCCTGACCTGGTTCCACTCCTCTATTTTTTTGTCCCTTTTTAAAGGAGAAATGGATGGTAATTGAAAAGGATCTTAAGCAAGACTTGCGAAGCTGCAGACAACATGATTCCCTGCTATCCCTCTCTGTTTTCACAAATAAAGTCTTAACCTTTTAAGCACCAATAAGATGAGAAAGCAAGCTAAATTGGTAAAGCTTTATAAAGATTGGCCTACCAAAGCTTTTTCTTTTCCCACCTCAGGATACAGCCAAGCTGTCTTACATCCTCCTCGTGGTTGGCGGGTGTTTAATTCCTTAGATATATCCTTTTTTTTGCATGGAATTATTGATGTCCTAAGGAGAAATATGTATGTGCTACCAATTTGTTGCTGTGCTATGTGTTTTCATCACATTGAAGTACGATGGTGTTATGCATATTGACAGGAAACTTCTAGACTCGTGTCTAAAACCTGTTGTGAAGACTCATAAATTCACTGTTGTCTGTATTAGCATTTTAGGATTATTTTTTATTAAGGTCCTCTAATCTGTTTTACAAAAATTGTGTTAAATTACAATCCATTCAAATGTAGGTTTTGTAATAATTTTTTATTTAAAAAACCCTTAAAATCATTACAACTTTCTTAAAGTGATATGTCAATGGAATAGTGAAAGAGGATTTTGGATATATATGGGCTTTTGTTTAATATCACGTAATACTAAAATATCCTGTGGTGTTTAGCTGCCTGCCAGGTTAAACCATGACACCTTCATATCCCTAGAGGGAAAATCAAAAGCTAACAGTATTGCTGGATCATAAGTAAACTTCAGAAAGTTAGGACTGTGATGTTTTACAGGGAAAATATGAGTTCTGAAGTGTCAAGAAAGCTTTGTATATGGATTTGAATGTCCTTTCTGCTATACAGAAATAACATTCTTTTTTTCAATTTTAAATGTTAGAATAGGCTTAAACTTTTTTTTTAGCCCAAAGACTTTTCATAATTCTAGTTTCTTAAATATATGTTTTATCAGCCTCAAAACTATTCAACCATGTTTTGGCTGGAATATATAAAATGTATTCAGAAGTTAAAATAGCAGCATATGCTAATTATTTCCATTGTTATTCAGAAGCTAAATAAAAATTAAGAATAACATTAAAGCTAGGTGAATTTCTTAAAATTTTGGACAAAAACAAGTTCAGGATGCAGAAGAAACAGTGAAGTAAATTACATAATTTTGTAGAGTATCCCATTTAAATGAAAATGGCGCACTATGAGAATTAAAGGGGTTTAGGAACAAAAATCCAAGAGACACTTGCTGGTTTGGGTTTTTTTTCAGAATCACCTTGAAATGCTTATATCCAATTTAAATTAAGTGTAGTAAGTGACTATGCACTTTTGAAAAAGCTACTAGGCACCTGTCTAAATCCTTAGGCAATGAGTTACCTTTAAAAGTCTGGCTGTGATCTGGATGTTTGACTGCACCAGTGATCAAGCTAATTGATTTTTAAACATGCCTGTGCTAAATCTATGTTCAGTGATACTCTAGGTAAATTCAGAAGGAATGAAAATTGGAAAGTAAGCTAAAAAATACTCAGTGGCAAATCTTCCAGTCATTGTTCAGAAAAGATTCTAACTAAAACATATTATTCCTTTTATTTTACTTTATGTAAGCCAATTTGACTGTATTTCATATATCAGAAAAGGATCGCTTTGGCTATCCTTATATCCATACTCAAATGACCAACTTTAAACCAATAAAATATGCTAGTTCATAATTTAATGGAAAATGGAAGGTGGACTATTACGTAATTATTAATAATGAATAGTTATAGTAGTCTGATTTCAAAAGCAGTTTTACTCTTCCCTCCCCTCCTGTCAATTTATGATGGATTTACTTAGAAGGACAGTAATGTATTGTACAAATAACTTGTTTTATTTTATACATCTTATAAATATTTATTTTACATGTTTTGGTGTGTGTTTCTCTTACTGTGGTATGAAGTTATATTTCAGTCCATTAAATAATTCTTACTGTAAAGTCAAACTGACAACCAATACTGGCTAATTTCACTGGAGTTAATTAAAAGTGGAAGTGGTTGTGTTCTGTTTTTTAAGTTAAGCTGCCTTTTCAATACCCTTGCAGTAGAAACCAAACATACCAAATAAACCCGGGGGGGGGGGGGGGGGGGGGGGAGGGGGAAGATTTAAAAACAAATAAAAAGTGACCTCCCCCCAAAACCCAAGAAGCCCTCAAACCGTTAACCTTGATTTCTGATTATCTGCCTGAAATACCCAAATCAACAACAGGAAAATAAATGCCAGTGTAGTGGAAACCATTTATGCACAAAATAATATAAAATGTACGCAGTGGAAAATGTTGAAGGAAAAGACATACAAATGCTTTTTTTTTTTTTTTCAAATTTATCTGAATAATACTTATCCTAGCTGTGACTTGTATCTGAAAATAATCAATGAATTTTTCATTCAAGTCTCTTAAAATTTCCTTTAATAAAAAGAGAATACATTGTTCCTACTTTTATTTTCTAACAGATTGAATGCTTTCAGATACATGGCTGTATAATAGTAACAGTCTTCAGTGGCTATTTCATCATTGTAGTTCAGGTAAATAATATTAAAATATGCATAATTTCCTAATATTTTATCTAACGACATTTATAATGCTTATAAATTATGAATAGTAACCAACCATCACCTTTATCATCAGTGTAAAGGCAACCATAGAGTTCAAATATCTATTTTTCCAAACAGTTCTTATTTGTGCCAGTATAAAATCTACAACTAAGATACCAATTACATTGAATTATTCTTTATAACCTATAGGTTACAAAGAAAGACCAAAAGCTGGCTGCTGAGAGAGTATCTGAGTTGGAAGTACCTGAACTAATACCAGCAAGTGGCTGTTAGGTTGTTAGTTTTCTGTCCAACATATAAAAATGCAATATAGGTGTTAGCATTTCCTTTCTTAATTCACTCTGCAGAACATTCATTGCTGTGTTTACTGGCTCTGTATATATAATCTTATTATTGACTTTGCAGCTGTTTGATTTTACTCGAAGATCAGCTTTAATGTTATTTCTATTTCCAGGTCTCCCTTAAATTGTGTTCTGTGGATGGCCCTTGACAGAGTGACTGCAACTGAAAACAGTGGTGTTACAGTTTGGTTATAAAAGCTTTCTGAATCCTAATATTTATCTGCTGATTGGATGTGACAAGTGCATTAATTCCCACTTTGTCAAAGTTCTCTAATGTAACAAAATAATTGGGCTTAGAGAAAGAGTAGGGCAAAAAGACTTTAAAAAAAAATAAAACATTGAAATGCTAGCTTTGTGAGCCTCCCTAAAAATGTTCTGAATGATAACAATTTAGCACATTATCACCAGTTTTTTGTAGTTTCAATAGGTACAAAAATTAACTAATTTATTACAGCCTTCTTATAATGTGATGTGTCCTACAATAAAGAGGCATACCATCTCCATTCCTGTCTGCAGAAGTCTAATAGGTTATTTCAATTCAGTGCTTACTGGAAATTGAAAAAAAAAAAAAAAAAAGGCACTTGTTTTGACACTTGCTAAAACGCATCTTCAGTAAAATTGCCAATATGCTAAAACAGAAGCTGCTTAGGTTTCTTAATGCTGTAGGTGCGCTTTTTTTACTTGTATGATCTTGATCCTGTAAGCGCTTGCACATCCAACTTCCAAGTAGTCAACATGAAGCACACAAGTAGCTTTATTCAATTTCGGGAGAATGCTTATGTGGTCAGAACAGGCAGACATAAATGTATGTGTCTTGCAGAATTAGGATCTATATTTCCATTATTACATGTGCGTATTGATTGTCAAGTACTAGCCAAGAAAGTCAGTTACCTACAATGATAATAGCCTAAATTTATCTTTCTCAAGTCTTTCATCGCTATTGCTCGCTGGCTGGCTTTTTGAAGAATAGTTGAGGTTTGCACAAGCAAGTTCTGTTTTTATACAATTATTTAACGTGATGCTTCTGTGTATCTATAACAAGTAGTCCCAATGTTTGATTAGTCATAGTATTTCTTTTCCATCTTCTCTTCCCTTGCCCGGTTTTGCTGAGGTGCCATAAGTAAGGTTTGCCATACTTCACTGTGAATGCACAGCTTTTCCTGCGGGATGGCTCATGTGTGGGTACAGAATCCAAGTTGATTCTATAATGATGAAAACCTCAGGATTATATCTGTCAGGATGAACTTTATTTCTGTTTCTATATTGGTATGGGATAGCATTAACTTTTTGCAGGGAAATAGTAGAAACTTCAGGAAATGGAATGTATACTACTTGATGTTTGTTACAAATATGGGCAGCAATCCTGCCCATCAGTGAAGTTCATGGCAAAATTCGAAACCTGCAGGAAACCTTGTATTCTCCTGGAGAGACGGTGCCAGAAAACTGGTTCACCATCGTTATCTTCTCTAGAGCTTGCAATTTGGAGGACATGTTAGAAACTGAGAGAGAAAATGTCTGGAACTTCAATAGGAACATCAATATACTCATAATCCTTGGAGTCAGTGTCATTGTGATTGTTCAGAATAGTTTGAGGACTGGTTCATGCTACATCTGAGGTCAGAGCAAACCCATAATTAGATGATAATTTCTTTCTTCTTTGTTCCAGTTTAACTGGAAGAATGGCATGGAACTTAAGTCCTTTTTATACAGTTTCAGTTTACTTCAGCTTTATGTTGATTATTATTAGTTATGCTACCATAAAACTTTTTAACTATGTCTTATCAGTACATTTCATTCTGTTTTCTAAAGAGTAGTATGAAGCTCAAATGGAATTCTTATATGAGAAAACACTAGTTTAAAAAAATACATCCTTGCCAAATCTCTAAAAATCAATCTCTTTGCCTTGGTTTGCCCTTAGTTGGGAAGGTTGTTCAGGACTCCCAGAAAATTTCTAGTTTACAGACTAACATGCATTTTACAGTTTGGCCAGGATTGACAGGAAAAGCTGTTATAAGCAGTAGACAGTCAGTATATCAATTTTTGTTGCAACATAGTAAAACTAATGTCACTTAAGCGTTGTTTCATGTATCTGATTCTCACTTCCTGTTTTTTGCAATTCAAGATCTTGAGTTTTACTTCTTTGACCTGTGGATCAGCAGGATGCTGTTACAGTTCTGTTAATTTTTACAGATGTACCATAAATTCACATTCTCCAAGGATTAAAGACTTTTACAATATTCGTTTTTATGTAAGATTTGGAAGTGAATGCATGTCAGACATATCTGTAGGAAAAGATACTGGAAACATCTTTGAATTTTTTTAATACAAAATAACATTTTAGAATATTATTCTGATACCATACATTTTTTTTTACATAAAGGGTCTCAATGCAGAATTAATTAGCTTATGAAATCAGATGTATTAATAAACTGAATACTTGGCTATTTAGGTAGAAATTAAACTTTTTACTTATGTAAAATAAAGAGGCAATTTATCACTAACAAGCAGGTACTAAACTAGGGTTGATAACCCATATGGTATAAAGTAGTTATCTACTCCGAGTTATCTAGACTACCTTTACAGTTAACTGAGGTGAATACACATTTGTAAAGAACTATTAATTTCATCCCAAAATAAATTTCTAGATAGGTTTCCTGAATTGCATGCCATTGGCGCTTATTACTCATAATTGGCTACACAGCTGGATTGGCTCAGACGTAGATATCTAAACTGAACTGAGATGAACCTCACTTCTATGGCTATTCCTGGCTCAACAGTGGACAAGCCAGTTGACTTGTCTTAGGAGAAAATTAAATAATTTTGGTTAAAGGGTCTTTATACAGCAGTTTGCTGCTATGATCACTGCAATGCAATGAGGTTTGGATAAACTACTGATCTGGCTCCATTACTGTATATAACTCAGTAGGCAGCACTGAAACTGTTATCTCCCTTTCTGGTGACATGCAAGAAGGGTGCATGCAGAAGAAGCTAGAAGTGATTAGGACTTCTCTGACTTGAAGACTTCAGTTTTACCCAACTTTATTTTGGCAACAGAATAGTAATTTGCTTAACATTTTTTTTCAAAATAGTCAACTTAAACACTGTTTATTCATTATGCAGTGGTTGTATATTAGCTCACAGTTATCTAATGTCTCTCAAAGCCATTTTATGGGCAGGAACAGTTGAATATTTCTAGTGCAAATATATTATAAAAATGAAGGGAATAGCTGATACAAACTTAAAAGGAGAATTGTGCTTATATCTTTTGGTTTTGATATTAGAAAACAGAATGAAAGAATCCAACAGTTATGCATGTGGAATGAACACTATATTATAAATTGTAATGCAATATCTTCAAGATGGACTCTTTAAAGCTAAATTCAGGGTAAGGGTGCCAGATACAGTGTTTTTATTTTCAGAATCTTAAAGTTCAGTGAGGTACAGAAAGCACTAAGAGGATTACACTAAGAGGGAAAAAGCTCAGATGCATGTTCTGGATGTATATACTTTAAAAATGTCTTCAGATTTAGGTATTAGAGCTGAGCCCCTGGCTGTTACTTTTAATCTTTTATTGCCAAGTAAAACCTTTCCAGCAGAGGAGAATTCAGGATGTATAATCCTTGTGCATAAGCCTGGGATTGTAGCTAACCTTGACAATTACAACCTGTTGTTCTTTTATCACTGAGAAAGATCATCTATAAACCAGCAAGTTGGGATAGACAACCGTCAACTGATATAATCTCTCAGCATTTTTTCAGCTGTTTTAGGTTTTGGGGGGGGGCTAGGGGGAGAATTGTTGTTGTTGGGGGGGATGTTTGACAAATAAGTATTGCCATTGTAGAGTTCAGCAGTCTATTTCTACTAAGAGTTTTAAAAGAGTTATTATGTACCCTTCTGTGTTCTTGCTCTCTTGCAGAATGTAGAACAATTTAAATTGTAAAGGTTACTAATTTCTTTCATTCATAGTGGGAAACTTTCCGTGGTTTATGGATAATTCAAGTCTGACTTTCCATCATGCTGTTGCATGTTGTGTATAATCAGTCAGTCAAGGTATTTTGAATAGAAGAAAGCATAACAGATGAAAATAATTCATAAATGGGTCTCAAAGACCTTAAGTAGAGGTTTAGCCCTTTATTATGAATACTTTGTCAAACTGTAGTTACTAGAATGAATTTTTGTCAATATAAAAAACAAGAGGAAAAAACTTAAGTTACCTACAGTATTGATTTGACTGCATTAGCATTCTTTATCGAAGTTCCACCCCCAATATTTTTTAATATTAAGAAGTTTCACTTAGCTAACTAGCAAACAAACCCTTTTTTTATTCTCCAATTTACATTTTTTTGTTTTATTCTGTAGGCTTTTATTAGATGTGTTATGCTCTTGTCTGCATTTCTAAGTTTTATAATTTTATTAAAGGAGAATCTGGTGTTTGTCTTATGAATGCTTAAAGAAAACTTGTAAGTGCGATAAAGGCACCCTGTCTGTAATGTGCGATATAATAGTTTTGTGTGGCACAGTAAAACAATTGGTATAATTTTTCTTGCTCTTTCCAAACGTCACAAACTTTTTCAGCTTTGTTTGCAACTTTGCTCTAGCTCAACTAATTCCTCTGTAACTGACTTTAATGAGCTGGTAGTCTTGAACAAACTGTAAAATAAATTGAAAAAGTTTAAGTCCCCCAAAAGATAGTTAATGGCTGGTCATTTCTATAGATGCTATTTCTTCTGGTTCTGCATTTTTAAACATTTCAAGTGGGATAAGAGGAGCATGATGTTGACTCTCTATGTATTGTCACAACCATGATGCCTTTTCGTATTCCTGGGATTTGGTCTGTGATCAACCGCTAAATGAAATATCGAAATGTTAAAACCTTTAACCTAAAATTAATTCATTAATACTACTATGCTTCACAGATTTTTCTTCATTGCTTGTGCAAATAGGCTAATTTATTAACTCTTATATTAAAAAATATTGTGTACACAGAAAGTTAGCTTTGCATTGTAAGCCCAAAGTGCATTTTGTATTAATAGATATACTTTGATTTTGTTAACAGAGTAAAATTGTAAGTATAATAACATTAATTTATTTTGGCTGATGCCAAGGTGTTTTGTGCCTTTGCTGCTGAGAAAATATGATGATGGCATTTCCCAGAGAAAACACTCTCGGAAGCTATCAGTACCACTGATGTTCTGGCCTCTGGCTAATACATGGCTGATCACTAGATATTGTACCCATAGGCTGTGATACTATCTTTTGTGACAATGTGAAAACTCACCATGAACATAAACTGTATGGGTAGCTGAACTGGGAGTCGCAGTCTGACTTGTTTGTGTGAATGTACAATATTCATATTTTGTAGGATGTTATAAAAGTTTAAAGTTCATGACAGTCTTTTAAGAACCGTATTAGATATTTTTTGGTTTGGTTTTCTCAAAGAACAAAGTGTATCTCTGTCTCCATATTCCTGTGTTGTGTTGGTTTTTTTTCTTAAGGTCATGAAGTCACTTCAGTGTGAAATTCGACAGGTAAGATTTTTTAAAAAAGCCATTCAAGTCTCATGAAAATATATCAGTTGGTAGAAAGAATATAGCATAAGCACAAGTCTAATTGGGTACCAAGGAATTCACAAAGGCATGAACTGTGTCTCACAGCTGAGCTGTTGAACTGCAGTTTTTCACCTTGCCTACTTATACGATGTGAATCCAACTCAAAGTCATAAATCCATAAACTAAGCTTCACTAATTCTGTTTTCCTGTAACTAGTTGCTCTTTTCCTTTTGAAGACTGAATTTCCTTTATGCAATGCGTGTTGCTCCATCTTGCACTGACCAGCAGAGGTTCTGCTATATTTTGGGACAGCGAACAGGAAATTATCAACCTGAACAGAAATATTGTCCCTTCTACCAGTCTTACACTGATTGATTCCGCAAGAAGATACAATGAAACATCTGTTGCAATTACCTCTTTGTGAGTGTTACTTCTAATGAAGTGTTGCTATTTATGAAAAGGACTCTGATCTTCCTTGCATAGCAAGATCATGGGAGCTCTATCATCTCGGCCCAACAAGTGTGGAGGGCGAGATGGAAGGAAGGGCAGTCCTTCTGATATTTCTATCAGGTTTGGGCTGTAGAAAGCTTGAAAGTGCCCACGGAAGGGCAATAAGGAGATCTGACTCTTCTTTCACTGTGTTTGCACTCTCAGTGGATTTTGAATATTTCCCTCATGACAACAACAGTGGGTTTGGTACTTCTTCAAGGTTGAAAAGGCTAGATTGATTTGAATTTCAGATAATTGAATTTTGTAACTTGGGAATCTATACCATGCAGGAACAATAATCTCTCAGGCTAAAACATAAATAATATAATATAAAAAGATATTCCTTAGTTTAATTGTTAGGAGATAATCTCTAGTTTCTTTAATTTTGCCAGTGTAATGATTGTACAAGTTACCATGAGGAAAAAAATAATCTTAAAATGCTTCTAGTGTAAATAAGCCTCTTGCTTCTATTTATTTATTTATTTATTTATTTATTGAAGTAAAATATTGCAGGGAATTCTGAGCCACTATTCACAGGGGAGAGGGCAGGAGAAGTTGGCTTTTGTGTTTCGTTTTGGGTTTTTTTCCCCTGTACTCTGATCAAATGGCAGAGAAAGTTTTACTGTGCTTGGAAGGAATTATAGTGTCTAAGCCTTGTGGTCACAGAAGCATAAGCTGATGACAGCAAGTAGTGATAAGAAAAGTAAAGACATAACTGAAAACTTATAAGCTTCCCTTGAAAAAGTTATAGTTGAAAATAACACTAGAATTTAATGCAACTCATTGTCCTTATCAATACCCTGTAAATACCATAAGGAATAGAAAAATAACCAAATATCAGATAATTCCTGAACAACAGAAGTAAGCTATCTGTTTGAAATTGTTACCACTCTTATCTAATTTTGAGCTGCTTTCTCTTGAAATACACTTTTCCAACTACTCAGATGTTCTGGCAAATTACCTACATCAGTAAGTTTGCCTGGACAAGGCATAAGTCAGTGTGAAGTTCACTTCATTCTAGGCTTTTATTCCAATTATCTCTCACTCAAAATCAGGATTTGATTATTAGACTTAATTTCTAAGTTTTTTCCTCTGTGATTCAGCCCTATGTTCCTATAATATTTTATTGGAAAACAAAATATAGGTTATATATATATGTTTTTACATTTTCCACATCATTTAGTAGCTGTTTCTCTTATTTCCAGTACGGAATTTTCCTAACTAGCAAAGTGATATTTTGAAACTTCAGTAACAATAATTTGTTCTCAGCAGGAGACAAGTTATCTGTATGGTTTTAATGATTCCTTTTTATAGTAGGAAGATCAGCTAGTTAGCAATAAATAATATGGCCTTTTATGAAGTTCATAAGTTTTAGAAAAATACAGTAGAGGCTATGTAGTTAACATCCGGTTTTCACATATTGAATTGGGTTTTTCTTAATTTTTTTTCTATACCTTTTCACTGCAGGGCTGTGTGGGAGATTTACTGTTTGTACCAATTGCTATATATGCACTTAGACTATACAATGAAGAATGATATAAGGGAGAAGTTGGTAAACTTGTGTCCAGCGGAGGGCCACCCAAATGGTCAAGGGGCTGGAGTGAGCGCAAAGAGGCTGTGAGAAGTGAGCTTGTTTAGCCGGGAGTAGGGGAGCCTCAGGGACACCTAATTACAGCCTTCTAATACCTATAAGGAGGTTACTAGTAAGATGAATCCAGGCTCTTCGGAGGTCCTTGGTGGGAGAAAGACAATAGTCATAAATTGAAAGGGAAGGCTTAATGATATCAGATGAAAAATATTCCTTTTAAGGATGATTAAGCATTGAAACAAAGTGTCAAAAGGGTTATGGAATCTCCATCCTTGGAGGTTTTCAAGACCTGAAAGGACTAAGCACTGAACAGCTAGGTTTGAACTGATTGTTGACCCAGCTCTGAACAAGATTTTGGAGTAGATGAACTCCTAAGGTCCCTTGCAACACGAATGATTCTGTGACTTAATCTTTTCTTCCTTTGTCACCAAAGCCTTACAAAAGCGTTTTCTTGATGAAACATGTTCTATGAAACAACAGACCTTATGTGATCCTGCATTTCACTGTGGTCTTCCTACTCTGCTACAATGCAAATGGGGTAAAAGAGCTCCTTGAGACACATCTTTAACTGGACTGGCTTCACAGTCAACTATTCCCGTTTGTCCATTCCCTTAACAGACAGCAGAGGGAGCATATTCAAATGAGAGTTCATATACGAATTATGGAGAGAAGGGTCGAGACAGGGTCTTTGACACCAAGTTATTGGCTAGCCCAGAGTAATAATTTTATTTCTTGGCAGGGATTCTGTTGGAGACAGAGAAAACTGTGGGAGAAACTACTACTGCTGTCCTATTCTTGACTTACCCGCACTGAACAATATAGCATAATCTGACATGGTAAATTGTAAATGCTAAGCATTCCAAACTAATTCCTGAAGAAAACTGCATTTTGCCACCTTATTGTGCACTTTAATTGAAAACAAATACATTTAACCTTTGAGAAGGCTTAGAAACTTCTTGGAGTATGTATTTGCGAAGACCAGTACAGCTTGGATTAAAAAAAAAAAAAAACCACCTAGGGTATATTTTAAAAATATTTCTCTGTGAAAAACAGGTGATATTTTAGTATAAATTAAAATAGTTTTGTGATAGGCTTCTTTTGAAGTGTATTACATAGCAGATATTATTAAAGCCTTGCTTAGCCCACAGTCATATGCCAAAGACCTATTATTGATGTTCTGAATACTAATTGCTTCCACCACATTATCTTTGTTGTGAAGCTTCACCTCTTGATGAATGTAACCGGTCGCTGACTGCCAAATCAGCCCTATCAAGTTCAAGTCAAAGGTCTGGCAACAACAGAGCCTTTCCACACTCATCAAGTACATTAGCATATTGCCAACTTTATTGCTAAATGTGAACTCCTTGTACTGTGTGGATTTATCTGAAAGGAGATGGCGATACTGTAAGTAGCACATCATTCAGTCAGCAGAAGGAGTATTTACCCAATTAGCTGGTTTAGCTTGGGATAGTGTTACACTATTATTTGGAGTTTTGATTTCTGTTAAGAATTGCAGGGCAAATTATACGAATAGCTCATTCTGGGGGGGTTATAGTTTTAAGTTATGTGTCTAAGTGATTTACAGAGATTAGTTAATCTTAGTTATTTCTGCTATTCGTAGATCTTTTTTTACTGATACACCTAGATGGAAACCACCTTCTTGTTCACCCCACGCAACTGACCATCCAAAGTCCATTCCTGAAATCTCAGTGTCTGCCTTTTCTAAATTTACTATTTTTAGTTTTATTTTTCCTATGGCTTATGGGAGTGATTCACAGTACACTTGAAACATGTAAAAGCAAACTGGATTAATTTTTAATAATCCTATCAAATCTGGATGTTGATAGACTTTTGAAGTGATGTAAGATCAATCCCTTCTTTATTTTACTGCAAAGAAATAAGCAAATACTGAAGCGTCTAATTCTACTGTGTGGCAAAATGAATTGAATGTATTTTAATAGACCGTTTATCTTATCATATAAACTTGTCTGAGTAAGAGTTTGTCTTGTAATAGAGGTCTTGTTATGGTTCCAAGATACACAATAAACAGCATAATGCCTCTATTCATTCTCCAACTATGTTATCCTTACCATGTTTGAGTAAGGACCAATGATCTTTGTGTAGTGGCAATACTAATATTTGTGATTTCAAAGCTTTTCTTCTTTTTTTCTTTCTTTCAAGACACACAGGTCTCCCTTTGTATCTTAATATTCTGCTTAACTGAGGTTCACCTGATTATTTTTTTTTGCACGAAAACATTCATTTATTGGGTTGTGAAAAGCAACCTATATACGAAGCATGTAACTGGAAGCCAAGTTTGAACATAGGACCCTCAGAAGTTCAGTTAAGTAAGCACAAGGCAGTCTGAAAGCTCCTTTGAATCTACCTAAAAATGCTTTTGTACGAAAAGGTCATGAAACCGGCATTTTTATGATTTCCAGTATTTTCTGTTGCAGTCAAGCCAGCAAGTCAGGAAAACCTTATCTCATGGTGTTTCCATTTCTGGCCTCAGGTAGCAGAAGAAAATGCAACACCTGTGAAAGCTCAGATACAAAACTGTACCAGAACTTATAAAATCATTCAGTCCAGTTTTTGGATATGCTGCTGAAACATTTATTTTCATGCTTAATTGAACCAAATAATGTTTTGCTGACTTTCTACAGTGCACAGGTAAACTTCAATTACCATTTATCTCTTGCTGTTCTGTAGCATAACATTGTCTGAAACATTTCCAGGTATGAAGCTATATTCATACAGCAGGTTTTTCTTAGAAATGATAAACAATTTTTGCAGACTGATATTTTTGTAACATTACCTCTTAATCAGTGGTTCAGAATTATTATTTATGCTTGAGCAGAAAGATGTACAAGCAGAAAACATTCATAGAAATACATATAGAAAACCTATCAATATTTCCAACCTAGAATAGCTGTTATTGGCATTTTCTACTATAACTTTTTAAGAAGGACTGAAATTTGCAATGATGACAGTCATTGTTACTGACAGTGGCCTTTACAGAACAATTCTCTCCATTCCTAATTTTTTCTTACCCTGTAGCCAGTGTAGTAAAATGTTGAAAACAAAGTATTTGAATGATATTATTAATATAGCCATTGCTATTTTTAAATGGAGTTTAATGAAAAAATACTTTTGAGCCATTGATTTCTAGCAAAGCTTTAAGCGATCTGCTTCTGTAGTAAATGCAGACATGTGAAGCAAAAGCAGATCAAACTGGACTTTTGGTATGTTTAACCAGCTTTTTTGTTTCAGACTTGGAGTAAAACTTTATCTTGGCTCAGAGACTATAGATTTGTTGCAATCTTTGCAGTTCACTGAACTTTTTTTTTTCCTGTGCATACATATTTCAAGTAAACTCTATAGTTATAACAAGTGACACGTTATGGACCCTAAATCGTTGCACTGTGGAATATGCACAGAAAAAGGACAAATGAAGATATCAAGGGTCTGTTCCATTTTGCACTGAACTGTAAAATGCCACCCTTGTTGTACAGAAGATCACTGCTTCTGAGCAGGGCTCATTGACTGCTAAGTTGTGGATAGTGTTTCACTTTCTGCAACTGTTAATATCCTGGGTTATCCAGGCATAATGACCTCTCTATTTGTGACACATTGTTGAATTTTCTGGTTCTTTTAACTTATTCAAACCCTTTTTTTTCTTTTTCTCCATTCATTGGAAGGCTGGAAGGATTCTGAATTGAGCTGCTGTACAGAGCTGCCTCGCTGTTGGTCAGCCAGATACGGTTGAGATTGGTGGTGGTGGCACATCTGCAGCTGATTATAAACTAAAGTATACAGGAAAGGTACGCTAGATCAGCACTAGCTTTTCTGTGTATAAGATAATGCATGTATTTTGGATAATATTGGCACACCTGTGATATTGTTTGGTTTTGGTAGTTGTTAAATCTGATATAGTAAGTAATCCATCCATGCTATAATAATCCACATTGTTATAGCTGATGTTTGATATTTAAATTCTGACTGGAATTAAATTCCAATTTTAAAACTAGTCACGAAATTACAGTTGAATCATAATACCTTACCTATTGAATGTTTTAAATGCTGATAAAAATTTATATACTTGAAGAACTTTGCCACTTCAAAATATGTAAAAGAAAAAGGGGTTTCGTGTAGTGTACAGCATTTGGTTTCCAGATGTGAATGCTTCCTCTGATCTTGTAAGGATCTGAAGTTAGTGGAAGTGTACAATTTTATCTCAGATGAGGACCCGTGCCTATATTTCTTTTCTTCTCTTTGTTCCCCACTAAAAGAGCAGTGTTTATTTTGTTTTTATTTGCATAGTATATTCTGGATCACTTCGAGTTTGCTCTGGCCCTACAGTGAGTAAGTTGCATTTTGAAGGGCTGTTTTAGCTGCCTCCAGCCATAAGTGGAGTATGTTTGTGTCTATACCTGGAATATGTCAGGTTATAAATATTTTGTTTATCTTCAACATTGCTGTCTCTCTTTTATGCTATTATTTCTGTGATTTGCTCCCTTATAAGTTCTGTAAATCTTGCCAAATTTCACTGATGTAATAGAGAAAATATTTGCTAATTTCAGAGAACTTTGAAACCCAGGCAAATAATATGGTAGATCTCATATTCAATACCGAAGCCTTTTCTCCTAGTATCCATCCATATTTTTGTCTCAGTCATTGAAATGTTCTGAAATTCACTGTTGGTAAACTGAAGCCTTTATGATGTGATGAGATTATACCAGAACAGGTACATACTAGACTTAGGTATTGATGATAGTCTTTCCTATCCTTCAAGAGCCTTAAAAGAATCCACTTACTGTCTTTCTACATGGCTCCTGTAAAATCACCTGCAAATATTTAAGATTTTTGCTATAACTAGGCCTAGGCCACCACAGAAGAATCAAGGAGAAAGTTCTCATAATAGATTATACCTATTAACTTGTTCAGCATGAGAGATCATTTGCCAGGATGGATATGTTCCCAGTGGCATAGCTCCAAGGGTCACTGTGCCTTTTACGCCTGGACTTCACAGAAAAGAAACTGCATAGGATAGGGTGAATGTTTTACTAGACCATTGGGCACATTGATTTTTATTTTCATGGATATGTAGATCAAATTGAAATAACCTAAAGGGGCTGATGGGATACCCTGGGACTGTTAGGGATGTCAAGATCTGTAGTAAGTCTGTATATTTCTACTTCTTGGTACTCCCTGTAGAAAAATAGCACAGGGTGTCATTGAGATCTGTCACTCGCTGACACTTAGGGGAAAAATAACCCCTACCTCTGCTAGACATTCCCAAGACATGTCCCAGATGAACAAGATTGTGTACTGAACCTAGTTTTGATTTATTTACATTTAAAGCAAGTGTTATGCAAGTCAGACACGCATGATCCTGGCTGGCTGATATATCCTTGAGCAACTGTCTGTATATTGGCATGCAAAGAATTCTTTCTTGCCTGATGTAGGACGCTACTTCAGAAATGTGTTTTTTGTAAACACCCTGAAACTACAGAGCAGGAACAGCTTCTACTTCAAGATTTGATAAAATTGCGTCTATTTAAGCAACCTCTGTTCAACTGTCACATTAAAAATAAACTATTTAGACAGCTATAAAATGTCAAAATTAATAGAGAGTGAAGAAATTTGGAAAACTGAAATTAAGAAAAACAAACCACCATAAACTAAAACTTATTTGAATTTTGGACTTTTGAATTTGCCAGGAATATTATGCTTTCAACAAATTTAAAGATTTTTGCATGAACTTTTTTCTCTAAGGCTCAAGGAAAACCTGTGTTATATGGGTTCTTTAAATCTCAGAGAAAGTAGGAATGTAACCTGTATTTTAAGCATCAGGATCATAATTTTTTTTTTGGTATGTGTGCAGTGCCTTTTGTTTTTTTGAAGCTGTTTTTCAGTTTCAAAAAAAACCATATCAAACTTGGGTAAAGATAAAGTTATCTTTATATCATAGAGTTCTTCCTGTGGAATATAAATTTAAATTTTGTGACTATCTCATTTCTCTTCAGCTAATATAGATAAGATAATTTAAAGATTATCTAATGTTGTAGAGCTTGCCAGATTGACAAGGAGACTGCAGGTCTTGTCTTAGTTACAGGAATACACGCTTTTCCTTTCCTTCTTAGCAACTTGTCTTAGCAAGTGTCTCTTTTGCTATGTAAAGAAAGGTTGGTTGTAATGAAGAAACGACCACGAGAAACTAGTCAGGTTCAGCTGATTAATTTTGTATAGTCTGAATCATGAGCTGATTTTCGACTTCTTTTTTAACCTATAAATAACTAAAAATTTGGACTGGCTTCAGGAATCTTACTACAAAGGCTTTACATTCCAATATGCTAGACTTTCAAAGCTTGGTAATGTTTCTTTGTAAACCCTCAGAAATGAAGGCAATTCTGAGGTTGAAAATCAGGTTTAGATTATTATTCTAGGGAAATATGATACTGTCTGATGTATTTATTGAGTATTTTATTAATACAGCTAGTGAAATAAAATGTTACATATGTACATACAGAAATATATCTTGGGCTTCACAAGTAAAATGATATATATCTATATAAGTCTTGAGAAAATGAATGGGGCTACATCTGGCCGGTGACTAGTCACTAGGGGTGTTCATCAGGGTTCAGTTCTAGGGCCAGTTCTGTTCAACATCTTTATCAATGATCTGGACGCAGGAGTTGAACACACCATTACAGCTTTGCTGATGACGCCAACCTGGGAGGTGCTGTTTCCTCTGTTGAGGCGTGAGAGGCCTTGCGGGGGGATGTCATCTAGGTATAGGACTGGAGCATTGGGCAATGGTTAATGGGATGAAAGTTAACAAGTTCAGATGCCAGATTCTGCACCTGGGATGGAGTAATGCTTGGGCACAAGTGTAAATTGGGCGAGGAGTGGCTGCAGAGCAGCCTTGTGGAAAGGGACCTGGGGGTTCTGGCTGACAGCAGGCTCAGCGTGAGTCAGCAGTGTGCCCTGGCAGCCCAGAGGGCAAACCCCATCCCGGGGGGCATCAACCACGGCACGACCAGCCGGTCGAAAGAGGGGATTATCCTGCTGTATGGAGCGTTGGTGCAGCCTCGCCTCGAGTACTGTGTGCAGTTCTGGGCCCTGCAATTTAAGAAGGATGTTGAAGGTAGTCCAATGCATGCAGAGGAGGGCAACATTGCTGGTGACAGGGCTGGAAGGCATGTCCTGTGAGGAGCGGCTGAGGACTTTGGGTTTGTCTAGTTTGGAGAAAAGGAGGCTGAGGGGCGACCCCACGGCTCCCTACAGCTTCCTGAGAGGGGAAGGGGAGAGGGACGTGCTGAGCTCTTCTCCCTGGGATCCTGTGATAGAACGCATGGGAATCGTTCAAAGCTGTGCCAGGGGAGATTGAGGCAGGACATTAGGAAGCATTTCTTTACCGAGAGGGTAGTCAAGCACTGGAACAGGCTTCCTAGAGAGGCAGCTGATGCCCCAGGCCTGTCAGTGTTTAAGTGGCATTTGGCCAATGCCCTTAATAATATGCTCTAACTTTTGGTACCCTCTGAAGTGGTCAGGCAGTTAGACTAGATGATCATTGTAGGTCCCTTCCAGCTGAAACTCTGTTCTAGATAGAAAGAAAAAGTATTTTCAGAAATCTGTTCTCTCTTTCGTTATGAACGTGGTTTGGGTTCAAATACTGTTAAACATTAGTGGGAAATGTAATAATTTCAAACCTGATTTAAAAATTCCAGTGTCCTCAGTATCATATAGAGCTAGAAAACTGTTCTGGTTAAGGTAGGTTTTCTGATTTAGTTCGCATTATTATAAAAATAAATTAATCCCTTTTCACTTCAGAAAGTCTTAACACATCATGCATTTCCCATTGCTTTTATCCAATAGAATAATATTTCTTTTTCACATCTTTATTTACTGCATTAGATGCTTATTCATGGTGTTAGTTTCAGAAATCAAGTGGTTTTTCCTTGTGAAATCATGTTATTTGAAGTGCAAATGCCATTTTCTCTGCTAATTTATTTTTGCGTTTTGGTTAAAATGAGGTATAACCGAATTACTCATTTTGTAACAGGGACAAAACCAGCATCTATCAAGAGTGGGTTTAGGAAATAATGGTTCCATCTACTGTAAAGTATGGCATTATACGAATGCTGGATATTTGGGGTGTTTTGGGTTTTTTTCAGGTTGTTTCCTTTTTCTATATGAAACCTTTAGTGAATTATGTTTGCTATTTTGATGCTGTGCTATCACTGCATTATTTCCTGTTTGTTATCTCTATAAATATTTTATATTTAGTGAATAAATAGAAACATACTATATTTTATTAAAACCTTCTTGAAATTAATGGAACCAGTTCATCATTTTACTTGTGAATTTTGATTTTTATTTCATTTTTAATGCTTTGTTTCTTGAGCTATAGCGCACAATTTATTTCAATTATCTAGTAAAAATAGATCTTATTCTTTAATCAGTATAGTAACCTGTGATAACTACAAGTCAGTGGTTAGAAGTGAGGCAACTCTAAAAGAGGTCTAAAGAACAATTGGCATCTAAAATGAGCTCTACGCTTCACTGCTTTTATATAAATCTGTTAACAGAAGCTTAAAACACGTTCTTGGATGGAAATTAAGACCCTTAAGCTCAAGCTTGATACGTTACTAACGCATTCTATTAACATTTAACAAGCACAAAACACAAAGAATTTGTTTATAGAACAAACACGGCAAAAACTTTAGTAAATAGTGAAATGTTCTTTGATTAAAGAAGTTAGAGGCATCCTGTTTTTATTGAAAATCATGCAACACCTTTGTGCAAAATTAATGTGCTGTGGGGAGAATTTTAAAATACAGTCCTTAATGTTGTTATGGATGAATCTCAATGAGTTTTAATAAAATCCTCTGTCAAAGCACGTGTCCTAAGAACAACACTGAATAACAACAATTTTTTTTTTGCAGAAATGCCAAATTTAGAAACACCTCTTCCCCCAGTGAAGTAGAAAAAGTTACTGCAACAGAAGTTTTTTCAAAATAATATTGAATTACTCTTTGGTTGTTCTTACTCTTGCATGGCTATAGAATATAGCCCTTTTAAAATAGATTGTTGATTAAAACAAAATATATTTTCCGGGAAAAATATATTGCTGAGAGGTTCCCTTCTAGTTTGGTCAGATCAAGTGCTTGAATGACAACAAAAACCTGGATGGTGCGAGGGCAATGGTCTTCAGTGCACGGTGTTGACAGAGGAGCTGTTCTTCATTTGTGTTTGTTATGGCCAGGGATCTCAGTCACCAGTTTGTCTGAAGTCTGATGTTTTGTAGGTCAGCTGGTTCATGCAAGTTACTATCAGGAATCCATGGACAGCAATGGAATGGTGGTAGAGTACTTAAAGAAGTGGGGGTTTATCCCCAGCAGCCTTGTTCTCTTCAAATAAATCCTTAAAAGGTAGTTTTGCATGAGCATACCCATGGGTTATAGCCAGCGATTCATGTGCCTGAAGATCCCTTAAATTGTACCTTTTTCTCAGCATTTAAACATTTTGAAGACATTCACAGAAGTGTCAGGAACACCTGCAGCTTTATATCCTGTTAACCTTGTGAAAATTGCAGAGAACCACTGTCCAGTAGAAAGTCAATACTAGATGCTCCTCTCTAGCATCAACCCTCCTTTTTCATCCTTTCATCTGGACATTAGATTAGATTCTATTACTCACACATCTCCAACAGTCAGATGAAATGGAGACCATGTTCCCATTGTTTTGTCTGTTATCTTGAATTATGGTAGAATGATTCAGATCATCATTAAATAAAAATACAGTTGTCAGCTATACTGTTCTTTATTTCATTATGCGTACTGTTTGTTACTTATATAAAAACTATTGTAGTTTGTATATCATGAGGAGAAAGGTTTCTAAAGTTTCTGAGAGTTAATAACTATAACACTGTTCGGTTCTAGCCTATGTTTCTTTTTATCAGGACAAAATGCTAGTTAGTAGTAGATCTCTTTGGAGTATGGTGTATTTCCCTCTATATTTCCTATCACATTCACTTTATCTGTAGTGTCATGTTATTTTAAGTTGTAGCAGATGTAGGCCAACAAAAACTGACATAAAGGAAAGCAGCATAATACACTGTAATGATATGTGACACATTCAGATTGAGAAGTAAACTCACTTTCTTGGAATTAATACCTACTACTTACTGTGTTTGCAATTAACATATTCTCCTCTATGCATATACTGATCCCTATGCAATCAAGGTATGGTTTACTTATGTCAGAGAATAGTAGCTTGTTCTGAAAAAACAGTAAAATCATCAAGTATTTCTTAAGATGTTGATTTATAATACAGTCCTGATACTGCTTTCTTGATTCCTAAACTGTACTTATGCAGAAACAACAAATTAATCTTGATATGTTTTCCCTTACATTTTTAGTTAATAGACTAATATTTAATGATATCCATATTTGTGATAGGTCAAGTTATGTACTCTTATTCACGTTAACTTTATGGATAACTTAAAATAAGAGTGTAAGTCAACTATCAATTCTAGAAGATAAGCAAGATAAGCTAATAGGGCTCTTTAACATGCTCTGAGTTTTGAACAAATGTTTCACAACAGATTCCAGCATAAGTGGTGTGCGCTGAAAGCAAAATGTATCCTAGACGTGGCAGAACACATTTTGGACTAGAAATAAAACTTTCCAAAGTACTGTATTTGTTTAAGGGTTGAACTAGCTGGGAAATGATTTTTCTTGTCCTGGGAAGGTTTGAAGCTTTTGTTGCATTCTGCACTGGGATTTTGTTTTGTTTCTTCACTTTCCTGAAGAAGAGAGGTTTGTTGGAAAACCTACAGAAGTTGTTAAGCATAAAGGACATGCAGACTGATAGCCCTTGAGCTGAATCAAGCAGAGCCAGGGACTCCCACACCAGCTCCATGCTGCCTGGCATTCTGGCACAAGTGTGCCACACAGGGAACTGGATTTGAGTACAAATATGGGTAATAACTATAATTTTACTGTGTTAATTTTAACTTAGGTCAATTTTCTGCTTGTATTCATTTGCATGGCTGCCAAATGCTTTCTTCTGGCACAGAAGCAGCGATGGCATGGGGTCGGGCAGAAAAGGTGAAAAGTGAGAGAGAGAGAAACCAGAATCGCTTGTCTTGGGTAAGTAAAGGGAGCGTGAAAGCGCTTGTAGAGGAAGAATTTGTCTTGAAAGAAATGGAATCTTAGCTCATTATTCATGCAGCCAAGTCTGAAAAATATAGCAGAAATCTAAGTTTGTG
Source organism: Astur gentilis (assembly GCF_929443795.1). Classification (NCBI taxonomy): domain Eukaryota; kingdom Metazoa; phylum Chordata; class Aves; order Accipitriformes; family Accipitridae; genus Astur; species Astur gentilis. Next base: position 22,387,602 of record NC_064896.1, read on the forward strand.
TATTACATCAGAATTAAAATGTGGATGGAACTATGAAACAGGAGAGAAAATTTCATAATATATTGTCTATACAAGGTGATAAAACAGCAGGAGAGTTAGTATTATTGATTGGTGAAGAATCTTCTTCCTTAAGAAATAAAAGCACCCCACTGTTTGTTGTACTTTTGCTGTTGAAGGGATTTATTTTAAACTATAATGTAAATATTCCTAAGTTGAAAACATCTGCACTCATGGGGAAAGTCTGACAGAAGGCTAAAGAAACAGTGATGCAACTGAAGCTAAAACCAGAGCTTTATTGTCAGGAATGTCTAGTGAAATACAAGATCAAAACAGCAAAATATTTTAATATTATAAAGTATTCTTAAGATATGAGCAAAAAAGTCTTCTCGGAACTTGAGGGTAGGTTTCAGTTCTGGTATTCTGAGCTTAGAAGTTCCACTGAATCTGTGGGATATCCATGTAGAATTGGCTTTGGAAAATATGCCCAAGTTCTTAATTACTGTAGTGTTACCTGCCTTATAAATGAGATTGCTTATGTTTATTCACTAATGTGTAATGGGACAGAAAAAGATGGCTTTTCTTGTTCTTGTAAGACACTTCATTCTGTAACCATGACGGTTTAAAAGTTTATTGATTTCAATTTGTTAGTGTTAACTTTTGAAGTATTTGAATAGTTCCTATTTTTGGTCTAATTTAGTGTGGTTAATATCTATACATTTTCTGTTAAAACTAGTACAGGTGCTCACAGAAATTTAAACTACAGTTTTCATTATAAATAAAAAATATTTCATATAAATTAAGATTCTGCCCATTTCTTCATGAGGACAGTGGACTGACTACTGCTTGAATTGAAGCAGCACCTAAGAAACAGTCATGAAGTCATTTCACAGACTGAGATAAAGAAATAAAATTGATCATGTTACCATGGTACAAGATCTGGGTATTATAAGATTAAGTAGCTGAGATATTAATGTCTCAAATTCAACAGAATGTAATTGTGAAGTTGTGATTGTTTATTTTTATTTAGGGCATTTTGCCATGTAAGCAAGGATCAAGAGTATTAAGAGGGCAAATTGACTTCACTAATGAATTAAAGTAGTAAAATTTTCTTTGGTTTCAAAACCATCAGGAAGCCTTTTTCTGTATGTGATGTGTTGTGATTTCAGAATATGCTGGTTTAAATTCTTCTAATATATCACATGGAAAAGCCTACCTAAACGTCACCTATACTTAGTTAAACATTACCTAAAGACAGGAATACAAAATTTTGTTTCTTCCTATTTGTAAGGATTTTCATTTTGAGAGCTGTTGGTCTTTATTCTTAAACTGATACATAATATTCAAATATTTTTTACGTTTTTCACTTTATTGCATACGAAAATGTCACTACCTAACACTGACTTTGAAAACTTTGTGAAATACAGAGTTATTTACGTGCAGCAACTGTTGTGACATTGCGTACTTCAACAACCGCTTTTCCCATCGTTCCTGGTGTTTAGACTGTTGTGATTCTGCTGATGTAGCTGATGTTTGTCTTCGTTATTCCTCTGCCTTTGTCCTTTCCTACAGGCTTACCCTGAGTTTGTCCTGACCTACCTAGAGGAACTAAATGAAAGAGAGGAGGTGACCCAGACAGAAAACCGCATTCACCATGGGGCCTGGTCTGCAGCTCATCAGGAGATAGACAGCAGCTCAGCAGAAGAGGTCACAGTATTAAGCCAGAGGCAGGTCAGAGACATTCCTTTCAAAAACACATTTTGAAAAGAGAAATATCAGTGTGGAAGTCAACTTATTTCCTTAAATAAATAACCTCATTTGATTTCTTAATTTAATAGATATCTATTAGACAAATAATAGTTATATGCAGGATTTTAATGAACAAAAAATTATATACATTTGTGTCTCAGAACAGTTTATGCTTATAGCCCATGTAGGACAAATTTTTTTAATTTCTTATTTCCTATGTGGAGAAACTCAAGTAAGGAAGGGAAACAAACAAAAAATCACTAGATCTCTAGATTTGTGCTTCTTGATGCATCTTGACATAGCTATTTGTATTTCTGACATTTTCTGCTAATCAACAGCCTTACTTGAAAAAGTAGACACACATTATTTTAATTAGCAATATATAAATTACATGGTTGTACTTCCATCTCTTAGGTTCTGCAAAAAAATGTCAGCAACCCCAATCAGAAACAACTTTCAGGACCTTTGGACGCCCATTTAATGCCTGCAGATCCCCTAGGGGAGACTACACAGCTGACAGTGGCACTGGTGAGGAAACTAGAAGAGAAACATCCTAAGGCCTCAGCTCAAAGGTAAGCCACTGACAGAACTGATATTTATTGTTCAATGACATTAGATGTTTTCCTTCAGTTTCATGTAAGATTGATTTCCTGGATATTATTGAAATATCTCAGAAACCCTCTGGCTGATAAGCAAACAGGGATTTTGACCAAAATTAATGAAAAGGGGTGACATTTATGTGCTTTTTTTATTTTATTTTGAAGATTGATGTGGATGATGTTTGGTAGTAATTGCAAATTTACTTTTTATTTTTTTATGTATAATCCTCACATCACACAAATTACATAAAGACATAGGACTTGTATCAACATTGTGACACATTTTGTGCCACAAGACTTAAGTTTAAATGGTAAAGGTTTTGTTAGAAACCTGAAAGTCATGATGAGCCAAAAAATCAAGTGATGCAGTCACTTTCAATATAGGACTGTGTTTTAATTTGAATAAAAAATAAATAGTAGTGTTCTTAAGTGTTTCTACTTACAGCAGGCATAAGACTACCTTTCTTTAGATAACTGAAACTTTCTTTTACAAATGGCATTTGGCTAGTTATTTTTGAGCTTTGGGGTATTTTTAGTTCAAAACATTTTAAAAATGGACCTTCCATTCAGATCAAAGACCACAAGACATCACTTGCTATTAGAATGAAAGTTGATGATCTTGCTACTACTAGTTGATGATATTGTTACTACTGGCAATAAGTCAATAACAGTAATTTACAGGTGACTGCAAGCAACAACCAGATTTGGTTTATCTAGGTTATTGTAACTCTTCCCTTGGAAGTATTACCCTTAGAGAACCCATAGATTTGCTCCTCTGGTCCTCCTTCAAGGACTAGTATTTCGGGTGTTTCATTTATAATATTATCTTGCAAATATTTAGTCTTTTAGTGTCCAAAATATTTCTCAAATGTGTCTGAAGACTGTGAAATGACTGAGGTATCTGAAGGTATTGGCTAGCAGTAGTTTTTGGGGAACTGCATAGGTAGAGGTAGGCTACCTGTATTTTGAGTAATTTTGGTTTTTTGATTAGTCAAATAAATTTAAAGCTTTGTTAAACATGTTTACGACATATACAAAGTACCAAAGTTAATATTGATTACATTGGCTCCTTCAAAAGATGCCTTCTGCAATATAAGGTGAAGGTTTATACAAGATCATTTTCTCCACAGTGCTTGGTGTATGAATTGTTATGCTCTAAATATGCAATGTGATGTCAGGGTCACTACAAACTGTTTCACTGCATTTAAGTACAATGGGATAAGTGAAATTGCTTCAACTAAATGTCTGTGCTTATAGCTTCAGATAACAGTATATAAATATTAAGCTAAAAATATCTTCTTGCAGAACACAGACGTTTTGATTTAGAAAGCTATCTGCAGTCAGGATAGCCTTTAAGCGGTGAATACTTGACTTTCTATGTCTTTATCTCTTCCCTCCAAAAGTGGAGTTTTGCGTTCTAAAGCATTTTCCTGAACTAGATTTAAATAGAGAAAAAACACATTTTAATACTAAAATAACTTTGTCAGAAATATTTGGCATTAAATAGCAATGGTAACTAATTAAAAACTTCTGCAGTTACCTCCATTATGGGAGGTACTAAGTGATTTAAATTCTCTTTTGCTGCAATTTTTCACTAGACTGTGACAAATACTAATGTATTCTGTTAAATAGCTGCCACATTCCACTCTGTAGTTTGTAGGATGCTTTCAGTGTCTGAAAGGGGATATAGGAAATAGGAGACAGGATTTTATTTATCCTTTGTGATTTGAAAAGCTGTTCAATTTCCAAGCAGCAATAAAATTTGCCTTCCTTTACAAAATAACATGAAAAACTGTAGTAAGTGCAAATGAGGTATGAATTGTGTGTTAGTAGAGGAAACTATATTTCTGTGTCCTAGAATTTTTGTTTCAGGAGTTGACCAGCTGTATGGGTCGATAAAGTGAAGATTATGATCATTGTTCCTCCAAAGAAGTTCAACTGGTTTTTTATAAAATGCTTTTTGGTTAACTGCCCTGCTAAACACATTTGCAGATTTTTTAAAAACTTTGGCTTACTGAGAAAGGAAGGGAACTGTGTCTCTAAAAGGAGATTCAGCTGCCCAGACATGTGTTTAGGATAATTTTTAGGTGTTGAGGCGTATATTACCTGGCTTCCAGCTGCTTCAGATTAATGCAAGCCTCCTGCCAGCCCTGTGTTGTATCTGTGAGAACTATGCAGATCCTTTGGGTACATTAGCAGTCTCAAATACTAGCAAGTGTCTATTTTTAAGCTATCAAGTCTTGCCCTAAATGTTTCCTTTTCCAGCTTAGTGTTTTGGAGGAATATGCATTTCAGAGCTGTCATTCTTTAGTGTTTTTCTTGTTTGGTTTCTGAGAAACAGTCGCACTTTCATGGTGAGCCACAACAATTTACATGATATATTACGCCTATAAGATCTGAAAACCTAAACCTCATCTCTGAGTTACCTGACTGAATCCCTAGGTTTCTATGAGAAAGGTGAAAAACTTATCCATTCCAGCAAATACCATTGATGAAAAAATCCTTTCTAAATAACAAGTATTGCCCCAAACAGACCAAAATCCAATCAAAAGCTAGTTGTTAGACATGGAGGGTTCAAGTTGCTGAGAAGACATGGCCTTTAGGATAAGGATGAGTAGAGAGGTGAGCTGTGTGACTGTGATTTATGTACTTCCCTCAGTGCACAAGAACTAATGACTTAACTAAGTAACTAATGGCCACCAATTTCCTTCCCATCCTTGTTCTCATCCTCACTGTTCTTGTATGGGAAGCAGCAAATCCATTGCCTCCTTTCACTCAAAAATTGTTGTTTTCATGGACACTTGTAGAAAGACGTTACATAATCACATCTTTGCCTGGGTCAAGAAAATAACTTAATGGTTTTGAGTGTTACCTTGTGGAAATGTAACCCCTGTAACTTCAGACAGCATTTTAAATTACTTCTCTGATTGTTATGATCTTGTTGGGCCCAACTAGGAAAGTAAGTGAGTGCCCTTGTATCATCAACTGTAACAGATTTGTGCTGTCCTAGCAGTATATTCAATTTGTGAATTGTCCCTTTAAAAGGCAGTAGTCACATTTCTAAAATTAATCACCTTTTTTAATGCAGTTTTGGTTTCAGGCCTTATTGGATCACTTTGCTTCCATAAGTAAGCTTGATTTCACAAGTTTCTCAGTATTTTGTCTCCAATCCAGATATGCATTTAAGTATGCTCCAAGTTAAGTACATGCTAGGTACAAGCACTTTTGGATCCGAGTCAGAATGCTTATGACCTTGTCATATTTAATACTAAGACACACACATCTGGGACAGTGGGTTTCATTTTAATTTTTCTGAATCACTTGGACAAATTCAGTTATTACATTTTTATAAGACTTATTAGTGTAGGAAAAATGACTAAGGAATACCCCCAAGGAGATGGAAATGTTCTACCACTTCCGTCAATGACACAGCTATGAATTGGTACAATTGTTTGTAACAGCTAAGCAAATGCTTGACCTTGATTCTTTATACACTGTTCATCATTGTAAATTCCAAGTGGGCAAAACATAGGTAAAAGTCATAATCTACATCTGTATTGTAAATTGATTACTCCGTGAAGACAGATGAGAATGTAAAAAAATAATTCATGACTGGATTATTTTTAAAATCCATATACATGTTCCACAAAAAGTGCTTTGGACTGTATTTTCTACGTTTAAAAAGTCTGTATTCATTTTAAGTACCCCTTCATATTTCTATTTGTGAAAACTCCTCTATGAGGAAAAACATCTTTTCACTGAGTTGCAATGATTTTCCATGATATATCTGCCATGTAAGTGTTCTAAAGGTTAAAGCATTGAATCGGTGACAAATTAGCTTTCATTATTTGCTTTAGTCACATCTTGACAAAATTATTCTAATAGCTATATCTGCTACAGATACAAATCGAGTTCTCCACTCATCACAGAGAGGAAATGTTATATATCCATCTGAAAATGAAAGGAAGTTATAATAAACATTACATTCCCATTTTTGGAAAGCATTTGCAGATATTTGTTTACATTAGTATATCAGTTTGAGCAGCTTACCTTTATTTAAATGGAGTAAGAACTGGGGGGTGAGGGGGGCTGGGGAAGACTCTAGCAGCCGACAAAGCATGGTGACCCAGCTTGTCACCCAGTGACCTGTGAGAAGGAAATAATGAACTGTGAGTAGCTGTCATCTTAACTGTTTCTGACAGTTTGGCTATGGGCACATCTGTGTTAGTTGCATGGAAAGGCCTTTGTTGTTTTCCCACTAGTGACTTTGCAGACCGCTGTGGGGTTTGCTGGCTGCCCTGCTCTTACACTTCCCCTCCTTTTTTAGTAGTAAGAGCAGCTGCCACTGATAGAGCTGACATTTCTTTTAATGATTTACTTGGCATTTATACCATTAAAAACAAGAAATTAAATAGAAATAGAACTTCTGGTTATTGTAAATGAAAATATTCTCTATATTCATGTAAGGTCTGTTGCAAGTATGCCTATTATCATTCTGTCTTTTCTACATAACTTGCAGCAGTGTTCAATGTCTGTTGGTACCCTTCCTTCCTAATATCTTGTCGTACTTAACTATTTTAGAGTGAATTATTGCGTCCACTGGTAACAACATTTTAAATAGTCCAGCATACAATGAAACTAGGCAGCTTTTCATGGTTAAATGATCTATTACAAACCAACCAAGCAACCCTCCACACACTTATTTAGTATTATAGGAAACAATTGCTTCCTCTTCCAGACTGACTGAAGTATGCATGTCTTTTCTGGTACAGTAGTGCTAAATCTTGGATAACTTTGCTCACACAATTATTAGCATTCTCAGCTAGGATACTGTTAAATATAGGCATGCCTGCTCTCTTAATAGACTTCTTAGCTGATTTGTGAAAGATAATTGTTAAGAAAAACTTGAAATCATGACTTTGAAAAATGAATGACTAACACAATAACTTATAAAGTGTAAGGCTAGCTATTTTGACAAAGTGTAAATATTCTATGTAGTTGATATACCTTACTGCTTTTATGTTAAGATATGCTTGGAGTAGGTTATCACAAATGGCTTTGCAGGAGTTGAATATTGAAGACTTCACCCACTAGACTGAAAGTGCAGCATGCTAAAGCTGAAATCTCTTTTTGTGCTAATTGTTTTTTTGCTGTAGGTTTTGGGGACCTTAAATTCGTCTTCTCACATTTATGCATTTTTTGCTCATTCTTCTTAGCTGCTTCATGTTCCAAGTTGAAGCCACGCTTGATAGTGTTCACATGCAAGGGAAAATAAATTTCTGTTTTAACTCTGAGAACACAGATTTATGAATTGGTTCCTTTGAGGACTGTGTAGTACAGCATCCAACACGATCTAGAATACAGGTCAAAGTCTCTTGACTAATTGTGTGGTGATGGAGCCATTATATATACACATAATAACAGGTCCCATTGCTCCATTTTTGCTCTATCACTAGTGCAATCCTCTGTCCTTACCTAAAAGTGGTGCAAAGACACATTGTGGTGAACAGGAGATGTGTAAATACAGCATGATTCTCTACTGTGTCATATATAGTTCAGAGAAGCATTGTAGGTGCCTTCTAAATCCACCTTTACATGTATGTGTAACATGAAATAAATAAAAAAATCAAACAAAAACCCCAAACCCAACACTTCCTTGAATGTCAGTGCTGTTGTTCAAACCACAATGAGATCCTACTTTCCTGATGATGTAGAAAAAAATTGTGTGTTCTCTGAGTAGATCTGCAATCTCCTTATATAAATAAGTAAAGCAAAGAAGGGTTAGATGGAGAGGATGCTGGCACAGAGAGAGGAGGTGACCTGCCTGGGCTTGTTTGGCAGCGACTAGTGGAGTCGGAGTCAGGGTGCTCCGAAGGGATGCTCTAGTTCCCTGCCTGGTACCTGCTGGACCAGCGTGTCTCGGCTGTTAAAAATTCTCTCATGCCTCCACGTAGTGTGCGTCTCCTGGGTACGACGAAAGGGTCAGTGTGCCTTGTACCCCATCCCAGGCGTGTAACTCCCTCACCAGGGCAGCACGCTTCACAAACTGGGAAATGCAGCAATGCTTGCAACTAAATTAATGATTTAATACAATTTTTTTTATTATGGTTAGGTAAATATCCACACCAGCCCACAGAAGACTTGCAACTTATAGCATTTCTCTATATTCTATGGAGCAGTTAATCAGTTCTACACCTCTGCGTTAAGCTATTCAGCTCTAAAAACTTTTGTGAAAGGAAGGTGAATGTATTGACAAAAATCGGAAATTATACATTTTCCTGGTGGAAGTAAATGAGAACTGTGCCACTAAGAGCTGTTTTCAAACTCACTGAAGTCTGTTATTTCTCTTAACAAACGTTAATGCCATAGAGAAACTTAAATATTGATTGAAGCCATAGAGTTGCACAGAAACATCCATCAGATTCTAGAACTTGCTTATTCTTTGCAGAGACATTGCCCTGCTATCATATTTTTATATATATATCTGTATGCATTTAAGACAGCTTTGCTATGTTAAAGGCATTATTTTTCTTACTAAACTATTGTTTAAAAAATAATAATTGTATATTAATACATATTACAAAGTTGCAGAGATGGTGTTCCTCAACTTTGTTCAAGAAAATGTTACTGGTTTTATTTGTGCCACTTGCAGAAGCAAAATACATATACTGTAAGTGATGTCTTCATCACTAAGTGTCAAAGCAAACAAAAAGGCCTGTGGATCTTAGGAGCCTAGCCTGGGACTTTTAGGGATTCAAATACCTCATCAGAGAAGTGACTAATTTGGGATTTTTTTAATTGCAGTGAAGGGTTTCAAATTAATCAGTCATCTCAGTATGTTCATCCTCCACAAAAAGACTTAATGAGAACCAGTTAAAAAAAAAAAAAGAAATCCATCCCCTATGGGTTATTGGTTTTTTTCTAAGGTGAAATTCAGAACAATTAATTTGCTAGGTAGTTTTCAGTATCTTGGTAAGGGTCTCTTTTTGGTTAGTACAATCCTAGTTACTTTGGTTGTAGAGTTTTAGGTTTCCTGTGGTTCTGATGAATTGCTAAACTTGACCTTAGGGAGGAATTTGCTGTATGAAGTCTGCTGATTGACCCAGAGGAAGGACATTGCCTGCATGTAGAGTGCAGCACAGCCAGAAAGTACAGGGACCCTTGTTGGGAACCAGCGGTCTCTTTACAACTCCCGTTGGGTTTGGGCACGGTCACTATTTTTGTTGCAATTTAAGAGTGAGGGGTTCTGTTAAATTTGTAATATGTCTCTGTCAAAAACTTTATTTCAGCAAGGAATTGAATAGTAAAAGCAGATTTTGACAGTTTCATTTGGAAGCCGTATCCCTTCTTTTTCAGAGCTTTTTAATATTCGTTTGCATTGAGAGCTCAATAGACTTATGGAAACAAAACCCCCTTATTTTAATATGATGTCTTAATATGAACAATAAGTTGTTAAATAGATAATGAATTTGAAGGGAAAATAAATGGAACTTTTATTTGCTGGCTAGGGTGATATTCATTCATATAAATTTTGTTGCTTGCAATTACTGTCTTAACAGAACACATAATTAACCACCAGTTATAAAATATCAGCTGTTTGAAAAGTGAGAAACCGATCTTATATTCCCAAGACAGTGCAACAACTACCTCTTTGATAGTTAATTTTGAAGGATTTAAAGAAAATGAAAGTTTTCAATGACAAATTTATAAGGACGCACTTATTTTTTCAGAAAAAAAAAGGAAAAATTCTGTTATATACACATATATTTTCATATAAAATGCTAGCTTTACATTTTTCCAGTATTTTAAAGAAAATTATGAAGAAGGTAGAATCTGCAGTGCTATAAAAATTTGGAGAGTGAAATCATACAAAAATTGGTAATACTTAACAAAATGAAATGTCTTGCATAGGCAGTTTATATTATTTACAGGATACGATTTTCCCATAGATAAGTGTATAAGTCTACGTAAACTAAAATATGACTCGATTAAGTAACAATCCAGCTTTTAAACCTTCAAAATATTTTTATCACAGTTCTGTACAGAGCTCAATCTGGTTCACAATTGCTAATTAAGAGATAATTTACTTAAGTCATATGAAGTATCCTACTTTTTCTTTCAAATTAGCTTAAAATAGGTGAAGAAATTCTTAAAAAAAAGAAAAAGTAATCAGTTTTTATAGGTAGATTATGCTTGAAAGCATACACCTATCTTCATCCAGGTTCATGTATTTATCAAGTGCTTATTATCAACTGATAATAAAACCAAACTGAATGAGATAATGAACTTGAATGAGCAAGACCACAGCAGGAAGTGAGTCGCTGACAACTTAACTATGATTAGCAAAGGTTGCTGCTTTTTAATGCTTAACATATTGGAACAGGAGACAGAAGGAAAAAAAGGGTTTCCTAGACAGCCAACGTGTGGCAGATATAAAACGAGCCTCTGTTCTAATCCCTATTGATTTGTCAAAATTGAGAGGGATGTACTATTTTTCCTTCGGTGATTATGGAATAGAAATAAGCTCACAAACAATCTAACCGTAGTCTTGTCTTATGTGAGTTGCAGCCTGTCACCCTATGCCAGTCAGGTTTCATGATTTCAGTTTTCTTTCCTCACCCCATTCTTGGATTTGAGACACTTCATTAACCAATAACAGCAATATCAAGTTATTTAGTTGCATTTAAAGGTATCCAGCTTTTCAAAAAAAACCCCAAAACCAACCTCTTCCAAAGATACAGAGAGGGCATAGATAATACTGCAGAAATCTAATTATGAAGAAAGATGGGGTGTACAGAATACAAAAGAACGTAATAAATAGTAAAGAAACTTGAGCAGTGCACAAACAATCGCCTGAGTTTCTTTTTTGTCACAAGTAGTAGTTTTTGAGAGTTGTTTTTTGTTTGGCAGGGTGTCTTCTGGGTTGGTTTTGCTGCTTTTTGGTGGTTTGGGGGGGTGGGTTGGGGTGTCTTGTGCTTTGTTTGGGTGGTTTTTTCAAGATATAAGTTTATTTCTGGGTAAAGTGATAAAAGTGAAGAGAGAAAGGGAAGCGTGTTTCTTCTTAGCTTATATTTTGAAGTAATCATATCTCATAATCCAAATTTAATTTAATTAATGAAGGTAAAAGGTGAGAATTTATCCTAAATTACAGGACAAAGTAATTCATATTAGGTTGAATAATAGTTACTTAATCCTTGTTTCTTCCTAAAAGTAGATATATCTAGAAGTCACAGTGAAACTGTTGTATGTGAGGAAGTGGGCTGAATTTCTTTTGAGATCAGCTTTTAAATGCTTTTTAAATGGTGTGGGTTTTGGGGTTTGGGTTGGTGCTTTTTTTTTTTTTTTTCTTTTTTTGGTAGTATGTGAAAATCATGAGACTTAAGATTAAGAAAGGTTAGAAAATGTGTCAGCGACTCTGAAATACAGAGAATCTGATAGATTTGTAATACAGTATATGACAAAAGAATTTTATAAGAAAGCTTCATGCCAGTAATCCCCAAGTCAGTGAAAAGTTCTAGGATATTAAAATTGAGAAATGTTTTTACTTAGCTCATTATACTGAGCATACAACCTCCTAACAAAGATAAAACTGACAAATACACAACCAATATTCCCACTCCCAAAGATAAGAAAATTAGCTCTATGTGCTGTTGGAGTGCAACTCCAGGCTTCTGCAACAATAGTAGAGATTATTTTTATAATTGTGTGTTGCCCCCTGCTCCTCTAGCCATCTGTAGAGGATAGAAATGGTTGTGAATGGCAAGAAATGGGGAGGCAAACCAATGACAGACTGAGATTTCACTCCTTGCTATGCATGGACTATTCTCTTCCATTCATATTCATAAAATGAGAGAAATTAGAGAAGAGAAAGATGTAATAGGTCATACAGGGTTGTTTCCTACAGTATCTTTCTTCTTGTGCATTACCCAATTCATTTGTAAAGGACTGAAGGAATGAGACTTCTATCACTTCCCTTGGGGGTGTCTTTTCTACAGTATAATAGTCGTTCTCTCTTATAGGAATATTTTTTCTGACATTCAGCCAAAAAATATTGTCTGCTCAATTTACTCCCATCAATCCCTTTGTAGCACATAGGTTTGCACCTTCCCCACATTTTTTGATAGGAATTTACCCCACTTGATTCAATGGTAAAGCTTAGTTAAGTCATACGTGGTGACTTTGCTAGCCTATTTGAATGAGAAATGCATCTTTCTAAATTCTTCACCTTACTCTGACTCACCTCAGTTCTAGGGGAATCTTACGCCTCATTGCAAGGGTGCTTGCTAGGAAAAAGTTTGTTTTCTGAACTATTGTAACCAAGTCTTTTTCTGCACTCCAATTCACGTGCCTTTCTTTAGGCTGTTTTACACTGTAAGCCCATTTGAGAGGCGATTCTGGCATTTAAGAGTCTTAACAGCAAGTGCTTTTTTTTTAAGTTTATCCTCAGGTTTCCAAACGTTCTTGGAAAATGTAGGATCCAAAATTCAGTATTTGGAAGTGGCTTCAACACTTTTATGCACAGCCTTAATGAGCTTTCAATAAGGCCAACATAGGGTCTTAAATATTTATATTATAGTCAAAGTGAAAGGTAAACAGTAAGCACTGGCAAATACTTGTACCACCTCCTATTAAAAACACTGCAGGACTGGGCCATTATATTATTGTTCTAATGCAGTTTAATAACTTCTGTATGTTAACAGAAAAAAAAAAGGTAATCTAAAGTTTTTTCTAAATTCATCCTGGTTTTCGATCAATATTACTTCATATGAGAGTATTATACCTACAAGGACAGTATTCCTAGTGCAAACACGTTTGTATCAACTAACTTAAGCGTTGTGTTAACATAGTAGTGCTTTTTTCTATTTCCCCTCACCCTCAAGTAAAAAGTTATACTGATGAAAACATATTTTCTTTTTTAATTTCAGTGTTGCTGTGATTATCGAAGACCCTGCTTTTTCTCATTTCAGAGTGGTTGTCTATGCTGGCGGAACGTTGTAGTATAGAGGTGGTCTTACAGATCACAGGGATCACTGTTCTTGGTACAGCAGATAGAGAGGTCTAAGTAGCACTTGTCTGACGGTGACCACATATTGAGTCATGGTATTACTCATAATGTTTTTTCATGTGAAAACGCTCAGAAATTATAAAGTCAGTGGATAGATTTTTCGATATTTTATTTTTCAGAACTCTAAAAAATTGCCTGTACTATATAGAATAAAATTGAGAATAAATCTGTGAGTTTCTCTTACTTCTATAAAATCATATTAGATTGTCACCACTTTCTTTAGGGATTTCAACGTTTCTGTTGTTGACCAACATCATTAACAGCTGTATATAAACGTATTAAAGGTTAAACTGTGCTTTCAGATGCAGTTTTATTTGACCATTAGAATATGGAATTGTATTTAAAAGTTAGTGTGATATTTTTAGAAATAAAAAAGCCCAAAAGCCCAATAGTGAAGCATTCTCTCACCTACAAAGCTATTAAAACAAATGTGTATATGTGTTCACATTTCTGGGAGTATGGGTAAGTGTGCATATATAAAAGTGCCAGGCCTGTAAACTTTTGTCACCATAGGTGGCTTGATTGGGGAGGGGGAGAACAAACCAAAAAAAAACCCCACAACCAAAAACCTCCCTGGAGATGCTCAGAGTCCTGCAGGGTTTGGTCCTCCTTCAGCTGCTGATTCCCTGTATGTTGTCACTTTGGAGGCAGTAGAATAGGGACCAGATGTTGGAAATCTATACAAAAGGAAAGTGCATCTGCAGACTCATACATCTTTATAAGCAAGCAAGGATTTGTAAATTTGAAAAATCTGGATTAGAAGATTAAAATTTAATCTGATTGATTACTCACTTCTGAGGTTTTCTAGGATGTGTGGGTGTTGTGGTTTAACTCCAGCCAGCAACTAAGCACCATGCAGCTGCTCACTCACTCCCCATCACCCAGTGGGATGGGGGAGAAAAGCAGAAGGAAAAAGGTAAAACTCATGTGTTGAGATAAGAACAGTTTAACAGAACAGAAAGGAAGACACTAATAATGATAGTAATAATAATAAAATGACAATGATAATAAAAAAATTGGAATATATGGAACAAGTGATGCACAAGGCAATCGCTCACCACTCGCCGACTGATGCCCAGTTAGTTCCCGAGCAGCGCTCTCCCCAGGCCAACTCCCCCCAGTTTATGTACTGGGCATGACGTCCCATGGTATGGAACATCCCGTTGGCCAGTTTGGGTTGGCTGTCCTGGCTGTGTCCCCTCCCGACCTCTTGTGCCCCTCCAGCCTTTGCTGGCTGGGCATGAGAAGTTGAAAAATCCTTGACTTAGGGTAAAAACTACTTAGCAACAACTGAAAACATCAGTCTGTAATCAACATTCTTATCATACTGACTCCAAGACATAACACTATACCAGCTAATAGAAAGAAAATTAACTCTATCCCAGCTGAAACCAGGACAATGGGGAAGTACACACTTCACAGGGTGTAACTTCTATTTACGTCTTTGAAACACTTTCTGCTTGAAAAAAGACTGAAATGTCTCATTAAAGGCAGCTAGTAGGGCATTTTCAAAACATCATTATGGCACCTGAAGAGGACTGTAAATTTTTCAGGAAACATAGAAAATACAGATTCAGATTATAGAAGACTTATCACTTGTAAATGGCATATGTCCCACTGTTTCTGTTGATCAGATTAATTTTTGTTCTGACTTTTTTCCTGTTAATATTTTATCTTCTATAACATTTTATCTTCTACATCTAACTATTGAAGTTCCCCCTGAACTGTCATGTGCTGGTCCTCCTTCTGTCTGCTACATATCTTTCCCAAAATTTATTGGCAAGAATGATTATTGGTATATTTCCTACTTAATGTAATTTGTCCAACTTTTTTCTTCTTTCAGCTTTGTATTATTCGAAATAATACTCGTTTGCTTTCAGATAAGCTTTGTTCATAATTTAGTGCTTACTGAATTAATTCATTTTTAGATATCTTTCACCACACTTTCTAAATAATTTTCTTACAAACTGAAACCCTTGTTCACTAAAAACCCACTGGCAGCATGAAGACAATAACTTAAAAATTTTAAAATGTGACAACTAAGAGTCCCTTCTAATCTGGCTCCAAAAAAGCAAAAATAAAAATTACTTAATTTTTACCCAGCTATAAACCTTGATTTGTATTAAACAAAGCCACATGACTTTAAATAAGATACAGATTTTATATTCTAATTATTCTAATATGAATTGATAATGAGACATGAAACTGAAACATTTTTCTTTTGCCAGACCTCCATAAATCTTGAAGATGGATGTAAACCAAGTTTTTATTAGCTAAATAACAAAACTATCAGAACTTTAGCTTGCTTTCTGAACTCTATGGCAGTCATTTTGAAAATACATTTTTCACAGTGGAGCTTTTATTCCTTTTTCATTTGACTTTGCCAGTAGGGACCTCTGTGCAGTGTTTCATCCAAAGAAGACACCTTTGACAGTATGGTTGCTCTTCCCCTACGAGCACTGTGCCTCTGTGTCACTGCTGAATTAGAGCCTAAGTTTTTATGTTGTCCTTCAACCCCTGACCTTGTGGCCTGAAGGCAAGAATATTACTAGCACAGCTATGCTGAAAGAGAAAGTAGAGAGCATGCAAGATGAAACAGTGTGGAGCCAGTAAAAACTAACTATTTCTGTACATTTTCCTCTCCTCTTCTAAAAAAAAAAAAAAAAAAAAGAAAGCACAACCTTCTTTCTTTTCTCTTGAAGCCTGAGTCTGACTTTAGGCAGCTTTGGCTTGTTCACTGACCCGGGAACAAGTACCATCATCCTATTAGTACCCTGAATGTGAGATAACCATACCATGACAGTCTCTTGAACTACAGTGTATACATATGTTTTGAGGCAGATGAAGATAATGTATTTCGATTTTTCAGGGGATGATGGTGTTTCTTCATGGTGACAATTATGATTATTCCAGTCCATTAAAAAGAATTTGGGGGTGGGGGGGGGGGGAGGGGAATAATCTTGTGGTGTACATAATGAATCCACAGCAGAAATCATTCAAAAGAATATTACAGTAGTATGTATCTTTCAATTTGCTTCATATTGTTGAAATGAAGCAAGGATTTATTACAGAGATTTATGAGCATAATGAAAGTATCGTGGACTTTTAAAAACCCAAGAAAAGTTACTCTGTGACTTTGTCCAAAAAGTATAATCCTTTAGTATCTACAACATTATATGTCAAGTTATTCCACAGGTTAATTAGGGATTTGTTAAGTGGTGTTCCTTTCTTTGTTCTGAAACCTGTAACGGCTTGCTCCATCTGATGACCTCCTACTTCTTATATTGAAATAGACAGCAAACAGTCAGGCACTCATCCCTTAGGCCCTTATTATGCTTATCTACTAGATTTCCATCATACTGCTTGCCTTCTCTTTCCAAGCTGAACAATCATATTCTACTCTGTTCCTTGCTTAGAAGCCACACACCTTTGATCATACTTGTTGTGCCTCTTCATGTTTTTTTCTAGTTTTTCTCTACATTCTTTTTTCAGATGGCAAGAACCAGAACCGCTTGTGGGGGTTTTTCAAGTTGCTTATTTTTCATGGATTTAACAGTGGTGTAGGGATGTTTTCATTTTTCTTCAATACTCTTGTCTAATAATGCTTAAAATATGATTTGCTGTCCTGACACTGATCTGCTGTGCAGATCAAATTTCCATAGGGCCTTCTTTCATTGCAATATCATGTTCTTCAGCAGGTAACTGGAGTTAAGTAATTACAAAAGCTGTAGAGAACACAGTAAGGTAATATTCTACAGAAGCATAAGCTTCAGCAAAGAACAAACTCCCCCTCTCCCCCCGCCTTTTTTTCCCCCCCCTTTATGTATGAAGATTTGGTCTAATGAAGCTGATAAAGTTTGGTAAACACTGTAGAAGAAGTACCTCTGCACTGTCTAGTTAAACTAAAACTGCGATGGCTGTGATATGCAGAAGTGTGCTAAGGGAAGCTAGGAGAGGCGTAGTATGAAATATTGCTGTAAGTATTCCTTTCTGTTTGAAGCCTCTGAAAGAGACTGCTCCAATGTCTAGTGTTTTGGAAATACTTCAGTTAGATGAGCAGTAGCAGATTTACAGGACTACCAGGGCAATCTCCTGGAATCCAAATCCTCCAGCATGTCTCAAGTGCCAGAAAAATTATAAGATATGTAAGTTAAGGAAGCAATATTTAAGTAATCAAAATATCTAGACTAAACTTATCATTGGTGTCTTTCAACAGATTGGGAAGGATTTTTCTTACTATAAATGAATAAGGTTAAAATCAGTTATATGAAACAAAGGAGCTAAAGGCTGGAATTCAGATTCACCTTTGGTTTCCAAACTGCTGATTTTTTAATTTTGTGGCCTTATTTTCCAAATTATTCATTTTTCAGAAATTGTAGGTGACATTTTACATCAATGCATGAAACGTGGAAGAATTTAGTGTTATCCTAATAAAATTAAACCCCAGGACCTCAGTCTTTTTCTTTCTGCTCTAGCCTAGTTTGGTACTGCAGAACAGTTGTAAAGCTGGTGAATTCGGTTCTTGGGGGCTCCCAATGTTACTGGAACGCTGGTTGCTTCCATCAAGGCTGCTCTGGCATTTTACCTTTGTTCTGTGGTATAGCTTGACTGAATTCAAGGGACTGGGCATAGTTCTTGATTGAAACTGAAAAGTGGCAGTGAGATGGAGAAGGATAGGGCTCCTTTTAATTTCTGTTCTAACTCTTTATGTCTCCCTTTCAGCATGAAGCAACAGTAAGCAAGCTAATAATACCAGGTGCTTAAACACTCCCTATAGCTTAAGTTAGGGTTAATGTAACAAGACATATTTTCTTCTTCCAAACCCTCTGAAAACATTCAATTCATGGGACATTCCCTTCCTACTTCCCTGATTTTGGTATCGAGTGTACTTATTTTGGTCTTTGCAATATTTTTGTGATGGAACAAGGTTTTTCTTAGAATGCTTATTTCATAATCTGAAAGAATTTTTACTCATACTCCCTCTAATCCTATCACTTTGGGGAATGGGAGGTTGGGATGAAAGAGAAGCGGGGAAAGGAAGGTGTCTGTTTTACAAGGTCCTGGTTTTCAATAAAGAGAAATTTTCACAAGAAAAAAAAAGAATTCCTTGCTAGATTATGTAATTTCAAAACTGAGATCCATCAGTCATTTAATAAAGACATTTATCAAATACTTCATTAAACATTGCTAATAATTAGATGTAAAAGAACACAGTAGCAAAACCAAGAAATGTTTCTCTTCACATATGTTTATGTAGTAAAGATCGGAACAATGTAATTATCTGAGGAAGAAAAGCAATATATTTAGTGCTTTCTGTAGTTTTGTCCCTAGATATATATATTTGCAATAAATAGTGGGATTTATCGTAATTCCAAATTCTTATTAATTTCTTAAATTTATTTGTGAGAAAACATTCATTTCCCATCCTACTTAAATGTGCTTTTTAAAGAATTCTATGTGTATGTTAAAAAAAAAAGTTCAAATATGTTCAAAACCCCTAAGGTTAGGGTTTGAATGGATGCAGCACTTGTATGTGTACTTAGAAGTAATTTTAAAAAATCTGTTTCACTTTATCTAAGACAATGAAAAAAAGAATCTAATGCTTAATTGGTTTTTTGCTTGCTTTAAAGAACTGCTCTCTTTTCCACTGTAGTGTTTTCTTCATTAAGGCAGATAATTTCCTGGAATGCCACAATACCTTGCACAGATTCTGTCCAGTTAGTTTAAATGAAAATTCTATGTATCATATAATCTTCTTATTTAAAATGTTGATGGAAATGGTTTGCTCAACTGTTATGACCTTTATCCTTATGAAATGTATAGTGTCTAAATGATTAATCTGAAGCCACATCCATTCTGCATATTTTCTGCTGTACGTTGTAACAACGTAAATGCCTGAAGAGATATGAGCATTTCTCTACCAATCATCATTTTTAATGTAAAATATATAGCATACACACTGTAAGATTACTTTTTTTTAATGCACTTAGTCTTTTCTTTTCCCTAGGAAAAAATATAGAAAAGGTTAGTTCCTTAATGCATTTTCCCTAAGAACTAGGTAATACCTTATTACTTTCAAGCTTAGCTGGAAATAATGTGTAGTCAACAAATACAAACATTATTTTTATGCATAACAGAAAAATGAAATAGATTAGAAGGAAAATTACCTAGGAAATATTCCATGGCAATTTTGTTCCAGTGTGGTTGAATATTTAGATTACAATGATAGTTTAGGTTTTAATGGCGACTTCATAAAAATAATTGTATAAATAGGTGGTATTCGAGGAAAGTCCTTTTTTTACCATGAGCAAAGTAAGGTAATCTTGCATCTGAAAAATCTTACTAACTGTACCATTGATCTGTGGGCTTTACCTTGCAAGATTCTCAGCTTTTTTTTTTTTTTTTTTCCAAATATAGTAAAACATGTATGCATCTGTTTAACTGAATAGCATTAATGTTTGATTTTTAGGGAGACTTTTCAGATGCACACATTTGCTTTGCTTAACGATGGCTGTTTGCTCAGTGTCAAGCACTCTGTGTAGGACTACTATCTGATTTGTCAGAGTACAGAACTACAGCGTAGGAGACTCAAAATACAGGAAACTTCCAACTGCAGAAAGGAGTGCCTAGATCTGATTCTTCCGTCCTTCATTTGCCTTTGCCCATGCACCTTCATCTGCCTAATTTATAAACCGGAGGAGCCTCAGGTTACTCCTTTTCTTGTATTGCTAATGTGGCTTTTCATTATGGAATGTCAGGAGTCTTGGCTTACCCTTCTGCATATTAAATATTTCTGTCTTTGCTAATTAAGCCAGTTTTTATACATTTCTGTTGGATGTTTGATGGATTTAACTCTATAGTCGTAGCACTGTCGGCCGAGTGTCTGCTGTAGGACTGAGATTATCCGAACTTTTGATTTGTAAGAGCAAGCTTAAAACCTGCCTTTTTCCGAAGTACTGGTAGAACTAAGTAGTTTTTGATACGTCCACAGGAGAAGCTAACGAGATCTTTTCTGCTAACTAACGCATGACAGATACGATCGGTAATCCTTTTGTCAGAGAGACAGCATCCCAATATTTTCCTTATTCATAACGGGCTCATTGGTATGTCGAATGAATATGGAAGTAGGAAGGAGGGGAATTGCATTTTACACTTTTAATACATAATACCTCATCATACTGTGTTATAATTTTGTTTTGCTTAAGCTCATAAGAACGCAGGTAAAAATAACTGCGTTCAGAAGTAGTTTCCTCTGCTTAACAGACTCCAAGGGAGGAATCTCTAAATTAGTTTCTTCCCCCCCAAGCAAACGCACAGCCTTTTATGTTAGTCCCATTAACGTTCCGTAATAAGTTAGTCTTCAAATATCAATAAGATGATGTGGTCTTGATGGAAGTTAAATGTCCCTAAATCCTCTGAATTGATCTGCAGGAGCTGTTTTCCACATGAGCGGTGCCTTCACCCAGGCATACATCCGCAGAGCAGCGGAGGTCAGGGTGAGGAAGGAGGAGCGGGCTTGGCGGCACACAGGCACTCTATTCCTGACAGTGTCTTGCTTCAGCAAAGGGAAGTGAAGCGCGTATACCATGCTCAGTGGCATTTCCAAATGCAGCTCAGCTGGGGGCCTCTGCTTATTGCATCAGTGGCACATACTGAGAAAAAAAGGAAATACATAATTTTGTCAAAGTAGTAGATCACAATCTCCCCCTCCTCCTTCAAAATCATCACCAGCACACACTAATAGCTCTAATAGATACAGATTTTATGCATATTTCAGTCACAGCAGTATTTCTAATGCATATGTGAAAGGGTCCTTAATTTATGTCTACCAACTGTGTGGTGCCCTTCTTTTGGGTAATGTCATCATCCTAATGGTGTTTCTATTATACTCAAAGGTAGCAAATGAGGCTTATTGCAGGAAGGTAATTGATTTTCACTGAGTGAAAATGTAAATAGCCATAAGAGATCCTATGAAAGACAAGCAGTTCAGAATTGCCAGAAAAAAATTATTCATATACCTTACTTATTGGTGTTAGTACCTGTAAAATGTTTCATATTATAAGAAGCCCACAATGACTGTATTTCACATTATTTTATTTCAAATTGAAGTAAAAAT
This sequence comes from Astur gentilis, assembly GCF_929443795.1. Taxonomy (NCBI): domain Eukaryota; kingdom Metazoa; phylum Chordata; class Aves; order Accipitriformes; family Accipitridae; genus Astur; species Astur gentilis. The sequence continues at coordinate 22,409,128 of NC_064896.1, forward strand.
TGGAGAATTTAGATGATTTTGTCTTTACCAGTTTGACTGTGCATTTTATGAAAATTACCATCCTGTTCAGTAAGGGTGCTTCATTTTGTCAGGTTTCTCTCAAGTGGAAGTGAATAAAATTCCTGATATAGACGTGTAAAGAAAAATGGTTCTTTGGGATTTCAGTAGTAAGAGGTAGTCATTTAGTGCACCCTCTTTGTGGTTTGTCAGTGTGAGCTTTCCTTTGCATCTTGAAGGGTTATTGGGGATGGTGCGGTTTACTCAGACCTCAGGATTCCAGAAGAATGCATGAGTTAAAAAGAAAACATGCCCTTCATGTTCTGGCTGCATCACAGCCACCGTTTTAGGGAATTGTTTTAGGTCAGCAAAAATAGCCACCTGTGGTTACAGTCTTTCTGTGTATTTTGCAAAGTGTGTAGGTTTTTTCCACTCGGAATATTGTCTTCCCATTATTTTTGCTATCCACAGTGTGCTCCTGATTGCCAAAGTGATACCTGCTATGAAGGGCAAAGCTGATTAGATGCACGTTTATCGCCTTTCAATATTGCACTGAGAGTTTAAAGTTCTGTGTGTTTTATGATCAAGGACTGATGGCAATAGGTTATTTTTCTCCCATGAATAAACTGATTTTCAAATCTTCTAGTGAGTAAATGACCAGGAAATCCTGCACATTTTAATCCCCGCTGGCTCTATCCATTATCTCCTAAGTCATAGTGTTGTCCCAGCATAATTGTTTGGAGGTTTTTGCCATGTAATTATTATTTTCATAACAAAACCTCAGTCTACAAATAATTTATTTTGTTTAGAATTGGAACACTTTTGGCTTCCTAACTAATGAGTATTTATCCTTCCGCTGTTTGCCTGGAGGAAAATAAAAACCCAGTAGAGATGTCACTTAAACTATGGAGTGGAGAATGCTCCGAGTTTTAATATGGAATAACAACATTGGTGTTAAAGATGAATGTAAAGGGTCTCATATTCAAAAGGTTTTAGAAAGCTACAGATGAAATTGTTGTAGTGCCTTTAGCTTTAATTGGCCTCTGCTTTTAGTATTTTTCTGCACGTCTATCTTGTATGTGCTGACTGGTATATATAAACACAGGTCAAGCTCTGGACTCTGTGTGAGTGCAAGGCAAATCAGAAAGCTCTCTAATTTCACAATAACAGAAAGCAAAAATTGTGTGGGGTTTTTTTAGTGTCAAGTACCTGCCACCAGTTTCATGCAACCGATTGCTTGACTCTTACTACTACCTACCTGTTTTCAAAAAATAAATCTATTATTCTTACAAACAACTTTTCTCCATCTAATCCAAAAAAAAACCATCTTGACCTTCAGAAACCCTGCAGAATTAACAGTATTACAGTCTTACATAGACACAAATTGTAGTTTGACATCTTAGATGTACAGAGTACATGTCCATTATTGTCTCTTTCAATTTGATAATAAGCAATGAAGTTTGAAAACAAAATAAAAATATCATCCATGACTGTTGCTTAAATCTTCATATGTGGTGTTACCAAAGCAGCAGGTCTGGTGCTTTTTAGAAGTATTTTTACAGTAAGTCTGTTTTTTGTCTCAAATAAATCTGCAGACTGTTAGATACACTTGTTTATGGTGCACTTGATAATCTTTCAATTTGTAAGTCTTCAGATTAAAAAGTAAGAAAGCTTTTTACAAAAATAAATAAAAGGACACAGGGAAACAAATCTGAATTGCATGTTCTGTCTCCATAGTTTCGGTAGCGTGGCCCATTCATGCAGGTCTCTACTAATGAAGCTATGGAGGGATTGAATACAGAACAAAAGGAAAATTTGTGGGCAAACGTTCCACTGTTCAGCAGAGAAAAATGACTCAGATAAGCAAATATTTAGCAAAATGCTAGATCTGTCCAGTCATTACATAAATATATGGCTGTATTATATAGCCATAGGTTTCATTGCTCTAATTACTGCAGTCTAACAAAATTCAACATCCTATATATTTTTTCTTAAAACTGAAAGAGTAGCTGGCAGTGTGTAATTCTATAGGAGAGATTTGAATCTGGAAACTTGAATACTGGTTAATTGAGAGTATTTGAAACTTGAATCCAAATGCTTTTAAAAAATCATGCCATTTTGTTGTTTGACACTAATTTTCTACCCAGCATGTATTAGCAATGACTGAAATTAGCTCCCAGTGAATTGTAGTTAAGCTATTTTATGCCATCTGCAAGGAGTTTCTAATGGCAGCGCTATGTGTTGTGGGTTGTAGTGGGTTTTTTTGGTGTGTGTGGGTTTTGCGTTGGTTTTTATTTTGGTTTTTTTTGTTTGTTTGTTGGGTTTTTTTTATTTAATTCTCTGAGAATTTAGAGCTCGTGGAAAGTGAAGTTGACAGCCTTGTAGACTTCCAGTTTCACAGAATAATACAGCACCGTTAGTGGAGTTTCCACCATTTCAGGTCTTAGCCCCGATCTAGATTTAGGGTCTAACCTGGTACTTACTCTTACAGTTTCACTGAACTCGACTAATTCAATGAACTGGCAGCTTACACCAGGTGAGGGTTTGACCACCACTTTGAAGTGGAAATGGGCTTTACAGGGTCATGGGTGAAATCATAACCAGACCAAGATCAATGTGGGTTAGTTAGCCTTTGACTTTTGTGGGATCAGGATTTCATCCCTCGCAACCTTTCTACTGAACTATTAGCAGTAGCAAGAATGTCAATAGTACCAAGTCTGATGGCAGCTTTCATGATACAGGTCTTCACTAGAAATTGCACTGAATCTATTGATCTCACCTAATCTATACTTAACTGACTTTTCTCAGGTAGTATCAAAGTACTTCTTAAGTATTAAAGAGTACATGAAAAAAATAACCAGAACTACATTGCTGCTAGGTTGGTAGTTGTGTGCTTACTTTCTGTAATTTTTTTTTTTATTTTTCTATTTTTTTAGCCTTAGGCTTCAGAAGTTTAACATTTCTATAAAATCTACACCTGCTAAATTATCATGTACTAGATGATTCATAGTGTGCACCTGTTTTTGAACCATATCACATACTATGATCTAATAATTCTCTAATCAATATGGAAAATATCCGTATCTCCTGGAAAAGAGGGATAATTCTTTGAGCTTTGGACATGCTGGGTTTTATCTCAGGAATTTGAAACACTACGTTAGAAAATTACAAAAGTTCTGTGTTTTCAGATCAGGACCTTTATCAGGCAAACAAATTTGCAGTGGTAAGATATAGGCAGTATTTGACCTTCTTCACCATTCTCCACCCCTTATAAAGAAAATAAATTATGGTGGCTATTTAGTATTCATAAGAAGTCACCAAAGAGATGATTTGTCTTAGAATAAATATGATTGAATTAGAAATGCACAGTACTGATACCCTGACCTCAAGTAAATGGGTTCTGTATTTATAAAAATGTACTTAGATACACTTCTCTGTTAGTCTGTTAATTGTGTCCGTATATTAAGTAAATATGTAATTCAATTCCAAACTTAATTGAAAGGTTTTGTATAGGAAGATGAAAGGCGAATGACAGTTCATTCAGACTTTTGAAGAAACTAATCAGAATACGCTGCAAATTGATACATATCTGCATTTTAAAATATGAAATGTGTCTGCTTTTTATAGAGTAGATCTATTATTTTTTAGGACTTTAAAAATTATTGTAGATTATTTCAAACTTTTTAAAGAAATCAATGTTAAGCTTTGGCAATGCTGTTTCTTTAGTATTGTTCTGCAGTTAACATTTCTAAGCTCTGAAACAACTGATAAAGTAGTTGAAGTAAGTAAATAAGTAATAAAAAGCACATCAAAGTAGTTATGATGAGACAGCCAGATGGCAGAGAATTGCAGTTCTTGCTGTAATTTTATCAAAATTACTATTGTCATGGCATGTTAGTTTTCATAAGAATTTGTACAGTCACTGATCTTATACAGACAAATTAATTTCAGGTTCTCTCATGTGTAGTCACATAACAGCTATACTTGAGCACGCACAAAGGAAAATTAAATAATCATAGTCACATAAACTTGAAAAGCGGCACAATTTAAGTTTACTATTCCATAATGTCTTGGGATCAGTGATCATTTTTCTTATGGTAGACTCAATTTGATCTACAGCAGTTCTGCCATTATATAGTTTCTGCTGCATTTAATCTTCATTATGAAAAGATATAGTATCATCTAATAGGGTGGAATTAGTAGTAATGCACAAGCATTGTAATAATTCCTAGGAGTTATATCATTTCATGGAGTTTCATACTTTCTCCTCTCTCATAAAGCTACTGGGATGAAAATAATTGAACCATTTAAGTTTCATAAATATGTTGTTATTACATGTTCTCTCCTTTGGTGAAGGATACCCTGTGTCCTATAAATGCTTGCAGAGGAGAAAAGATTGAGAATTGCATACAGCGAGCGTGTAATCCTATTTTGACCTGAATCCCAGGTAGGATAATGGCAGGCTTGAACCTGTTTGTTTCCCTGCCACCATGCAGCCCAAAGGAGGGAGCCCCATGGCAGACCACGAGGGGATTCCTTTCCTGAAGCTGGGCTTTTTTTAGAAAACTGGTTTTTCCTACTCCTCCTATTGCTACATGTTTCCGTGTGAATCCCCCTCCATTAAGAAATGATGGGTAAAATAGGTGTGCAGGCATATAGTTTTTAATCTAGTTTTAAAGATTCGTGTAGTCTGACTGCAGTAAATGTCTATTGTATCCTTAGTCAGTTTAAGGCAGTGAGTTGCAACTTTTGAGTTGCTAGTCCTGAGGCTTTGGGACTTTACTTTTTATAGACTTGTATTTCCCTGTGTTGCAACATGATCTCCTCAATAAAAAAAGCTGAAAAAACTTATGGAGAAATAATCAGGCTGATGGTGATAGACCTTTATGGTGCTGGAAGTTTGTCAGCTTTCATAGTTACGCCAAGAAAAACAACAGAAGTGGAGGAAACTGAACTCTCAGTTACATTTTTACTTTGGTGAAATTTTATTTACTACAGTTATTCCTAAATTTTAAGTAAATTATCTAAAATATATTCTTATTGTAGTGGAATTACTAAATTAAGACTTTTGACTGTTTCTTTAAACGTCTGTGCCAGTTAGGTTTTATGCATATACTCCTTATTTTTATCACTTTCTAACAAGTATAAAAGCATCCCAGTGCAGGAATCGGTTGTTTGATGTGATGGTCATAGCATTTGGCCCAGAAGGTAGCACCGATGAATTAAAATTGAGGGTGTCTCAGTATAGATTGTGGTATACTGATGGTGTGAAGATACAAATGTATCTGCTGCAGAAATTCACATGGTATTTGTGCTGGGTTTTTTTAGTTGTATTTTTTGCTAGCTCCTATTCCCATTGCTTCGGAGACATTCTTTATCTACAGAGATTATGGGTGGTTTTCTGAGGCTTTACTGTACAAAGGGAAATGGTTCAGAGCAACAGCAGGTCTCTTAGAGAATGATAATTACAAAAAAACAAACCACGCTCCAAGTAAGCAGGAAATATTAACTAAAAACAAAAATGTGGTTATCAACAGATTATTCCTCATGGCATTAACATTTGAAATGTACAAGAAATCTTTCTCTATATATGGATAAAGGCATACATATTTGAAGGCATAATAATATATACAGGTATGGGAATACATACATTTAAAATTTTTATTCACATAGATATAAATGAGAAAATGTTATGCTCTTATTCTAAGTGTAAAATCAGTGTAAGGATGCAAATTTAGTGGCGCTCTTTGATCAGGTTTCTTTTTCCATCCCTGTGTAGCTCCCCGATTATAAAAACTCTATCTTTGCAAACAGTCAAATTAGGTTCTGAGATTTGTGCCTGTAGTTCTCAGTGATGTCAAAATACTCTAACTATAAGATGATATTTTAATCACTGAAATTTGTTAAGTTCTAGTGGCTGTTTAGTGAACGTGTCCTCACAAGAATGTGTCAAAATATAATGGAAGCATATTGGAAAATCAGATTATTTCTACATAAACAGTTTATCGACATATCTGAGAGAGTACATATGGCATGGGAAATAATTATTCATATAATCCTGAGAGCAATTGCAATTTGGTGGGCAGGTTGTTCCATTTTAGTCCATGACAGACTTCACTTGTGAAACTGTCCAAGCAACCACTACAGAGCTGGACCTTATTGCTCCCTAGAGTACTAAACTGCAAGAAGTTTACATAAGTAGGCTTAGACTGAAGCTAAAGAACTGGCTACTGAATGGATTTTCCCACTGCTACAGCATGCAATAGCTTTTATAAAAACAGCTGTATTTGTCCTGTATCTTGTGCAGGTTTTATTCTGCTTGTGGCATTTACTTAACGTGAATATGGTTTCCAGTCTGCAGATCACCTGCAACTTACATGTGCAGAGAGAGAAAAATAATTTGCTGCCATTTTTAAAGCCCACAAGCAAACTCAGAATGAGACTGAATTTTAACGTATTTCTTTGTGAATATTAATTCCAACAATATATTGATTTTGATGAGCTGATGGTATATTTCTTGAGATTGTAGCCAATAAATAGAAAGCTGAAATTATACTGTAAAATGAAGCTGTGTTCAGCCACACATTAATCTCATGTATATTTATGCAATAAAAAAAAAAAAATCACTAACAGGAATGACAATGATCTGATAAGATTATTTTAATTTAAAATAGCAACAATAAATACACAAAACCTACCGACGTGATGGAAAAAAATCCCTCCTTGAGAAATCTACCACAAAATAGAATAGTTGAAAACTAGCTTTGAAACACCTGGAGGGAGGGAAGATCGAAAGAGAAAAAGGAAAAATTAAGCAAGTAATAACATGAGCAGCTGGAGACAAAAAGAGAAACAAAATAGCAGTTGATGAGAGAAAGAAAAGAGGGGGGGAAAAAAAAGCATTTTGTTGAAAACCTATTATTACCAAGAAATAATTTTCAAAATGGCTAAAAATCATGTTTAACAACAAAACCAAGACTTAATTCATTAAATACCCAAAAGCCATGAATAGCTTTTTTTTAAGTTTAGTGAAAATAGTTTTAATCATGTAGTTTTTTCCTGTTGTGTAAAATTTAAATAACATTTATTTCAACCAAATGCTCATGTTTATCTGTTGTTTGGTGAGTAAGTTATTGGTAATAATGGAAAATAATCAACAGTGAACAAATAATTTTAGTATATGGGACAGAGTGTTCCAACATGTTCCTGGATACTGATTCAATAAACTTTTACTTGTATAGTCAAGGCAAATATACAGCATGTTTTACTTGTATAGTCAAGACAAATATATACCATGTTTTACTCTATTATATTAGCTATATTTTAACAATTAATAATTGAGCTCATAAATATGATCTAAAAAAATTAGACATAGGATCCGTAACGTGACTAACTTTTACTTTGTCCCAAAGAATCCTGAAGTCAAGGTAGATCCATGTTTGAACAGCAGTTCAGCTGCAGAACACGCAGTACAGGGTTATGGTTTACGCGTCTCCTTTGTATTGGTATATACGTTTAGTAGTTTGACTGCTACTACTAAAGACTGGTAAAATTACTCTTATATTTCACTTCTCTCTTCTATGCACTACATCGCCATGCTGTTGCTCTGAGACTGAGGATATGTATGGTTTTGCCTTCTTTAAAGGGTAAGACTGCAGTGCATTGCCATTCCATTTGAAATCAGTTGAAAGAAACTTAGCAATAGGGTAGAGCATATCTGATTACTGTAGGAGACCCAAAGTAGACATTTCCTGCTCTTTCCTATTGAGTGGCTCCTCGTGGAGAATCCATGTCCAGTTTTAAAGACTTCTCAGAGAAGCCTCTATTGAAAACAAACAAACAAAACTTTTCTGTGCTCTTCTCTCTTTAGGAGTAATTGTGAGTCCTACGTATGGCTCAGGGCGAGTGGAATGTATCTTGTGTAATTGAAACGCCTTTGTGCAGTTCTGTTTGTTAGGTTAGTTATGTTGGATTTTTGTTTCAGAGTGTCTCCTGAACAAATAAGGGGATCTGGGTTATTGCAAGCACCTGACTAGGTGCTGTCTGAACTGCAGGAAAACTCCTAGAAAACATGTAGTTTAAATAGGGAGAACTCTTCCAAAACATGTATAAAACCCCCAAACCCCAAACCAAACCCCGCCGCCCAAACAACAACAACAACAAAAAAACCAAACAAACAAAAATGAAAAACTCCAATCAAACCAAAACCAGTCACAAGGTAAATCTAATGAATTTCTAACAAAAGCAATTGAGACGCAAAATTGATGATAAACAAGCAGGTATTGTCTTCCTCATACAAAAGCTGTGTTAGTTCTGTAAATGTTGCGCTGCTCGTGTGTTTCTAGAGAGGCAGGATTTGTGGCCGTTGTGCATGGAAATGGCTTTGTGTCTGTAAGTTGTCTGCCCCTCAGCTCTTCCCGCTGGCAGTTTTGAGAGCAGCAGGGCAACTGTCATTGATGATCAAACTTTGTTCAGGAGAGGCCTTATAGAGAATCTCGTGTTCATAAAAGGAACAGCCGGCCTCTGCCAGCGGACGGTGCCCTGAAGGAGAACACGGGAAGGAGCAGCAAATAGTGTCAGTGATCAGGAAGCAAAGGAAACTGTGGAAGGTATGTTTTAAAAATACTGCTTTTTGGCATGTTCTGTGTCAAAAAAGTGTATAAGGAGTTATCTTTATACACAACATACACTTCTGTATGATTTTTTGCCTTTTATGTACAAATATGTATCTTTCTTTAATTTACCAAGCTGAGGGCTAAAAAAGTAATTTAAATTCTTTCTTTCTCCCCTCTCCCCCTCTTTTTTTTTTTTTTTTTTTTTTTTTTCAGCTAAGAACCTCATTTAGGAAAAAAGCCAAGTTACATAGCTATTTTATGTCAAAATGACTACTGCTTTGTCTAGATGCACCCAATATTGATTATTAATTACCAGAATAACCACCAGTTCCCAATGTGGTAGAGCTTTAAGCAGGAGCCAGAGATCACAGCAAAGGACAGTGAGATGTAGAGAGACAATCCTCAATGTCTCTGTGCATTACACTTTATTTGGCCTTGTGGCCAGCAACAGAGTGCCTGCTTGCTGTTCCTGGGGGAAAAATATTTTTAGATATGTTAAATGAAGCATACCAGTGGTGTTTATTTTTTAAAGGACCAGAAGTACACATAGTGATTTACAAATGCGTACCAAAGCAAAGATCCTGCCCTTGTAAGCACCTAATGCACAAAAAAAATCCTTTAACTCTATGGACTAACTAGCAACAGCTACCTGGAAACAGCAGAGAGAGAGGAAAAAAAACCCCAACTTTCTTTCATTAGCTACACTAAAATAACACATAATTCCACTATGTATGTATTTATCATACTAGTTGTCTGTCGCAGGACCAACAGACTGTCTTCTGACCCTTGTGCTGGTTTGGAATTTTTTCCACAAATAATAATAATTTTAAAAATGATCTCTGTAGGCCACACATGGAATTGGCCATTTTATTCCTTGCAACAAGGCTTTATCACCAAATTAAGAGACAATTCATGTATATTTTCATCTGCAGAGACAACACCCTGAGTGAATCATTTATGAAGAAGCACATGCCATTCTTAAATAAGATCTTAATGCACAGATATGCACTTCAGAGTACATATAGAGTATTTTATTTTAGACTCTCATGAGTACCGATGCTGACCCACTTGTGCTGCTTTATAGCTTGTGTGACAACACAACTTCTGGGCCCTTAGGCAATCCAGAGAGAGAATTCAGGCAACTGCTTATCCTTAATTCACTGTCAACAGGGTCTGTTTCCTAAGAAGTCCCCAATCAGTTGTTTAGGCACTTGGATTCTTAAGTTTAGTATTTCTAACTTTAAAAGTATGATGTGGGTTCTTTTGAAAGCGCCGGAGGCATGTTAACTTCTGAGTAGAACGCTCCATGATGTGCAACATCGTCTTTATTTGGAGTCATGAGATAGCTACAACAGAGCACTCCTACTGCTGTCATGGTATGCGGTAATGACAATTTCTAAGGAGTCCTTCAGAAATATTTAGGTCATACTCCAAAACCTATACCATATATTTTTCTGCATGCTTACAAATTGTTTAAGTCATTTATTGTTTTCATAAAGTAATCATACTTTTTTAATAGAAGGTATCTACCATTCCTTCCAATGCTTTCTTACTGATTTTGCAGTGAACACTAATTGTTTCATCAGATCTTTTCATTAAGGAAAGAAAATATAGAACTACTTTTGGAAAATTTACAGAATTTGGTATAAACAGATTCCAAAAAGTTTCTCTTATGATTTTTAGCCCTTTTGGGTCAACAAAATAGACAAAAGATCAAGAAAGTGGAGGGACATTACTGTCAAAACATCCTTGAAGTAGCTAGAATTTTATGCAGACACAAAACAGATACAGTGGTGACGAGTCTGCAACTTCTGAGGTATTTCAAAAACAGTTAAGTATCAGGACTACATGCATGTTCATCCTGTAAATGGGAAATTTCTTCCAAGCCTAACCTACTTCTTATTTTCTTAGCAAAAACAAGTTACAGAGCCATTAAGTTATTTCTTAGAACTCTTCTATTTCGCAAAGACGGCCAGGTGCTTATTAAAGTATACATCTCCCTCTTTGTGGTTTCTCTTAAAATTCCCAGTAGGCTAAGTATATATCCTTTGTAGTATATTTGTATATTGAAAGTAAATTTTAAAAGTATACTTTAAAATGAAAATTCTTTTCCAGCTTCTTAACAACTTTTGTCTGTTGCACATGAGAAAAGAGAAGGCTGCATGCAGGGAAGGCTCTTCTTGGAGATCAGTCTTGGATGTCTTGATTCTGATTTTGTAGTTCAGAGAATTTATCTGACAGAGGAAGAAGTCTGTGGGTCTGATAAAACATAATCTTAACACAGAGCCTCTAGTAACCTGTTGTCTTCTTTCATTAAAAACTGCTAAGTCTATAGGGACTGTAATCGGTGAACATTAGGGAACTTGCCAGATGGAGGTATTCATATAACACTGCTATTTCCTTCTGGATTCTGGTGAGCTCCAGTACTGACAGGCTCCTACCAGGCAAAGGTCTCCTTCTTGTGGAAGCCCTGATCTGTACCTGTCTTTTTGCAGCCAAAGCAAGGAACAATCAGTTGGAAACACTTTTCTTCCTGCTTTTCTTACAGGAGCATAGCTGTCATTAATAAACTGGTTAAGCTTTTGCCATGTTCAATAAAGGACACTTGTCTATTTCTCTTACCAAATATATATCATCTCTGCCCAGCTTCTACAAAATGTTCCCGAACTTGTAGTGACCCTCTCTCAAATACATGAGGAGTTGCCTGCGTACAGCTGCCCGACGCTTCTTAAACAACTGGTCCTGTGTCTAAGGAGGGATGAACTAATAGCTTTTGTTCCAAGGATCAGGATGAAAAAGTGGAAAAGGAGTAAATGTTTGAAGCCGATTTTTCATCCTACTGTATGTCTGGAGTAACCTCAGAGTAACTGAGTCACTGGGCTATATCAGTCATTTTCTTTTTGTAATCTCTTTGTAATTTTCACTTCTTGTAATTTTCATACTTCTGTGAACATTGCCTTCCTGGCTAGTCACATTAATCAAGAACTCATGATATTCACGCGCTTGTGATATAATGATTTCACAGAGACCAGGCAGCTCAGTTGATTATAGAAAGAGCTTGTTATTATTATTATTTGAGTAAGTCATCCAACCATTCATTTAATCTGAAAGGTCCAAAGCCGAAGTGCTCTCAAGTTCAGGGTCTGCCTGGATGAATTAAACTGCATACCAAGTTTGGAGGTATCAGAGTTCTGGAATCATCAAGGTTTTGGTTAATTTTTTTTAGGTCTAATTTTTCTTGGTCACTTTGTTTTAATATAAAAGCTGTTCTTCCCAGTCCCTTTTGTTAATGACATCTCATCCCCCACCTTTCAGACTGCTTGTTGATTTCCCTAGCAGAGATCCAAAGAGCTTGTCAGAAGAAATGGGGAAATATCTTGGCAGAATACGTTGCTGTTGCAGATGATGCTTTTTCTCTTCTTGGTTCTTCAGACTTCTTTTAAAGAAAGAGAAGTGGGCTGTAGGTCTTTTATAACCTCAGGCAGGACACTCAAATCTACACATGATGTGCATGACTGGCCCCAAAGTCTAACTGGTTTTAAATTGTTCATAAACTGTATGACACTACTGTTACTATATCAGTGAGCAGAGAGGTTAACTTTGAAGGAGTTGACTAAAGCAGCTATAGTAAGATAAACCTCCATATAGTAAGCACAGTCTTGCTAACTAGACTTTTAAGGACAAATTCTTACTGCTAACAAGGAATCTGATTTTCTATAAAATACTTCATCTTAGAACAGAAAAACATTCCGACAATAAAAATTAATTTCTCTGTGTGGTATGAAGGCTAATAAACCAAATTTATTGCAGAGCTATATAATTGGAGACTACTGCTGGTAATATAGTTCTAATAGCTCTAATCCCTAGAAATATCTATCAGAGAGTATTGTAAAAATTAAGTAATTTAGAAAATTATGTAAGTTATAGCGTTGTTCCAGTGTGGAAGGTACTACTTTTCAAGACATGTAAATTTAATTACAACTAAAGCCAATATCTTACAAAGAAATCAGTGTGCTACATGGTAGGGAGCGCTATAAAATTGGCTGACTCCAACAAGAAGACACTCAAACATATTTTCCATTTTCTAGCATAATCTATAGTGAAATGTATTGTAATAGTCATTTAAGTAACGGTAAAGGTAGAGATCAATGCTGCAAATCCACAGTATTAAACAATCATTACTGTTTTTCCTAAAAATGTTAGAGGGAGGAATGGAAATGTAAAGGAAATCTGGAGTCCAAAACAACTTTAACACAGGGTGAACACGCTCTGTCTACAATGTTTGATACTTCTTTCCTTGCTTCTCCTGTTTGTGGTCCTCTCTCTTTCATCCATGGTAATTATCAATGTGTATATCCCATTCTGCTAAAAGGAATATTTAGAAATTAATGCCTCATTCACCTTCAGTGTCTTAATGATACCACAGGGTAAGTAAGCATGCTTCACATTCTCCATTTAATTTTTAAGGTTGGAAAATACTGGTTTCAGCAAAAGAAAGTGGTATTTGTAATGCTAGTCAGTAAAGCCCCAAAACTTCCCTAGGGGTTTTCACGGGCCATTGGGAGCAAATGCCCAGCTTGCAGGTCAAAATCCACAGCACTGCTAGAACCTATGTACATAAAATCTGATGTGCTCCATTGAACACTGTATTTCTCCTGTCTTGTTTTGACATTACTCACAGTGAAACAGCCAAATCAATCTAGATCAATCCTTTCTGGGTGGAAAGCAAGAAAACTGTTCAAATCTGTTACTTTGCAGAGATTTGCAACACTCAAATGCATATAATTTCCTTTAACTTGGAGACCATGGTTATTGTAGAGGAAGGGCAAAAATTCTGTTTCAAAGCTAATAATGAAATTCTCTGCTAGGACTCAGCTGGTACATTTCCTAGGAAATTTTTGTTTGTCTTGCAGTGGAAATGATATTGGCAATTATAGCCAGGTTTTATCATTCTAATAACTTTCCTTTTTAGGGGAATGCAACTTCTCTAAAGCTTCTACATAGTCATGTGAAGTTTCTTCATGCCACAATTATATGTTGGGAGGCTGACACTTCACATCAATGAGCATGTTGGAAGTGTTTAGGAAACAAAGAATGATTAGAAAAAACTGGGACAATCTTGTGCTACCCCACAGATAATAGTAGAGGTTTCCTAATACCTCCAAAGAGAAAACAAGCATAGAAGAACTTGCTAACCGCTGTGCGTTGAGCTGTCACCTTCAATGTACCTTTGAAATACTGGCTGTTTCTTAAAGGGGAAGATGGGAAACAGAAAGTGTATAGTTTCATTCGTGTAGACTTTGTCAGAAAGTGCGGCTGTGATATGATTTCTGTCAGAAACAATCTGCTTGAAATTTTTCTGTCTTTACTTTTGAACACGGAGTTGCTTGTCTGTATTCTAACCCTAGGTGATGGGATCTGCTGCCTTGTCAGATAACATTTGAGTTCACTCACTACCTGCTTGTTGACTAGCGCACAGACTCACTGTGGTGGCAGGGAAAGCCTTAAGGCTACTCAGCATCTGTCTCTTCTTGTAATTAGTTGCAGCCTTGTGTACAGAGCAAAACAGAGATATTTTTTAAAAATTTTTTTTTTTCTTCCTCTGTGAACGAGTAATGTGCACAGACAGGAGTTTTTAAACCACAAAAGAGTTTGCTAGTGTTTGTCATTCTTCTTTTTCAAGATGAAATAGCTTTTTACCTACTGAGAATAAAGTGTCGACATCCTTTTTTCAAATTACACCAAGGACACAGATTTTGGGGAAAGTCAACCCCAATTGTAAATCTGAATAACCAATATTTCTGCTTTTACATCTGGTGGAGCCCATGTTTGTGGGAGAGCATTGGTGATTATGCTTCCTTAGACTCCTGCTCAAGTGATTTTGTTGCCCCATGTAAGAGTACGCTTTGCCAGTAGTCTGAGGATTTGCATACTTTAAGCAACAACCACATGCTGTCATCACTGAGTGCTACTCGGAGAGGACTTCTTGAAGCAAACTTCAAGAAAAAGAATTATTAGAAGAAAAAGACAGTTTTGAATATTTGAATGCCTGTTGCACATAAGATGACAATTTTATAAGTTAGCAAGTAAATATGTGTGTGTATGCCTGGGATTGATTTTGATCTTCGTATAGTGTCATAAGTAATTCCTCACAGAGCTGTTATGTCTGGTAGTTTGGTGTAAGAGCAGGACACATACTCCGGATTTTTAGAAGTATTTCATCTATTGCGGTAGATTTGAATCACTTGCAGCATCATATTTTCTTTTTTAATGTAAAAAATTATCAAGAAAAAAAGCTATGCATTGTGATAATGCTTAACATTTATAAAAACTTACAAAAAGGTGAGCATTAACTTAGTGTAACACAAAAATCATCATTCAAGACTTAAACCAACCATCCCTAACTAATAAAGATGGGAGCAAACTTTCTGGAGAGGCAAATAATTCTCTGATTGCTTGTAGCTGAATTTCTGCTGCAGCAACCACCATCAGCGGTGGGACTTGATGGATTTAAGTGCTGCTACAGCAGCCCCTAAATATCAGAACTTTAAAGACTTTATCATTAACAGTAATGAGGTTTATGACATGAAAAAGAAAATCACATTTCTTCCATGTTACACTGTTTCCCTTTTTCAGGTTAATCCTACATGAGCTGTAATTTGATTACTTTGTTTCTCTTACTTTCCATTCTTATTTGAATGGACGCAATGCCATTGGGTTTGCATAAGTAATGCCAAAGCAACTGAATTATTTTAAAAATCTGTTCTTCAGATTAAAATATGTCATAAAGATATTTCTAACTTTATTATCTAGTATTCTTTTTTTTATCTGAGGGCTGGGCTGAGCTAGATTTTTCATGAGCCGCAGCAAAGACAAACATATTAGATCTCTAGATGGCACTGTAGTTATCAGGTTAAATAATTAATTATACAAGAATAATAAAATTAAGAAGTTTGTCCTTTAAGATAGTAGGTGACATTTGCTAAGTTCCTTAGAACTTAATGAGTGTTTGGAAAAGGTGGCTTAGGCACATGGGAGCCAAGACTCATCTCAAGTCAGTGGGAAACTTTGGAGAGTTTTAATCTGTACTGACTTCTTACTGTGTTCTGAATTGTGGCACTAGCAGCAGAGTGGTTAGACAAATGTGGCTTTGTGATTAGAAAAATAAGATTCCAGATAACCGGTTGTGAACCCTTGCCTCTCCTATACTGGTAAATGGACAGGAGATTCACATTAGGTGTTCTGGAAAAATGGTTCGGAACCCTGAGGACTGCTATAGCGGTGGCATATTTTTCTTTCTTTTGACTGTGTTATTGGGTAAAGCCAAATTTAAAACCCCAATAATTTAATCCAGATTACTTTGGCAATGACTGAATGTTTATTCTTCTAATTCAGCTCTGTTAATTATATGAAATTAATTTGGTGGTCTTAATATAGCTTGCACTGGACATGTAGAAGAAACACAGCTCTCGGCAACATACCAGAAATAGTGCTAATGTGTCTGATCACTCACTTTAGAGAAGGAATGGCATTGTTCAACTTGTTCGTCTCCCTGTTCAATGCCTGTATTCTAGTTCATTTTCTATGCCCTTATCCTGTGAAGCTCACACACCTTCCTTGGGAGTTTCTAACACAAAATCATTAGATTTCATTGCCAGGGTTTGTTTTGGTTTTTTTTAGTATTTATACTGAATTTTGACATTCTTTATTTCAAGTTGTTGTTCATCCTATCTCATGTAACACTCAAATAATTCTTTGGGGTTGTTAGTCTTCAAGGACTGATAGATTTATGGCCCCTTTTGTTATCTCTGCTAAAAGTCTCCAAGGAGGATGAAAAGAATTGAATAGGCAGAGAAAATGAATTATGTTCTACTATCTGCTGATCTGAAGAGGTACATGAGCAAATGTTCTGTTATACGGAACTGCACATCTCGTATTGTTTTATGCAACTGCACTTTTTTTTTTTAAGATTATATAGTACCAGCAATCCAGTGATATTCAGTCTCAGAGCATTGATTATTAGCACAAGATGGGTGAGGATCTCAGCATTTTGGAAAACAGAACATTAGGGCAATACTTATCAACACTGAGAGAAATTTTGAGGAAGTGAAGGGAAGCCCCCAGACTTTTCTTTTCTCCCCATTCAATGGGCACACCTTAAAAAATTTTCAAAGATTCATATTTTAAATATGCACCTACATTCCTACATTTGATCATAGATGATGTTTAAATGAATGGTGTAGGCTATTTTATTATTTTTACATTTTTAATCTTTTTAATTTTAAATTGAAAACATAGCCTTGTTTTTCATAGCTTATGATGAAGACCTCATTATTCATTCAGGAAGCAAGTATCTGTAATGTAAATGTTATTCATAACATAGGTAGCCCACTGGGGAACTACTTTATGGAAACAAAGCTTTAAATGTTATATGTGCTAAGTAGTAGTTTATCAACACAATTGAACCTGAATTTGGTTTTGATATATGTGGAGTTATTAGAACTTTGTAGATGTATTAAATTAACTGTGATCCTCAACATCACTTGAATCAATGCAAATAGAAGACATGCTACTTGATACAGGCTTTGGATTGGACAAATTGCAATAATGTTCTGTATTCTGTTGTCCAGTAACTAACTGGGGATACTAAGTTATTTCCTATTCTTGGTAATACAGATTTCCAGGGGAGGTGCAGCTCTGATGCCAAAATTGATCCACATGTATCCTGAAGGGCTACAGAAACAGCACATGGCCACTGAAATTCGGGGTCTGGATGTATCGGTTTGTATATGAATGATTTCATAATAACCAGGAACATCCTGGCTCCATAATAACCAGAGTTCATTTAAAAAAAGAACAATGCCAGTGACTGACAGGCAGAAACAGATTTGCATTGCTGGAGTGCAGTTTTAAAGACGTATTTAGTCTAGAGGCTGTGGTATGTGCATTTGTTTCTATGGATCCTGCTCTTAGATTAACTTTTCCTAGTACTTGTTGCTGAGAAGCTCAGCCATGATGGTTTCAGGAGTTCATCCTGAACTATGGTGTGATTTAAATTCAGCTAGCAAGAACTGAGTAAGAGAAGGTGGAGAGAGTAGAGCTAAAAAAATCAGAGAGAGTGAAAAAAATGGGTCTAAGACCGAGCAAAGCAGAAAATGAGTATGGGGAGACAATATTTAAAAACAAATGAAAACCACAAACCAAAAAAACCCCAACCCAAACCACTAAATAAAAACAATCCATATATAATTCCTACAATACTCAGTCCCATTCATCATGGCAGCCTAGCTCTTCAAGGATTCTCTGTCAGTAGTAGTGACATCTCTGTGGCTCACTAAATGGTAAAAGAGGCAATATTAAATCTGAGACTTGTGTGTGGTTTACTCTGGACTAGTTAAATGAGCGTCCCTATTTTTTCTTTTTTTTTTCTTCTTTTTTTTTTTTAATGTGACTTTCTTTAGAGATTATCATACCAATATTTTATAGTATGTACTTTCTGGGCAAAATGATTATATGTGATTATATAGTTAGAAGTAAATATGTAGAAAATGATAAACGTCTACTTTCCCTGACATTCCTTCTCAATATCACTCAATTTTTAAATATAGCCACAGAGCTCTTTGCTATTTATTAGCATCTGTCTTCCTCATTTCAAAGAAAATATTTCTGTCATATTATGAATATTAATTTTATCTTCCTGATATTTTGACAGTAATACTTAGCTTTCAATAGAACTTTTCACTCTACGCTTGCAAAGGACTTTACAAATCAAGGTAGTACTTTCTTTTTACAGAGGAGAAGACTGAGGCATAGATATATTAAATGATTTGTCAAAGGCTAGCAAGAAACAGAATCCGTATTTCTTAACGTGGAGCCTAGCAATGAGTACAGATCTCTGCATAGAGAAGTCTGCATTTAAATTAGGCTGAATATCTTTTTCTAATACATCAAATTGTCTGTATTTTACATTTATTTTTCCAAGACTGTTTTGATTATAATATGGAGTCCCCAAGAGTACACATTTCATCACTTCAATTGCTAAGATGATGAGGGGACTGGAGTGTCCCTTCTATGAGGAGAGGCTGAGCAAGCTGGGGCTGTGCAGCCTGGAGAAGAGAAGGCTAAGGAGGAGAGCTCGTCGGTGTGTACAAATATTTGAAGGGAGGGTGTAAAGAAGATGGAGCCAGGCTCTCTTCAGCGGTGCCCAGTGACAGGACAAGAGGCAATGGGCGCAAACTGAAACACAGGAGGTTCCTCCTGAATGTAAAGAAACGCCTTTTTACTGAGGGGGTGATCGAACACTGGCGCAGGTTGCCCAGGGATGTTGTGGCATCTCCATCCTTGGAGATATTCAGAAGGTGTCTGGTCATGGTCCTGGGCAGCCAGCCCTAGGTGGTCCTGCTTGAGCAGGGGGCTGGACAAGGTGACCTCTAAATGTCCCTTCCAACCTCAGACATTCTGTCATTCTGTGGTTCATGGTCAATAGTAATGAAATGAAGAATGTTCTATTTCTTCTCAGTTACTCAGTTATCAATAAACATTTTCATCAGCAAATGCTTTTCCCCCCATTACCTTCCCCGTCTCTCTTTTATTTTTGGATCTCCTCCCTTTTGGTGGGGTAAGAATACTTTCTTGTCCATATCAATAGTATGTAAGAAAATTGAAGAATACTGGCATATTTTAAGTAATATCACTTTGAGCTTGAACTGACAGTGTACATTTGGAGAATCCAGAGAACTCAACAAAACACCATCATGAAAGGGATTGTGGAAGCACTGTTATCAGGAGTACAAAAGTCAGTTCAGATCATGTGCAGTGAACTAAAGAACCTGAACTGTATTTAGGTTCTAGGTGTATCTAAAAATCATAGTTATTTAGCTTATGGTAAGTTGTGTACTAGTCTTTGCAACGTGCTTGTTGCATCCATTTGGATATCCTTCAGTAACATCTCCCGTAAAGTTCAGGGATAACATGATAGTAGGGGCAACTTGTAAATTATCCTGTTGTATAAACAGAGGCTACCAGCATAAATTTTACTTTTCAATATTCATGTTCCCTTTGCTTTACTCCCTAGTAGTGTTTATACTGGTATCCTTACACAGAAGATGCAAACTGTAAGCAAAGTAAGCAACCATGTTATAAAGAGGAAGAGATTTTATACGTGTCTCTGTTTCGCCTTGGCACTGCAGGAATAATATCGATGCCCGCAGGTAGGAATCCACTGTTCCAGATAGGCTTAAGGTGTCCTGTGGGCTTCTGGCTGCAGATCCAGAGTGGCGCTGGCTCTCTCATAGATCATGTTGCGTCTTCTAACCTTGTGCAGGTGTCTTGGCACAACATGCCTATGGTTATGGCCTCAAGTTACTCCGTGTTATTCCTGACCACAATGAAACTCTAATAGCAGTATGTCAATTTATATCTTCTGCTGCAAGAATCTCTGTGCATGTTATTACTGAAAGAACTAAGCTTTCTAAAGCAATCTTTGAGCTCTTTTGTATTTTCCATAGACTACAATCTAACAGAGAACAATTAGCTGAAGTTTCTAGACGTGAAAAGTAATGCTAGTAGTTATTCTTCAAATAACCAATGAAATACAGTTTCTTAGATGGTCTGGGACAAAGCAGGTGAGTCCTGAGTAATTATCTATATGGATTAGATTTTGCATACAGATCAATTACTTGCAGGTTCTAGTATTCTTAGAAAATATATTCCTGTCTACATCAGCATTCACAGGATATTTGAGAAGAGTCTCCCTCACAGAACCACGTAAGGCTGCCAAGCAGAGTCTGAATCCTTGCCCAGTGTTCTGATCATTAAGATTTCTCATTTGTGACATCAAACCAGCTGAGATTTCCTACCTCAATCTTCAGGCTTTGTTTGACTAAATAGATGTTTGGAGTCTTCTTTGACTGACTCCTATTCGGTGAGTGGATGATGCTTTGGATCGCTAGGGCTGTAGCTTCTGGGTCAGATTTTGCAGTACCAGCATCTGGTGCATCTGGTAACCAGCAGTTCTGCATTGCAGGAACTTCTGGCCCTGCTTTGGAGTGCGTGTTGGTCTTGACAGGGCACTGCAGCATGGGAACCTTTTGATGGGTAGGTAGATGAAATGTGTGTTGATTAGGGTTATATTTGGAATATAGGGGGTTTTACAATTTAGAAAAAGAATTCAAAATTATATTGGGATTACAGTTGACCTGATTCTGTTTTTCAAAGGTCAAAAATTAGGCGGGGCCGGGGAGGGGCCAGGAATTAGGCAATCTGAAAATATAACTAAGCATTTAATTTATAGTAACATAGAATGTTTCAAAATAATGTTTCCCCCATTTAATCTGAAAAGTATGAATGAAAGAATGATGGGGTTTTTTCATAATTTTGCAATGTAAGTACCAAACAAAAAAGTCATTTGCACAGTACAAAAGTAGTCTGAAAAGTCTGTTCTAGCAACAACAGCCATCCCTCATTATTTTCACCATATTATCTTGGCTTAGCCCTTGGTAATATCTGCATATACAATATCTGTCAAATATTAGTAACTCCACCAAAATAAACTTTTAAGATTCTAGGTAACAGCAACAAGGGTTCAGGAAAATGTGTGAAAGGAGTAAAAGAGAAATAGTTTAGCCAAATATCTCATGCAAATATATTTTTGTCCAGATTCCTAAAGTTCTATTTCCAAGTTATTCCTGTGTATTTTCTCTAACAAATATTGTACCTCGGTTCCAAAATCTTTCCTTTCCATGATACCCATATTTTTTTCGGAGCATAAAACCTCAGTAAAATATATTTTTCTGAGCATCCACCACAGTAAAAGATATTTTAAGGACATTTAAGTTCAGTCCTCTGCTTCTGGGTCACTACGTTCATATCCAGAAAGTAAAGTCTGTTGCTGTCTTCCATGCAGTGTTTCCCTCTGAGCATTGTGGTTTCAGTACATGGGCCTAATGCCAAAGGTTGGTACCTCAGGAGCAAAAATGGAGCAACTTGCCACCTGAGTTCTGGAAGGAGGGACGTATTCACAACAACAGTATTGCTTTGATCATTCCCTTCTCTTTTGCTCTTTTTAATTACTTTTCATAATGTCTTTTCTTGCACTATTAGAGAATTTTTGTATTTTTCAAAGCTTGTTCCCTGTGCTTGGACTCCAGTTGTCCCCTCATGCCCGTTCTGCAGTTGAGAGCATCACTCTTTCGGAGTCACGGTGTGCCGGTGTACTACGGTGAGGGACACACTAGGTCTTCCACGTCAGGGCGGCAGTTGTCTTTGCCTTTAAACTGCAGCTGAACCCATTGAAATTACCTGAGCTGACAGCCCTGTGGATGCCAACAGTATGCCTTAACGTACCTGTTAACAGTTCCTCATCCGCTTCCTAGATTGCCAAAAAAGGGACCTTGTAATCCATATGTGTGTGTGTAGGAAATCTGTGTATGTGTGTGTGTATCTATATAAACCCTTTATATATATTACTTGCTTGGTTTAAATTAAAGGATACATATGGACTTCTTTTTAGGGTGAAATTATTTGGCTGACAGGATTTGTGCTTCTTTCTGGTCTCCACATTTTGTCATAACTGGGAATATGGCATTTGTGTTATATAAATGCTTTTTTGATTTTGTTTTTAGCACCGTATTACGTTCCCATGGCAAGTGAAGTACCAGCAAATGGTCTTTGAGAGGAGAGATATACATACATTGTGTTTTCTAATCCTTCCACTCCTTGCCCTAAAATGTGTGCAGTATGATCATGTGCTATTGACACAACTGATATTTTCCACCCTAAAATGTGTGCCAGTGGCTGGTAAAATAATCTCTTTATGCCTCTCTTATATCCCATAAGATTATTGTGGTAAGTATTTGGAATTAAACACCAGGATATCACTTTTAACATTTTCAGTTGATTCAGAATCCTCATTGTAAGCTGCTACATAGTACTTTTTCATATATTACTTATTATAATAGCAGAACTATTCCAGTAGGGCATCATGACTACAGCTTATAGGAAATTATATTGATATCTGTGACACAGAGTAATATATAGAAACCTGTCATATAGAGAAGGCAGACTTGATAGATCTCTTATTGTATTTCTGTATTAATGCAATTATAGAGGATAGTTTCTATAGAAGATGCTAAAGCTTATTGAAAGACAGTGAACAGTAACTATTTTAACCTTGGTTCCATTTAGTAGAATTCTAAAAAGGTCAATTGATCTTGTAATATTTTAAACAGGTTTTGCTGTCTTTATAACTTGGTTGTCTTCAACATCTTTTTTTCGGGGAAGAGGTTTTGTTGGTTTTTTTTAAATAATTAACTGTCATCACTCCTAATGCTTTAGGCTTCACTTTTTTTTTTTTTCTGAATAGCTGAATTGTATCATTTATATAGTCAACCTGTTAGACACGATCCAAGCTCACCACACTACAGTCTTTCCCAAAACTTGTAACTGGGGGAGACAGAGGAATGCATATATAAACATTAAAAACAGTGGGTCACATATTGTCTGGAGTATTTAATAGCATCAGTTGTGGCGTTCTTGGCTGGTGGCTGGACTGAGGTCTGCATTTGTTGAGAACAGTATCAGGACTCTTGCTGGCTTTGCTGCAATTATGATCTCACCTGTTATGTCAGTGCTTTAATGAGTGATATGGGACTTGCAGGATTTAAGGGGAAGGTCTGATCATAAAATTGATCATGTCCGTGTGTGTGCAAACATATCTTCTATCTGGATATGACATAACGTACATTCAGGTCTACACTTTAATGCAAGGTAACTCATTAAATTGTGGGTTAATCAAACCTGTAAAATTACAGCTTTCATATGTGTAATACATAAGGGGACATCTTTGCTCTAATGCCATAAGATCATCTGGTACATGGGCCTCTCTTCAAACTCTTAACTGATAAAGACTGTCTTTTCTCCATTACACATCACATTTACTCCTCTGAGATTAGCTTTAGGGATATCGATTTGTGGAGAGACTTGTAAAATGAGTCTCTGAACTGACATTACATATTACAATTTTCAGAACACAGTTCTGAAGAGAAACTGCCTTTTCAAAATTCAGCTGCTTTATGAGAGAAGGCTTTTCATGAGAACACGTTATTACACCTGGATACAAATTTCAAGTGCAAATTAGAGGGACAAGCGTTCATATTTCTGAGTGCTATTTATCTTACAGCTATAAAAATTACAGTTGTGGCTGATAATATTGCTTTATTCCTTAATGCCATAAAGAAACAGTTTTGTTGCTTTCCTACAGGAAGGGAAATATAAATTTGTTTTAAAGTAAATAACAAGATTAGTTTTTCACACTTATTCTCTTCAGTATGAGTATCAATAATTATAAAGTGTCCATCAGTGTAACCTGCTAATCCTAAATTACTTTTAAAATCCTGTTGTTTAGCAAAGTCTAAATTTCCAATTTTATGACAGACACATGCATATTAGATATATATATAGATATGTAAAATAAGGCAGAATGTATTCATTTGTAAACAGAACTTACCTATTTGTGTGTCTTAACAGCTTCTACTTTAACATTATAGGATTGTTTATGTAAGGCCTTTTCCACTACAGTATACCACTGGATGATTTCTTGAATTCTATCTAAAAATGTAAATAAACAATGTACTTTAAGTATGCTAACCAATACAATTTTTTTCATCACTAAGCAATGTATTTTTTGGAAGTACATTTATTCGTATTCTGAAACTGGAAAAATCCCCTTATGTAGCGTTCCCATAGTCAAATGTTTACAAGGGCATAAGGAATATAAAACAAAGACAATTTTTAGGATTTTGTTAAGATTCATGTTTATCACAGTGTGGACAGAAATGCAAAAAGAAGCATTTTCTTATCTATTCCTGTTACATTAGAAAAGTTCATGCCCTGCTCTTAGCATTTTCCAACACAGCTGTAGAGTAGTTTAAAGCCTATTTTTTAAATAAGTGATGCTCAATTTGTCTTTGATGATCCGCATGATTCAGGTGAGATGGGAGCACGGTCGGGCCCTTATTTGCATAAAAATTAATCACAGAAAAATGTAAATTGATAAAATTTTGCCTGGCTTTTCCCCCCTATTCGAGAACCCATGGATGGCTCCCAGAAGCAATCATCTCAGTATGGTGCCGCACTGGATGCTATACAAATGATCACATTTGTGTTGAATACTCACTCATTTAAATGTCAGCACTGATGGGGCGGTACATCACTAGAAAAAATGAAAAATAAATACACAGCAGCTGAAGACCATCAAATCTGTGGGCACTCTTTAGAGATATATGATCTAATGTGAAAAAATTGTAGATTAATTATCCTTTTTCAAAATGGTAATTGTTTTAGTATCACATCAGAAAAAAAAATCTGCAATTTATTTGGAATCAAACAAAAACCAGTAACGTTAAATACGTCATTACATCATTGTGTTTATTAGAAGGCTACAATTAATTCCTGAGGCTCCTTTGGTCTCCAGAACTGCATAAAATGAAACAAAAGAACATTGCTATTAATATTCAAACACACTCTAATCCTGCAAATAATTTACCCAACAAAAATAAAGCAGTAACAATTCAAAAGTACAAACTTTGTGGTTTTACCTGCGATGTATTTTTTATTTTTCTAAACCACGTATTTGCATGACATTGCTGTCATATAATAGCATCTCACAATCCTTAATGAATTTTTCATCTTTTCAAAGGAAGGAAATAATTTTCCTCGTGTCATATATGTCTAACTGGTGCATAGATATTGTAGAAAAATTGCAAAACCTCCCAAGAGTAGGCAGCACAGAATCCGGCCCCTCTTGTAATTTTGTATTAGAGAACTAAACTTGCTTCTGCTGCCTTATGGTGTAAATTTCATATGGGAGAGTAAATAAATTGGGTACCCTGGTTATGGCTCCAAATTCAAGTTTCTAACTGAGCTAAATCCAGCAGAGACAGAAGAAATGGCAGTTTACACTTTTTTTTTTTTTTTAACCTTCTGGCTTTAAGAAGCAATCTCTAGAAAATTATAGCAACACAAGGAGTCCTCTAATTTATAATCATCTGTAATGGGTCAGCCACAGTGCATTAGATTAGTGCATTAGATCTTCAGGGGCTGGAATGCAGTGTTTCAGCAATGCAGTATGAGTCTGAACCGAAAGGACAAATTTCAAAAGACGTTTTATATGCCTGCACTGGAGAGCTTTGAATATTAGTATAATGTAGGTTTAAAAAAAAAAAATTTTTTTTCCTCTTTCATTTTTTTTTTTATTTAGAGGGATCTGGCAGTGGTTGCAAGGGTGAATTATCAGGGACGTGCCCCCACTTTAATTCACATGCCTTACCTTCCATGCCATTTACTGTACCAATATATTAGAAAATGTATGTAATGCACGTTAAAAAAAACCCCACCACCGTTTCACAGGACTGCATCTGACTTTTTGCAACTATATTAAATGCAGAGCAATAGTTCTACTTACAGATAGAATAATATATTTTATGGGTTTTGTCTTTTGTTGTTAAAGTCCGTGATTCAAATCCTGGCTGCACTGAAATTGATGGGAGTTTTGCCAGTCATTTCAGTTCAGCAAGAATTTCAGTAAGGGTACCTATTATTTATTTTCTGAAAATGTAAGTTAGTTGTAGTTTTGCATGTGAGTAATTGTACTTACATACTGTAAATGATGCTGTGTGGGAACAGAATACATGCCTGATGAAGAAGACTTGAAGAGCATCTGATAGCATAGGTGAGAATGCTGACTTAGTGCCTTTTATTGTTGTTTGGGGGTTTGCAGAGATTGTATGGATAGGAATTTAACCCCATACTGCAGGGCTGGGACTGGGGGGGAGATTAACATCCTTCACATTGTTCATGTTTATAGCTGTCAGTGTTGGCACTGTTGTTGTATCCTTATTTTTCATATATCTCAGTTGAGCATTTAGACTGCTTTTGTCCCCACTGGTCTATTGGGTGTACGGATACTGCTCTTCTACTCCACTGTACGACAGCCACTCTTCCTCTGACCTCATGCCTACGTATTGTCCGATCATGCTTCTGTCCCTTACTATATTCCTGCTACGTTTAACTCTTAAATATTGATCGATATCAACAAGTAGCTACATATGTAATCTGGAAATAATCCACAAGACAAAACAGGTTAGACTAAACGCAGCATGAAGGAATACACTTGAGTGTGGCAGAAACTGTGACCAGGGGCAGGAACATGGCTGTATAAGAAGGATGCGATTAGCACGTAAGTGACACGTGGATAGCATATGTGCTACGCACAGTTTACTTGAGAATATCTGCACCCCAGGTAGTTACTTCGGATTCTGTGTGTTGGGTTTGTTTTCCAATCTCTGTCACCTCTCACTGTTTGACACCTCCTTTCAACCTGACAGAAGCGGGTACATCATCACCTCTTTGGGTCACCTCCCCACCCCAACCTTATGACTGGAAAACGGAACAAAGCCACACGCAAGGCTTTTCTGCTTTCCACAGAAAACCAGGAATGCCAACCCTGTCATCCCCAGTAGGTACTTAAAGAACAGTACCATGCAGGGCAGTGCTGTGGATGCCACATAACCACTTGGATCTGCAGCCTAATGCAGTGTCTTTCCCTCAGCTACATTGGACTTCTCTAGTGGAGGTTATAGCTATGGCAAGAAGTAAAAGGAAGATCTCAAAAAGCAATGGACATTCATAAAAATTTTCTTTACAGGTAAAAGGGAAAGGATTTTTTTTCTTTCCTTCTCCCTCAACCCCTGCACGTAGCGTCCAAAATACGTTACTTAGTCATGTATGTGGAGAAAAGGAGGAGGCTGAGGGGAGACCACATCGCTCCCTACAACTCCCTGAAAGGAGGTTGTAGCGAGGTGGGTGCTGGTCTCTTCTGTCAGCTGGTTGGAGATAGGATGAGAGGAAATGGCCTCAGGTTACGACAGGGGAGGTTTAGATTTGGATATTAGGAAAAATTTCTTTACTGAAAGGGTTGTCAGGCATTAGAACAGGCTGCCCAGGGAAGTGGTGGAGTCACCATCCCTGGAGGTATTCAAAAAGCACAGGGACAAGGCACTTCAGGACATGGTTTAGTGGGCATGGTTGACAGTTGGACTCAATGATCTTAAAGGTCTTTTCCAACCTAAATGATTCTATGATATTTGGAATGATATTTGTAAGTAGCATAATACCAGATATGTGAAAAATACCATGGCTTACAAGTGGAAGGGAAGTATTAGTCTCCGTCATATTTCATGAAACGGCTATATTTTATCAATATTAAACATAGCATATAATTTCAATGAATGGCTTCATTTTAGCTTAGATTTCTTAAAGTCAAGTCTATCTTTTCAAGCCTAATACAAAAAGTGACCTGATTTTCCAGAGCACCTACAGCTGCTGCTGACTTCTAGGCTCTTCTACTAAAGAGTCTTTCAAAATCTCATCACTCTTTTCAGAGTGCAAATTTAAATACCAAGGTTTGAAAACTTTAGTGTGTATTAAACACATAAAAACTAGAGATAGAAAAGGAAAAAATTGTGCATTGCTCTGTGCAAGCTGAATAACTGAAGAAAAGCATTTGTCCTTGGCAATAATAAAGTCCTAATCTGTTAATTTTTCATACGTGTTTATTAAAGACATGCTGATTGGGCTACTTTGGGTTCACCAAAGTAATTATTATATACAGTATCATATTCAAATTATATACTGCACTGCAGTTTGCTTCATTGCAGTGTGAGAAAGAATATAATTGTTTCTTGGTAGAAGATGGAAGGGTCCTCTTTTTATACCTTAAAAGCTTTTATTTTTAATCCTTTATTTCATGTCTACCTTTCCACACAAGAAGAAATTTGTGTTACTGTCCCCATGTAAGAGGAGCCTTCTCAGAAAATATGGGAGAGAAGTAGGGTTTTTTTTAAACTAGCTATTTCATAGCTGGTTTTAAAAGAACAGGCATATCTACGTCTTATTCAGAGTGCTTAAGCTCAAATTACCAGGGCGAAAAATACTGCTCTGAAATTCATTCTACTGTCACCAAAATCAAGTCCAAAGCATGTGGTTACCCTGATATTCTTCATATCCTATTATGGATTCTCTGATGGTTTTTTATCCCCCCTTTCTTCTGGTTGTTGTGAATATACGTACCCAGCATGGCTTGTGGAAGTTTATTATTATCAGGAAGACAGACTGCATGTAATTACCTTCTCTTTTTTGAAAAGGAAGTAAAGGAAGGTACTGTGAGTGCATCAGGGATAGCCATAATTCAGAAACAGGCTAAAAAAAAAGACAAACACAAACTACCTAGTCTAACAGGGGCTCTGGCAATGCAAAATCACTGCAAATTATAAATAAACAAACTCTGTAGTTGCTTGAATATAACAAACCACTCAGTACAGGTGGCTGGCTGAATAGGTATGTACTTGTTTCCCCCAAGCTACTCAATCTCTAACACTTCCCCCCAGAAAAGTAGAACTAGATTCAAGGTTTTTAGTAATAAGTAGTCTAATTATATGAAACATATGAATGAGTCATTGAAAAAAATGGAACTAAGAGAAAAAGCTAGAGTAGTTGTTGTTGTTCATTTGTCAGGCACTGAAGACTGAAATAAGCTGGTGGTAAAATATTCTAGAAGGACAGCCTGGATTTTTTTCAGTATGCATCACAAGCTATAAGCACAAATCTTTTGTGCCCTGACTAGGACCTTCAGAAGTCCTTTTTGGTCCATTTCATATGATCAGGTATGTTTAGGCATTTGTTTTCAGGTTAGGTGTCAGTACTGATGATATAATTTAAAGACAAGAAAAAAAATCATTAAAACTGGTAGGAGCCTCCTCATTTCCAAAAAAGGCAGAAAAACTTATAATCCTGATTAAGCTATGAGTACTTAGATGGAATTAGATGGAAGCACATATTAATGATGGAAGTTCCTTACTTCCAGTAGTAAATTATATTATAGATAGTTTTGGTGAATGATTACCAGGGAGGTCAATGTATATTAACTAACCTCAGCCACTGACTTTCCGACCCTCAAGCAGCCTGCCCAACTCTCTCTTTCCCCTCACACTAGGCAAAAAGCTGGAGGACAGCTACAGACCACAGCGTCATGTTCTCTGAGAATTATTATCTTGCTTGGAAAACAACCCTGCATTTTCCTAGTTTGGATGCACTGTCTGTCATATCACTCAGCAAATTTTAGTATGTTCGCTTCTCAGAAAGAACTGGATACCCTGAAGGGGGCTCAGATAGGTGAAGCCAGTTCATCTTTCTCGCTGTTCGTGACTTTTGTTCAGCTTCTACCAGCACAGTAATAATGAACGTGTCTCTTCTTTTTCTCTTTGAAAGATGCAGTAGTGCAAACAAACCCAAAGAAATCAGACCAGGCTGTATTAATTCCAGCCAGTTTGTGATCAAACGTCAGCAGTCTGCTAGTGAAATCTGCCAAACGCCTACTATGGCTCTGCTAACTGGAGCAGATGTTTTCAGGAGGATCCTTTTGGATGTATTGTCCCAACATGGCTGCATAGGCTGCAGTCAGCTACAGCTAGGCTCAGCCAAATTCAGAATTTGAAGTTTGATTGCCATTGGGAAATTATCCCGCCCTCCAGTTCAGTGTGTTTAAATGATTTTTAAGTCAAAACAATGTCACTGCCAGGAGGTCCCATCTTTCAGAAAACAGGGAGATAGTACACCAGCACCAGAACTCCAGCTGCTTTTGTCTTAAACAGCAGCCTAATGAAAAGGACTTACTCTCTGCCTGGGTTTTAACTTTTTATAATTGAAACATATCACATTTTCAGACTGTACTGTGTAGTTACTCTCTGCTAATTACATGCTGTCTCATGTTGATGCCATATACCTTACCTTAAATCACTAGCCCCTTCTTAAATTTTAAGCCAAAATATCTGCAAAGTGGTCTCCTGGCAGTTATTTAGTTGCATGCAATTATCTTTCCCTGTTGGCTTTTCTGTTTTAGCGTCCTTTAACTGTTCAAAACTAGTTCCTATGAAGTTAAAGAAAGGGATAGGATGTGTGATATCAATCATTATTCCTGACTGGCACGTGAGAACTCTCTCTGGCTGCTAATTGGGAGACCATTCTACAGCAAGGACAATTAAATACACCATGGTAGCCTCAATATATTGACTTCACACAGGGAAAATAAACTAATGTGTATGGATTTATTTTTATTTCCAGGAATTTCAAAAGAATCCTTGATTTCACAAGCAGTTGATTTACTCAAGTATGAGAAAGTATTTTCTAGTTCAAAAAGTGAATTTCAAAACATGGGTAAGGATTTTTCTTATGGCTCTAATAAAAATATGATGAGAGTCACTGTTAGTAAATAAATTTCACACATATTAAGCCTGGAAATAAAACTCTGGTAGTTTGTTTATAGTTTGCATTGAGGTTTGTGATTTACATATGCATACATGTGTGTGAAAGAGATTCAGGGAGACCTGCTAGCTACTCAAAGCATGCGTAATTTTATTTCACTTTCTTTGAGACAGCTACTAAAAACCCCCCCCCAAAACCACGAACAATCATAACCCTACAATCTGTAATAAACTGAATACAAAACTGAAATAACGTTAGCTGGCAGTGACGGTGGTTCAGCAGCTGAAGTGTCTGTGAGGCCGCGTTGGGTGAATCACTGCCTCCACCTACTGCTGGCTGCAAGAAATTAGGCTGCTAAACCCTCGGTGGCAGGTGATGCTACAGACATAAGAGATTCTGTAATAATATAAATTTGGGTCTGCGTATACATAGTTACTGTAACTGCAGTCATTAATTCAGTATAGTTTAAAATATGTCAGCTTTTCATTTGTAACACACGAGGTTTATAAATTGGCTATAAAATTTACCAGGTGTCAAAATTTGCCAGCCTCATAGAGTTTTCTGCAAAGAATTTTTGGTGTATGTTCATTAATATGTCCATTATTATTAACTAACATGTTCATTAATAATAACAGGGAAAACTTGGCAGAAACTTCACAGAACCATGGAGTATACTCATTGCTATTGAGCATCTGGTTCAAGAGCCTCTCTCTAGTGCCGTTAGGAACAGAAGAAACGTAAAGATAAGGACTAATTTCCAGCTGATTAAGTATATAAATCAGTGAGTGGCTGATGTATTACAGGCAGTGGTCTAAGTCAGGAGAAATGGGGAGGAGCTTACAAGTTAGTTTATGGAATTAAAACTGACACAATTACATTACAACAGCTTCCTAACAGTGAAACAAATATATTGTCTTTTTTTACAGCACCTTTTACTCCAATACCAGGTTAAAAATAATTGCAAATTCAGCGTTGCCTGTATTACCTCCTCCACCTACCTAAAGAACCTTCAAACCTGAAAGGAAATTGTTGTGAAATAGCATTTGTTCCTACAAATAAAGTACCTGCAAAGCATAACTTCAGCTTTCTTCTTAAGAGATACTATTTTGCAATAATTCCAGAACCAATAGAAATATGCAGACAAACAGTGAGTTCAACCCGCAACATGTTTTAGGCTTTTAAACACTTGCTATGAATTCTTACTACAGATTTCAGTCTTGCCTCCATATACTGAACCTAGCATAATTAATTAGCTGGTCCCCTTTTAAGGAATTAGAGATGCACGTAGGTGTGACTGATGGACCCGTGTGAATTTCTGTGCTTTGATACATACATCAACAGACTGTATTATTTAGCATAAGAGAGGACTGGGAGCTGTTATAAAATGTTATAGTGCTTTAAAAGGCTCAAAACTAGAGTAAGCTTCATGGGGGTTTTGGTGGTTTATTGTAAATTATTTTTTTTTTAGTTGTGAAAGTTATAACAATAAGGAAAATTCATCATAACTGTGATTTTTATGTAGCCCACTTTTAGATCTTTGGATAATTTTAAACCCATAGTTTTTTTCTGATTATGACCTGTAACTAATTTATCTAATCTTGCTCAAATTAGATATTGTCACATTTCACCAGTTTTGTAGGACAGTTTATAAACTCATGTATTAACAATTTAAATCAAGATTAGGGTTATAAATCTTTGCTATGAGTTAAAATAGGTAGGTTAAATAAGACAAGAATAGTAATGAATTGCTTTTTCTCATTTAAATCAGACTGTGAGCATTGTTTGTATCTAGTTTTACTGGTTATTACATAAAATATATGTATTAAGTGGAAAGGTTTTGTCCTTATGTAAACCAGGCATTGGGGACAAAAAATTTCGGACAACTGTTTTACTGAGTCTGAGTTATGACTCATCAGGAATGTGTAATATAAGCCTCTGAGTATTATTAGGTACTTTCCTACATCCTCCAACCAAACACAAGTACGTAAAAACAATTAGCTATCACAATGAAAATAAACTAAAAATTTATATGAGAGCTTAAAATAATTCAAATAACTTGCAAGGTTCATTTAAATCTGAGTTTCACTGTACCGTCATGTGGACCTTTGGATTTCCCCAAGACTGTCAGGTATTGATACATGGATTAGCCTACAGAGTGTCTGGGCTGAGGATGCAGCTGTTTAATCCTATTGCAATTCTTGCTAGTCTCCTGGAATGAAACAATTAGGTCAGAGACCCCTATATTCCCCTTTCTGGGATTTGAAGAAAGCGCCACTTATTTTCCACAGTATGTGTGAGATCATAACCGCAGGTCCGTCTTCTAACCGTGTTTGTGACCGCTGCTTCCTATTGCAAACGTGTGCAACATCAAAGCTTGGGCAGTCTCCAGCAACCCAATTTGGCTAAAGCCTAGTTCTCTGCCTTTCTGTGTATTGGAAACTAAGGTATTGTCGTGGTTTAACCCCAGCTGGCAACTAATCCCCACGCAGCCACTCACTCCCCCCCCAGTGGGGTGGCGGAGAGAATCGGAAGGGTAAAAGTGAGGAAACTCGTGGGCTAAGATAAAGACAGTTTAATAGGTGAAGCAAAAGCTGTGTGCACAAGCAAAGCAAAACAAGGAATTCATTCCCCGCTTCCCATGGGCAGGCTGGTGTTCAGCCACCTCCAGGACAGCAGGGCTCCATCACACATAACGGGGACTTGGGAAGAAGAACGCCATCAGCCCAAATGTCCCCACTTCCTCCTTCTTCTGCCGGCTTTATGTGCTGGGCATGATGTCCTATGGTTTGGAATATCCCTTGGATCAGTTGGGGTCAGCTGTCCCAGCTGTGTCCCCTCCCAACTCCTTGTGCCCCCCCAGCCTCCTCGCTGGTGGGGTGGGGTGAGAGGCAGAAAAGGCCTCGGCTCTGTGTGAGCACTGCTCAGCAGTAGCTCAAACATCCCTGTGTTATCAACACTGTTTTCAGCACAAGTCCAAAACATAGCCCCACACTAGCTACTATGAAGAAAATTAGCTCTATCCCAGCCAAAACCAGCACAGGCATATAAATTAGCATCCCCTACTAAAGTTAAATAAGGCCTTTCATTTCTGGCACCTGAATGTCGTAATAGTTTATCTACCCATCCAACTGTATCCCATACATACACCTCCTTCCTTTGCACTTTGTGACCAAAGTTCTCAATGTTCATAAACCAAAAGTAGTAGTCTGTAGCTATTGTAGTAAGGGTGTATAAGAGAAAAAAGAATAAGTATACGTTAACGGTTTGTCATACCAAGGACCGACTTAACTCGTAACAGTAACATAGGCAAGAATAGTTTCTAAGAAAACTTCAATGAACAAGTGTTTCAAATGGCTTTCTAAAACACACCTTCAAGAGCAAAATCCTTTCTAGAGAGAAAGAGAAAATGGTTTAATACAGCAGTTGTTGGTCTGGGTCCTCATCTTGGCCATCCACACCAAAACCAGTATGGTAGGCTCAGCAGGATGCCGTATGGACTGATTTTTTCAAAAAGATGTTTGTATGTCTAGTTCTTATTGATTGCAATGGATTGATTTTTAAAAGTCAAGATATAAATCAATCAATTGAAGCAATAAATCCATGTGATAAGGTCAGTATGCAGTATTCATAACCTCACATAGATCAGTTTCTTGTCCACCACACTAAACGTGCGGCATGACAATGTGCTCTGTATACATTGCTATCAAGAATCGCCAGGTATCTAAAATAATCTTGAATATATCCACTGTACACACAAAAAAATCTGATGGTCTGAATTTCAGTTTTCCTTCTGTAGGCAATTTTTTTTTTTGGTTACTGCAAAACTTTATTTTTAAACAGGGTCAGTTTACAGTTATTTGGCTCTAATGTTAGCAACATTCAAACTGCTAAGAAGAATTGAACTACAGTCACTTTCAAATGCATTTATTTAAAGTGAATTTTTTCTGAGGGTTAGATTTTATGTTCATTTCAATTGATGACTTTCATTTCTTGCCAAACTAGTGAATCTCTTCTGAATTTTGCAAAGATATTTGATTAAATTCAAAAAACCTAATAAAAAATGAATAGGATAACTAAAGTCATGTTTTCTCAATTATTTCTTTCTGCTTCCAGAAGAGATTTCTTTTATTTCTCTAGAAGTAAAATTGTTCTAGTTCCAGTTACTCTGACCTAGACAAGCGTGAAGATAAAAACAGAAATCAAAGCAAAAAGAAATCTGATATCTATTTTGCTGAGCCAAAACTAAAGAAATAAAATATATCCACAAA
Source organism: Astur gentilis (assembly GCF_929443795.1). Taxonomy (NCBI): domain Eukaryota; kingdom Metazoa; phylum Chordata; class Aves; order Accipitriformes; family Accipitridae; genus Astur; species Astur gentilis. Next base: position 22,444,325 of record NC_064896.1, read on the forward strand.
AATTCACTTCTTTTTTGTACCTAAATTGTACAAAAGCTCTAGCTGCTTCTTAGCAGAGTGCAGCATCTTTCAGCTGTTCTGTTTGATCTGCACTGTTGCCATGTTCTTTTATGAGGCTTTGTGAACATCCCTTGACCCCTTCATCCCATGTAAATGTCATAGAAGTGTATGGGATCTTCTTGGAGTTCTTCTTTGATATTCGCTAGCAGAAAGTATTTTAAGGAATATTTCCTTAAGATCCTTTACTTCAGATTGTCTTTTATTTTAAACATGACATGATGTTAAATTAATGTGATAATTTGACTATCGCTCTCTCCCTCTACATCTTTCTAATACTATCTTTAAAAAGTTTGAATATTTGGTGTCACAGATACATTATTTTCTGATTTGGATATCTTCTAATTTCTGAAGATTTAACTGAAAGTCTTATATAGCTAAATTATATTTCAGTGAAGAAAAGTGAGACTCTTAAAGCCTGTAGAATTTCACAGAAACTTATGGAACATAAGGAAATCTCTCTATTAATAAAAAAAACGTATCTCAAAGAAAAATATGCCTCAACTTCAGCTTTGGTTCGAGGGATTTCAAGGTGATCCAGGATGAGTAACTGAGGTGCATCTAATGTTCAATGAACTTTTATATACCCAAGATCTATACAGTAAAGAACATGAATCGAAAGTTTAATATGCTGAATCTGCCTGTAAGTGGTCAGTATAGTTGACTTTATAAGATAACTCTGGGAGAACATTCTATTAAGTCATTCAAGTGATAAATAAAATATAAATTTAAGCACATATGTGAAATTGAGTATACTTCCATGAAATTTCTAAATCAGTTCTATATTTGTGTATCTAAGAAAGGGGGGGGGCCTCTTTTAAATAGGTACTATAATTTAAGTACATTATATTGTTAAGTTGTTATTAGTGGTACTTCAAGCTGATAATACATACCAGCCAATCATTTTCTTTACTATACTATTTAATATTTAATACTTACTTTAACATTTGCTATTTAACACATTAACGTGTGTTTTGATATGTCACGTATTTTCACATCTCAGTGGTCCGTAATGTCAAGAAGCTATTTAAAGTGAAGCTCAAAAATCAAAGCTCGAATGGTAGACCTAGATCAAAATGTGATGTGTGTTCTTGCAAGTAAGTTTGAGTGCATGTGATCAGCTGCAGAATCGGGGTGGTGTTACAGTTCAAGATATGTTTTCAAACTATTTGTGGAAACTATACCTGAGCAGCTCCTTCAGCACATAATGGAGACTTAAAGCTTTATAATCCAGACTTTCAACTTGCCCACCTCTAGTTTTACAATACATCTGATAAAAGAATGGAAGAACTTTAACTACTTAATAATCATTTTCCATTATAATTTTCTAAGATTTAACTATATTTTTAGATGGCCGTGAGGGGAGAAGCATAAAGGGACAACGACATCTGGCCAGTGGATACATACCAAAGCAGAGGATCCTTTGTGGAACAAGGTAACATACATGTTGCCCATCTTTCCAAATGGATAATTTAATGTGGTAATTGCAGCACAAAAAGAAATAGCATTTATGGTAGTTTTAGTTTATGCTAAATATAACAAAGCAGAGTAAGCTTAATTTGCTGTACAGACATATCATGTGAAGGTTGCCATTTGAAAAAGAAAAAATTATAATACTCTGTGGTTTTGATAAGTCACAAGAAATATAATGAAGCTTTGGGATTTGCTCTGTTGACCTTTAATGCTGAAACGCCAAGTTTTCAGAGAATGCTATTTCCATAACAACGTGCTGCTGAGTGTTCAGCTTTTTAGAGACCTTTTTTCCATTGTTTATTTCATCAGTGTTCACCTGTAAATCAGATACTCACCAATAACAGGTACTTTATTAGAACAGGATTAACTTAGCCCACCGATATCCTTTCATACCTGTAGTACTTATTTGCATTTAACATCTTTGTGTGTGTTTTTTTAATATACCCAGTAATCTTAAATTACAGCACCAGTGGTTTATTGCTTGAAGAATACACTTCCATTCTTAGACACATTGACATACTTGTTGCAATTGGCGATCAGTAAGTACAACTTGAGTGTTTTAGGGTGATGTAACTGGACTCTAAATGATGAAATTTTAGAACTGTATTAAATCTAGACTTGATAGGTTAACTTTCCTCAATAAAATAATTAATCAGGAATTGAATCAAAAGTTGTCTGCTTGAGTAGGTGACTTATCTGTCAGGCTATGTAGTTTTAGTAGCCTTCACATGCCAATACATCTGTTCAAATAGAGGTAAAAAAATTACGTGAGGGGAAGGAAAGGAGACAGTAATAATTTATGTATACTCAACACTCATTAAAGAAGGGGAAAAATGCCAGTCACATCAAAAACTGTTTAAAATAGCCGAATGCATTTCTAATAGTACTTTCCACCAGGGATGTTGTAGAATCACCTCTGGTCATAAAATTAGAAGGTAAAGTATTCTGCAAGACAGTATAACCTGAATCCTGAAAAGACTTAGTTATGCTTGATTTCTGCAAGCGAGGGGAACTCTTTGTGGTAGTGATGTTTAAAAGGCATTTGCTGTGTTTGGAGAATGAAGGTCACATATAAGATGTAATAGATCCCATGGAATGTTTATTTTGAAACTTCAGATAATTTTGCATTTTCATTGCTTCCAAGGTTGAGAAGCTAGAAATATTTTCCTTTGTCAGCCTGTGTGTTCTTGTATATGGGATGTCATTGCTCTGTATAAACATTTACAATATACTTGTGTGAGGCTAACTTTAAATATACACAGCATTCTCTGCAACACACTAATAAATCAAAGCAGAAATTGAGAAGGTTTGTTGAAGCAAACATATCAAATTCAAGTAATGTTTTGCTCTTTCACTGAAAGCATTTTTACTAGCCACTTGAAGTAGTCCTCACTCTTAATAGCCCATTCACTACAGAAGTCCTCAGTCAAACAGTCTTATTGCTTTATGCATGTGAAACTGCAAGTTTGATGTAATGGAGAGAGAGACAAAAGCAAAGCCATCAGCTACTGTTGGATGTGATACCACAGATCTGTTAAAAAGACAGTAAGGAGACAGTAATTCATTTTAATAGTGGTATAAAATTATTTTCTTTGAACACAGTTAACTTTAACTTAAGTACATCTTCAACTAGGAAAAAAAATCAGTTATCCGTATTTTAATCAGAAACTTACTCTAAAAGCCACAGTGCAAAAGTCATCACTTTTTGATGTAATTAATTCATTTCTTAGTTCAAACAGACATTGAAAATTACCCTCTGAGCATATCTTACCTTGCCAGTGGTTTGCATGCACCTAGTCTCTTCCTTCAAGTCCCTTCTGTTCGATTCAGAAGTAACTTCTGGACTTCTGAGCTAGAGTTGATGCCTTCCTTGACGTCAAATGTGGAAGCCATATAGGACTTGGGAGGTTTTTATTTTTTTTAATACTTCTTGCTCCATTACTGGTTATACAGTTCATGAGTGTGAGGCAGTGAATGTGGAAAATAAAAATTTCCAGTCCAAGCTTGTCAGAAAAGTGTTGCCTGTTGGCATAGCTCAGGTTCCTTTGGGCAGTGACTTTTCTGGCTGGCATGTGTGCCTTCCACGCTAACCTAACCAACTGAGGTTAAGTCTGCGGTGGTTTTGAGAGAGCTTTATATCCACAAGATTTTAACCTATGGCACCCACTGTGGAAATGCTTTTAGAAGGCGGCCGTTGGTTGGACAGGGACTGAAATGCCGTCTGCACTTCAGATGGAGCAATGCTGGACAATGGGGTTGGAACTGCTGCCTTGAAAATGAATGTTTTTCTCATTTATAGCTTTTGGACAAATAGTTTCTCATGTCTAGCTGTCTTAGTCAAAACTAAGATGACATGTTTGTCACTGTGTTGGTGGCCCTGGAAAGATTAAAAAGGATAAAATAGAGGCTCGTGTGATGTTTTTATTAAGATCATCCTTGGATCTTAATAAAGAGGGGTTTGCAATACTTGCAAAAACATGTGAATTATTGAAATAACTGTCCTTGTTCTCAATTACCTTATTCTGTAGTAACTAACGCACTGACAAATGATTTAATGATGGCCACAAGGACTGTCCTGTCCAAGGTTTTTGCAGCCAGCCATTTAAAATGCACATCAACTCTAAAATAGTTATTTAATACCTCTTAGCAAAGCATTGAAAACTTACTTGATCCACTATCTTTATGATATTTTTAATCAAGGGGATAAAACCCCCCACATTTTACATTGTAATTTTATGTGAAAAAGGTTAATGTATATGCCATGAAAAACTTGGAGGTAAAGAATAAGTTAAATACATTGTTTCTTATATTGTTAGCAGAGATGTTACCTTTTGACCTTCCTTTTGAGATTTTTTAGAACATTTGATGCTTCTGATAATAGTTTAATATTACTTTCTTCACATTGATTAAATACACTTCATACATCACTGAACAATGAGTAACATTCAAATAAGGCTGTCCGCTGAACTGCCTGCAAAAATGATAAAGTAAAAAATTAATCTCCAAAGTAAAGTCAAGCCTGAAATTGAAATCTTTGATGCATACATTTCATAATTAGTTCATTCTGCTATATCTAAAATGCAAATACAGTGCTCTTAAAATAATTCAGATCTTCTTGCACGGAGCATTAATGAATTGTTCTAGCTTCTGCACCTCTGACTTCGACAGATTCTGGAGTCATTTGACTTTGTTGTCGTTTTCTTTGTTAAGTTGCTGAATTTTCTTTTTTATAAGGTTACTTAAAGTAGTCCTCCGTATCTCTTGTGTTGATCTAACATTTGTTCCAGTCAGTGGATCCTCCTACACGTCCAGGGAAAAGAATTCCATAGAGTATATGCAGAATCAAGACATAAGGACAGAGTTGAAAAAAGTCCCCCCATTGCTCTTTCATCAGCCACCTGCGACCATTTTTTAGTGGTCCGACTGTCTGTAGATCTGTTGTCTGAACCAGAACAGTGAAATTATCCTGCCACGGCGGGGATTGTTGGGGGGTTTTTTGCATGTGTGCATGGTTTTTGTTTTGTATTTACATATTTTAGCTTGGGTCATTTTCCTCAAACAGTTAACTTGGCAATCACAGCAGTGTTAAGGAGGTAGAAGCAAGTGTTTGAGAATGGACAGAAATGTTGCCACACCATGTCTTACCAGAAATCTTCTGGCAGGTACGATGCTCTGTTTGCATTCCTGCAGTAATGATCTTGAGTGATAACATAAGAAGTAGGACATATTTGTTGTCTTTTGGCTTTTCTAGGCTTAATTTATGTGGAGGTTTTCAAGATCAAGTTTTGAACATATGTCCCTGAATCTCATTTAGATTTCTACATCGTCCTCTGGATCTGGATGAGTTCCCATTTTATCTGTTAGTGCTGACTAGTTATCGGGCCAAAACCTTGCAAGATGTTGGGAACTGAAGGGTTAAGTCATAGGTAGTAGCTATGTTAAAATAATAAGCAGAGAGTAATATTCTTTCCGTGTCACTTCTAAGACAATAAACTGTTACATTCAAGGGTGACAAAACTGCAAATAAATGATGCAATTTTACTGATGAGCTGAGGGGAAATACTTACATTTTACCCCAAAGGACATGGCCTTCTTCACCATGCAAAAAAAAGTCTTCTGAAGAAAATGTTAAAATTCAGCTTATGAATAAGGAAAATCTTCATTTCATAACATGTGATCTAAGCAAGAAAAATAATTACCAAAAGGAATTTAATGCTTATGAAAGATCAACGCTCTCATATATTCTGAGAAAACCCATACATAAGCTGATTAAAGCAGAAAGCCAGAAGACTGACTTCCACTCAGCTACGGTACAAATATGCTATCTTACTTTCCATGTCTGTTTCTTATTTACCCTGCCTGTAAAATGAGCATTTATTTCACAGATGTTTTCCTGCAACTTCACAAAACAGTGCTCAAGATCATGGTGGAAAGCTGTGCACAGCAGGCGGTATAAGTGTTCTTCTTTTAAATATATGTGTAACTCTCATAACATTTGCAAGAGAAAAAGTAAGGATATCAACAGAGTACAGGCACAGCAGAAAATTAGAATGAAAATACTTAACAGAGATGGATAAAATAGATTCAGATTTCACTTATGATGTACACCTAGAGTAATCCTGTAATTTTGCTGGTATCTGTGTCTCACAATTAGTCTTCAGGTCTGGGGTTTACGGTACAGACAGAGGAAAAAAGGTGCAACTGTTACTACATCTTAAAAGTTCAGCATTCTGGAGAATATAAAGTTGGGATAAATGTTCAACATTATCACACTTCCTTCAAAAACTAAGTTTCTTACTGCTTTTTGTACAAGTTCATTTTTGTCAACACTCTAGCAATGTTTTGTAGCTAACCCTCTACAGTGGTAACAAAATAGTATCTAACAACAACTGCATGTGTCTTTGTATTCACAGGTAGTTGTAGAAGTACAAGGCAAGTACAGCTGGAGCCAGGCTTTGCATGGACAGAGGTTCTACTTTTGAAGAAGAAAAAATTGAATAAGGAGCTGGAGGAGGAAACGGAAGAATCATTATTTGTAAGTAATCTGGAACTGTCATATTAGAAGCTGTGATCCATAGATTTTAGCATAACAGAGAAAGATATGTGAAATACTTTAAAGGCAGATACATATAGATTACATACTATTATGGTGTTTCTACAGTGACTATCCACAAAAACTACCTTTAATCTAATGAGGCTAATCTTCCTAGACTGCCTTTATGGGTAATGCATTAACTCAGTGCCCAATGGACAAGTCATAATAGGAAGCCCATTTTTGCTGGTTGTAGATTAGCATCCATAAATTTAGCCTTCGTGAATCCAAGCCTTGTGCACACTCTGATGAGGCTGTGCTGCCCATACTTGTAAACAAGGCATTTTGCTTGTGCCTTTTGGAAATAACACATTTTGAACAAAAAATAACAAGCTGGCATCAGTGTTGAACTGTTTGTAGTTTCACATGCTGAGTAATACTGTTTCTCAAATTTTCAAGAAGATATGGATCAAAACTAGAGGGAATTAAATAAAGTATGATTTGGAATCAGGAACTAGCAGAAGGCTGAGAAGGAACAGGAAGAATGAGGATGGGGAAGTTGAAGTGGGAGATGTTTAATCAGCAAGTCAGAACTGGAATGAGAGTAAAGAGTGCTTTTGAGAGAATGGGTTAAATTTGCATTAATCACAGATTTTTGCTTTCCTCTTGGGAAATCTAGTTTGCTCCATCTCCTGTCCCATCAGATGTGCATCTGTAAGAATTCAAAAGCAAAATTTTGAAAGCAGATGGTTGAGTTTGAAAGACCCACAGTCCTCCGAAGTGCAACCAAATTTCGCTAGCCTTCTGTACCTTCATATACTACTTGTGTGTGACTTCTATTGGTAAAACAATACAGTACAACCTGACCTGAGAGATTAGAAGTGTGCAAGCTAATGGGAAGAAACTGTGAATAAAGCAGAAGACTGTAGATGCCATACATCTTATTTGGAGTTGAAGGGGTTTTGTTTTGTATGGAATTTTTTGTTTTGTTTATTTTCTTGGCCTTTAAAAGATTAAATGGTGACCCTAAGTATCTGAGTGAAAAAAAGAAACAGGAAAATTTTAATATATAGGAATATAAAAGCCTTTGTTAGATATTACATATTAGAAATTTAGAAAAAGCACATGTTAGAATAAGATTTTCATTCTTTCCAGGTTCTTCTGTATTGCAGATTCTAAACTATTTCCACAACAGTCACCTCAGGCCATTTGTTTCATTATAGCATCAAGGTAAGAGCCAAGGATTTTTAAGTAACAGTGAGAGCACTAAATGCACTGTTTTTTCTCAGCAGCCCGGTGGTTAGTAACCCCAACAGTTAATCTCTAACAATTAGAGAAATCGCCCTTCACTCAGTGGCATAATTCCCATAAATCCTTAACCAACCCCATTATTGAAAAATAAAAGTATTATGCTTGTTTCAACATTTTACGATGTAAGTTCATTGAAATTCATTAAGCTACTCTAGTGTGAAACAGGAGTAGCCCAGCTTTTTCGAAAACCAATTGAATTCTTATAACAGCAGAGGTACGCAGAGGGCAATGAGAATCGGTTGAACAAACAGCAGCTGTAGGAAGTAGCTGCACTTACTGCATGGAGCAACAGATGGCGGCATTTTCTTATCTGTTAGGAGAGTTAAATCTGGGCTCTCACTCCACGAATAGTCTAAATCATATATTGACAGTTACTGAAATCCACCACAAAAATAGTTTTTCAGAAACTCGGTGCATATGTCACTTATGGATAAATGTTAATTTTAGAAGCAGATTACACTGTAAGAAACTCCTGGTTTACGTATCCGGAATTTAAATATAAAAACATCCTAGAGCCCTTCCCTGCTAAGGTCACTCTCTAAGATTAATTACTGTGTGGCCTTTGAGCCCAGAAGATGATATGATGGGAAGGAGTAGCAGGAAAACGGCACTCCTCAACCAACATCGTTAATACAAGGGATTTTACCTGCTTAGAAAAGATGCAGCACGCAGGTCCGCAAAAGGTGAAGAGGCTCGGTTTGCTCCTTGCTGAAAAAGACTCCATAAATTTCCTGTGCAGCAACTGCACATGTACTTGGCCTTTGCATGTGAACACGAGGAGGTAGCTCTTAGCAAAATGAAAGACCTCGCACTGACTGCCAAGCCCTTGGAGTGCCCGTAGAAACACATGGCGAGCTACGAGACCGTGACTTCTGTGTATATGCACTGGTTGGTGCCCATGTGAATTGCCGTAATTTCTGCTGGCTTGTCCATAAAGCAGACCAACTGGGAGATCAATCTTTTAGCCAGTTTTTATCTAGTATTTAAAATAAATAAAAAGTGAGCCTTTCCTGTCTCTAACATAGAGAGGATAGTAAATCATACATGGGACTATTACTGTTCCACAGCCAACTTCCTACCACATCAGAAACTACACTGGGTTCTAGTTTCTGGAAAGGAGTATTCATGCGTTAACATACTACTACTGGAGGGAAGAAAAAAAACATACACACACACACATATATAAAAATTATCCCTTAGATGAAATCCTGAGTGTACTTTAGAGAATGAAAAACCTGCCATTCACTGTAGAATACGTATTTCACCACTTTGCATAAGATACAGTTATATCTTTTCTTTTTTTTTTCTTTTTTTTTTCTTTTTTTTTTTTTTAAACAATTCACATACAAAGTCAAACCATAAAGCAGATTCTTCCTTTTTAAAATACAAACACTCCTGGCAAGAAAGTATTGGTGAATTTGATGATAGGGTGGATCCCCAAAAGACAAGAATGAAGAATCATTTGAAGATGATGAACTGCAAAAATTCACAAGACAATGACAGCTTTATACTTTCTTTGGAATATTTTCCCATCCAGTTCCTCTTCCTCTGCTTTTTCTGTTTTTCTTTTAAAACCCAACCTTCCTATTCTGTCTCTTTTTTCACAAGTATGCATTATACTTACTTTTCTAATTTAGTTCTCATAAGGAAGTTAGAAACCTGGGGCATAAAAAGTAGAGACTCTGAAGACTAATGTTTGTGTATAACACTCAGTCTTTTAAGTTCACAGGGCATTTTATCAGCCTGAAATTCAGCTGTTTATTCAGACCTCAACCAAGGCTCCCTACAGGATTTAAGGAAGTGCAACCCAGCAGTCTGAGTTCAGAGACCAGCACATTATAAGCCTTGCCTTCCCAGGCCCTGGTTTTGGGAGTGTGGGATTCTGACCTGGATGTTAGGACTGAGGTTATGTTAGTGGAAAAGTCACCGGACGGCAGCAGTCACACCGGCTGTGGAAAGAGAATGACAATTGAAAGCGTTATGTTGGCTCATGTTTTAAAGGCTCGGCATTATGAATGCAATCTCTCTATATTATTTCTTAGAAAATAAATGCAACTTTATAGATGGTTGTCCAACTGTCCTTTATTGTGTTTGAGAAAAAATTGGGTTTAGTGCTTGAATAGGGCCTCAATATTATTCTGTCATTTCCTTACTTTATTAGCCACTATTTCCTGCGAAGAATCTCGCAAATGAATTTGAAGAAAGCTAATGTGCTGGTCTAATGATGGATTGCTTTCAGGACTGATCAAGGTACTTTCTTCCCATCCAGTGAATGAATCATGGTCATTCAACAGTGGACTGTTGGACAGATATGTGAAGTGCCCTTTACTTTAAAGCTTTCCCAACATGAGGAATAATCTTAGGACCACAGTGTCATCAAATAAAAATACTATACTGTTATAGAGGCTCAGATTAGTATTAATATAATAAATCCAGACACTGTGTCCTTCAAAAACAGAGAGAAAACATCAGCATGTATGCACCATTTGCCTTTAATCACAGAGACATACTGAACATGCTCGAAATGCCAATAGTTTTATAGATTGCTGTGCAGTTTACTACTCTTTTCTCTACTTCTTTCCCTTAAGAGATGAAATCTACAGCAGCAGCATGACAGGAGATACATTAAATCAGTCAGTGGACCCATGAAGAGAGAAACTCCATCTTTCTGCAGTAATAACAGAAATTCAAAGTAGGTTTCTTGAACAGAGAAAGGTGTCTGACTCCAGTAGCAGCATTCCCTTTGCATCTCCTGTAAAACAAAACAAGCCCACAATACTGAAGGATGTCCAGGACTATATTTTCAAGTTCTTCTATACATTTCTGATACACTAACTTTTCATTGTGGCTCAACCTGTGCAACCATTTTGCATGAAAACTAAAATCCAAAGAAAACTCAGCAGAGTGCACCTGTTTAAATACTTATTTATTAATTTTAATAAGAAAATGGTTTTGCTTTCCTGAACCCCTTTTGATTCTTACCCTCTCAAAAATAGAACCGCATGGTCTTTTGTTTTTCTTTTGTAGGATCCAGCATCCTTATGTCTTCATATCAAATCTTTTGTTTTTCAGAGGTAATGCCTATGGATGTGATTACCAAAATGCTTAGTTTTGAGCTGGCTGCAACAGTATGTGTTGTATGAACTGTATTGCTGCAGAATTGCTGCTGCAATTACACTGTAGATGCAGTTTGTATTTAGCAAGGCAAGCTTCCATTGTATTATAGAATCATAGAATTGTTTAGGTTGGAAGAGACCTCTAAGATCCAACCATTATACTCACAACCATTCTGGTGGCTTCTTTTAGAGAAACTGAGGATGGTCGGGTTGCTCTTACAGTTAATGTTAGTAAAACTGAATGTTAATAGCAATATTGGAATGTACAAATAACATTAGTAAAAATGTAAAACCGCTTTCTTGTTCACATCATGCAGAAGCAGCTGTAATCTGTATGTTATCAGGATGTAAAGAATAAGAACTAACTTCATTAAAATAGTTTTTCTCAGGTTACCATGGGAAACAATGCCACCTTCTCAAGCTATTGATGATGCCCCAAAGTATTCATTGCTCAGAGTCCAGGTGGACATCAGTCTGCTGGCAGGAGGTGGTGAGTGATCACTTTTGTGTCACTTGATTTTGTGTTTGCTGAGGTTTTTTCTCTACTTAGTATAGTGTCTTATCTTGACCCACAAGGTTTTCCTCACTTTTCCTCTTGCAAGTCTCTCTTCCACCCCGCTGGGTGGGTGTGAGTGAGCAGCTGGGTGGGGGCTTAACTGCTGGCTGGGGTCAACCTGCCACCACCTGTTTCAGATGTGGTACAGTAGAAGAATATAAACCACTCCAACTTAAATTCCCTTTAGACTCACTTAGACTTACCTCTGAATTTGACCTAGTGATTTTTATTTTATTTTATTTTTTTTAGTCCTAAAGCAGTAGGTTGCATTTTGCGAAGTCCTAAATTCTATGCGGTTAGCTATTCATATTTCACAGAACAGGCTGCCAGGCAAGACGAAGGTGGTGTTCAAATGGCTTTTTTATCCCTTGAAGGTCTGATGTTATTTTGAAATGTGAACTATATTATTTTATATACTAGTATTTTATTTAATTTCTGTTATTGTACAGCACTTAAAGAATGCTTTCCATGGTAGAAGCAGACTCTTCTACTGCAGTATAAAATATTGTGCCTTTAAAAATAACAACTGAGAATGCCAAGGAAAAATAGCAAGGGGTTATGGGTTTTTTAGTATAGTAATATGATATGGTGCAGGGCATGGATCACATGTATCTGACACAGTGATATAAAGAACAGAGTCCATCACAAATATTTTCTTCTCTTCTAGTCTGTAAAGATAGCCGCTACTTGGTAATTGTGAAAATCCCAGACAGTGAAAACCTGTGACCTTCTGGGGAGAGTCAAACAAGAAACTTTTTAGGCCAGACTGTATTTTCAAATTTGTTCATTCCATCAACAAATTTTAACTCCTTTTAATTCCTTAACTTTATAACATATTGACTTTTTTACATTTTCCTTTCATAAACAGATTTTTTTACTGTAGGAAAGAGAAGGAATGCTCATTAATTTGGGGATGAACTGGGAAAGCAGTACACTTAGAGATACACCAGAACTGCATTTTAGAAACTCCCTTGTCCATTAAAAAAAAAAAAAAAAAAAAAAAAAAAAGAAAGAAAGAAAGAAAATAACTGCTCCTATCATTATACAATTCAGAGTCTCCAGAGCAAAGACAGCAAATACTCATCTCACACCCTGAGAACAGACTTTTACCTACATTAAGTAACCCTTCAAAGGACAAGAAGAGGGAGAGAAAAGAGTATGTGTGGGGGGACAGTCCTTTGTTGCTAAAGACAGTTAAAGAGAATTGGACATGTTACCACTTATTTTTGCACCTGAGATTGTACTGCAGTGATGATCGGAGCCTGATGGTAGAGGATTCATGAATTCAGAACGCAGAATGAGTTTTTGCTTTTAAAAAAATTTAGCTGGGATCTTCATAGCTGAGTCAGCGTTACTTTGTGCTACACCAAATTTGTTGTCATTTTCCTCTTAATTTTTCTTTTCCTCTTAATACTAAAAAGGATTGATGTTAGAAGGTATACTATCCTCTTTACTGCAAACATTACATTCTTCTAGCACTATCTGTCCAATAAACTAAATAATAGTAACTTGAAATAAAGAACAATACATTATGAAAATTCATTCAGTTGTAACCACACATATGCACAGGAACATTCATTGAACTTTAAAGTAGGTATCTCATTAGCAAGAAACACCAAATTTTGCAGGACTGAAACCTCCTATCACATTTAAAAAACAGCTAACATCTTGGCTCCTAGATCACCAATGGTATCTATGTGCACAACAAACATGAATACAGCCACCATTTCAATAAATTGTAGTTTTGACTGAATTAATTGTAAATTAAATTTTGGACTTGATTTTAGAAATTTACTGTTCATATAGTACATTCAAGTTAAAAAATATAGAGCCTGATGATATTTCTTTCTTTTTTTGTTGTTCAAGACTGATTTCTTCACTTTGGAAGCTGAAACTATGCTGCATCTTCTACAAGAAGATCTGTCGTCTTTGTGGATTGAAACCTTCTCACAAACTGTCTCAGAACAGACCTCTGCAGCTATGAACCAGAAAGCAGTAAATATAATTACATATAGAAATGGAGTTGGCTCCCAAAACAGGCAATTCATATTGACTGAGGCATTCCCTTCGGTAGGTAACAATCCCCAAAGTCAACTGTAAAGACCAGTCAGTGCTGCTACCTACTTGCTCCTTGTCTATTTTCCGCATTCTTACACATGGTCTTTAAAATTTCATCAACTTTAACTTAAAGCCTTGCATTATTGCTAGTACGCCCACTAAGGAGAAATATGCAATCAGTATTAAAGGGCTTAACAGCTCATCCCTCTCGGGATGTGAAGGCGGCCAAGCTATGGACGTTTCAGACAGTTCAGAGAGCTGACCTGAAGGAACTGTGCCTGTGGAGGACTTACCTACTATCGAGGGTGTGGTGACTTGGCTTGGTCAGGAACGGAGGCCACAGATTCATTGTGTAAACACTAGTAATTTTATGGGATTGTCCTGGAACAGACCCAGTTATTGCAAAGGTGACTCTCCGTAACTTCAAGATGTTTCTGGGTGGCTGCGTGTCTCTCAGCCATAAAGTCCATCTCCTGATTCCTTGTCATAATCACTGATTTCATGGATTTAAAGATAATCTCTTAAGTGGGAACTCTCTGTAAACCAACTCAGGGATGTCCATCTGAATATTAAGCAACTTCTGAGAAGTATGAATTGTCCCATACTTTCCAACAGAATATTTGAATGCTGGAGAATCCATATGTTGGCTAAGGCAGGGCTAATCACTGTAACAACCATGTCAAGCATGCGTGCTTCTCCCTGTTCATTAAATATGGAGACAGATATTGAGCAGAGTAGGAGAAGCATTAGAACATCTAGTTCTGAATGTCTACAAGGTAACAAAACTACAGAAATTATCTTTTTTTCAATGATAGCCCATGATAGTGTTGTGGGCTGTGAATGAGCAACAGAAACATTCGGGAGAGGAGTGTAAAGGAAAAGCTAAAATCCACAGTGCTGCTGGAGGAAGGACTGTAATGGACATTGAAGGTAAAAAGACAATCTTAAATTCTCAGTTAACTATTTTTTTGTTTGTTTGTTTTGTGAAATTGCATATAGGTGGTTTTTCATACAGCTACAGTATTTTGTTAAAGAGCTAAAAGACGACCCTTTCCAAATAAATGCTTACAACTATCTTTAGAAATCCTTTACCTTGATTTTCACTTTCTTACAGAAAAATTAACGCTATTAGAAAAAATATTAACATTGAATAAACATGCTGTTTATTTTTGTATTTTAATAGGCTCTTTTTAGTTTAATCTTAACTCAAAAAATAGCACTTTTGGACTAAGAATGAATTGCACTACATATAGGTATTACTTCAAAATATTTGTGAAAAGTTAAAGGGAATACACCTATAAAGGTCAGAATTCTACACCATCCAGAACAATGATGTGCCTAATTTGAGAGCATAATTCATGTAATTGTATGTACAAATTATACTCGTTGCTGCCTAACTGACCATTACTTTTAAAAACTTTTAATCTATGTACACAACTGCAGTCATTGCGCAGGTTAATTAAATGCTATTGAAAATCAGACTTGGTGTAAAGGTTATGTTAAACAAATATCAGAATACTTAAAAATTATTAATTGATCAGTATTGCATGCAAGATTATATACATTTTAGAGTAAGATTCTGAAGTATTTTTATGATATTACTGTTAATTTTATTGCTTACTTGATACATCTGTGAGTATGTAAAGACCAATTGTTCTTAATACTTTTAAAATAATTAGAAGAAAAAAAGGTTATTGGGATCATGAATCCATTTTATATACTAGTCAATCAAGAGAGTAAGAAAGGAGAAATAAAGATTTGAGATTAGCTCAAAGATAAAACAAACATTAAAAATGTAAAGGAATTATGTGTTAAATTTACAATTATATTTTTATAGCATTAATTATTAGATGGATGTCAGTCATGTAAATTCAGGTCAGATCAGAATTACAACCATCCCAAAATATCATTGAGTTTATTGAAGATTTTAAAGTTGAAGTCATGCAATAGATGCCAGGAATTAGGTACCATAAACAGGTGGCTCAGAAGTCAGCAACTTCCCTGCTTCACACAATACCAATTAATTCATTAATTACACTTAAGGCAACATGGGCAGGCAGTATTGGAGAGGAGAGACCAGAAATGAAGTTTCTCCATCTTTGCTAAATACATAACTACTATGCACAAGAAGAATAGTCCTTTTTGAATTTTGTCTGTTTGTCCTTATTAGTTTTAAATGTGTAATGACCTGTTTTCACAGAGGATGATGAGATTTCTGACCAACTGTGCTCTAGTTTGTATTATAAGAGGTTCCTGAGAGTAGGACAACCAGAATCAGGCCCACTGACTCCTTTAACAGCTAAGCTACACATAATAATAGAGGATGCAAACCAGCTACCCTGTTCTTGAATAAAAGTAGCGTGGCTGATTTCTCTCGTGCTCCACTCTGCTGTCCATTCCTGAAAATCCTGCTCAGATGCACATAACTAGGACCTGCTCGGTTTGACCTGGAGATTAGATATTATCTCAGGAATGAAGAAAGTTGAAGGGGAAGTTACTTCCATGCACATATTGAAGCCTAATTGTAGGGACTTGGGGAAAAAAAATCAGTCTAAGACACAAACTGAATTAAATCAAGGACCTACAAAGTGAAGTACCCAGGGAAAAGTATGTTGCTTTCTGGTTTGTGGGTGACTTCCTTGATTTTCAGTGCCTTCTGTCTTCAATCCCTTTTTCATGCACCAAAACAAATATCTTGATTTTGTCCATGGTTTCTGTTGAAGTGCAGTGGCAGCTGCACACCTGAATTCTTCCTGTAACTCTGAAAATCACCAAAAATTATTTTTTAACCCACCACGCATTTTCTGCTTCATAATGATTAGATCTATGCCTACCTTATTGATTTTTTTTTCCCCTTTTCCTCATTTCTTCTTCCAGTTCATAACCAATATTCATTCCTCCTATGTCGATCTTTAGGCAGCCTTTACCTTGCTGCAGCTGTATTCTTACCCTCAGATAATCAACACCGTTTACCTCTCTTGTAAAAATGATAAAGTTCAATAAAAAGTTATAATAAAGGAATGATTGCATGGTAGTTATCACTCTGTAGATACAACTAGTAACAGTAGGGATTCCCAACACACCATCCTTTCTTCAAAAACTGCCAGCGTCACTTCTTTTTTATGCTTTTGCTAGCAAAACTGAATCAATGGGCTAAGAATGCTTACACTTCAGCTAACTTGAATGAGCAGCATAAATGCTAGCATGCTGCTTGGAGAATTAATAGATGGGAAAGAAGATAGATAAATCTTTTTTACAAAGCTATGATATGGAAAGAATTGTGATTTACTGTGTCAAAAATAAATTCAAAAAGATTTAGAAAGGGAAAGCCAAAAAAATTAGGAAAAGAAACACTTTAAAAACTGGGGGAAAAAAATCTGTCTTTTTAATTTTAGAGGGTTGAAAAGTTTGCCTGGCATTGATGTGCTATATAAAATGAATGTAAACCCTACTTGGTACTACTTCAAACAAAAATCGTGGTGCAATTTTCAAATTGTGAATTTTACATCTTGCGTGCTTTGAGTGGTTTTAAGTGTTATTCTGTGTATTAACAGGAGACAGACCCTCTAGGTGATAAAACCACATGTGCGCTGTATTATTCGCCCCTTTTGGGAGCAGGAAAAATTTCTTTGCTTGTGTTTCAAATGCAAATTTTCTCACTTCCTAAAGGAACTTTTGAGACTCCCTAATATTCTATATTATTAAATTTTGAATGCTAGGTAATTTTAAAATGAATTGCTTAACTAGACACAAATTCTATTGTATTGATGGTTTTTAAAAGTTCAGATTAAACTCATTGTATTAGCATTAACAGTGTGCGACTTGGTTACTTGAAAGACTCTCTGTTCTTTGTATACCTTGTTATAGCACAAAGAATTTAATTTCAAGATGAGGATGTGCTGACTTATCTAGGATTTTCTCTTAAAACATCCTACCAGAGCTATCTAAGCTATGGTTTAAGAATACAAATTCCAGAATTGACCAAATCCTGAAATTTCTGTGCTAAAGAGAAGATCCAACATTTTTCTTTTGACTGTATGGAATGCAAATTTGGCTGATCATGGTGGTTACCTGTTCAGATCTACTAATTTGTGTAGTTAAATATTTTTTATTTTTCTTTCTGATAAGCATAATGACAGGAAAAGCAGGCTGCGGACAGTTAATTCCTGATCTCTCTCATTTGTTTTAAATCTTCTATTTAATTTTTCATATAACAGTATCGCTATATAAATTGTTAAAGTAAAAACAAGTATCAAAAAGTTAGTTCTAGACAAACTACAGAGAAATTACACCTTTTCCGTGATGTTAATTTTTTGAAGTTTCATTAACATAGGAAAGTATGAAATATTAGGATATTTGTTGCTTTTGCATTTGGACATACCATTCTGAGTCATGCAGTTTTAGCCATAACATATCTCTGAATTATAATGCCAAAAAAATTTATAGATTTAAAAGCTGCCATCTTCATACTATAAATAACCACTGCTGTCACTGAATAGTAGTAGATGAATAAATCTGTGTCTTTTAACCTCCCTGTTGTTAAAGCCAAGGTTTTAAAACAATCTTTACCTGACATTATAATATCAAATTTTCTATTAAAAAAAAAAATCAAGTGGGAATTACTGCACATTATGTTTCCGACTTTCATCTATTTAACAGAATGGTAAGATAGTAGTCTTAGCTGTTAATGCACAAAATCCCTGTATTGTGTTTGAATTAAGGTTGCTATGTACTTCAGAAGTGAAATTCAATCCCCTTGAAAGGCATGGGATCTTCAAAACCTAAGGAACACAGAAATTAAAGGATTTGGCTACCAATAACACTTTTCTTACACCGTATAACAGATACAAATAGCCTATATGGAACACAAACATGTTGCAGGAAACACGCTATATAATTCATAGGCATGCTGTTATTACACACCCTCTTCCCCTAGGAAAATCCATGGTATTGTGCCAGAACAGACGTATTCCCAAGTTATGTCATTGCTCCCTTACTGGGAGTATATATGCTGGAGTTTGGAAAGGCATTGCTAAAACATTATCCTTTACATGAGGTAAAAAAAGAAATATGGTACGTGTGGACATGGATAATCAGCGAGCTGTGACTCGGTGGTAGGGAAGCGTATGTAATGCTGACATTTTTCAGTTTTCATTTTCTTGCTCTTGCTTTTGTACTAATTATAGCATAACTAGAATAACTGAAATGGATGGACAATAAAGTGATTTTGGAGAGGCGAGTACATAGATTCTTTTTATAAGATATTTAACAACGGTTCAGGTTCATGCATATCAGAGAAGCCCAGCTTCTTTAAGCCCTCCAGACAGATGAAGAACAAAATGGCTGAACAGTTTTATGGAGAGTACGAAAGAAAAGGTAACTGGTTTTTCCTTTGTTAAAGATCCTCACTGTTGTCCATTCTTCAGCGGTTTCCTAGGCAGGTTTAATAATTTCTGGAATTTCCTAGTCTGTCACAAAGTAATTTCTGATTCGTCAAAGACCATCTTCATCCAAAAAACTAAGATTCATGACCTAAACAAAATCCATTCTCAAGGCCCCTCTGTCGTTTCAGAAAACATTACTGAAGGTATATATCAAAAGGCAGTCTTATATTCTAGTCCTGATCTTCATGAAAAAATAAACCCCCTTTTTTTTCTACAAAGGTTTTTTTTCTACGAAGAATTATAGTATTTTTTTTCCTTCCTGCAATTAACCAAATATAAAATGCTAGAGAGAAAACAAGACTTTTGCTATACTGGATATAAAAATTGCTTTCTGTAACTTTAGTTTAATTTAAATGGGTTTCAGTAAAAATCTCACAAAGGTTGTTTCCCCAAATTTTCCTCTCTAATCCTTTAAGATTTCAATGGTGCACCTCCTTTATCTTCCAGCAATAATGGTTCAGAACCGACGATATTTGCGTTCCCATATACAGCTCAGTTTTAGTACTAAGACTTCTTTTAAACATCCAGAGGAAGAGAGGGGTGTTTTGCACATCTTGTTGTTGTTTCATCATGGACCATTCTGCGATGTAACCAGCTACCCCTGTGGCATTATTGTTTGTTATTATTATCTTCTTCTGTGATGTAACTATAACGCAACCTTTTATTTAAATTGTGATTTATTAACATCCAATATATGAACAACTGGATGAAATAGAGTGTAGGTATTTTTAAGTAATGTAGTAAGATCAGAATAAATTCTTTATTCTAGCATGTTATAAACTTTGTCTTTGCTTCTCTGAAAATAGAAGAAAAGCAAGAATGAGAAGAGTGGAAATAAAATCACCATTATCCTTAATGACTCTCTGGGCAGTTTAAACATCATAGCTGATTCTTTGTTTGTGTACATCCTCAGAAAGCTAAGAGGAGTCCGAGTTTCCTGTGGAGAACTTCTTTTTGGCCGAATGGTATGTACTTGCTGTGCATCCTTCCTCCTCTGTACAGTATAGAAAGAAAAGCTGGGGTCAGAACTGCAGCCGAGTTAAATGTCTGGCCGGTGTGTACGCGGCTGCCTCTGGGAACGGAAAAGCAACGAATAATGATTGCCTTTCCTCAGGGGAAAATCTGGGTCTGTCTCATCTACCCTATGTCCATTTTTATGTAACTTTTAGGAAGGTAATATACTCGAGTCTTTTATTTGTCTGTCAGGTAGAATTGAAATTAGCCATCAGAACTGAAAGATGTTATGGGAAGGACCCGCAGACAGAAAAACAGACCTATTGCTCTTGCATGCATAAGCCTTATTTCTGTAGGTAATGAGGCTGATTTTCTGACAGTTTTCATTTCTAAGAGTAAGAGCTGTGCGTACATGTTAATAAGGTGGCATAATACCATCTTCACTGCCTTACAGAGGTGTGCAATACTAGAAAAGCAAATGTAATAAAAGTATTTAAAATAAGTGCAGCGGTTTTTTTCTTCCCTTTCAAATATTTTTGTAAATCTGCATTATTTGTAGAACTTCTTCAGGACATTTATTTTCAATTATTTTTCACTCTTCATCTTTTTAAAAGATATTTTCTATAATAGTTCTGATTATACTAACTGGTTAGTATAAATCCATATGAATCTGTTAATGCAATCATTATAAGATATATGGGCTCTAGAAATACTGTATGTATTTTATGACACATTTGGGAAAAAAAAGGCAAAGATATTTATCTAGAAAAGAATATGGTTTTGACTGATCTAGATGCCACAAAACTCAGAAGGAGAAAGCTACAATGTTGATATCATTCAGCATTCCGTAATGCACTGTTATTTGTGTATTTAGGAATTTTTGTTGTAAGGTATTATGAGGTATAAGTATTTTTGCAATTCCAGATTTGTTCATACAGTTCAGCATTTGGGCATGTACATTTTTTGACCTAGAGAAGCCTTTGTGCCATATGAAGCTCTATCCGTACAGATTTTTGGCAAATGGGTTCCCTTAAGAGGTGTTGGAAGAATATCATTGTCCATGTTGAGGAAATGAACTACTAGAAAGCAAGTTAGGTTACACGTTTTCACAAATGAGGTATAATGTTTGGGCTTGGTAAACCCAGAAGGATAGAATTCACTGTAGTCTTTGTAAATACATTAGGTAACTGAAAGCAATTAGCAGGCACTTAATATTAAAGTGTAGTAGATAAATCTCAGTGTGGAAAAATCCAGCAGTCTGAAAAATGTAGTTAAATATAGCTGTGTTTAATACTGTGTACCAGAATGGTTGTCATGTAATAGGTACTCTCCTAGGATAATATTAGATAGAAAGCACAGGCAACATAAAGAAGGTAAATTGGGGTTATTTTCAAGCAATCCCTTATCCAAAAATATTTCTTTGAATAGTGGGAAAAGGTTTGCTGTTGGAGAACAAGACAGAGGTTAAACACAATATGGAAAGAAAATTACATAGGCTGGTTTTGCTTTAACATCTAAACAAATTTTTTGTATGTATGAACCCTTGGACTAACTCAGATACAAATTAGATGAATAGATTATTTGTTCCTTTTACTTGGTCTAAAGAGAATCGTATCTCTCCATTTACTAGAGCTTTATATTCCTGAATACTTCTTTTAGTTTTGCCTTACAAATCACTTGTTTAGTATTTCATTATCAATAGCCTGAAAGATATTATTTCCATCTTAGGGAAATGAATAATAGCCTTTAAACGAGCTACACTGGCACACGCAAAGAGCCCTATCCAGTCCCAGGAGGAGGGACTAAAAACTCAGGAACAAATGAAACTTATTGCAAATATACAGTATACAGAGGTATTTCAATACACTTTGTGTGAATCTTCTACAATATAAAATATTTTTCATGTTATTCAAGAACTTTATCAAAGACTTTGTTTTTTAAAGACCCCAGTGAGGTACTGATCAGATAAATTCAACAGATGCTATATTACATTGTCTGTGAAGGCCTTAAGAAGATACTCGAATAAACATGCAATTTAGGCATAAATATATTTTGACTGATTAGAAGTCAAGAACTATGACCTTTACAGAGATTA
Organism: Astur gentilis; assembly: GCF_929443795.1. NCBI lineage: Eukaryota > Metazoa > Chordata > Aves > Accipitriformes > Accipitridae > Astur > Astur gentilis. Next base: position 22,466,421 of record NC_064896.1, read on the forward strand.
AAAAATAGTCATATGGACATGTGCATGAATAATTACATATAGGACAGTAAAACAGGCCTGATGGTTTCACTACTAATAACTCCTTAGGGTAACTGTCAAAACATGAAAAGAGCAAAGAGTGAGGTACTGTTTACTTTATAGGCATTTGGAATTTAAAAAGTAATTTTCATCCATATGGATAAGCAGTCAATATTTTAGCACCTGGTGATGCAGAGGATATGTGATCAGAGCTTAGCATATGATATATGTAGTAGAACTGGAGAGGGTCTTTTTTTTTTTTTTTTTTTGCCTTTGGAAACATTTTCATCAGAACTGTATTGAAATTACATGGATTATAAAAAAAACAAAAAACAAAAAACCAACCAACAACTGGTGCTAATAACCTTAATACTATGTAGCTTGTTGATGTGTTATGTAGTTTGTTGATGGTGTTGACATAATGAAATAAGTCCCAACTGAAGATAAGAAGTAATGCTTCATGATCAGACTGGAGAGATTATCTAGGCATATGTTGTACAACATAAACTGTGCACAATACATATTTCTATTCTGAATATGGAAGACACAGGAAAACCAGCAATTTTTAAATTGAGCATTATGGAAAGAATAGCTGTTTTCTCTAGTATAAGATGTGTTAAAGATCTAGCCATGAAATATAAATGAAAAATAAAATATTCTAAGTAAGCAATATTTGGACCATCTGTTGGCCATAATCAACTCCTGTATCAACTGAATTAAATATCACTCAGGAAGATGCAGTCAGCTAGGCATATATACCTTAGATATTTTAAGATACTACTGAAGTATTTAAAATGGATTTAGTTATTTACAGAACCTAAAATCCTGGGAGAAATTTGTGATAATTTCATTCCCTGAATTTTTTGCCACGTAGACGTATTACTCAGAGTTGCAATTCAAAAGAAATTTTTCATTATTACTTAAACTGCCATCGGCTGAACAGAGATTTCTGTATGATCAACCAGCTGCAAAAAGAATTGTGCTTATCTGAATGCTTATAAACTTGACCAAGGAACTTATGCCTTAGGGAGAATAATTGCAGAGGTAAAGGTACTAAAAAAGAGATCTGACTGTCAAAAGATGTGCCTTGTATGACAGAGCAGCTTACAAGACTCAAAGCCCACTGGAAAAACATGGAGATCCAAGGACTGATTCCTTTACTAGATTATTTCCACAGATTGCTATAACACAGTCAGACTGATGAGGATTTGACTAGAGAATCTGTGTTTCTAACTTTGTTGTTTATAAAGAGCTATTCTGTATGTTGTCTATATATTATATGTATGATATCTATTATATTGGATATCTGTTTATCATATAATTAATGCAGAAATGGTCAAGACTGATTTTCCCGTCGTTGTCTACTTTTCTTTGCTTCATCTGGTACATCTTTCATGTGTACAACCTATCAGTGATCCAAAATGAAAAATTATGTGATTACCAAAACAACAATGAAAAAACATTAATATCTTCAGTAGTATCATGGGAAGAATTTGCACGAAAATATTTGTAGTGCTCTTCAAACAAATACAGTAGCAGTGCCTATAGCTCTCCAGTTTACATGGAGTACTGAGTTCTCAGCACTCTGTTCTTGCTTGTAGCTGACCCCAGGCATGTCTTGGCAAATGCAAGAAGTTCAACTAATCTGCAAAGAAATTACTGTAAAAAACCTTTGCTGAAGATATTAATTATGCAATACAGCAAAGGAATGAAGAATAATGTACTATAACTATTTATTAAATGACATGTGTAGGCTTATTTTTGTAACAAATTTAATAAAAATATTTTTGTTTGTTAGGAAAAATCATGCAGTCCTGTTCCCTTGAATCCAGGGTAAAGTGAACTATACAGACTATAAGGTATGGTCTGTTTGGATTTCATTCCAAAAATCTCTTCCCAGTATATTTTTTTCAGGATCATTCTATCTGTATTACTGTGTCTAATACTATCTTGTTGCTTTCTTTGTCAGTTTTACGGTGGTCTTGCAGCTTTCTGGCCTCTCTCATCCTTTTATTAAGATACGTTCAGTAAAATTTCTCCTTAGAGCTGAAATTGTTCCTATTTGCAAAGATATGCTTATTAAGCAAGAGTCTTCTATTGCTTATGACACCTTAGTCTACAAAAGAGCTTAATGGCTTTTTATACTTTTCTTAAATGTATACCAGGGCCTGTAACATTTCATCCTGCTTCAGGGAGTTTTAAGTCAAATTATAATAGTGTATTCATATTCATTCTCATTGTTATAAAACATCCTATTTTAGGTATTTGGTTAAATATATTATATGAAAGGTTAAAGGAGGCCCTTAAGAACCAACATCTTAATTAAAATAGTTATAAAATTTTAAAATGTTGTGATTATTTTCTTATGTGGGCAGGATTCATCCACATGATCCAGAAAATAAGGCTATGATAAATTGAAGTTGCCTGTTAGAAGAAAATACAATAAAACAAACCAGTCGCAATTCTTTTTCCCCTGATAGATCACATCTAGTTACAGCTCTCAAGTGTTGGTGAGTTCCCATAAGTTGTGTTAGAAAGCAAGTATGACTTTGCTGGCCAAGTATTTAGGATAAAACTGCCCTGACACGCAGATTGTGCTGCGTCCGACTAAGTGGAACAAGAACAAATATTTGTAGCTCTGGGCCTCCCATTTAAATCAAGGGAATTCACAAGGTTGTGATCTTTTCTGATATTTTGACTACCTCTGTCTTTTACATTGCCGTTATCTATGAATTTCGTCTATTTATGTCTTTTGAGAATTTTTGAGGGAAAATCCTAGCCTCTCTCTCTGTGGTGGGATGGTTTTAAATACAAAAACCCTGCAGCAGCAAAGGTCAATTGTTTGTGTCTGCATCAGAATGAAATATCATCTTCGATGTTTGCTGACTTATTACTGTATTTAATGCATAGATCCGAGACCTGGGTCATCAGGGTCACCCATGTTGTCAAGAGTCACATGTACCTCCCCTTGAAATCACTGCTCTCCTTTCCTCCCGCATAACTCGCGGTCTCGCCCTGACCTCCAGCTGCCTTCACCTCCTCTACGCCTTGCCTGCCAGCCAGGCTTCACCCAGTGCCTGCTGGTCCACAACACGTAACGTCCAACCTGGCATTACAGCCTTTCTCCTTCCCTTCCGATGCCCAGAGATTTAGGAGGACCTCTCGTGCCTCGGCTGGCCCCAGCGCGCTGCCCGGGGACGGGCAGCAGGACCCCACGGAGAAGCGGGCTCTTGTCAGGTCCAAAATAATATTTCTGCATGTTCGGCACCATCCGTTACTTGGCTTAATTTAACAGTTATAGAGCAACTTTTTATTCTTTATGTAAATACATACGTGCATGTGCGTTCACACACTTAACGTGGTTCAAGAGTTCTCTGCTTATCCCTTTCTTGATTATCAGTTTCATTAACTTTGGGGGGCAACATGTGATGTTGCAAGATTGTGATGAACTATTCCTGAAATTGTCAAATAATGAGCTAGATCACCTTTCAAGCCTGAATGAACTAGGCCAGAAAGTCTAAACTAGTATAAAAGAATTCATGTTAATATGTTATTTGAAAAAAATTTACTCTTAAAAACATCTTAGATATCTGTCTCTGTCTACAGTGGTGACTCTACTAGAATATCCTTGATGATTTCTGCTAATCCTATGTTGCATGGATCACATCCAAAACATTTTGGGTTTTTGGGGGGGGGGTGTTTTGGGTTTGTTTTGTTTTGTTTTGTGGGTTTTTTTTTACACAGACTCTTATTAACAGCTGTAAAAGGCTTGTGTAAGACTAAGTGTGGGCCTCGACTGAGAGTCTGCAGCAAGAGGCATCGTAGCATTTCTTTTACTGGAGTGTGCTCTGTTCTATCATTATACACCAGTATTATTTTAAAATTCATGGTACTTCAGTGCTTTAAGTAAAGACTCTATTTTAAGTTGCTACACCAGAACACGTAATGATTAACTTCATATTTTCTTTATTTTGTCTGCTAAATAACTGCCCCTTCCAGCTAAATGTGCAATGGTCTTCTAAAGCTCTTTGTACACCAGACGGTGAACTGCACAAGCCATGGGATGAAATAGAGAGCGGCATGTTCCTGTTTGTTTCTTCAGGAAAACCTTTTATGAGCAGAGAAGGTAATTAATCAGATGTATCCTTCTACAAAAATTGAACAAGTTGCCAAGTCTTGCCAGATGGCCAATGCCTGTTATTGAAAAAGAATGGACTTAACTGTACACTGTGGATAAAATCCAAACCCTTTTGAAGGCAGGACTTCATCTAAATTTAAAATATCAGTAAGACCAATCCACTTTTGTATGCAACTCTCTTTTTTTTTAACAAACTCAGTTTTAAATGATAATTTGGTTTAAACCAATGAACTCCCCAGTTTTAATTTCATCTGTCTGTTTTCCTTTAGTGCTTATTTCTGAGATTATTGACATTTGCATGATAAAAGATCCTTATTGCAAGCAATTTATCAGTTTGGCTGCTGGTTTCTAAACTAAATTTATGTTGTCTTCAACTGGATTGAACATCTGATAAGACAAAGATTACAGATGAAGGAAGCAGTTCACTCTATGATTCTTTAGCTTTTGAAAGGCAATGCCATCGTTCATCAATTTGGATATTCCTGAATTATATTGTAATTCGACTTAATGGAGAAATAATGAGAAATTGAGTGGGAGCAAAGGATGCATGCTCATTCTCTGAAATAAAAAATAAACAGTACAGGAATTAAATAGTAAGGGATACAGAAATTACAACAGATTTCATTGGTGTCTTCTTGTCTGATAAAATGAAATATATTGCATTCAACCAGTATGCCTGTGGTAATTGGCATCACCAAACATATTTCAAAGGAACTCTGTGAATGAGATTTACCAGAAAAGAATAGTGAATTAAATGACTTGCATGTGAGGAGCACAGACTTTCCCCCTCATTTATTCAAGATTGAACATAATAACCAAGGAAAACTGATGTAGCTAACCACTTCTGACTTCTGTAAATTGATATGGGATGAAGCTGTCATCTCCTAATCAGATTAAGTCCTTTCTTTAGGCCATTTTTAATCCAAGTTCTACCATAAGGTTTTAGTTTAGGGGAAAATAAACTGCTTGGTGTTCAACTACTAAACATTATTGATTTAATAAGATGACCAAAAGATAATATTCCACTGGTAACCAAATATTTTAGTTGTAGTATGTATTTTGTGAATGCCTTTTCACTTGTCCTTTATAATATTTTGGATACTATAAGTAAAAAGGTAACCAAACTAGATTGCTTTAAACCTGAATTTAATATTATAGCATGTTTGTTCTTTTGAATTGCTGCGATACAGGAAAACCTGGAACATAGTCATTAGCATTAAAAAAAACCACACAGAGATGGAAAGGTAATTTTTATTAGGTCCCTTACAAGGTAGCCACTGATTGCATATGCAGTTGAAAGAACTCATACTAGGAAATGCAGGAAATGCAGCAGCAATACTTACAAATAATTAAGAAAGTAGACTGACCTTTACTTTGGTCAGAAACTTCACAGACCTCCACATTGTACTCAGACTCAGTTTTAAAATTTTCACTCAAATTTTCAGCAATAGTTCTCAATTGTCATTTACGTTACAATGAATTCATTTACATTCCTGATGCATTACAGATGTCAGCATTTTTCTGGGTTTACTGCTTCATACTTCAACTGGAGGCTTAGAGTTTTATATCTCCTTGGTTTTTCAACCTCTATAGCTTAGAGTATTACAATCCCCCTTATGCTAACTTAAATCTACCTAATATCCCAATAATGCTTGAATTCTAAAACCTGATTATCCCTTCCACTTCTGCAAGGGATGAAATGATGATCCTCTTTTGAGAGGTGATGAAGGAGCAACAGCAATAATCCTAGCCTTTTACAATTCCACCGGAGCTCTGTGCAGTCAGAGGTCCCCAAGATTTTGGAAAAAAATGGGCAAATTTAGAACAAAACGTGTGAAAGCAACTTCATGTAGTCTAAAATGTTCGAACAGCAAGCCATGTTATTTGCTACACGGATCTGCTATGGTCGTTCTGTTGTAGCTGTTCTGCAGAGATGATTAGTCTTTGGGAACAGCATGAGTGATCGCTTAGGAGAGAGATGCTCCACTGAGTTATTAGGGTGGGGCCAAACACCAGTGAATGCCTTCCCTCCTAACCTGGGACTGCTTTTCAATGGTATTTGGGACCAAGAGCCATATCTCCTTTCGTTTCCTTTTCAAGCACTTTGCATGTGAGAATACAACAATCTAGAAATTCCAAAAGCCAATTCGATCTGTTTTTGTAATCTTCTTTTCTACTGTGATTTATTTTTCCTTATGTATCAGCTTCTTTCTGTTTGTGTGCAGCTGTCAGAAAAACCAAAATTGTTTAATATTAAAATGATCAATAGACACACTACTAGTCTGAAATTCTGATTAATTTCCTTTAAATTCTATGGCAGTTTTTAGTCTGCAATCTGTAGGCTGAAGCCAGATAGTTTATGTTAATATGTATTCTTGATATTTTCTTTCATCTTGTTATATTTTTCTTTAGATAATTCTGCATGTTATTGGACAGAATAGAAACTAACCGCATATAATAAATGCAACTCTTCATACATTTCTACTTACAAGTGTACAAATTTTAATTGTTATTCCAGCATCTAAAAGCAGCAAGGTCCAGCTGCCATAGATACTGCTGTTTCTCCTCAAGAGAAAGGTAACAGCCAGGTGTTTTGATATAGGAATTTTACACAAAACCTAGAAAAGATATGTGGCTACTATTTTCTTTTTTTAATTAGAAATTATTTATTCCATCATGGTGGCACGTCACTAGTAGCTTTATACAGTTCATTGCTATACCCTCTTACTTCAAATTAATACAGAATTGATCTCTAAAAGAATTCAGAAACAGTAATTTAACATGTTTGAAGTTTACCCTAGAATAAACAAAATAGATTTTTATTTGACTTTATTAGAAATATATTTTCCATTCTATAAAAGCAACAGATGCTTTAAAACTGTTACATGCACGATAACATCCATGCATTTTTTCAACAGACTCAAGTGAATCTAAAAGACATTTCAGTGACACAGTTTTGGAATTAAATTCATTTGGAATTAAATTAGATGTGTCCATGTCCTAGGAACCTTTGTCATCTAATCTGTGACTGTGACTTCAAGGAACTGATGTCACTTGTAATATTTTTATTTTAATGCGGTATAAGCTGCTTTCTCTTCAGTAGAAATTAAGCAATAAAACTGTCAAAACAAATACAACACAAGAACCAAAGAAGCTCTCCAAGTGAGGAAAGGAGTCTGGTATCTAGTTTTTCAGAAATGTATGTGAAACCTAAAACGCATGAGAAACTTGCTTTTAATGCACTAGTTCATTTTTAAAACATAAAAATAAGGAGTCATAGTGAGTTAGGATTAATAATCAAAACTTGACTGTAATTAGTTCGTTACTCTTCTCGTCCCTCATTTTTCCATCGCCTCTGCAAGTAAATTGCAGGCTTCCTGAATGGGTCTCATTTAGCCAACACGCTCACTTACAAACCTCATCTACTTTCTTTCTCTAGACAAACTTTTCTGTAGTGCTATTTTCCAGTGTGGCTGAACCAGACTAACATTTTGAGTGTAAATGAAATCCCCGAATTCTCTCTCTTTCCCCATGACACGAGCGGTGGTAATTCCTACAGAATGGCAAGTAAGTATCTCTCATTTCTAAAGTCATAAAAATCATCCTAGCTGTATGAAATAATTCTTCCCTTTCTCCCAGCATGGTAAGGAAGCAATCCCAGCTTGCAAGGTAAACATCTGTTGGTTCTTCTCATTGAATTTCTCCAGTTTCATTAAATTTCCTGTTAATACTCTGAAACAAACAAAAAAAGAGTAGAAATGTTTGTTGTGCCCAGTTCTACGGTAACCCCACGGTTAAGGGAAACGTAACTGCCTAGAACTCTAGTATGTTGTCAGCTACATAGAAAAACAAGTGGTATCATAGTTCAATATTTAACCAAAGAGGTGTTTTAAATTAAGTCTGAATAATGACACGTCTATAATAAAATAAACAAATCTGAAGGCAGGTTTCTATTCATTCTTAAGTGAATACTTGTCAAGTAAATTACATATTTTTCACTCATAAATGCTTCAATTTCTGGGTGTGGAAATATTCCCTGTGGTTAAATCTGATACGGACTCTTTGGTTAAACCTTGACTTGTGGTCATGATTGTCAAATACCATAACTTTTTAACAAACCCAGTATTTTCTGAAGGCTTTTAAAAATTTGCATCAGCTATTTGAAAGCCACAAATCAGATTCCAGTATTTTTAGATGAATGAGAAACCATGTTGTTATTAAACTTGAAAGGTTCCAACATCTCTGAGCTTGACAGCATCCCATGGAAGATATATTTCCTGCTGCTACAGAAACATTAAGGTGATCCAAAGGTAAATCAGCAGTGACAGATCAGTGACCATATTGCACACTCAGCATCCTCAAGAGAACTGTGTTTGTCTGCATATCTCATGCTTTTCTTGTCTAAAGAGTTTTCTTATCCATAATTAACATGAGGATTTGATAACCATAAAGTGTTTATTTGCAAGGTGTTTTCAAGCAAAATAAAAAATAGCTCATGCTGTGACTGCCTCCCTTTCTGTGACTGGACTACAGGTTTGGGCAGAGTGGTATATAAATTGAAGTCTCTGACACTTTAATGTTGCTGTAGCAGCTTCAAAACAAAACACATTGAAATCAATTATAGAAGAAGCCAAGATATGCATTGCAATATTGCTAAACATGCAAATACACCTCAGGAGTTTGTTGTTTCTCTTATCTCTATAGACTTTATATGCTTATATGTCTACTGGTAAAATAACTCCATATTTATATATTTAAATAAGATTTAAAATTATTCATAATTTTAAAGGGACATTATGGGTAGCCTTATGCCATGGCTGCCTTTCTTTGGATTGTTTTATAAAGAATATGTGATTACTTAGACAGGGGCAGAAGCTGTTCGGTTTCCTCAATAAATCATGAGTGCTTTGGGATGGTTTTCTAATAATAAAATGTTAGCATCTACATGTATGCTGCAAGAAGTTAAGAAAACAATATTGTTCCAAGCTACCGATTTTTAATTTTATTTTAAACAATGTCTAATTTAAGAATATGAAAAGTATTTATTAATGTTATGACACAGTTATGATTATTGTAATTTTCTGTTAATGCCAAAACTCTGAGTTCACTTCAGTTCTTTTACTAGCAGTGCCCGTCTCTGCTTGAAGAACTTGGTAAGTAGCAGATGTGGCCGCTGCTTTGTGACAGATTGCTCAATATGTGATTAGCCAAGCAACCGATAGCTTTCCGAGTCTGTGCATAAAGCCTTCAGTAATTTTACCAAGCTTAGTATGAGGTTGGAAACAATATTTGTGAGAAAAGTTTGGACAGAAGCAGAAATAGAGTTGGTGGCATGATTATCACATATGACACAGTTCACAGCATGTAAATGATAGCAACTTGAAAACTACTATATTCTCAAGGACTGGTTTCCATAAAATTGTTAAAGAGGAGGACTTCCTCTGTAACTATCAAGCACGTTCAAACTTGAGAAGGAGAAAGGATTTGCCTAGTGCTGAGGGCCTTACCTAGCAAAGTTACGTATCCATTGTGCACCACGATGAAATTAAGCTCACATACTTTGCTAAATTGAAGCCTAAGCTTATTACCAGCACCTGAGCAAGCAAAAAAGCATGGCAGAAAGAACGGCAGCTATAATTGTACCTTTTTACACCCAGGAAAAAAGGAAAATACAAAAATTGATACTGTTAAGTAGCTGTAGAAAAACAGAGGTTCATCTATAGTTTACAGAACAGATCCTAGGAGAATTACTTTGCTGCCCTCAGTAGAATGTATCTCAGAGCTGCACATGTTTCTACAGGATTTCCTCGGAGAATATTTTGCATTGAGGGACATGTGAGTCCTTAAGTGGTTTTTTCCAGTGTTGATGAGAAGGTGCCTGTTCCACGGGATGGAAAGATTGTTACAATGAAAGAAAAACTGATACGCAATGTGACTACAACACAAATGCAGAACCTCTTACAATTTCCAAGGAAATATTCTGTCTTTTCTAGCTAAAACAAATTGTCATGCTTAGGGTCAAAGCATGATGCAACAGAACCATTAAGAACAGCTGTATCTTTAGCCAGCTTGAAATGTCAGTTGTCTTCACTGGGACTCTTTTCTGCTTAAAATTAAGGAAATTTTTAAGTCTTGGAGAATAAAAAACTGATCTTGGCTGCTTATGTGATTTTTCAGTACCATAATGGTCAAGCACTTCATAGCTGTTAATGTTGTTAGCAGTCTTGCCCCAGGACAGATTACTGACTACATGAGACTTGATAATTCAGTTAGAAACCCACCTTATCGCAATGAGCTTCTCTGCCTGTCATTGGTAGACTATTATATTAAGAACTCAGTCCCCACTGGGACATTAGCCTGGTATTTCAGGACTCTTGGAAAGCTACATTTTGAGGGATCGGCATCCTGCTCATTATTGCATCGTTTTGTGAAAGTAGCTTCCCAGTAGCTAGTACCTTTTCTATGAGAATACAAGAAATACAAATCAGTATGACTGACTGGACATATATTGTGCTTTTGGGAGAGGAACTGCATTGTAGGAATCTTTCCGAAGTAACGTTTGAGTTTCACCTGATGTCAGGAGCATGTCTGTAGTCATCCCATGCAGCTGCTCCTGACACAGCGGTCTAAGGAAATGGTTATCTCTGTGCACAGGTTGTTAGAGAGGATAGTAGCTGTGCTAGAAGATTGCTAAGGCAGAGCCTTTCAGGCACTGTGGCCTGACTAGGTAGATCTAGAGCACAATTAAGGCAGACAGAGCTCAAACCACTTTTTCACCAGCTGCAACACAATTGCAGAAGAACCTAGGACAGATGTTGCACTTGATAGAGCAGTTCTGCAATGACTGGAGTTCTTCAGGTCGTGTTTTCTCCCTCCTCCCCCTGCTTCTTGGAGTCTCCAAATCCTTGTGTAACACACCTGAGATGACACGGGGTGTATTCTAAGAAGGGCGTGGTTTGAGTATGTCCAGGTGACATACTGTGAATGGGAGAAAAAGCTAAAACATATGTGGACCAACTGTGGGAATGGATATGTCAACAACATTTCTTTAAGAACTCTTGTTATTTGTAAGTAACCTCCCCTTCTGAGGGACATTGCTGTAGAAAATCAACAAAAATGTTATGTATTCTCATCCAGATAGTAGTAGTAGTAGTAGAGCACAATTAGTTTGAGCATCTCGTTCAATTCAAACTCAAACCCTCCCAATGCATTCTCTTGTAAAGGAAACATTGATTCCAAGTTACATTCTATTTTCAAAGGACAGAAAGAAAGAAAACTTGACATTATCCCCTTTAAGGATTAATCTTGTTCTTACTCGTTATTATTAGATCCTGAAAAAAGTAAAGATACTACATTAGGTGACTTTAAAGGACCTAAAATACATCAGTAGTTTCTTCAAAGATGAGATTGAAAAAGTTACCATGATCATACCTACAAGAAAAAGTGGTGTAACACTAAAAAGTTACCAGTTAGAATTTTTACTTGTCTTTCTTCCTTTGATGTAAAAAAATCTTTTGAGAGATGAATGTAGGCTTAAAAACAGTGAAATTACTTAAAAAATGTAGTGGAAGACTTGACCTTTTGACTTCTGCCCAATGTCCCAAAACCTACTAAAAATGTTCAAGGTGATTCTGTGAAATGTGTTCAAAGCACTAACATCTCATCTGCAACTAAGAGTCAAAATAGCTCTTTTATTTGAAAGGCTTTTGCCTTCCATTTCCATATTGCTCCTCTTTCTTTCTATGACATTTCATTCTTTCTCTTAAACTCAGTTATTTCTCCCATCTTCCCCACCTTTCAGTGTTGAAATTCCTGATGGCACTGCTAGATCACTTGTTTCATTCTGAGCTGAGTCAATCCTTTCTCAGCTGCAATTCCCAATAGTGAACAGGGAAATTCTGCTTGCAGAAATGCCGTGTCAGCAGAGGGGGAGCCTATGACTAGAATCTTGGAAATTATGAAAAAAAGATGAAAGACATGAAAGCAAAACACTGTCAACACCACGCATAAAAATGGGCTGGTCTTATACCAATTGTGGCTACTGACATGTGTATTAAATATTGAAACTGGGCAAAAATGCAATTTTTAGAAATTATTTGAAGATTTTTGGAAGTGATTTTTTATTAAGAATTTGACATTTGAAAAAAAAAAGTAAGCAGGTCTATTAAATATTAGACCTTACATTTGCATAACAGTAGTAAACCTATTTAGGCTATCATAATTACAAATAGTATCATAAAAATCTGCTCAAACCCTCCAATAATAATATTGAGGGATATAAAACTGTCATCTGTTTCCATTCTAATTATTAAAGTGTCAGAGTTAATGAACTGAGAGTAGTGTCTTGTGATAATGTTTCACCTAAAACTGAAACTCTTTGGTGTTAGTTACTATCTATTTTCAGGGGTTTTTTTCTTTAAAAAAAAAAAAATCATTCCTTTTGAAGTTTATAATACAAGGGCATAAGGGGTTTTTATACTGAATTCAGTGGCTGGAATATGTTAGGAAATAGAGCATAGAGAGGCAATAAAGTACTCTGGTCTACATTACTATTGAACCATGAGGAAACCAAAGATTAACAAAGAGGTTGTTTAACAATAACCAAATACTAATAACTGTGTTGATGATATTTCTTATAAAGACTCTGTCAGCTACAACTGCATTGAATCAGCTACCATAAGCTCTAAAATATACAAATAGATTCAAATATAATTGCTTGAGTTACCATTACTACAGGTTTCATTTTAACGTGCTTCAAGCTAGTCACCTCCTTGAAAAAGCTTTCTAGCATATAATCAATCCCCTCTGGCCTTTGTTTGGATGTACAGAATAGATTTTAGCTCTGTCAGCAAAATAAACAAGTAAAAACATGTGAAGGAAAAATATTTTGGCGGATACAGAAAACTGAAAATCAAGACCTCTCATGAAAGAAGAACGAACCAGCTTTGTAGTTCAGGTGGATGCAGACTACTTCTTCTTGCCCCCCCACCCCCCCCAATTTACGGAGCAGTTCATGTAACCCCCTTCTGGACATGCTATGTAGGTAACAGCCGCAAAGGACACGGGCATCGCTGAAAAAACAGCTGCAGTTCTTTGTTGTGTGCTGCCTGCAAAGAGTTTCCAATTAGAATTACAGCTCATCAAGACAGTGCCAGCAGGCTTCTGGGTGGTTAAGCCTCCAATTTTAATTGAACTGCCTTTAGCTGGTGATAAAATCTGTCTTTTTAAACAGGCAAACTGCATAGTTCCTATAGCAAGTTAAATTCAAGTTGGGTTTGCGTTCAGGATAATTACGTGGAGTTGGATCGAATTGATTTAGTTGAAATGTGTATTTTATTCACCAAAGTGCTACAAAATGTAATTCTTTTCTTCAGAGTATCCTGCATTTTCCCATTTCCTATTTCTCTCCTCCCCTACTTTTCATTTTTGTCATCACGTTACTCCTTTCAGAATAATTAATATGTAAGGAATAAGACATGAGAAGAGTTCTCTGGTTGAAAATTGAGGTTCTTCAGAGTTTCCGTACATATGGAAAAGTAGTTTAAAGACTAAACTTAATTCACATTATCCATTTTGTACTGCCAAAACCATTCAGCACTGTGTGAAATCTAGAGAAATATATTGCACCAATTTATAAGACGGTAATGCCAGAGATCACTGGAGTTTTTCCAGCTTCCTATGCAACAAAAGAAGGAACAAGGAAAGACTATTTTTTCAAGACATCCACTAGCTAAAGCATATTTTTTAAAACAAGTCCTCTCCAAGAATAGCATGACAATCTTTAAAGGTACGGAGCCATTCCACTATAATAAATGGATCAGCCATGTATAAATAGATCTATAAGATAATCTTGGGGAGGGGGGAGTGAAAATGGAAGCAATGCTTTCTTTAAATCTCATCATATGAATGAAATTATAAGTAGTAATGAAATTAATTTCTTAATTAAATAGGTAGTATAAGGGTACCTTTTAACTATTACAGGTTATTTTTAAAATTCACAAGGTATGATTGGGACAGTTTGAAACTGGCCACAACTGTATATGGTGTAGTTAAGCTGTTAGTGCTAAGAAATCAGTCCATCCCTATCCAGCAAAACAGGTAAGCACAACTACTACTCTGAGTGCACCAGTCTCCTCAGTTACATTTATTATATTCATAAAGAAAAGAGGACATGACCAAAAAAGTATGTTTTTCTTTCTGTCTGCGTCTCTGTGCAGGCATGTCTGACAGCAAAATAATCTGCCTGTTATGTCCTGGCTTACTTGTCTAAGGGCTGCCATTTAGCTAAAGGCCTAATTTGCAGCTGATCAAATAAGCAGACATATGATTATTTTTCAATGATGCTGAGAAAGTAATTATTGATCTTCAGTTGCAAAAGCAATATTCAGATTGAAAAAAGGATTTTTGAGACATTCAGCAACAAAAGCTAACAAATGCAGCAAAAATTATTCTCTAAAGTGTGCACGTTCTTTATTAAAAGCATTTTAAAAATAAGATTATCTACCCAAAATAATCAGCAGTTGAAAGTATGACTAATGTTCCATCTTCCAGCAATGTGTTGTAATCTTTTCAGGACAGAGGTGTTCAGGGGAGGTACCCAGAAGTCATTCTGAGTGCACATGCCTAGAATACTGCACAAGAATTTATTTTCTTAGAATCATAGTACCCTTTCCAAGTTTGTATCTCAGGTGATATCAGTCAGAAGGATGGTGAAACTGCTTTTACAACCCCTTTTGCAGTGCTGGAGGAAGCCCAGAGTTACATTGTCCATTGTAATGAGTAAGAAATGAGAGCAACAAAACCCATTGCAAAGTTGTAATGCATGATCAAAGATTACTAAGCTTTTTCTTGACGGTTTATCTCTCTTCTTTTTTATGTTTGCCTTCTTTTTGCTAGCAGTTAAGTTAGATGTTAATGGAAAAACCATTAAAAACCCCTATTATCCTATGAAGAAAAAAATGAATGCACTCAAGTGGAAAAGGAAGACTTATCGATCAATTTTCAGGTAAACCTTCTTGTCTGACACTTAGCAACAAAGGAATGCATTTTTATTACTTGGCCAGGTAGTTCAGATTTCTGTTCACTCTTAGTAAAAACCTTTTTATAACATTTATAAAACTTTATTACAGAGTTATGAGAATAAAATTAGATTTCATAACTCACATGAGATCTTGAGAGACCTGCGTTTATAAGCTTTAAAATCATTATTAAACTTAATGCATCTATTCTGATAAAATGTGTGTTTCTTCTCATTTCTCTGAAAATTTTAACTATATTTTTTCTTTCCTTGGGCAGGTGAGACTGTCTTTGGCAATCGTTTAAAAATTATTTTATTTTTTAAAAATCCAATAATTATAATTAGTTGATGTTATAAGTCAGTTGGAATTTACAGGCATATTCTTTTGAGGGACTTAAAAATTAAGCTAAATCACTGTATAGTTGATGTTACCTGAAATCCCCTATGCAATGACCATGTTTTAGGGAGCTAGTTGCTGTTCTTGTAAATGTATACAGAGTAACTACGAACAAGTATTTGTACATTCTGTCTCAATAAATAGTCGTGAATTGTATGTGTTTCGTGTACTAAATTAATTATAGCGATGTCAAAATTAAATAGTAGTAGGCGACTGGAATATTAGGAAGGAGGCATTCCCCGTACTGAAGGATATGCATCTGCCTGAGGTACAGTTAAGAGAGGTTCCTCCAGAGGAATATTCAGAGTTTGAAGCCCACTCTCCAAATGAGAGTATCTTCTCTTAGGGTATCTCGTCTCTATTACTGTACATACAGCTGAAGGCCACCAGCCGCACAAGTTAGATTTTTCAAGTAGGTACCTAAATCTAGGTGGTATGATACCATGAATTGTCAAAGTCTTCTTGCAAATCCTGTCTCACGTGTTTTGAAGTTTAGTATAAGCATTTAAACTGTATATTCTAAAAGGCATGTCTTCTGAAAAACAGAAGATGAATTCTAGCTCTAGATTTAAAATGTGCAAGTAAATTAGGATAAATGATAGAATTTACCTACTAAATAAAAAACTTTACTCATTAAACTTGGTTTAAAATCTTTTGAGCCTCCTTTAGAACTACAAATTGGGCTAATGTTTAGAGAGATAGCCTTATGAGGAACAGTACCATTTTTACTCCTGTTGAATAGATTGTCTTCCTCGAGCTAGTTAGGGAAAGCTAAACAGCCAAAGATTCCGTGACAAAAAAATGTAATCATAGACTTCCCTGGAACGTTAAGAAATGTCATAAAATCAGCAGCATCATACCCCAAAGTATTTGTAAATCCAAGATACTAGGCAAGATCCTCACCAGAGGTAAATTAGAAATGTTCCAATTAAGTCAACCACACTATGACTTTAAAATTTGTCGTTGAAAACAAGTCTGGTTCTTTTTCAGGCTGTTTTTCTTGAATGAAGTTTCTGTATTGTACAGATCCTAGGATCCATTTACCACATTATTCTGAAATTTCACTTCTCTTCAGGTCATCTCTGAATTTAAAGACTTTCTTTCAAACTCAGCTCAAACTATGACTCATCAGGTAATTTTTTCTTCTTTCAACTTTCAGCTGTTCACGCTTTAGACACACACACACACACACGATTTCCTGCTTGTTGCATTTCCATGACAAAATCTTACTTCCAAAAGCAGTAAAATACTAAGGTTATACTAAATGGATTTAAGGTGTGTGGGAGGGTTCTGTTGAAAATACTGGAAATCCACTGGTGTTTTCGAGAACAGATTATAGCCAAATTCCCATTGTTCTGACTACTCATGGGTTGCTTTTTTACATTATTCCAGATAATTTTTTAATTATTATCATAGATACCATAATTTCTGCACTGAAGCTATCTATGTATTTATGTTACCATAAAGTCCTAGCAACAGATACAATCTTGGAAGTAACTGTGAATTTACAAAAGTAACTTTCTTGTTTTCTCTTAAGTAATTAAAAATTTTCTGCAATCCTTAGAATTCTGTTAAGTAAGGCTGCACAAAACTGGTTATCCAGAGGGTAATATACAGATATTTATTTCCAGAATCCATAGCTGAAATAATTCGTTCCCTGAACAGGACTGCTGAACCAGAAAGTTAAAATTCAGCCATGACTATGCCAGCCTCCTCCATTACAAATTTCTTCAAGCCATAGAGAGAAACAGCACAAGATCCTGGATAGGGATTATTCAGATAGAAAAGAAATTAAAAAACAGAAGAAGAGTTTTAAAAAGGACTGATAAGAGATCAGGGAGAAAATTTTTTAACCCTTTTCCCTACTGTCTGAAAATATGTACCAGAAGAGATCATAAACAAAGGTAAGACTAAACGCTAGAATTTGAAAAACCAAGATACACGTTCCCTATAGTTGTGGATGTTTGGATACACCTGCCTATAACTGGTGTCAGCTCACAGCCTATGTTCCAGCTGCAGTTCAGTAGTCTTTATTTTTTTTAGCAGAATTGGCTACTCTTATATTTCCTTCTTTGATTATGAGTTTTCTCCAAATCATCTATTATCATGAGAAAAAAGTTTTCAACATGTAACATGATATATCTTTACACTAAGGGCTGAAGAACAGGACTTAACTAATATGGCAAATTTCACTACTGTGGATAACACACATAGATTTTCAAAACATAACTGAAATGTGGTAAGGGAATGGCATAATTGGTTTTATGCATTAGGAGTAAAATTTTCATGTAGTTTAATGCAATTTTCAACACAGGCTTGATAAAGCTTTTCCAAATACACAAAAGACTTGGCTGGAAGCTATGGTTCTTCAGCTTGTATTACTTAGTATAATTTAAGCAGACATAACTCAATAGTCTAGACATATTGTGTTTTAATTTAAATAGTTTTAATCTCATTATTTTAGATTTTGGTTAAAGTTTTGAGGGTATATTAGGAAAAATATTAATCAAAAAGGAACAAATAAGAAGTTCTTAAAAGTCACTTTGATTCTTACTGTGTTAGATCTCATTATTAGAAGTATTAAAGAGAAATCATTTTCTACAGAAAAAAGCTAAACTTGATGCCCACAGTGTTCTATTACGTAGATAGCAGCAAGTGGACAAGGATAAGTCTCTGATCTTCGTACTATGATAAGATAATTGAAGTTGATGGGGTTATTCTAATGTAACTGAGAGGAGAGGCCCAGTCTTTTGAATTGTCTATTTAAAAACCATGAATGAGAGTAGTTTTAATAAGAGGCGTTTCATTACATGAAACATACTTTTGATTATTCCAGAAGGCTGGGCCCCCTGACAGACAAGAGGTTTCCTGAAATTTCCCAGGCGTAAAACTGGAAACATTATATGGACGTGACAGGAGGAAGCGTGGCTTCTCATCTTGGAAAAATTGTAGTCTTGCAGTCTTTTTAAAGCACTTGATTTCAAGGTAGTGATGATACAGAGATTTGTACTTATTACAGCATAGTTTTATTGGACATAAACATTTATACCAGGCTGATATAATGGCATGCTACAGATTTCTCTGCAGGAAATAGGAACCACCAATACATATCAAATAATCTCCAAGTAAAAGTATGGGTAAATTTTTAGAGTCAGTTACTGTCTACCCTGAGGTGTGGGCAGTGAAGACCTTGGCACACTCGTATGCACATTCAAGGGTATTCTCCAGGTGTCTTATTGACATCAGTTAACTAAAAGCGGTTAAGAGAATGACTCCCACCAGAAAGAGAACGCGAGTATATGACTTGTTGTCAATGGAGTTAAATTAGGAAGCTGCTTAAAAGCTTTACTGAATCATAATCTTATAACTTTAATTTTCATGTGGTATATTAATTGAATAATATAATTGTTTTGTGATTTTTTTCAAATAACCATACATAATATGTGCTGTTTAATGAACGAAGGGCAATGAAATCTATCCTTTTAATTTTTTTTCACATAATTAACTTTTATTTATAGAAGTAATTGTATTTAAATCAAGAGAAGCAGTAGTGTGCTTTCTCCTGTGAGCAAGGCTTTCAAGGATAAATTGAAAATTATCAATAAATGCATGCTTTTTATATCGGGGAATAATTTTAATATCTTAATATGTGTCATTTACGTATGTTTGCCATATACCACCTAGAGTTATTGCAAGATCTAGAGATAATTATGTCTAGCTTTTTAAAAACATTATACAAGACAGACTAAATGTGATTGGTTTCTCTGCCACAAAATTGAATTCTCTATTTGTTATGTCTTGATTACATGATGATTAATTCCAGTGATAACTAGATTTGGCATGGATGTAACATGTATTTCTGTGCTATTGTTGCTATATATATTCTTTACTATTTAAACTTTTATTTTCCTTTGAGATGGAGCTTTGCAAAGCTTAGCTTATAAAGCGTTAGACATGCTTTATAAAGTTGACTCCAGCTGCAGATGCAAAGCATATAATATTGGCAAAGTAAAACTAGAAAGACGTAATAGAGTGATGGAAAGCAATGGCGTCGTGGACCTAACAGCCAAGTCACACTGATAACATCAGCCTGAGTCACGCCCAGGCAGTCTTTTGTACCAGCTGTTACCTTAATGCCTTTGCACAGGAAAGTATTTTTACATTAAAAAATACTGGACTTGTTTATACAAAATGAAACTTTGAGAACAGTAAGATCACGTTTGCTGTTAAGCATGTAACTACCTAGACCTCAACTTTTAGGTGTCTTAAAATCAAATGCAGGTTCAAATGCAGGATCAGGGCCTCTGTCAGAAAAGACTTACAGATCTGGTTACTACTGTACAGAATAGGTATAATTTAAAGCCCAGTGAAATAAATTGGAGGGGGTTTTATTGGTTCATTGGGTTTAGATCTAGTTCCAGGAATAGTTCCACTGAAATCAGCTCATACGGTATAAAGCATGTGTATGTGTCCTTACACAGTCAGGGTCTGAGCTTGAAGCCCAAATTATGAGTTTAAAAAATTTGGGATAGTTAGTGAACTTTCCAAAATATATCAGTGCGCATCTCAAAATCACTTACATACAGTGATTAATGCAGGAACAATGTTAAAGTAGAGGAGGCGGTGTAGCCAAGAAGCAAGGTGTTTGGCAGAACCTCTGGTGGAGTTTTATTTACAGTGCCTGACTACTTTGGACACACTACATTCATGCAAAATCTTAAATGCAAAGAGAAGTCCCATGCCATAAGAAGCCATGGCTTCTTGTGCTTCTTTTTTCTTTTACTTAAATCATAAAAATTATTCATTTGTCAGGTTCAAGCAGAAACTGAACGTTTTTTCAGAGTTCCAGCTACTCTGATTTAGTGTCTTATTCCATACCTCTTTAAAGAAATATGAAGCCTTAACATATTGGCATGTTTAATACACCTACACGTAACAGAGATTCTTAATGTTATTTGATTCATACAGTAGCTTTTATTAAATTAAAGCTATAGCTTTAAAGGTGATATTAAAACTTGTTTCCAATAATAACTGTAGCTTTTTCTGTAGGAAGAAGAGCATGCTCTTAGTCCTAGGTACCTACAATAAGTTGGTAAATTGTACCAATTCCTACTGATATTTTTCTTACTTCTTTTATGGTAATGATGCCTGAATAGACAGAGATTAGTTCCTTTAGCTCCTTTCTGTTTCAATCTTCAGAGGTTCTGCCATTCAGCAACTTGCAGGAGTGGGCTCAGGAGGAAGACCCCAAGACAGGAAAGGTTAAAAAAAAATTTTTTTTTCTTTAAAAAAAGGACTATTGGGATTCAAGCTGCTTCTATATTGATCATAGTGCTTGTAAGAGCCTCAATAGTGTATTAAAAGCTACAACTGTTATTAAGACAGTTTTTAAGACAGGTAATGCACTAGTGCATTTCTGAAACACATCTATCATATCAAGGGGGAATACAACAGAACACAAGCATATTACATGTAAATATTTTAAAATATAAGTGTCAGGAAATAGTATTTGCTACTCTAATATTTCATTTCTGTAACAGCACACACAAAACGCCAAGAATGCTTAGAGACCCTAAGCTCAGTAATGTGACACCAGACTTTTCGTTTGCAGTCCTTAAGATACAGAATAATGATCATTATAGATTTTTGCCTTATGCTGACATCTAAAACTCACATGGAGAATACACCAGAGTGGCCTATGATGTTAGTACAGAGAAAGGAGACTTTTAAAACCAAAAAGAAAGTACTGTTAGGAGCCAACACAAATCTTTTTTTTTTTTTAATTGCCATGTGTTGAATAGGGAGTCTGTGCCATGCTATGCTTCCTTCTTGCACAAGACTGATGCAGCATTTAAATAACCCTTCACACGTAATTAGTCGTTTTTTATTATTGTAATAGGAACATGTCCCCACTGATATCAAGGCCCTAAGGGTGTGGAGTGCTGGAGTACATAAAAAGTACAACTCTGGAGAGCATCTCTTTGGAGTCCAGAAATTAGGTACATGCTATATAACTCTACTAAAGTAGTTGATCAAATTATTGCAGCTCTCCACCATGTTGCCGTTCTCTCTATTTCTTACGCCTCAGGCCTCCCTCTCATTTCACAGCCGGATCCTCTCCACGCCCTGTGCCCGCACACAGATCCCCGCGCCTTCCACGCCGGGGCTGCTGGACAGCTCAGGACTTTCTTCTCTTTGAATAATGTTTTTATTGTAATATCTCTTGCTTTTGTTGTTGATCTGTAAACAGTCGGAGCAGTTGGATAGATGCGGGCCAGGGAGCAGGGGAACTGTTAGCAAAATGACACGCGCTCGTTCCCCGAAATCTTCTGTTCTCGCCCAACCTTTTGTTGGACCGTTCGACTGATGGAAAGACCCAATAATTTCAGAGAAGTGTCAAAAATACTGCTTTTCTGAGCTGTAGCGACGCCAGGCCTCGACAGCCGGCAGGAACCTGCTGCCATTTGCACGCCGCTGCCCGGTGCCGCCGAGGCGAGGGGGGGCCCCTGCTGGCCTTTTCCCTCCCCTTTGAAGAGGTAAGGAAACGCGCTTCACTTGTCTGGATCTTAACCTGCCCTACAGATGTAATTTTTTTTTAATTACAGGGAAGAGGTTCCCCCCTAATTAGGGACGGGCCTCTTACGCGAGCCCCGCCGCCGCCAGGTGGCGCCTCAGCGCCGGCAGCCGCCGCCCCCGCTCGGGCCTCCCCGCCGGCGGCGGAGCGGTGAGGCCGGCCTGCCCCGCGGGGCTCGGGGGAGACGGGGCCTGGCCCGGCCTGGCCTCCGGGGCGAGGGCCGGGACCCCTTGATTGAGGCCAGTGCCCTGCTCGGGGCGGGGGGGGGGGGGGAGCTCCGCAGCCCGGTAAGCGTAAGGTGAGACTCAAGGCGGGGGGGGGGGGGGGGCGCTGCCTCCAGCGGGTGGGCCGGGCGAGAGGCCGGCGGGTTTTGACAGACGGTTTCTGCGTCTTGTCAAGCAGCTGCCGAAGCGCCGGCCAAACGCAGGCATGCGGTTGCTGTGTTGGGGGGGGGGACGACCCAAAAATTCTGTGGTTTTCTCTGGCGGAGTTCATGAGTATCCGGTTTATGACCAGGGCTGCTCACTTTTTCTCTGCAAACTCCCACAAGTCTTGGTTCGCTTATGGGGAGTCGTGGTGGAGGAAGGTTGAATGATGGAATAGCGATTTACTGTGTTTGTCTGAGGAAAGACTGTGCTCTCAGGTGCTTACTAACACCCCTCCGTACTTGCTCAGAAAATTTAGCCCTTAAAGTGCACAAGTCTTCAGTTCATATATTTCAGCGGGCTTTTCTGACTTGCCAGTTGTGTTTTTGAAGTCTCCGCCAGATTTATCCTAATGGTTCCCAAATGCATAAATATAGCTCCTCTCCTAGGTGGGCACACGCTTAAAATATGTGTATTCTTTGGCTTGAGCCTAGTCCGGCGAGCCACGTAATTCCCTCGGGAGTTTAACAAGCACTTCAATGGGCTGTGAAAGCGCAGAGGGCAGAGTGCGCCGGGTACGCGAGCGGGTGCACAGCAACTCCGTGGCCGGTTAATAAAGGTTTTATGGTTTAATGTCCCTTGTGTTGAAGTCTTCTTGGCCAGAGGACAATATACTTGCATCTTAATATATGTTTGCACTAAAACTTCAATGACTTAGATTTATTTTAAATGTAAGTTCGTTAGCCCCTTTGCATGCAGTGAAAAATACAGCAATTATATTTATTTCTCAGGTGTTGCTTTTGGAGTAGTAAGGCTGGAGGGCGCAGATGGGCTGGGGCATTGGTTGTGGGTTGGCGTACTCATACGTCAAATATTACTGAAATATTACTTTTCTGAAAAAGTAGCCTACTTCCAAGTGGCTTGTGTCTTTTGTTGTGATGTTGTGGGTTTTTTCCTTGAAAAAAAAGAAACATCTGCCTGTGATGTAAGCCTTTTTTTAAAGCGATACATTTGGGGTAGGATACGGCTCCACCACAGTCAGCAAACACAGAACAAGTCTATATATTTTTGGGCTGAAGGACTGATTAGGAGGCAGGGAGCTCAGGTGGACATTCTCTATTTATATGATACCCAGGCACTCCATTTTCTTAATGTGTTTTCTCTTTTCTCTGCCTGTTATAGGAAATAGCCTGCAATTTGTGTTCTATGAGTGCTCTCCATTGAGTCAAGCATGATCTGGTCTTCTATTTACAATTTCTAGTGAAGTGAACATATGTGAATATATATGGCTAAATTGTTTTGCATTGCTAAAGTTGACAGTAGGTATCATTCTCAAATCGCTCTTTACTCAGTGTGATAAGACCTTTCTTTTCTCTCTTTGCCTCTCAGGCACACCAAAGTTATTAACTGTGGGTAAATGGTATCACCACCATGTGATTTCTTTAAAAATTATCCAGCCAAGGAGGTCACTCTTCTTATGGTAATAGGAGACAAGTACATCCCCTGATGTTCTTCTCATGAGCCTAATTTAACTGCTTGAGGGGAGGCAGGGGCAGATTTTAAAACAACTATTTTGACTAGCCTGTGGCGTTAAATTGTTTGAATTTAAGCTTTTTTTCTTTTTGGGGGGAGCTTCGCTGGTAATAAGATAAATCTTAGATTGACCATATACTTTGCATTTGTTTAAGCTTTCTGTTTCTCATGTGTTTAGTCATTTTTCATGTAAATAAACTCTGGAACAGATCAGCTACTGAAATGGAGCATAAGTGTGCTGACATCAAAATAGCTGTGCTCATTTGTATCAGCTGAACATGTGTCCCTCTATGGTCAAAACCTACATGTGATTTACTTTTAAGTAGAGGACAGGATGGCTTTTTGGTCAGTTGCAGGTTTTATTGTCAGGAAATACAAGCTTTTATTTCTGCCCTGGTCCTGCCTTCTTGTGTAACCTGGAGCAAGCACATAGTTCCCTTACATTTTGTCTATTGAAATTGAAAACAATTCTTTCCCCTCTCACATGGGTATTATTAAGTTTAATTCAGTGATGCATAAAATGGGATAAATACTTAGATTAAAGTTGGTATGCAGACTGTTGGTCAGAGTATGAAAATAAGTACCATTTAAAGCTGTGGGCCATTTCCTCAGCCAGGTTATGTTGAAATGGTTTCCTTAAACCCCTTAAGGTATGTAGGTTCATACAAGCTGAAGGTCTGATCCATATGTATTTCTCGAGAGGTCTTTTGTAGTTCAGCCGATACAAGAATATTGGGGTTTGCATATTGGAGATGCTGTGAAGGCTGGAAGGAATCTGTAAATGTTACTTATTAATGGTCTTTATTAATAGAAGGAAAAAAGCTGGTGTTAAATTTTTCAAATTGGCAATGCGTTTAAAGCTGAAGTAGATTTGATTCTGCTGGTTGCACATAAGTGAAATAGGTCACCATCACTACTGCTCTGGTGGGCTTTTTTCCTCCTTGGATGACACTTTGCAAAGCTTGAGGAGAAAAATTATACGCAGCTCCAGTGTACTTTATTTAAAAAATAAATAAAAAAAAAGAAATCTACGTGTATATACTCTAAAGGGAGGGAATAATAAAACTGAGGAAACACCAAAGTATCTGCAGGCTACTTGGCTTTGGTAAAATGACTTTGCGTTGAATTCATATATACTGTACTTGCACAATAGAATGTAAAATAGCTTTTATTTACTCTGTGATGCTGGGTGACCCACTTATTTCTGTCCCATATTAAATAGCGAGAGGGGTGAACACTATCTCCAGGTGAATATTTCACTATTCTCCAAGGATTTTTGTCCATGTCAAATATTCCACAGCTTCTGTATGTGGCTGAGCTATTCTCACTAGATGTGGTTGGATGAGAAAATTAGTTTCAGCCCATGCCAGGTAGACCTTTAAAAGAAAAGGCCTGAGGGGGAGATTTTATTTAATAACCCTTTACACCCCTGCATAGCAATCCAGTCCCTTAGTGCAGCCAGAAATGGATTTGTGCAGCTGTGAAAGGTATTGGTTGGCATGCAAAGGACAGTCCAGCTCAGAGGTAGGCTGTGGCACATAGCTCTAGTCCTGGACTGGTAGAACTGGATGGGGAGTCTATACAACACTTCTGGTCTGGAGCTGTACTATAATCGTATGCTGCAGGTGTCTTTACAGTCCTTTGGTTTTTTAGCTGTTGCACTTTTATCCATCTCAGGTGCTGTTTCATAATCCGTATAAAAATGGATGGTTGTAGAGTAGGGATGCTGTTCAGCAGAGTGTTTTGTGTTCAACTTCATGCTCTATATGTACACAGGGTACCTGTCTTCTACTTCTTAGTTTACTTACGTCCTCTGCTATTTCTTTATATTTGGTTAGTCCATTTCTATTCAGTCACTGTGACCAACAAAGGGTGTGTGGATGACAGAGTAATGGAGATAATTTGCCTCACAGAAATGTGTTACCTGTTACTAATACAGGCTACTGATACTGCAAACATCAGGATATGAAGAGTGAATACTGAAAGAGGATGAATGCACTCCATTTTCATATAGACTGGTGTATTGTGCTGGCATTAGGCACTCGGCAGTCTTTAGCTTTAGGATATCAGTGTTGGAGTACACGTAGCAAGAAGATGTTGTCTCCAGATGTCTACAGGCAGATATCCACCTCAAATGAGGAAAGAGTAGGAGGGAGAATAGGGTGGAAGCTGCAAGTCTATCCCAGGCAATAATAGAAAAGTATGTAAGCTATGCTAATTGATACTCTGAGAGAATCTAATGTATTTTTCCCCCCTTGTACTCTAGGTGATGACAAACGGTGACCCTGGCTCTATTCCCCCACCCCAAGGATTTATATAAATACATCCACACAGCTTGACTCCGAGGGCAAGTTTACTTCCCTTCCTCTGTTTTTTATACTTAGCCTATTTGCAACTCTCTCTGACATTTTGCTAGGACTTCTATTACTTCTCTTTCATCGGTATATATTTTTTATTTACAGTATTCTCCTTTTCTTCCCCTACATCCTCCAGAAAGATATGAATTTGCATTTTGCTAAACCTTTTGTTATATGTTGGTTTCTTTCTCTCATAGAAGGATAAGCTGGGTGAAAAGAAAGCTACTACTTTGTCTTTGGGCTTTCTCCTATTTTGTGTCATTTTGTTCTGCTAGACAAACTATCTTTGATTTAGTGGGGTTGAAGTATGAGTGCATAATAGATTATCTGTCACTGGACCAAATCAATCATGGTTAACAGTGTATTGACAGAGCATATAGCAAGTATCCTTGACCTGAGGTTGAAAATACCTGTTATCAACGTCGTGTGGTTCTTGCTGCTGCTTGGCATGAACTTTGAGGCAGAATATTCTTTATCAGCTTTTTTATTCTAATATATGTACTAGTTTTCTCTCAGCCTTTTGGAACTAATATGGGCCTCCTTCATCGTTTGTGGAGCCCAGAAGAACCTGACTGGGCACATCTCAGAGTTTTAAAAGCAAAAGAGAAAGAAACTCTTGTGCTTTAAATAGAAGCTAGCCTTTAAATGTTGAGGTTAGAGTGAGATTTTCAGTATAGTTAGGCTGCCATTTAATTGCCCAGGCCAGGGTGTTTTACATAGTCATTTGTGGTATCTGATTCTGTATGTTTTTGGAGGAAAAGTATGGAATTGGTCTAGTCCATTATGGCAGTTCCTTTGCTCCTTTATTCCTTTTAAGCATTTATGCTTAAGCATGTATTTCACACAGCCCTTGGCACTTCTATTAGCATTTTTTAATGTAATAGCAAAATGTTCCTGCCATTTGTGCTATAGCATCAGTGCTGTAGTAGTTTCTGTTGGAGGAGGAGTGTCTTTTTCCTCCTCAATGAGCTTCTGCACAAATGAGGGTGCTTAGCTACTTGCAAAAGCAGTCAGGAGGTGACAGGGTCTGACTGAACCGTTGCTCTCAGTTGCGATGAACACGTGAGGTGTGCGCTCAGTGGTATCTTGTTCCCAGTGATACTGTTGTTTATGTCTGAATTCAGAAATCAGAAGGTGATTTGAGCATATGAACAGCCCAGCTGAACTTACTGGTACTTAAGTTCAACATGTGCTTAAACGCTGTGCTAAAGTAGGAGCTTATTTTGGGTCTGCATGTGTCTTTACAAAGGTGAAATGGTGATGCGGCGTAAGTAAAGTAATTACTACCAAGTGAGAAATAAAAGACTTGGAGGAATATTATTGATGTACTTTGCTGCTTCAGGAAAAATGTATTTGGTAAGCTTCCAGGCAAGCAAAGTCTTTGCTCTAGTTTGGCTTGCAGTTTATGGACAAATGAAAATATATTCTGCCTATGAACAATGTAACTAGATCTTCTTTATCATGCTTATCAAAACATACATATATTCATGCAAGAATGACCGAACTTCTACCAGAATGGATTTTTCTTCATTGTTACTGATCTTGTTTTATGAAAATGCTTTCTTGTATTGTCTCCTAATCCTGGCATCGGAATGCCTTCTGTTTGCATAATCAATGATATGTTAATATCTTGTCTGCTCCTTATCTCCCAAATAAGGAGTATATGTTTTGTGAAGGGGAAGGTGAAATGTTTTCTTCTGTGGACCAGCTTGTAAATACATGTTGTTGGCAAGGACAAGGTTATAGTTTGCTTTCTATTTGGGTCACAAGTGAGGTGGTTTGGGGTGATTCTTAGCTCCTGCTCTTTTGCAGTTGTTTCAATTGTTTGATCTGTGCAACAAAGAGAAGCTTGTGGTACAAAGTTGGGAGCATGATGCTATTGGCCCAAGTACAGTCTCTCTGAGTGTCAGGAAACTAACATGACAAATGTTAAATCCTGAAAGGTCTGCAGAACTTCTGCAGTCTGGCTACGCTACTGTTTCTAGTGCTCTGTAACAGGCTTAAGGTATATGTGCAACACATAGCATTTTACTACATAACATAGCATCTTTGGTTTCTTGACTAGTATTGGGGTCCTGGCCTCTGGAATACCTGGGTTTGTGACAGATGAAATTCACAGATGATTACAGGAAGCTGAAATTCCCCCATGCTCGGTTTTTATTTTAGTCTGTCATTGCAAGCTGACCTGGAGAAAATTCTGTCCCCAAATTGCTAATCAGTTTAAACCTCACCACAAAGGTACAGCCAGGCACTGGGGGGTTGATCTCCACCCATGTATCCCACCCACTCCTGTTGGCAGTCATGTTCCTATTCCATTCATTAACAGAAATACTGACATCGTGCCCAGTTATCTGTGTGTCATGGCAGGGAAGTTAAACTGGGGGTGGTGGAATGCCTGTCTGTCAAGTAAGCAAATGATGGTTTGCATCTGGAGCCCCACGTGATGTTTCAGATGACCAGGGCCCAGGTTCCTGCTGCTATGAAAACAGGTGGAAACCCTGAGCTTTTCTCACTGTTTGAAAATGTCAAGATGTGAAATATATTTTGTTCCCACAGGTATTGCTAATTGGCTGATTTTTGTGAGAATTCCTGCACACATGCAAAAGGGTAATTATGCGAACCATATTCCTAGAAAAGTTTCAGACATAATTCTTAGGTGAAACAATATCAGGCAATATCAGTTGATTTGTATGTGGACATCTACGCAATAGATCATGCTGTAAGAGGACCATGTATTGCAAAACTGCAGGGTTCCAGCAGATTTATTCCTTGGGACAGAGCTCTGGAATTAGGTAATTCTGCGTCCTTCTGTGTTTCTCATGATATAAGTGCTGAGCTTCTGCGGGTAGACAAAACTTTAACGAACTTCGAGCAACATCATCAACAGACTTCAGACTACTCCTTTTGCCAAAAACTCTTAATGAATGAATGAATTCAAAACAAAGTATCATTTATCATGATAACCTGTAGTCAAGCATAGAGTAGTTGAACTGAAAACACAGGCAGAGAAACTGCATTTTACATACTTTATATTCTTCTCATGGCAAGAATTTGAAGATACCCATCTGTTTGGGTTTGGGGTTTGATGGGGTTTTTTTCCTTAGCTAGATTTGTAGTATCCATATATTCCTCATGTCCAGACCAGTAGAACTGAAATACGGACCTAGCTCAGTGTGAGAGCTGTGATGGATTTTATAACTCTGTTGCAGTTTCACATCTCTAGATGCCAGACCAGGGACCTACATCTCCGTTTCAGAAAAATGAGCTCACAGCATGCCTACTGTGTGATTTGTATACCAATCACACCTACCGTCACTGTGTTCAGCACACATGCAATGCACTTCTGTATTTTGCTTGGCTCAAGTCTGAGGGAAGCCAGGTTATAAGAAAGTGTTTGAAGTTTTTGTTAATGCATTTATTATAGTGTAGTATTGGAATATCACCTAACTGTTCCTACTAGCCCTGCAGGAAGCCCAAACACAAAAACAGTTTTGTGATGTCAAAATAGTATGGGACTGGTTTCACAAAAAGGGATGAAGGAGCTCAAGTGGAGAACCCTGATCATTGTTTATAGTAAATATGAAATAAATAAGCAGCTATTGAAGAGAAACAGGTGATGTAACTAGATGATCTTTAAGGTCCCTTCCAACCCAAATCATTCTATGATCCTATGATGTGGTAAGAAATGCCACTGACCTTTGTTTTGTTCTGGACGAAATAACAAAGCCCTTATTTCTTTACATCCTTATAAAGCAAAGACCGAATTGGTGTAAAATATGCAGATCTGACTTAACTACTTATTTACAGTGACATAACCTTATACTTTTTATCCTCTCTTTCTTTAGGTGAAATGGCTATGGTATTGAGACAAGTAAGGTAGATGCTGGATGTTTTAAATTTTCCACCTTCCCTAGACAGAAAAATACTTTTTAATGTAGCATTCAAACAGCTGCTTCCTCTCATTGCTATAAAGGTAAATCAGAGAGCTTGGTGGAGGTTTCAGGAAGGAGAGAAAGAAGTGGATGTTTTGTGTAAGTAATATCATTATCTAGAGTTATGACAGTGGTGGTATATGTGCATACAAAGTTACAGGAGGGCATAAGCTGAAGACAGAAGGTGTCTCCAGAAATCACAGCTTTCTATTATGGGATTTTTTTAGATGCTGTCTGGAGCTTTGGCGCCAGTTGCTGTTGTAGAGAGGATGGTATGTTAGGTCAGAGATTTGACCCAGAATTTATCTATTTCTTTTGGGTAAATATTGGAGATAGCCAAGAACAGTATTGGAGATAGCCTAAGAAATGTGGGCTATTGTTTTCAGCTGTTATTTGCTTTTCTGCATTTCCTTTTCATGTGTCACTGATGACCTGTTCCACTGTTGATTCCCTTGTTGTCCATTCATTAATTATCTCACAAGAGGCTTTATGAGGAACTTAGCCATATTTGTTAGTGAATTCCATGATTGCTGAACTTTGTCTATATATGAAGTACTAGTGAATCTACTTCCCTTCACTCCACCTCTTCTGGCATCTGCTTGTTCTTCTAATGACATTCATTGTTATACCACCTCTTCCAGCCACCGCTATTTCTCCTTTCAAGAGTTCAGAATACTCTCACCGGTCCATTCCTCAGGACTTGAGTGTGAGCACATGCTCCTTCCCAATAGCTTCCCTACAGGATTGTGTTTACATACAGCCACTTTCTGTTACTACATATATTCGGTAATGGTATGTTCACCATTTCTGAAAGAAAATGTTTAGTAGGATCAAATTTGGTCTAACCTTGGCTCAGTTGAAATGCCACTGGGAAGCAGATTGCTCGCTCCAGCCTGGAATCAGCAAAACTGTTGTTAGAAAAAAACCAAAATCAGATAATGGGAAAAGCAAATCTGAAGTGGGATAACTGTCATCCACCCTAAACCACAACATTTGAGAAAAAAGAATTGTACAGTACAGAACAGAAATGTTTGTCTGTCATCCAGTTTCTCAACAAGCTCACGTGAGCCTGACAAAGAGTTTTCATCTGAGCCAAATATAGTTAAAGTTTCTTCTAGGTTAAAAGAAAATAATAACTCACTGTATTAACTTGTGGAGAATGAAATACTCGTAACAATAACAGTCCAAAGAAGTGAGATTGCCAAAGATGTGAACAAATGCTAATCCTTCTCAGACTAAACCCAAAGGGTAGTACTGAAATGCTGATCCTTTGTCACCCTTGGCGGAGGTTTGGATTGTTGTGAGATTTTTTTGTTTTGTTTTGTTTGTTTGTTTGGCTGGGGTTTGGGGGTACAGTGACACTCTGCTGGAACTGAAGGAGCAACCATCTGATAGTGTTTCCATTTTTTCTTTCTGGTTTCTGACCTAGAAGGATGGCTACTTTGTTGAGATACTAATTTTCCTCAGGCTTAAGGATGAGGTTTAATTCTGGGTTTTCTTTATTTTATCTCTACTGCTCTGTTTTAAGCTGTGTTCTGGTTCAGCCCTAGCTAAATGAGGGCAGGTTTTAAGTTTAAAAATGAAGAAAAACAAAGCTCTGGAGACAATGTATTCTCCTTTTTCTAACTGCTTGCCTTTAAATGTCTTTGTGTGTATGTCTGGTTGATATAGAGTATTACAACGGAGATGTGAACTCTGTGCTAATAAGAGTTTAACTTCTGTGAAGTTTTTCCCTTTAATCAGAACTATAACAAGTTTAAATGGAAAGTCTTTCTAGCTGTGCATGGGACAGAGAGAACCACAACAAATGTCATGAGCAAAAGGAGCTGAAGCACATTAAATGAAGAGACAAGAGGAACCAAGTTGGGAGGATCTCACTGTACTTCTGTGAATGGACAGCCGCATTGCCTTCTAAAACATTGCCTCAAAGTCCAGGGAGGCTCATGTGAGATTGTCATTGCTATCTTCACACACCTAGCTGCTTAGCATGTCCCATTGTTTCAAGCATCTGTGGTGGGCTTGGTGGTTTTGTGTTGTTTGATATTGCCATTCTGTTATGGTTGAATATTCTTCACAGTTAACATCTGCTGAAGTTTTCCAAGCGTGGTGGTGGAAACCAACTGATAACGGAGAAGCAATCTGGGCTGCTGCAGTTCTTGGCATAAGGTCTAGTGGAGAGCACATGAGAGAAGGCTGTGGGGTCTTTTCTTTTCCTCTGGTGGTTAAATACCAAGGCCTTCAACAACTTCAGTTCCAGCTGGGTCATTGGGACTCTGAACTATGTACTTCAGCATAGTTTATGGATTTTAAACCTGTCACATTGTACTTTTATTATAGATATGGTCCTGCACTTGCAAGCTGTTTTCTTGATCTTTTGCCAGCAAGGCTTTTGTAGCAGTCCTTGGAAGATATACTGTAGCAGTTCCCTTTTATAATATCTATCATTAACACCTCTTTGGCATCTGTAAGAGTTTCTTCTTTGCTGGAGATTGGAGCAGTTGATTAAGCAGCCTTTTGCTGTCCACAGGCAATTTCTCAGATTTCCATCTTGTTTCAAATCTACCTTTCTAGCAAAGGTCCAGGAAAAAGGTTGTGGCAGGGCAACTGCAGCCTGTACCTTCATGGTAATAATAAACTGTTTGAAAAATTTCAATCAGGCCAAAGCAGTGAGACAGCTTTAATGAGGATTTGTAGTGACCTTCTGTTTTATAGTAGGTGGATTCTGGCACATTGTCAATTTTAATTCTTACTGATCTTCCTGTGGCTTTTGATACCAGAGATCATAGGTTTCTCTTAAAATACCTGTAAAAGATCCTGAGCCCTGTGGGCACTGTTCTGACATTGCTTCATTAGTATTTGCCTCAGTGGTGCCAGTTTGTCACTGTAAATATCTCATCTTCTGATATTGCTCCTGTGAACTGTCAAGTTCCCCAGGGCTATGAATTGGGCGGGTCCCTGGGGTTCCTCTATGTATATGTGAGCTGCGGCTTGCATTTTCAAAACTTATACGCCTTATAATGGCATGCAGAAAGTGCTTGGACATACTTATTTCTTAGAAGTATTTCTGTGTATGTGACAGCAGTGCTTGCCTGCCAAAGTTTAGACTGTAAAAAGTTGCAAAAGTAAATGCAAACAAGATGGGGTTGTGACTACCTGTTATCTCCTTTTGATTGAATCACGTTGTTTTAGTCTTGATTCAGTATCTTAAATCACAGAAGTAGTCTAGGCATGGGCGTGAATTTTAGTCTGTTTCTGGTTAGTCATGTAATGTTGGAGAAGTACTTCTGGATGCCAAAAGGCGGCAGAGACTGACTGACTGCTGTTACTGTTTGAGGTAGTAATGACAGTAAGACTTGCTGATGGAAAAGATCTGCTAAATCATCAACTTTTCCTGTCTAGCAGAACTTGACTTATGGGCCATCTGTTAGAGGCTTCAGCCTAATACCTAAAAAAGAAAAAAAAGTCGAAGATGTGGCACCTTTATTTCATGTATAGAATAAACTTTTTTTAGAGTTAATCTGATGTTGTGGGGTTTTTTTCCTTCACTCCTAGTATTCTTCCAGTGACTTGAGGTAAAGTTAATCTTGTATTGAAGGTATCAGTAGTTAGATAAATAGCCACCACTCTGCTAGATATCTCGACTGTGGACTTCTGTCTGTGGAAGGACAGAATAAATCTGTGCCATTATTCATTTAATCCATAACAAGGCTTGTACAGTGTAGACATATAAATCCTTGGCCTCAGCCAAGGAACTGAACCATTGTAGTGTGGAGGGTAGATGTATATAGAAGATTATGGTCTGAAGATATGTAGGCTTGGGAAGAAAAGCACAAAAAGGCAAAATGTCAAGGGATCCACGACTAGTTTGTGCAATGTTTGCATGTCACGGACTTTTTAGCAGTGCTACTGTTGGTCATCTTGCCCACCCAGGGTGTGAAGCACATCTGTCAGGGGCTGTATTGTGGATTGGTTTAGTGAAGTGGTTGGGCTCACTTCTGGGGGAGTTATTTTTTTGGGGTGAGGGAAGAGACATGGGCAGAATTAGTTCCCTGAAGGGCTGCTGTGTTGCAATGCAGAGGTGAGGACAAGTGTCCAAAACACAGAAGGTGCTTGTATTGCTGCCCACTACCACAGCTTCATTTTGTCCCTGCCACTCAGGCAGTGGTTTCATAACACATTGTGTCTGAGCTCCTGGTTCGTCATGGAATCCATTCAATTAAACTGTCTCTGTCCATCTTAGAAGAAGAGCTAGTTGATAATTTACCTTGTGATTCAGTGTATATATCCTCAAATTGTACTTGCCTATTTGGATCATATTTCACTTTGAAATGATTTCTAAGGTCTCTTATTCACAACCTCTGTGGATTTAGCTGTGGCAGCTAAATCTGACAGGGATTATGAATTGGAGCCCTCCACCACCACAGTTCACAGTCCAGGGTATTAAAGTGAACTGAAATCAATAGTGGTTTACATTATAATGTGCCTGGCTCTCAACTGGAAACTGAAGAATGGACACATCACCTGTTTTTGCCTCTTCAGCTTTCAACAGAAGGTAAGGTGGCCAACACCAAGAAAGTACTTGAACTTTGCTTAATAGGACTTAGAAGAGCTCACAAAGAAATGTTCTTCTTTGATAGTTTGCTTTCCATATTGCTTGTCCACTTCTTCCCTCTGTGCTTTGGATTATACTTGCCATTTATTAAGTTTGCATGTGTTTCTAATTTACCTAGTTTCTTCAAATTTTGTAATCTTGTGCATTTTTACCATTTATCTCAAATTGCTACCAGCTGTAAATATCACAGTACGTTTTTTCACACTGTTTTCCTAATTACAAATGAAAATGCTAATAACTAAAACCAAAATAACAACCTTCCTATTCCACATGAGACAACTTCTATATTTAATACCCTGCTTCAAATCAGTTGTTATAGAGTGCTAAAGCTATTAGCTGTGTAATTCACTGTTCTCTCTCCACCAGTGGTCGTCAGTAGAAAGGACAAGGCAGCAGCTTCCTTAAATACATATCTAGAAATCGTGTAATGATTTCAAGTTATTTTTACTGTTTCTAGTTTTATCTAGCTGGCTTTTAATTCCTTATTGTCTAATTAAATGCAAAAAGGATGCTAATATTAGATGCTTCACTTAAAAAAAAAAGTTCATTCACCTAATAGAACATTATCAGATGAAAAGAATGGATTAATAGTTTAATTAGATTTGAAATAGTGTCTGTGAACCAATGGTATTCAGTAGATGCTATCCTGCACCTTCTCTGAGTTCTTTTAAAGCCTGCAAGTCCATAAATGTTGTTCCTACATAATGACACTTTCATAACAGAAATTATTAGGAGCACACCTGTCTTTCTAGTTCTGCCAAACAGTGCTGTGTTTTCTTTTTTCTAGTTTCTCAGTCTCTCCCAGCTGGCTATGAGTTTTCAAAAATCCTTGTCAGTGTTGTGGTAAGTGTGGCAGTGAATTCCGTCCGAGCCCTATGATGTGGACGCCTGAACCAACAGGTATGCTTATGCTGTGCTTTCAAGGGCTGCCTCACCTGCTGGTTTTTGTAGTTGTTTTTGATTAATCCAAGATGCTGTGACCATCAGATAGTATTGCTGAGCAGTAATGTTACGGTCCTGTTTATTCCCAAGAAGCAGAAAGACAGCAGCAAACCTTATCACCTGAACTAAATATTCACAGCACAGCCCCCTTCCCCCAGGGCTGCACTGGCTTTGTGTTAAATAGCATATTGATTACAAGATTACAGCATTTTGTGTTTAAAAAGTGTATGGTCATGGGCTTTTAGATTTCAATTGCCTATTTATCTCTGGAAAATTGTATGTATTCACAGAGGAACAGCTTGGGGTGGTTCAGAACAATGTGGGGGAAATGAGTTGGGACAAAGAAGCAGATACATGCTCTTCAGTAGCCCCCTGTACCTTAGTGCGTGAACATCAGTGGCAGCAGAAAAGGTGTCAAGGCTTTGCCTGTATTATCACTGATGCAAAACATGGTGTCTCCTCATTCCTTCCTCTCACCACCTAGCCACTAAGGATGATGTGTAAGACATGAAGGATTTCTTCATCCAAAACACTATATATGTAGTTGTGAACCATTTCTACTGTCCTAGGTAGGGAAAGTGCCATTATTTTTCCAGTGGCTACACCTGCTTTCATAGAAGGAATCAAGTGTTGGGTTAAAGTTAGCTCTAACATAGTGTGTTTTATGAATGACTGGGTAAAGCAATTTCCTGTGCAACTTGGGAATGCCTGGGATGCGGAGCGTCTTGCATGTGGATCAGCACTGGTAAAAGTAATGTATGTATGCATAATTTGCAATAGACCATGGTCCACTTCATCTTATAGTTGTAATCTAGTCCGTTTGGCTGCTCAGTTTATGGATGAGTTAAGTATGGCTGCTTCCCGGATAGTATAATATTTCATGTTGTGGTGAATTAACTTAAAATCCCATTCTGTTCTCCCGTAAAGTGCCTGCCTCACTTTCTTTAAAGTGTTCTGAGGTCTGTCTGGCTGCAGCAGTGTATCTACTTTTAATTAAAAAAATAATAAATTAATTCCATATTATGTGAGCGTATTTGGTCATTCCAGGCAAGTAATAATAATGTCATTTCTCACTCTAGTTTTTGGGTTTTAACTGGTTGCTTAAATTTCACTCTTATTTCTCCAAATTTTCACTAAAACTTTGAAAGGCTAACCTAATAGTAAGAACTCGTTGCCAAGTATATAAGTGTTAGAAACAGTGATGAGATACTTGAATCTGTAAAGCTGTATGCAAAACTGTGTTAGCGAAAAGTGGAGAATGGCAGATACTGAGAGTTTCCTGATGATTTGGATGCATTTAAAGTATTCTCTTGATACCTGTACACCAGACATGTAAAGAATATTTATTTGGTCATACAAAGGTCAAGTACAATTCAGTGGCCATGAGGAGTGTGGTATAGGCCTGTATTTGCTAGAAGAAATATGTATTTTGAGACTGTTTTGTACCAGGAGATGCTGATCCATTATGATCCCAGTAGGAAAGGCACTCAGACTCTGAGAAGCGTCATTTAAAATGGTACTGATTAAAGCTAACACTAAAAGGAGAAAGAGAATAGGAAAATCTTACATCCCTCTAGATGCTGGGAACCCTGAGCTGTGCAGCATCAAAATGGGCCTCCGATCCACTTACAGCACACCATGCGGACCTGTCCGTGGAAAGCGTTACCCCATTTTGGTCATTCAAGCTATTATAGCACTTTCTAACAAGAAAACAACTCTATTCATCATTCCTACTGTCAGACAGAAAGGATGTTCACAGGAGAACTTGTTAGATAAAGGCAAGGCCAGGCGGGTGGCATAATCACCGGTATCAAGTGGGAGCTACCCACAGGCTCCTCCATTACAATTAGCGCTAAGTTTATCCTGCGGCCAAGGGATACGTGTGGCACATCGCAGGCCTGAAGGCCAGGCTGTACAGGCAGCACAGCACAAGCCCGGGACTGCTCAGTTTAACTCTTAGGTGGATCACTAATTCTTTGATGTACAGTTGTCTTAGGGTCAGGATCACTGCAGAGACCATGTCCCTTTCATTCACAGCTCAAAACTGTAGTATCAAAATAGGAAAGGCAAATAACTGGTCAGATGGTATCCAGTGTTGCTCACCTTTTGAAAGCCCTCGTGTTCATCTAGCACAAATGCTTGCTCCATCTCTTTGAATGAAATTTGGGAATGCAACAATGTGTGCAACTAGTCTGCAAAATTGATTTCCAGTGAAATCAACACCAGGAATTATTAAAAAACAATTACTTGGTCTTGGATGCAGCTCTAGAGTTTTTATATGCATTACGGCAGCAATACGTCTTTAAAGAAAAGCAAGAAAGTCACCAGCTATTGATACACTACAAAGAAAAAATTCATTAATGTATTTATGACTGGGAGAACTTCAAAGAATGTCCCAATTTGATCAATCTCAATGTTACTGCATTGCCACAGCTTGAAACGGGGAGAATGTAGAATTAATTGAGTCTGAACCAAGTCTTTGGACAAAGTCACAAAAAGAATTGTGCACGTTAAATCCTAATGCTGACCTTTCTCAGGAACTCCACCTGCTCAGTCCACACTGCCTCTTCACTGTATAACATGAACTCCTTTGGTATGCAAAATTTCTTTAATGCATACAGAGTGAGTTTATAAAATAAAACAGTGAG
This sequence comes from Astur gentilis, assembly GCF_929443795.1. Classification (NCBI taxonomy): domain Eukaryota; kingdom Metazoa; phylum Chordata; class Aves; order Accipitriformes; family Accipitridae; genus Astur; species Astur gentilis. Next base: position 22,504,954 of record NC_064896.1, read on the forward strand.
AAATACATCTCCTAGTTATGCTCAAAATACAAAAATCTATTTAAAGTATTTTGAAATATTTGAACTTTATAACACTACATCTTTCCAGACATCATCTGCTGACTTGCAGGTCAGCTACTGAGCAGTATTAGTAGCGGAATATTTTTTAATATTTGAGCTTCCCAATTACAATCAGACTAAATGTGAAATATGCAATTTACAATAACAGTCAGCTCTGAAGTTATGAAACCAGGGAAGCTTGAATGTGCATGACAGATACTGTACTAAAATCTTGATTGTGTTTGATATACCTATTACCAAAAAAGGCCAATTAAGAAAAAAAATTCTAGTTGAAGATGTATAATTATTATTGTGGTTTTGCATGCATAATCCATATCATCAGGTAACATGCGCAAAAATCAAGGCAGAGGCAAAGGAGATATTAGAAAATTTGAACCTGGGAACCATTGGAGAGGTACAACTCTTGGTTAAACTTTTGTATAACCTGCACTGATGCTTATTATGAGATATTGTGGGGAAGCATTTTGTTTTGTCACTTAAAATAATCTGCAGGTTATACGTATGAAAATATAAGAATTGTGACTACTGCACTGAGTATCCTTCAGCCATAAACCTTAAGTAATTGTGCACGTATATACATATGCACGCACATATTTGCCATATGCAGCTGTTCGGTTTGCATTCTTAAATGAGTTTTGTAGCCATGCTCATTGCCAGATTTTACTTTGTTCGTACTGCTGTTCAACATGCTCTGTTGCCCACTGTAACATCAAACGTAGTGTGCTCTCTAGCCTGTAAATGCCAATGTGTAATTACTGTTTTAAGGATCAAGTCTTTTGTGATAAGAACTGCAGTGCCCTAAGCTGTGTCAGGTCTCAGAGTGGCAGGTAGAACAAATAGGCTGAACCATAAGGGAAAGAGCTGTATCCTTCTGATTACACTGAATTACCTGGATTTCAAAACTTAAAGATTTGGGGTTTTTTTTAAATACAGTATGTTAAAACAGATGGAATCCTTTTTCTGCCTCAAGGTGGTTAAGGATATTTTACTTTGGAAGGACTCCACAAAGTAATTATTACCCAGTTTTATAACTGCTACAGAATGCAGGAAACTCAGAGAACCTAATAATTAAAATCTTAAATGAGTGTGGTTTTGGGGCTAGGTTATTTTTCTTTTCCCTCCTAGAAAATTAAATTGTTCGAATGCCTGCTAATTAAAGTAGGGATGGTCTATATTAGATTACCTTCTCTCCTCCCTCTTTCTGGTGTATTTGGAAAGGTATGTTTCAAATTATTTACAGTCTTGAACTGGTGAGATATTCCCAAATGTTTCACTGATCTTTTATTTTTTTTTCCTGCTGTTGCCTTAGATTTAATGTGATTAGTTCTTTCCTTTTCATTAGGTCACTCGGGCTGATGTATATCCTGAATGGAATCTTCTTATTTTATATTTAACTAGTAGTTGTAACATACTTAACCAATAGGATCTGGTATTTATCTTGCTGTTTTAAATCCCTATCTTCTGCATTTCAAAAATGTAGTGTTAAATTTTTAATGGTACCTTAATTATTTGTTTTGATTTTTATCAAATATGTTGCTTTGTGGCATTATACAGTATTTTAATGTCCTCTTAAACTGTGGGAGGGTTTTTGCCATCTGGACCATATTATTTTAAACTTACTCTGAGCATACACCCAAGCCATGCACAGTGCTGTTGAATCTGTTCTGTTTTCACAAGATGTATGAAGCTTTGATTTCTGTTTTTTTGTTTGTTTTGAGAAGATTCCCTCTCTTCCTCCTTACTTTGTGAGTCTGGTCCCTTTGACTCCTTGTGGGCAGTAGGGAATAATCTTACTATTAAGACAAGGATATACGATCTATTTTTTTTCCTGCCACGTTCACAGCAGTCTCCCTCCAGTTGCTAAATGTTTTGTCCTGTCGGCTCTTTTGCAGACCAGGTTATTAGGAAGTAGAATATTGATTATTTAGGATGAGATTTTCAAAGCTTGCCTAGAGGGTTGGGGTGTCCAATTAGAAATTAATGACCTAGAGGCAGCTTTGAAAATCCCACCTGTAGAGTTGAAGCTTTTAAATGAGTCTGAAGTTAAGAGTGCAGCCATAATGAGTGTACAAATGGTGTGATATTTTCCTGTGATTGGAGGGAGTGTTAAATAGCAGCTTTCTATCGTCATGTCAAATAATTAGGGAAGTTACCAGAAGTAGACTTCAGATCAGTAAACTGATCCTCTTTTCTTTGGAACCTGCTAACAGGCAGTTACTTAAACATACCAAGGCACAGTACAGCCCTGGTAATGACAAGTTTTGTCTAGGAAGTCTGTTGTAACTGTTTTGTGAAGGTACTTAATCAGAAACTTTGAAATAAGCCTAAAGTAAGAATAAAAGCAGGTCACATAGATGTAGATTTTTTTTTCAAATGGAGTGAGTAAGAAATATTTTTTAGTTATTTTTACGAAGTAAAAGTAATAGTATATCAGCTATAAGAATAAAACTAAAGCAAGGCTCTTGTGTGCCAAAGATTTTTTTTTTCTTTTTTTTAATGATTCCAAGGGTATGGCAGGTGAATCCATTTAGCAAGTATAATGACTGGAAAGTGGAATGTTTTTCAAATAGCATGGATGAAACGATCTGTAGCCCATCAGCGTACAGCTGGAATGATGTCATACATGGTTATGCTTTAATTCTTCCTGCATTGCTAAAGGGGGAACGAGGTCTGTAATATCCTCAGACTGCCTTGTTGAATGCAAATCCTCAAGCTGGAAATGGAGAGCCTTCTCTTTCTCCACATGACTAATGTTAATTTCTTTAGCAGAAAAAAATTTAATATGTCTCTCTAATGGTAAATTACCATTTATTGTAAATGTGCCACATAAAGGAAGCAATAAGTCATTATTATTGACCTATTACTGTTCTTTCTGTTTTACCTTTAATTAAATAAAAATGTGCACTTTGAGTTAATATGCTTTTTGTTTGAATATTTTTTTATTAGTCCAGAACTGGTGCTGATATTCCAACACACCGTAGTAATTAAACTTCATCTTAGATTTTGCTTAAGCTGGGGGTGAAGTTTTCATCTTAGCTGTTCTCCTTCAATTGGATTCCCCAACCTCATTTCACTTTTTCTGAGACTTCTAGTGCCAATATCATATTGTTAGGTGGTGGTTTTAGTCACTTGTTTGCTCCTCAAGCACAAAGGTGGGAGGTTTTCTGTGGGGAGACAGTACCCCGCTAGCTAATGATAGCTTAAAATATGTTACTGCTTAAAAGACTGGATTATAATATACAAAAATACATGAGAGTAATTATAAAGGAAAGCCAGAAATTTGCAGGGTGTGAGTGATGTTACAGTGCAGCTGGTGGAACAGCTGAATGATTGAGGTGGTTGAGTAGTGAATGTGCTGGACAGTGTTAGAAAAAAGCCTCAGTTCTCTCTTCTCAGGACAACCTACGCATTTACAGAAAACTGCTAATAAGGTAGAAGCTATCCCAAAATAGGCTTACGAACTGCGATCATAATCTGGGAACGTAGAGGCAAAATACCCTATCTATAAAACCAGCTATGCTCATTCTTTCTCCTGGGTTTTTGGGGGTTATTTTTTTTCCCCTTGGGTTGGTATTTCTTTCTGCATAATAGCACAGGCTAAGCAGGAGGAATCACAGGAATCACTTTGTAGCTTGATATGCACCTTGGGGTAAAGGCACTTTCCTTGGAGCTGGAAAACATAGACTTTAACCTCATTAGGTAAGGAAGGCATTGAGCCTGACCTCTTAGACCCTAAGCAAAGGTATGAGTGTTGTGATAGTATATGAAGGTGAACAGCGCAATCACCACCTTGTCATCAGTCACATTTAGAAAACCCCCAAAATAAAAGAGGAAACCCTGATCAGATCCCATAAAGAATAGATGCAAATGCCTGTTGTCTCCATCTCTGAATAAATGTGTTCACTCTGGCATTTAAGATGCTCTGTGTGCTCAGATTTCTCTCTGGACTTCAGTGCACTCGTTGTTTTGAGTCCCAATCTGAAATGCCAATTTCCTCCATGCATAGCAGACATCAGACTCCAAAATCTGAATTCCCTCCTTGGGATCAAAAGCCTAGAAGTTAAATGCCATTGGGTGTTCTTTATGGAGCACTCTGTCTTTTATTGGACATATCTAATCCCAAGTGTGTAGGCAGAGTACAAAGCCAATAGGTTACCTCATGTCTCTTTGGTGATCCAGTTGCACTAATTGTCACTAGGGGTACTCCAGGGTCACCCTTGTTCAACTACACGTTGGCAACAATACTGTAACTATAGTGGGGCCAAATCTTTGCTTTGTAGCTCTGTTAACTCTAAGTAAAATACGCTGATTGTATTGGGTTCGCATGGCAAGGTTTTAGTAGCAGAGGTGCTGCAGGGGTGGCTTCTGTGAGAAGTTGCTGGAAGCTTCCCCCATGTCGGACAGAGCCAATGCCAGCCGGCTCCAAGACGGACCCGCCGCTGGCCAAGGCCGAGCCCATCAGCGACGGTGGTAGTGCCTCTGGGAGAACAGAGTTAAGAAGGGGAGGGGGAAAACTGCACAACAGCAACTTCAGCTGGAGAGAGGAGCGAGAACATCTGAGAGAAACAGCCCTGCAGACCCCCAGGTCAGTGCAGAAGGAGGGCAGGAGGTGCTCCAGGCGCCGGAGCAGAGATTCCCCTGCAGCCCCTGGGGAAGACCACGGTGAGGCAGGCTGTCCCCCTGCATCCCAGGGAGGTCCACGGGGCAGCAGATCTCCACCTGCAGCCCGGGAACAGAGGACCCCACGCCGGAGCAGGGGGATGCCCGAAGGAGGCTGTGACCCCGTGGGAAGCCCATGCTGGAGCAGGCTCCTGGCAGGACCTGCGGCCCCGTGGGGAGAGGAGCCCAGGCTGGAGCAGGTTTTCTGGCAGGACTTGTGACCCCGTGAGGGACCCACGCTGGAGCAGGCTGTGCCTGAAGGACTGCAGCCCGGGGAAGAGACTCACGTTGGAGCAATTAATAAAGAATAGCAGCCCGTGGGAGGGACCCCACGCTGGAGCAGGGGAAGAGTGTGAGGAGTCCTGCCCCTGAGGAGGAAGGAGCGGCAGAGACAATGTGTGATGAACTGACCCCAACCCCCATTCCCTGTTCCCCTCTGCTGCTGTGGGGAGGAGGTAGAGAAAATTGGGAGTGAAGTTGAGCCCAGGAAGAAGGGAGGGCTGGGGGGAAGGTGTTTTAAGATTTAGTTTTTCTTTCTCATTATCCTACTCTGATTTGACTGGTAATAAACCAAGCTAATTTCCCAAAGTTGAGTTTGTTTTGCCCATGACAGTAATTGGTGAGTGATCTCTCGCTGTCCTTATCTCAACCCGTGAGCCTTTCATTATGTTTTCTCTCCCCTGTCCAGCTGAGGAGGAGGAGTGATAGAGCATCTTTGGTGGGCACCTGTTGTCCAGCCAGGGTCAACCCACCACAATAATGTAAAAGTAACAGTGCACCAAAAGTATTGTAGTATGATGGAAATGCAATGACTGAAAATTGATCTTCAGCTGATGATAATGAGCATGTTAATAAATGTTGGTACTTTCTAGGTAAAAATTTAAAACTGAGCCCAGTCTTTGTTCTCCAATGTATGTGACTAATCCCACTAAATTTGACTTAGCGCTAGCTGTCTAGCTCTTTGACATTTTTTAAGAAAAGATTACGAAGTTTCAAAGTAAAAAAATTGCTGCTATTACTTGAATGAGAGATGCTAAAGAGCATTGCTAACTGAGGCCCTCATAGACTGTTACGACTGTTGGTAAGTATGGCAGGCTGTGGATGTTGCTGAAGGAGTAAGAAAACCTGTTGAACCACCAGTCATTTTGAATTTGTCCTTGCATGTAGATATTTTTCTGAGCTGTGAAGTCTTCTGAAGTGCTGAATCTGTTTAAATTTTGTTTCCTGGTAGCCATAGTTCCGTTTGTCACCTCTCGTGCAGCCTTTCTGTTGCTTCCCCGGTGTTCCTATACATACCATGCTCCTTCCTTTGCCTCTGAAACACACCACTGACCTTGATCTCTTTTCCCAGAGTTCAGCCTCTTCTTTCCATCAGTCCCTTGCTACCCTTTGCTCTGTGCTTTTATTCTTTCCTTCCTTCATGCCTTTGCTTACCTGAACTTTATGTGAGGAATACTTTGAGGAGCACAGGTAACTGAGGCCAGATAGTAATGGAATAATGCATTTTAGCTAACTGCCTCTATCCAAGGAAAAAACCCATCCTTTCTGGCAGAAGTGGCATTGCCCCATAGTAAGAACTCTTAAAAAAGAAGAAAAATTTCCTAGTATTCCTAAATGTCAATCTCTTCAGCTCAAACTTTTAAATCCCTGGTGATCATGTAGTTAGTCTTCAGCAATGGTCCTTAATAAGATGGAGAAAAAATAGGAAGTATAATTTCTCTTTTAATGCTCTTTGTATGAGACTTCTGATGTAGAAAATCAATATTTGCTATTCAAAGGAAAGCTTTTGAAACAAATAATATCACTGGTTGGCAGGCTCAGCAGGCTGTTTGCTTTGATTACGTTCTTGCTGACATAGTACTGCACTGGTGGTTAGAAACCCCCAAAACCGATTTTAAGTGCTTATGCTATGAAACAATTTAAGCAATTTATGGTTTGGGATATATTTGAAATAAACCTCAAGAACAGATGAGAATATGTTCTTATTTGAGCTAAAAAAATTTTTGTATTCATGAGCAGATAGAGTCTGTTATGTCAACTGAATGACAGCTGCTGTCCCACAAATCCTTTATTTTGGTTGTTCATGTTTTGTTGTTTGGGGTTTTTTTAAAGTTTTTTCTTTGTTGAATTCTTAAGTGAAAAGTACGATACTTGGATTTTTTTTAAGATATCTTTTAGCCCATACTTAATCACAGGCATTTACCTTGTTATATCTGGAACACAGATTACTCAACGGTCTTTCTTTGTCTGTGCCAGCTCATATAATTCACATTTTTATTACCCTGATCAATTGAAACATTTTATTAAAGGTCAAAAGAAAAGAAAAATTGTAAAATTAGAAATGGAAATGGATTTGATTAACGATTGAAAGCATAAATATGGAAGCAAATGATCCAATTTATTACCTTTTTCTGTTTAATAAGTATCTTTGTCTTTGATTCTAGTTCTGCATTTTACTCCAGCTGCTTTGACTATACAACTATCTGTTCTTTTTCTGTCTAGCCATTTATAAGCATGGGAGAAATCTGCGTTGACCTATGCACGTGTAAAATGGGTGGTAACAAAGACAGTATATGATGTAGTATTAAACTTGGTCAAATTTGTTAAGCGTTCCTTTTTTGATTTGCAAATTCAGTACAGTACTGAAACTGTGCGTGTGAGATTTTTTTCCCTGAGACTTAAATTGTAACGCTAAGCGTATATTAGTATTGAAAGCCTATTTTGCAAACAGACTATATGTGCATAGTGCTTAGAATACCAGTCACTATGATTATGTCTACACTGCAGGGCGAGTGTATTCAGTGGCGCCTTGTGACACTGGTGTTGGCTGTGCATGCAGATTATGGATACTGAGACTTCTGCTGAGAGTGAGACCTGATCTGAGCACCCATCATCTCCCATTGCTCTTGCTTTCCTCTGGAAGGAGATGGAGTCTTTGAGCAAGAAGGGAGCTGAAATACAGTAGGTCAACAGATCTGGTGATGGGGTGACCAGGACTGGGGAGGCTTCTGCGTGTCTGAGCATACTCTAATCTCCAATGTGTACACAGTGTAGGTTACTCCAGTTTGGTGGTGGTGGTGTAACTCCTGGGTTCAGTGGTGGTAGAGTGTTTAATGGGTATAAGGTAGTGGAAAATGAAGGCATTTTGGCTGTGCAGTAGAGGGTGTTCTTGCTGTTAGTGCCCAGGTTCAGTAAAATACTAGGTATTTTAACTTCTAAGTGTGTGAATGGTCTCCTCGAAGTTCATGTCAGTTAAATATGAGCGTATGTAACTTGCTGAGCTGTAGACTTTTTATTTTTCTGGTTAAGGCTGTAAGGAGACCCTTTGGGCAAAGGAAGCCTTCTAAGCAGTCAGTGACCAAGGCATCAAGCAGCAGAAGGTGCACCCTGTGCACAACAGGCTGTCTGAAGTGCAACCAGGCTACATCAGAAACCTGGCAGAGGGCAGGTGATGAGGGCAGTTGGGCTTAGAGAGGGAAGCTGGGCTGACAGTACAGCTGGATGCTCCCCAGGAAGCTGACCTGGCAAGGCTTCCTTCCCCATCGTGACCCAGCTGAGATTATTTGGAGGGGTGAGAGTCCAGCCATCCCTGTGACAGAGGCTGTGAGAGATGTCTCTTCACAGATCTTCAAATGTCCAGCAGGCAAGTGGGTGACTACTTTTATGTTCTTTGTGTAAATAAGGCAGTAGTACATAAAATATCATGTAAAGAAAGTGCAGATAAGCACTTCCTGCACTCTTAATTGCACAAAACAAATTGACAGGTATAGTGACATTAATGTTAGCTGAAGACCAAAACAGACTCAAGTCTTTTGTCAGTGATCTTTTGAATACAGTGATGACTGTGTTCGAAAGAGAAAGAAACTGAGGGTATTTTTTTTTGGAGTAGGAGTAGTGGATTTTTGTTGCTGTTTAGGAATCATGGTACACCACTTTTAACACTAAAACCTCATGTCCCTTATAGCTTGTATAAATGTACATAGTTCTCTGCCTTCTAGTGTGAAGTGTTTATCTTGGTGCCTACTGCTTCTATCTGACCCTGAATTAACAACTTTCTTGTAAGCTTTTAATTGCTGATTACAGCTACATTATCCAACACAGCCATGCCTCTGTCAGTGACTGTGGCTCCAGTGGTCCTCTTTGGCTCCAGTATTAGCGTCATTTATGCTCCCAAGCCTCAGTGAGGTGTGGTCTTTCCAGCTGGTCAAGTGTTGATGGTAGAGGTGAGGTGGGAGCACAGAGAATGTCCAGTCGTAAAGAAACTCATGAAAGTTGGCGATGAGTAGGATGGGAAGACAGTACTTACAAGGGTTGTTCCAGAAGAGCTGGGAATCACTGCACTGATTTTTGGATACTGAATGTAAGATGCCTAGGACATGCACTTTAGAAAACTTAGTGGCAACAAGCCCTTCATATATTGAAAGCTCAGCTTGCATTGAGGTCGCTTTTGAATGTGCTCTATTTGCAGAACTGTATTCACACTTCTGTAAATCAAACCCCATGCCTGAAGTCAGGACTGACAAAAAGAAAATTGAGGAATTAGTGACCATCTGAGGGCAAAAAAGAAAATTGAGGAATTAGTGACCATCTGATTAGAGTGATTTATGTAGCATCCTATAGCATCTGTGGCAGGTGAAGAAGTTCTATACACTTTCCAGGTTAGCTTATCAACTGACGTATCTTTCATTTTGTATCATCCTGGTCTCTTTCAAAACATATCTCCCCCCCCCCCCCCCAACAACCAAAGTCGGTGTTCTTTTAGTTACAGCTCAGTTCCCTCCCCAAAAAACCTCTACCATGTCCAATGAATGAGGCAAGAGACTTGTTAAAATATCATTACAGTCTGTTTTGTACATGTTGTATCATTACACAGAAGGGATTGAATGGAATTGTATGGTCAGACCTAGTTTGGTATTTCTCAGGTTTGGAATTCTGGATTTTTGAAAACTCTGTCGTAACAGATCATACTGTCATAACACAAGGGTTTTTTTGTGTGCAATTATACAATACTCCAAATATGTTAATATGCAGTGTTTGAGAAGATTGATTGATTCTAAATATATCAACAAGGAACTAACTGAGGGTATTTCAAGGGGTTATTTTAGAGACAAACAAGACAAGACAGTTATTTTGAGCAACAGTCATATAATTCTTTTACATGGAACAACTCTTTGAGAGATGTCTGATTCACTGATAATTAAAATTATAAATGAGTCTTGTTTGGCCTGAGTGATTACGTTCATGCTCCAGTGACCATGGCCTCTAAGTACTAAGGCATATAATTAGACCTTTCTTTGACCTTTCAATATCATGTTGACCATATCTAGGCTATAACAGATCCATAGCCTAGATAGTTGTTTAGGGCCAGATGGTGTTTTCATGCAAAATTAACGCAAGAGGTTGCTTCAAAGCTCCTTGTTCCATGCATAGCACAAGAATAGATTATTGAAACAGGGGCTCTGGTATGATATGATGAACTGTAACTGAACTTACTGAGGATGGGTACTTTGTATGTATCATCCTCTTTCCTGTCCAGCATTCTCCATGTCATTCTAGGTGATTTAACTTGTAATTTTTTAAACAATTTTTTCCCATTCAGCAGCAAGATGTATTTTTTAATCTGACTGTAGGAATAATTCTTATATTTTACCAATAACAATCTTTGTGTGTTTAGCTAAATATAATAATTCTACTTTCAGAATAGCACGACAAGGTACGTAATTCACATGAAGCATCTATGTACTTTGTAAATCCAAAGTAAGCGTTACCTTCTCAAACTGCAAGAAGAATATGGGTTTTTCATTCAAATGTAATTATATCATGTGGGAGACTTTCCCATATAAAATCCAATTACTAATTCCTTTTCCTGAAATTTTAGTTTGGCCATTTCCACTTCAAGCATTTTAAATTTTGACAGTTTTTGTAGGATGAAGGGTCAGACTAAGGAAAATGAGGAAACACAGGACTCTAACAAGTCTGTCAGACACTGCTGAGAACTTCCTGAAGTTAGAAGACGACAGCCAAGATAAACATTGCCTTGAAATATCCTGATGAGCCTGAACTTTCACAAAGTAGTTAATGTTCAGTGTATGAACACAGCACTTCTTTTAGGTACCCAAGAATACAACGAATCATTATGGAAATTATATAATCGTTATGGAAATAAAATGGAGTTGTGAAATAGAAACTAGGGAGAAGTATCTGCTCTGCATCTTGACTGCAGCTGTTACTTTACTTTTTCTTCTTAGGAATTCGTCAAGAAATAATGAAACAATCCTCAATATTCCATGCAATCTTTAAATCTGTGCATAGGAAGGCATGAGACACACAGTTTTTATCTATTCATTGATTTGATGTTCACAAGATATTGGGCTAAACTGTACCCTTGTGTAGCTTTAGTACCGCTTTATGGAGAATTAATACTGCTTGTTTTTTTCAAAGTCAGCTGTGAGAATTTCTGTAGTGCACAGTTGCCTTTCAATGTACTTGGGCAGACTTTGGCAATGATGTCCAGCAGTAACTTTTTCTGGCAGTGGCTCCATTTTCCACATGTTCATTTAAATGATTTACATCATCTTCTACCCTGTCCCCAGCCAAAGTCTGCATTCGGTACCTGCTGCTGCAGGTAATGGGCCCAACATGTATTTAGAAGCCTGGATGAGGGGTTATTGAATTTACGTACTTTGTATATAAAGCATATGTAAGTCATATAAAATAGTCTGACTGATGTTGACAACATAAGGGAGTATAATACTTTTCAATTCTTGATTTTAAACTAGCCTTTTGGTAAGCATGTCTTTGATTCTGACGTTTCTGGCTCTTAACTGTCAAAGAAATCAGTGTGTGTTTTCGTTTGTTTATTGTCCTCATAATCTGTTTAAACCGGGCTGCTACATATGCTGCCTTTACAATGGTAGATCAAGGGGTTTCTGTTTCCTTTTGTTGGTTTCATGTGTAAGTCAGGAGTAAGCCACTAACTTAACAGAGTTATAGTAGCTTTGGGTGGTTATGAAATAGATGAAGATTCGGTTTCTGTGTTAAGTATCACTCTTGCTGGAAGTGGGGTGCCTGTTCATGGCATGGAAATGTTTCATGAGCCCTGTTCCTCTTTCTCCTGAAACTTCTGTAAAACATGTACTGTGCAAATGATTGCTCTACCAGAAAAGTACTTGTAGGCTAAGGTTGTGCTAAAAAGGGCTGAATAAACTGTAATTCTTCATTTATGGGGCTGAAGGTACTGGAAAGTGTAATCTGAATTTGAACCTTTTTTTAATTACTAGGGAAGATTGCTCCCGGTCATTGTTTAATGTAATCTTTCATTCTAAACCACTGACAGGAGGTTGTGTCATCCACTGCTGAAATGGATCCAACACTTGTATTTAAACCATGTCAGCAGCAAGAAAAGGGTGTTGGTAGGAGAGCAGTGGAGGGATGACCCTTTATATAACCGGATCTTCTTTTTTGAAGTTTACCTTCCTTAGAAAAGACACAATAGGGAAAGGATGGATGCATAGATGGATGGGGAAGGGCTTCCTGTTGTCCTTTCAGAAATCGGCGTACGTTACTTATATGTGCCTGCGGAGCCGTGGAGTGCTGGGAGCTGTTGGAGTTGCTGCTCCAGGGAGCAGGGTATGAGAGAGATTGGGGCCGGAGTGGCTCCAGAAAACACTGAACCTCAGGCAGTGAGTGCCTGGGAAGTCACTCAGGGTTTGGCATCTGGGCCGTTCTATAAAGGATGGATTCGATCCTCATATGTTTTCTCATTCCCTTTCTGTCACCTCTCGTGACTCCTGTCAGCTCCCCTGACTTTTACTATGAAAGGGACAACTCCTGTTCATTCTTCTCTTTTGCAGCGAAGAGGTGCGGTTTGACCTGGTAGCCCCAGAAATTGTGAAGCCCCTCAGAGAAACAGAAGATCTAATATAGGAGTCCATAAGAAACATGAGTAAGACAACTTAGGATATCATTTTCTAAGAGTTTTTTTTTACCAGTGCAGAACGTGCTTTAATTACCATGTGGTTTCTTTTACTCTGTTAATTTTATCCAGTTGTACTGGTACTGTCATTCAATTTTTCAAAATATGAATATTCCCTTTTTATTATAAAAAGAGGATTATAAAAAGATGCTGCTCAAGTAAAGAGTGCACACCTGCTGTGTTAAGGCCTTGCCCTCTTTGTGGTTACTTGGGAGAATGCTGTCCTAAAATAACCCCTCTTCCGAGGCAAGCATATCAAGAGCATCTCCTTTCAATTGATTGTATTTTAACTATTGACTATGTAATCCTGATTTAAATATGAATAGATGTAAGTTGCTTTTTTTTCCCCTGGAGTTAAGTTCTTCTATTTGATTTTAGGTCTTTGCTTGTGTATTCTCATTTTGTAAGCCAGCTGTTTAGGCTTGTGCAATACTAGATAATGCTGACTGAACCTCCTGTGTTTGTTTGCATTATGCTTTTGTTTTACTCTGCGGTTCCAAATGATAGGTTGCAGTAAGTATTCAATTTTCTGATGAGGCTTAAAAGAACTTTGGCTCTCCAGTGCATCAGCACACAACTGTTTCACCGTGATAAGAAAGTGTTTGCCTTTAGGGAAAAGGAAGATGATTGAATGCGTGTGTTTTACATTACTTGAACCATGAGCATTTTACTGAAACAGGCCAAGACATTAACAAGGGTTTGGCCATGAGGGAATTAAGAGTCAGTCGTGTATCTTGCATCCTAGTCAGATGTTGCTTTTCTTTTCTTAAAAAAAAAAAAAAAAAAATAGTGCTGGAGTGGAATGCAGTTGGTTTTATATAAACATATCTAGATAAAAGCATATGTGTCCATCCACATGCACAGGTGGCCTGTGTGCAACATCTGTATGTAAACTACAGCATTATCACTGAATGCTAATAGTGTTCCTCAACTAGCAAAACGTGTTTGGACAAGAAAATACCATTTTAGCATTTGTATAGTGGTTAGAAGGAATGAAGAACAAGATGTGGTTATACCAAGTTCAGTGCCATTATTCATATAGATTTGAATATAAATCAAAGGTATATAAAATTAATATGTAAAACTGTTCTTTGTTATGTATTTATTGTATTATAGCTCCTTGGTAATTAATTTAGCCTCGTGCCATTTTCAGACCTTAGATCCACTCTCCTTCAGGAATTGTCTGGCCAGTCTGGCTTCCTCTAAAAAGTTTGGTTTTACCTTTGAAGCCTCCACTGAGCTGTATCCAGAAGTATCATTGCTTCTGAAGTCTTTGAGATTCCACATGTCACTCTGCTACCTGAAAGGTTGGGAAGTCACTGGGATGGCAGTTCAGATGATAATCTACATGTTGTAGCGTGATCCTCTGTGCTGTATCAGTACTGATATTTGTCCATCACTTTCTTTCAAACAGTAGCTGCATTGATGTCCTCTTGTACAGCATGATGTAATGGGCAAGCACAGGACCAGTTGCTGATATTTTGTAAGAAGTGATGTTCTAAAAGATGAGAATTGTTTGCAGCAGTACTTCATAACCAAGTTGCTTCCGTAGACTAAACCACACCAATGAATGGAAAAGAAAATCCTGAAATCTTCCTACCAAAAATAGAATGGCACAATTCACAATGCCTTATTTCAAACAACGGTACAATAAAAATGAACCTTCATGAGATGCAATTCAGCCTTTCTCCTGAAGCTGGTAGGGCACTAGTGGTTTATCATAGAATCATTTAGGTTGGAAAAGACCCTTAAGATCATTGAGTCCAGCTGTTAACCTAACACTGCTAAGTCCACTTTGAAATTCTGGAAATGGTTACCTCATTGTTTGGAGAACGATACTGCAAACTCTTGGAGGTACCGGGTTGCTGGCCCTTTGGGAATCACCATGTAGACCGCTGAAGCTTGTGCCAACTCTGTGATCCTGGGCAGCTCTAGGATTGAGGCTGTAGCCAAGCCCTGTTATTTCATGCATCCTGGTGAGACACACGGGGACACTGTGTTTCAAAAACTGAGGTGGTTGCAGTCTCCATGTTCATATTCTTTAATTGCATGGACCAGATCCTTTGGCTGTTTATGTCAGTCTGTGCTGATACAGAATATGATGCACCAATTCATATCTTTGCTGTGTATTTTGTTTAGTTCTAATGATAGACCTTATGAGACCACAGCTCTCCTGATGTTCCTTGTATGTGCCCAGAGTTTCACGCTGATCCACAAGAGAAACTGTTAGATTCCAGCCAGGCTTTCTCGCGGTAGATTTTGGTAGTTTCTAAGGCCTGTTGTTTTCCTCGCGCTGCCAGGGTTTCCTGGGGGAGACACGGGAACTTTAGGCCTCACAGAACATGCAGCATTAACCTGTGAAATCAAGATTTTCACTGCAACATAAGCTGTCACCCTGGAAAGCAGTGTACAATGCATTTGTGAAATGTATGAAAAGAAGTCCAGGAATTCAGTTAATTAACCACATCAGTTTCTTAACGTGATCAATTTTAATTAAACTGAATTTTAATAGAGATCTGTGTAGTCTGTAGAGAGCAATTGCTAATTCTACAAAGCATGTGCTGCTTTTCACTTCAGATTTGCTCCCATCTAATTAATATGGATAGGGCATTAAGCCTTTTTGGACTCTGGTGGTTTTCATTTCATGACTATTAATGATTTTAATGAACTGGACTAATTCAGTAGTTTTCATCCTAGTGTTTCAGAGCTTTGTTCATCACAAATTTCAGGTTTATAATTGGTTTCCAGGTCTTAACAGTGGTCATTGATCAGCTTCAGCAGTTTCTTTTACAACCCAGTAGGAACATAAGAAAAGTTTTTAACCCTTTGCTAGCATAAGGGCACATGAAAACTGCCTCAGTATCCAGAGAAAGAAGATGGGATCTGCGAGTTCATTGAACATGCCAAATTGTGTCTGAATGTAAGTTCTGTAGAAATGTTGCCATTTAAGACAGAAGACAAATGAAAAAGCAAACACGCAAGGTGAAACTCTGTCAATCCTGACGTATAATTATGTTGAAGTACAGAGGACCTGATTCTGCACTGTTTCTCCTGGTAGTTTTTTATACCAATACAGAACTGTCTTAAAGCATTGGTATTCTAAATGTATATTACCTATCTGATTTTTTTTATATATATATATATATATATATATATATATAAAAATACAGTTCATACAGTTCATACCGTTCCATGTGTATTCAAAACTTTGCATTACTAATCAACAGACCTTTTTAACTCTTTCTGTACCTTATGTGTTTGGATTAGAAACCCTTCATAGGTTCATCTCTCTGGCTGCACAAAGGCTGGCACAAAGTGTCTTTCTCTCAGTAGAGGCCTTTAGTGTGCTATGTATTACTGCTAATAGCAAACACCTTCTTTCAGTAGGACTTAACTCCGCTGTTGAGATAAGTAAAAATGCATATCTATTATTTTTGCATTTAAAAATATTAAATATTTTCAGTGGGGTCTGAGCAAGAAACCGTGTAACCGTAAGACAAGTTTTGATTCCTACATAAAACATTAATGCTGGAAGCTCTCTTTCAACAAAAAAGCAAAGCCCCTGTTTTTGTCCATTCGTGTGGCTACCGCACTGTCTTGGTGGTGCTTGAGAACTTTAGAACCAATTCTGAAGAAGCAAATAGTATCAAGGTTCATTTTTAAGTTAGTTGGTCATCTTAGACTTGGGAAAATAAAAATAAAAAAAAACTTTTGCAAATTTGTTTTAGATTTAAACACTTATTTTTGTTTACAAGCTACATAGAGTGCTTTGCAGTTGCTACAGACAGTGTGCTGAGCCATGGAAATAAGAAGCAGGCATATGTGCCGTGGTGTCATAGTGATGGTATTGGTGTTTCGTTTGTTGAAGACCTTGATCACTGACCAAGACTGAGTGTCGAAGGTAGGAGAACAGGGTTAGCTTGCTACACAGCGTACTCAGCAGTTACCTGGCTGTTTGTAGATGGCCATCTGCGGAAGGCCACAGCCCACTGTGGGACCACTGCTCATTGACATGAGAAGGCAGCATGGTCTGATGAACTGGGCTACCTGTGGGCATCTACTTCCTCTCACATGAGTCGGGAAGAAGCTGTGCTCTACAAGGCTCTTGTTCAGTTGTGTGCCAATATTTTTATTTCTCTTTCTCATGGGCTGTGCACATTTGGAGTCGGTAGAGATGAAGCATTTCACACCAGCAATTTCCTAGTGTTTATATACATTTCTAGTCTTCAGTTACTTGATTTCTAAGTGTTAACAACAGATATTTGCAGTCTGGAAAAAAAAAAAAAGTACACATCTTGTCTAGAGGCAGATCAGAAAGCCCAGATGTGAACCTTCAGTAAAGCATCAGGAGGCTATGAATTAAGGCTGAAAAATAATGCGGTGTGATTTTTTTTTTATTATTATTTTCATTTGAATTTTACCAGAAGAAATAATAGCAGCTTTGATATAATACTAGAGATATATTTTGTAGGTTTGGTGCTGAATGGAACTGCATTTGTGCCACTTCACCAGTATCAGTTGGTATCATTTGCCCATCATCTACTACTGCTCATTATAATTGCGTTCAAGTTCTAAATAGATAAGAGTAAGTTACAAGAGAGAAAGGCTTATGTATATTCAGAAGATTAAGCAACGATCTTAACTATTGTTTCTGGTCCCATAATCTCTGCAGACATTAGCACAGGGTTCCTGTTCCTTCGGAAAGAAACCTTGCGCTCTGACAGGAGGATCTCTTTCCTACTGCTGCCAGCTGTAATCTCTTTGGTTGTACCCGAGATGAGATGATTCTTATCCAACTGCACTGTGGTTTGGAAATATCTCTGTTTCAGCACTGATGTGTGTGAGTCTATCAGCTGTAGTAAACATCCATCATGCTTTCCACCTAACTGTTAATCCTGCTTCAGTCTTATTCAGCGTTTGTTTTTTAGCTGCCCTCAGACTGTGTCACTTCTTAAGAATATGACAGGGATATAATATATGGATGTGTAAGGCCAAAATTGTTGGGTTGTTAAACAATAATGGTGAAAAAGGTGCTAATGACTTTCATTATTATGTGAAATAATGCTTTTTTTTTTTTTTTTTTTTTGGCTCACTTTTTTCATTCACCTGGCGTTTTTAGCACTTTTAACGTTTCTAAAACAGTGTTGTCTGAGTCAGAGCTAAGAAACATGCTGAAGTAGTAGGATCTAGTGAGTAGGGTAGTGAAAGATCGTGAATGCCATTTGACACTTCACTGGCTCAATATTTTCACCGAAAAGTGAATAGAAGCTCTTATTTTATTTACTTGCTGTTTGTGAGATTTGAGCTTATCTGTAGTCCAGCAAGCTTCTGTTATAAAGCGGTGTAATACTTTCTTGGAGTGAAGGTAAGAAGGGAGATTTGACCATATGCTTATTAAATTTCAAGAAGGAGGAGTTATCCTTGGATTTCTGCGCTGACTTGAATAGATTTTGAGACCACTGGGAATATGCATAAGAAAATCCTTCTGCTCAAAATTAACAAAGTAGAATGCCTGACTCCTGGTCCCTTTCCCTGTTTTGCTCCATCTGCCCTCCAGAACAGACTCCTGGGAGGTGAGCAGTATTCTGACTTTATGATGACTTGCAGCAAGATTTGCACGACGCTATCTGTGTGTGTGTGCCCCAGGCGGTGTTTATTCTTTTCATGTAATTTACAATATGCTGCAACGATTCTGTAAAGTCAGGAATCATTCTAAACGGAAGGATTAAGAGCTAGGTTTACAGGTGGAAGAGATACAGATATATAACCATGTTTTATAATCTATTAATTCCCTTTCAGTGATGAGTGTAAATGTTAATGTGCTGACATAAAATCCATTGACACTGAGACACACTGTTAAAGATACCATATAGGTAAATTCTTGATTTTATAGTGTGGTCCACAAGAATTGACTAGAAGGTGTTTCAGGGAGAGCGTATGTAAGGAAGGGTATGGTCTCATTAGAAACAGTTTGCCAACCAGATTTTAACCATGCCAGTAGACCAAAAATGTGTTAAAAAAAGTAGATGCCAATTTGTTCGGTATAGTTGAAAGTGGCTTTTTCAGTTTTCAGTTTCTCCCTTTGATACAAGGCAAGTGCTGCTGAAGACAGTTTAACAAAAGGAGCATAAATAATGGGGAAATAGACAAAATAACATTAATATACAACATACTGCAATCTGTTTTATTTAAGGATGTGGCTTTATAATCAAGGGTCAGAGGGGCGGAAAAATGTTAAAAACAGCACCAGAAAGGGACAGAACTATGTTATATTGTATATCTAATACAGTCCTGAACATAGTGTTGCTGCAACACAAAAAGCAGCTGTGATTTAGAAAATGGTCACGTTTGAAATGTCTAGATCCCAGTTTTCCTTTTTCTTTCATCATTGCACTCAGCATAGTAACAAAAAATAGCTCTCATGATGTCATAAACTTTACTGAAGAAAGCAGTGTCTTTCTTGAATTATTTATTTTACATAAAACATTTATAAAGTGCTACCAGACAACATATAAGAGCAGTATAATAAAATCAATAAGCATTAAAATCAGAATGAATTTGGGCACCTCATACATTTTGTGGGATTATTCTTCAACTGTGCCCTGTATGAGGCTACAAAACACCTTTTCTGCCATCCTTGATCCTGTGGCCTCTCTGGGGAGGCTCTCAATATTTGAACAACGTTTCTGGTCTGTCAGCCAGTTCCTAACTATTGCCAAGGGACTGTTTCCCAGCTAGGAGCTGCATGTCATGGTTTGTACTGGCCTTACCATTCTCCCCCTCTGCACTTCCAGTGCCTTTCCCATGCTGTTGAGCACCAGTATTTTTGCAGAAGTTTGAAGTGTAGCACAGAGTTGGCTGACTTGGCCCGTGAAGCACTGTCCCTGCGGTTGGGGATCTCCCTGCTGCTGCTATAGTAGAGCTTTAGGTCCCATAAACTCCCTTGGAACAGCAGAACAAGGACCAAGGAAATGACCCATTGCAATGAACAGTGATCAGTAAGCTCAAGTTTGGAAAGATAGTAAATTCTGCATGTAAGAAATAAAAAGCAGCTAGGGAGTTCAAGTAATGTGGAAAGGCGATAAGATGGTTTTTGCTCTTCCTGAATAAATACGTTTGTAGTTATCTGAATTAATAATGTCACACAAATACGGCATTTCTGTGAAATGACAGTATTACATAAAGCATATAAGTGTAACATAAATGACCGCTTTGTTTAAAAGCTGACTGCATATGGACAAGGTTGAGGCACTGGACTTTGCAATTCGATCATTGTCACATACACAAAAGCTTTGCAGCATACACTCTGGTGTCATATTTCTGTCACAAAATTTATTTTTTAAATTGCTGAGTGATAGTTTTGCTGTGAGGTGGTGCTGGTGCGGCCAAATACCCCTTTGAGAGTGCTGCTTGTCTCTTCATGTAGTTCTCAGGTGCATCTCTGCAGTTTATCTTTTGGTGAGACTCGTACCCTGGTGAGGTAGGTTATCATCCTACCAGCTCTTGCTGTGCTCAGTATTTCTCATCTGCTGTGTCATCTGTTTGTTTCAGAGTGATCTCTCTGGGTTTCCTGAATTAGTACAGCGTAGTTCCCCTGAGGCAGTATTGGTTATTGCCGGCTGATAAGCTGTCAATAGGTTTCCCAATAATAACCTGTCAGATGCTCTGTGCTCTGGTGTGATTTCTTGGCATATAATTTGTTGGTGGGGGTATAATAGTTCCCATCTAGTTTCTAGACAATATCAGCCAACAGATGGTCCTCATACTCGTACCTCTTGTTCTTGGTAATCCTGTTGGTTCCAGATCACAATCACAATTAAGTATCTGGAAATAATTGATTTATTTTTTTTTATAGAGTCTTTAGGTCAGCTGCTGAGGGGAAAAAAATCTGGCAGAAAACTTACTTTGATTTGGAGCAAATCTTAACTATTTATTTTCTCATCTCCATGAAAGAGGGGAAAATTGAACAAAGCATATCATTCAAACTTAAATGAGCACAAAAAGACAACTGCTGCTTCACTACTTTTCCCACAAGAACTTGAACTTGCATGTCTCAGAAAATTGACTGTAAGGCCAGGCAATAGAGTTGCTTTCTTTCAGATGCAGGGGGTTTTGTTTGGTATGGTTTGGTCTCAGTAAATATTTACATATTTTGTACTAACCGAAGGAGTATGAGCAGCAGAAGCTGAGAGCACACAGACAGAGGCTGTGTATGGTTTTGGCTTGTGGAGTGAGAAATGAAGGTTCAGATTTTCCTAAGCAGAGAAATACACTGAATCTGGCCTTGCGTTGCTGTTACTGGACAATGCTGCTGACAACTCCACTGTCAAGTTAGAAAATTGATCTTCAAAAATGTTTTTTTCACTCTCCAAGCCTGTTTTGATGGGTTTCTCACAAATTTCCTATTAATTTTGGCCCATGTAGTCTTGAGAGGCCCAGATTAAACCTTCAGGTAAATATCTTGGATAATAATTTAAATTTTGCATATGTGTACTTGCTTGGGTTTTGTTGTTATGTTGTCCTTTTTAAAGGGCATTGTCTACATGACAGTGCTCTTCAGCAGCAGGCAAAAATATGTGGTTAAAGTGATGTTTTGCCAAATTTTGCAGTTTGTAAGTATATTAAAGACTCAACAGATAAAAAATTTTAATTGTACAGGAGGTATTTACTTTCAGAATTGCAACACTCACTGGTACTGGTGAATGTGCTTTGTGCATTACAGTAAGAAGCCTAATCTGCTGATTTTTCCATAGAGAGTTTTGCTGGGCTGATCAAAATGTACTGGTCTCATGACTAAACTGCTAAGGCACCTAAAAAGCTTCTAAGACTTCATAGAAAAGCCACTCTAGTGTACGACTGTTGCATGTTTTTGCATGCAGGCTTACCAAACTGTGAGTTTTTATTGTTGCAGCCTAACTGTATCTGTAGCAAATCAAACAAGAGATCTGCTTGCTTTAACTAGAATTTGTAATACAGCAAAGCCCTTCGCATACCTGTTGATCTCGGGTAAGACTAAAAATGTTGGAGTGGTAGAATTCTACTTAGAATCAGTTTTTATCCATTTAAGAACTTGCCAATAGTCAGATATTTCTACAATTGAGCCCGTTCTTCCTTTCTTTGCAGAGGAAAGACTCCTTCGAGGAGGCAGGAAGAGTTTTGCGTAAATGAGGCAGGTTGCAGTCTTCTAGATGGGCAGAATTTTCGCCAGAGCTGCTCCACATATTTGCTTTCTGCGTTCACCCTGTCCCCAGCACACATACACCTCTGTATAGCATGGGCAACACCAACCAACTCCGCCAGGTCACTACGTGTCATGGGTCTCTCACCAGTAACCAGTACCCTGACAAGAAGACTCAGTGGCTCAGTTTGGGTAAAGTTCTGAGACTTCGTTAGTGATCTCGTGGTTTCTGATTACTTGAGATCTTCAAGATCTGCTTTGATGCTGGAAGTTCAGTGCCTTTAGGTGTGCACTCCCGTCACAAAAACAGTAGAAGTCCTTTGACTGAAGTGGTTTGTGGCAAAGTGCGTCTTGTTTTTACAAATCTAATGTCATCGAAGTGGTAGATATGATTCAGTGATGGAGGATGGGTCAGTGGATATTATGTATCCTGGTGGAATACACAGTTTGCAAGTAGCAATATTGAAAGCTTTTTATCAGCTTTTCCTGTCAGGCTTTGCTAGTACACCAAGTAGAGTCTGCCCACGTGGGACGATGGACATGTGTCTGTTTCTCCCTTCTTGAAAGGTGGTGGGTACTACTGGTTTGTGTCAAGTACTCTGGGCTAGGTGGGACCCAAAACTGGCACCTGAGTTTGTGAAGGAAAAAAAAAAAAAAAAAAAAATGGAACACCCCCCCCCCCCCCAACCCAAACCCCAGATTTCCTTATTTTTTAAAGGAGCTGTTTTATGGGTTTATATCTTGTATTCTCATTGCTCAGATATTTCTAGATTTAGCACATTAGCCTGTCTTGTGAGGATTAAAAGTGGGGTTAATTTTTAGAGCTAACTTAACAGCTATTTGTTATTTTTAGAATATTTATTCTAAATAATGTCTTGTTATTTTTGAAATTTGTTCTTTGCCAGGTTCTCTGGTTCAGTTATAGCCTTGCGGCTGGTTGCAAGGCAAATGCTTTGAAATGTACTGAAATAATAACTAGAATAATGACAAATAATTTATCATCTGGATTTGGTTTGAGTTTTGTTGATTTATATTTATTATTATTATTATTTTTAAAAATAAGCCTGTCTGTTCTCTGAAACGAATACATAGTATAGAACTATTACCCAATTAAAAGAATCATCTGGCTAAAAGTTAAATATAGATAAAGTGCTAGCCAGTCAGTGGACCTGCCGTTCTCCTGAATGCCCCAAACTGTTTCATGTAGTATTATTCTCTGCCACGCATTGTTCAGTTTTGTACGCAGTGCCCAGATAAGCAGGCAGGGATGGCTTTTCTCTAGGCGGTAGCATAGGACTGCTGTAATCTATGAACTCAGCCTATGCATGCCTCCACGTTGCTATTTGTTCTTCTTACTACTGCTGAGCAAAGCGTGGGAGTGCAAAACGGGATGACAAGACAGCATTGCTGAGCAAGGTCACCTGGAGCTCACATTTATGGCTAAGCAAGCTACTTGCTCTTGACTAAACTCCTGGTGAGTTCACTGCCTTGAAGAGTAGGTGGCCATGGCAAAGACAAGATTTGCTTGCTTACTTTTGGTAAGAGGATAAAGGTGATGCTTCATGCCTGAGAAGAGACAGAAGCAGTGAATTCTGTCTTGGAAAGCTTTTATGCTTATTCTTAAGGTGGCAAAATTCAGTTTTGCATGTACTGTATGGAACCGACCATATGACGATGATACTTTAGATTTAATTTTAGTAAGTTATGAGGAATGTGGAGGTGATAACTTTGAAAGAAGTGATCACAAGTGATTTGGTTTAAATTACATGGAAGGATGTACATAAACTTCTAAGTAATTTCAGAAGGGAAGAATTTGAGAAACATATCAATTAAGGATCAATTAAATGAACTGAAGAATTTAGGGAATTGAAAAGTGCTTTGGAACTTCAATTTAAAGAAATTCCAAGGTGCTTTGTGAAATTTGCAACCAAGGACCTAATTACAGAGCATTGGGTGCAGTTACTACAGAGATAATTTAGGGCCAAAATTAAGGGATGCAACCCATAAACAATCATGTTCATTGCGTACCCCAAAATGATAATTAAGCTAATGCAGATCTGGTGGGAGAACAAATGTGCATAAATTTGCTTTGAATAAATTCAGGTTGAAAACTAGCTATTGAGATTCTGGCACAACTCTCCAAAAGAAGCATCAGGAGACAGAACATCCAAATGGGAGTTACAGTGGAGCCCAATGTACTGTTCAAATGTGTTACCTAAAAGGAGGGTGTAAGCTGGGGCTGTAAACCATATATGAACTGTAAGCTGCCTCTGGTGGTTTTCTGCACAATATTGTATTGTGCAGTGTAGGTTTACCCTCAAAATGTGTTTGTCACAAGCCTGCTGTACTGTTTCAAGACTCCCATTGACTATAAATAGGCTTTGAATGATGTCCCAAAGCAGCAAGTGGGGTTTAATTTGCATAGGTCCGACTATCTCAGCTGAAGGTACTCCTTATTCTCCATTTCTTGCACAGTAAAGCCTAAGAGAAAGAAAAGTCTGGTTACCACTATCTTATGTGTATCACCTGCAGTTGATATTTTTAAAAAGAGAGGAAGAACACAGGCATAGAAACACACAATTTGTCTCTGACAGTTCAGTCCTAGGGAAGGCTGTATATGAGTGTGGGAGTGAACAGGGAAAGAAAGGGGGACCTGAGGTCCTGCCTTCCCTGGTGCCTCACTTGCTTCCTCTTCAGCATTCAAGAAACTCTATACCTCTGACTTTTGTAACACTGATCTGAAAACTTACTTTAAATGAACAGTATTTTAAAGGTAAGCCGGTTATTTTATAAGAAAATAATGTAAGCCTAGAAGTGTGAGGTCATATATGTATTTTTTTTTTTAATTTCAAAACCTCTCTAATAGTAAGCGAGAAGTAGTCCCATTACAATAAGCAGGATTTGGCATTGACTTAAATTGAGTAATTTGCTTAGCTGATGCATAGAAATATCCAGAGTCCCAGTGCTTAAGAAATCAGAATAATATATCCTGTACCCCCTTCACGTTTTATATTTTTGGAACCCAGGGGTTATATATTTTTCAAACATATTTGAAATCAAATCTAAGAAACAATATTAGCAAAGCTACTATGCAGGGTATAACACTCAGAAGAGAGAGAACATTTGAAACTATTAAATTATTATCTACAGTAGCACCCAAAATATTTTAGCTAGGTCTATGAGAACGTTGAAATTTGCTTTAAGGGCTGTATAGTTAAACACTTTTTAAATGCACTACTTAATTTTTTCTCACATTGTAATTCATTGTTGGCCTTTTCCGCAATGAATTGTTGGGATTAACCAATAAATCAGCAGAAAAGACATGCCAATTTCCTCAACAGTTGACAAATTACAGTGTGGGCAAAGTACTGTATGTTTTATTTATATTTTTTTAAAATTTATTTCATGAGGAAGGCTGACAATCAGATGCCCCCAAAATGTGTTAGTTTTATTTGGTAACATTGCATTTAATTATATTCCACTGTTTCTCAAGTAGCATTTGTAAATGTATTGCTAATGGTCATTACCGGTATTAAAGTAACATTTTCCTTGATTTGTGAATATTTGCTTAGAAAAAATAGTATTATTTGGGAATATAAGATTTGTAATTACAAGGTTTTTCTTGCTAGAGCTTCATTTTAATAGAAGACCTTTGTCTTGGGTGTATTTTTTTCAGAATAAATAAAGCAGAACTTTGGGTTTGAATACTGTAGTTCTGAATTATTTAAATATTTGCATTCTGGTTTCCACACATTCATTATTTCCTAATGTTTTGGGATTGTAGTTGTGCAGTCAAACTAGGGACAGTATCTGCCACGTACAAATCCTGTATCTGTATTTCTAAATGGGTACTTAGCAGGTCACTCCTAAGCAGCACTTGCTGTGTGTGAGAAATAGTGATAAATAGCCATGCAAATTAGACCCTTAATTTTGCATTACCTTGGATTTCTCAATTCTTAAATATCATTGTCTGCAATAGTTAAAACAATACTTACAATATCATGGCTTGTCAGGAGCGTAGTCTCTTTTGCCTTTATCATAACAAACCTATTGTTTAAGACAAGCTTTTGTTAAGTGCTTAGAAAGTGCCAGTAGAGAGAAAATGTTCCTGACCTTGGCCATGTACTACACCCTCTGAAATTGTATTAGCTTTTATACTGCATGATGTATGAGCCGCCTTTTGAGATCTAGGGGTCTGGAATATAATGCTGAAAAACAACCATTCACGTGATCCATTCAATATTTAAGGTTGGGCACGCCAAAAAGACGGCAACGTTGGAGCGTATCGCAACATGGCAGCCCCGAAGCTGCCGTCCGTACCCGGGGAGCTTCCCTGGGGCACGGGGATGGTCCCGCGCAGCATCTGCCTTGTAGACACCATCGAGACGTCTCCCTTTGGAAGGGACGCCCGGCCCGCGGGAGGGAAGGGTCTTGTACGAACTGCGGTGTGCCAGGTCTGTCGAAATGAGGCAGATGCCCCGTAGCCACCGCCCGGTCCTCAGCTGCTGGCTGTGCACAGGCCTGAATCTGCTCCCCTGGGGGACACAGTTACGAGGGTGGAAATGGGATCCTGTCACAGAAGAGGTGAAACGTCCCAGGAGCGACGGGGATGCTGCAATGACCAAACCCCAAACGATAACAGTAAATCTCCTGTGACTGAGCAAGATCTGTAATTGAAACAGAGCTTCTGCTTTCTAATGACTCCTGTGGGGAAGAGGTGCAGGTCCCCCCGGTGCCTGTGGAGGGACGAGCACAGGTGGGCGAGGGAGAAGGCTGGCAGAGAACATGGCTGCCTCTTCCACCTCCCTGTCGCGGTGCGCGGGGAGGCTGACCCTGCCCCCGTCTCTGCCTTTCAGTCAGCATGCATTTTTGCATGTATGGGTGGCATCGTAACTTTCTAAAGCTCTGTGGAAGTCGAGGGAGCTCACCTTATTCCAGGGCCATGGCACCGGTCCCATCCCACCGGCAGGGCGCCAGGCAGCCCCCACGTCCCCGTCACCCCTCGCTGGCTTTGCATAGCTGGGGAGGGAAGAGGCAGTGCTTTGGGAACACTGTGCTTTTTCCTGCTGCCTTTTGTTAAAAATTATTTGATCTTCAGGTATGATCTCTGTGAAAAATGGTGTAATTTCTATATTGCTGCGTGACAAAGTCATTAGCCTGCTTCTGGGCAGGGAATGTTCTGGGAAGGGTGAAGACCTTGTGGGGAGCAAAGTGGAGATGGCAGTCCTGAGGAAGTACTTACAGCATCTGTTTGCATGTTAAAACTGAATTTCTGTTTACTCATTTAAAACCCTCTAGAGAATATGGCTAGATGTATATTATTTTAGAAACTATACATTATTTACATAGCTGTGACAAACACGCTCCCGATTTAAAATGAAACTGTGCTGCTTGTTTAGGTACCAAGTAAAAATACCCCGCTACGTAGGAGGAAGTATAGCTAATGAAAAGCATCAGTGGCGGTCAGCATGTTTGTGGGAGGGCGACTGGTTTGCCTCTGAAGCTACAAGACTTGGTGGTAAGATGCCAGTAGACGGAGTCATGTGGATACAAAGCAAGTTCTTGCGCTATGAAGATGTCTGCCATACTGGCATTAATTAAAGTATAGTTAAGGGTAGAATAGTGTGAATTAACAGCACTTTGGCTTTACATCCAAACTTTAAATGATCAGCTAAACTCTCTGTTGTAAGAAGCTCTAGCTGTGTTTATGTATTATCATCAAGGTGTATGAAACTTGTCTGTTTGGATATAAGTATATCTCAACTTTTAAAATTTAGCTTACTTACATAATCCGAAAAGTGCGATAGCACCATTCAAGCTTTTTATTATACTTTCTGTAACTAAAGTCTGAAAATCTTGGGGACGCAGTTTTACAGTTCATTGCTATTGGTAGTTGGGCTGGCTCGGGTGGCTTCCAGGACGGGCTGATCATTCCCGTTCCCTCTGCTCCCACAGCTTTCTGGGGTGCTCTTCTTCAAGGGAACACTTGCACTGGTTAAACACAGCCTCGCAGGCGGCTGAGAAGACAAAGACCTTGCGCTTTGGGGTGGGGAAGGGGAAGACTGCTTGTGCCAGCCTTGCCAGCACAGCCTCAGGCTTGGGAAACTTCATCCTCCTCCTCAGCTTCTGCCCTGGCTTGCATGTTTGCCATTGAATTCAAGGCTTATAAAAATGTTTTATTTGTTACAGTACAGCAGTATTTCACCTAATAGTTTCTTTTTGTCTTTCGCCAATGTTTCAAAATGAAGCTTCGGAAAACTGTTAGGGAGGGAAAAGGAAGGTTTCCTTTCTTTATGTATTTGTTTCTGTAGGCACTCTACCTCTTTCATAGTGTGAAAATATTATTTACCTGTCTTAAGAAGGTTGTAAGGGAGAGCCTGAGAAGTTGGCATTCAAATATGTATTGGAACAAAATGGTCTTGGGAGGTTACTTTAATTTTGGTGGTAGTTTACAACCACTTCTGGAATCACTAGTTTGGCAATACTTCCTTCTTTTGTAAACAAAATACAGCTCATAAAAGCATCATACCATATAGGAATATGCAATACATACAATACATCTTTCTCTTTTGCACCACTAGTAATACATGATGAGATACGTAATTTGTATAAACAGTCACAGATGGAGCTTCAGTTTTACTATTAGGATATCTCATAAAGCGCTAATTACTTGGCTTAAAGGAAAGCACTAGGGAAAAAAAGTGGATTTTGTGCATCAGAAAGATGGAATCTGAATTGAAGTTTCTGTTTCATAATTACCTACACCTTCATTTTGGTTTGGGCCATGCCATGACCCAAAACCCTCTGAAAATAAAGGTTTCAATTTACAGACTTCAAAAGCTGTATCTGACTTTCTGTTTTCCCACTGATAAATTTACATGAGGCAATAATTTAAATAACCTGCCAATTTTAAGGTAGCATTTGAGTATTTTTCTTGCTGTGAATATTACTGGCAGAAAAGAGATTCTTCCCTTGCCCCTTATTTCCCAACATGCCCAACATGTCAGAAATGAGCTCCTGACAAAAATTTTAAAAAGTCTGTCTCCCCAAAAGTGTGCATGTTAGGACAGGACCCAGGTTTGTGATCCTGAAGAGTGAACTCAAAGAAAGATCTGTATTTACTGTTCTTTTTCAAGTCAAAGGTCTTTATAAGGGATAAAGGTCTTTATATGTGGATAATTTAAAACTAAGATAATGAAACTTCTGTCTCAAATTGTGCAAGTGTCTTGCTCTAATAAATTTGTCTGCTGATAGTACTAGCAGTCTTTTGACTGTCTGAAAAAAAATGATTCAGATCACCCACAAAGCCTACAACTCATTGCTAGGATTGAATCTTCTCATCCAGTGGGGCCATCCTAAAACACCTCAAACGTTTTGTAAATAGGTTTTACAGTAAAACATCCTTACTTGCGGGTGGTAGAAGCAAGTTACATTTTTATTTCAAGGCTTAGTTGGGTTTTCTCTGGCTGATGAAGTTTGGATAAAAAGCCTTAACGTTTCAAGAATTCAACCTGCTTCTGGTATTTGTCCTTTCATACTTTCAATTCTCGATTGCTGGACTCTTTTGATTAGAAAGAATACGTACGTATGTGTGCTAATAATTTTATCTAGGGATTAATAATTGCTGTGGAGATTCATTTAGGAATAATGATGATTTGAAAAACATTAATTAACCAGTCGGGTTGAGAGCATTGGCTAGCAGCACTAGATTTCCAGGCCTTTGATTTCTTACATGTACTTTTGTTCTGTGAATCTACATTTTTCTGCATCTAACTCTAATTAATCTTTAATCAATTTTTCTCTCATTTCTAACCCTTTGCTTTTAGAATTCTGTGGTCTTGTTCTGTTTATTAAATAAAGGTTCCTTTCCAAATACAAATGTATACTGAAGAAAATTAAGGCAACACTTAGAATGAAGTGAATGATGCAATTTTAGGGTATTTAATTAATACTAGGACACTTGAAACAATGTCCTGAAATGAATGGGGATTGCTGATGAGTTGGTTTATATTTTATTTTTTGATACTATCCTACTTCTCCTAAGGGGAAAAACATTTTTTTGTTCTTAGTCCAACGTTTGTCTCAAGAGTAAGCATAATGAGCATCTGAGAGTTGACTGTAGGTGAAATGCTGTGACATGCCAATGACATTGTCATTAAAAAATATTTTAATGAGAACAGGAAACAGAAGGGGGAGAAAAACCCTGTAGGCTCTGATGCACTGTTAGCTGCCAAAAAGTACAAATATTTACTTTGGAGTGTGGTGGTATGTGTGTGTGTGTATATATTCTTTCCACAAAATAATCTTTAAAGAGGTGCCTAAGTTTTTTTGCAATGAGATAGAAGTAACACAGAACATATGGGTAAAGCAAGACTTTGAGTTAAGTGACATGAGCTGCTCCTGTTCTTTGTACTGCTGGAAGCAGAAGACTCTCAATAGTAGCTGTTTTTAACCATTCTGACAGTTTCTTAAAATACTATGCCATTGAGAGGAACTGGGAAGTGTAATGTGCTGAATTTCAATATGCATTTGTATCACCTTCTTGTTTATAGCAGCAGAAGCTATGTCATTAGAATGAAAATAAAAAGTTAAAAAAACCCAGTAAGAAACAGACAACATCAGCTGATCTCTCCCAGGTGGGTCCACTTATAAAACTACAGCAATATCTATCAGTAATTTCAGTTATCCATACTTTCGTTTATTTGACTAGTACCAAAGCAATTCAGATTTAAAGTGTTGGGGAGTACAAGCTAGATAAGTAACAAGACTAAATAAAAAAAAACCCCTTGTGTTTGCATAAGTCCATGCTTTCCCTCCAGCGCATCGACCATTTATATGAGGTGTGTTTTAGTCTAAGACATGAGCACTGTAAAAGCATACCGGGTATACATGGCAGAATGATCACCTTTCCCAAAAAGGCTGAAAGTAAAGACTCAATTCTTCCCTTCTGTGGTAAGTATATACTAGTGTATGAATCACGGAATTTTTAGTGTCAGGTTAAAGCTTGGGTCTGCATAAGTTACTCATAAAAGGCCACGTAAGTGGAAACGAACGGACCGGCCGGTGCAGTAGCAGGCGGGCACCCTTGGGGCTGGCTGGGGCAGTGCCTCCTGTGCCACCCAGCAGTGCTGGTACCAGAGTGGGGCAGAAGCAGAAAGCATACAGGCTGCAAAACTTGTTGCACTACGTTATGTTAAAGCCGATGAGGCCTTAGAGCTGCCTGCAAAAATATTTTTAATTACAGAAAAATAAATGTTCAAAGTCATATAAGGGAAGGCAAAGAGAAAAATATCTGTTTAAACCTGCTTCTGGCTGTTGGCTAGTGTGTATACGCCTGAAATTTTTGTTTGAAATCAGTCAAGACGTTCTATAAACTTTTGCAATGTCATCTCAGCCAGTAAGAGCCCGAGAGAGTAATTCACATGAGTGAATATTTTTTGTATATCTCAGAACACTTATACAATTAATCATTCCCTTGAAAAACGTTTTGAATTTTTGC
The DNA here is from genome assembly GCF_929443795.1 of Astur gentilis. NCBI lineage: Eukaryota > Metazoa > Chordata > Aves > Accipitriformes > Accipitridae > Astur > Astur gentilis. The sequence goes on from NC_064896.1 coordinate 22,536,325, forward strand.
CAGTGCTTATATTGGTACAGAGCCAGTGCAGAAATAATTGAAGGGTCCTTATGTGTAAAAATTGTAATATGTAATAGAATTTGGGAATGAGCGAAAGGTCTGGGTTCACATTGCAGTGATGTCATCCCAGAGCTACGATACTGTGTGAGAAGGGGGGCTGCAAGCTAGAACAAGACAGAAGAAAATCCCTCCCCCCTCTTTCTCTTTTCAACTGTTGCCCTGATGGCTCAAATGCTTCTCTTCCACACTGTAATTGAAATCTGAAGCCATTCTTGTTCCAGTCTTTAAATGCAACAAAGAAGGAGATGTGGAAGCATCTTGTGTAGCAGGGTATTTGGATCAAAATAGTAATTGATCTTGGGCTTGGATACTAATAATCTGAATGGGTAAGGACATCTTCCTTCAGTAATTTCCCTTCCACGCTGAGTAGGCAGGGATCCTAAAGTTCTAGTAAGTATCAAAGAACCACTGGAATCAGTCCCTGACAGTAACAAACCATTTAAAATAAATGAGACTTGCATAACTCACTTCAAGCACCCACAAAAGCAAGTTTCATACAGATGTCTGTCAGCTGTCTCAGCCTTATCTGCCAACTCAGTGTCTTGGTTGCCCTTTCAACACCACTCATAGTTCTGCTGTAAGGTCACTTAAAATGGAGACTGACAGCATCATGCCAAACTACATTAGGCAAAAATTAGGACATGAATAATTTCACCCCAGAATATTTTTTACTTGTGCCTTTGGGTGGATATATAATAATAAAATTATAATTACAGAAGAATAACCTCATAAAATCCTGACTGAGTAATATATTGGTTGCTTACTTTAAAAGAAAGTCCTAACTACATTTTATCTAGAGAGGGACAGAGGGAATAGAAAGGTGTGCCTAGTTTTTAATGTCCTTAGTGCAGTGTCCTGAGTTCTGTTGGTTTCTAATATTTTTTTAACTCAGAAATATATTTAAATGAAAATCCATTAGGTAGAACAATTTTCATAGCAGAAATAATGACGTGTTTTCTTCAGTCTCTGACCTTACAAGTTGTGCCACAGGGAGATTTTACCTTTTTAAACAAATCAAGTATTTCTGTGCAATGAACTAGCTCTGAAGGGCTGCAATTCATAACACATAATTGTACTGGAAGAGTTAAAGGCAACTTATTTTTGCTTTATCTCGGCAAATAAATACTAGAATTTATTAAATATAAATTGTCCAGGGGCAAATGCTCCACATATGGAGGAAATGGCATTTATCCTGCAGGTGCAGAAGATGCATCCTCCACCTTCCCTGGGCACCAAACTTCACTGGTTAGCAATTAAACCTGAAAACAAGAAACTGTAGGACAAGATGCCATGGCAGTGATCAAAAGGGGGAAAAAAAGAAAAAAGAAAAAAAAAAGAATAAAAATAAAAGGTTTCTTCTCTACGGTTACAGGGCGGGGGGCAAGGGGGGCGTGAGCTAAAGGTATAAAAGGGTTTATATTTTAAGAAGGGTTTATATATTATGTAGTGTTTGGAAAGAGTTCACAGTACTGAAGATTCAGCATTTCTTGATCCTTTCCCTGTCCTTAAGTCTTGGGTTTGTGTAAGGACGATCAGTTCATTCCAACTTTGACATTCAAATTGGCTCAAATCCCCAGCATCCAGAGGCTACATTTCAGAGTTACTTGCCATTCGGGATACCAGTTAAATGCACCTCTGTTAGGGGTTGAGGTTTTGGTGATTTTCTGTTTTACTGTTGCTTTGTTTGTGAGTGTGGAATCAATATTTTCTCTAGAGATCATTCCACAAAGTTCTTGCAGTTGAGGGAGGGGGGCTTGTTTGGGGGTTTTTTGTTGTTATGATTGATAGCTGTTTCTGCATCTTGTCTGATTAAATTAGGGTATTTTCAAATTAGTGCCTTTAGAATCAGAATATTTTAGTGACAACATTTCCCACTAATATGAATCAACTGAGTTTTCATGTGCAATATGGGTAGTGTAATATTGATAGTGTTGCAGTGATGATGATCTAGCAGACAAAGCAAGCACTCCACTGGAAATCAAATAACCTTTGAGTTTGCAGTCCTAGGCACCAAAACTGTCACTGGTGTGTTCAGGTAGGAGAGGAGATGGTTGTACATAAGCCAGACTGCTGATGCTTTCCAGCAGAGGAATTTAATGGTTCTATCAAAATGTTCAAAGAGGAAAGATGAAAAAAAAAATCTTCGGTGCTGCAGTTTTGCTCTCATCTGAGAGCTGCAAAAGTGTACTGATTTGGACTAAGATCAGTGTGATTGACTTGGAGGCTGTCTGATTAGAACTTGGATACCAATTTTAACTAAATTGGTTTAGAAACCAATTCAGGTCTATAAACCACATCAAGCTAAATCGACTTAAGGTTCTCTTAAACTGATTTAAAAGAGACTGCACTAGGGAGTTGCACAGATTTAACTAAATCTGTTTCTAAACCACTTGAGCTAAGTCAGCGCTCATACCATATATAAATCAGCCTTTAGATGTAGAAGTTAAAAGGTCCATATTTTATAGTTGTTCACTTTGTTCATTTGATTCGGCTAGATCTATGTACAAATGTTCACTGTACACAACTATTTCATTAGCAGTTAGCAGCATGGAACCGGAGTCATAATTTTCTTTTCTTTAAATCGAACCAATATTTGGAAAAGGAGAGATTCGAGATGCATATAACAGTGCTTTCTGCTGAAACCTTTAGAAGGATGAAGAGACACTGGATGATAATGAAATTGTATTTTGAGCTTTTTCCATAAAATGAAGTAGTCATTCTAGTGTGCGAAATACTATAATTATAAAGCAATTTGCCACCCTTAATGGGAGGACTTTTATTTCATAAAATATTAACAAAATATAATATCGGTGCAATAGGTTAGGAACAGTCTTATTTTCTCCATAAAAAGTCAATTTGTAACCACTGCAGACTGTCTTTCTCAAGATGACTATATTAGGGTAACTGATCCTTTTATAGAAATATCAAAATAGAAGCATTAAAATAATCACAACATATGTCTCATTTACCTTTCCACTTAGTAATCAAATATTTTTCACTGTCTGCCTCTCTAATTTAGAGGCCGGTGGTGTTTCTGCAGATGATTGGCCAAGGGAAGTGGCATTTAATGAGTGCCTAAAAAAAGTAAAAATGTTTGAGACAAAACTACATTTAAGAAGGGTTATCAGCTAGATAACATGGACCTATCTCCCAGCTTGCCTAAAAAAAGCATTTGTATTAGGCTAGCAAGTAAGGAAAAAATCAAACTTCTTTTTCCACGGTGAAGCAAGAGGAAGGAAAGTGAGGGAGCATCTGTAATTACAGGATTTCAGCTCTGATCTGGGCAGCTGCAAAGCATATGTATCATATGAAGAACAAAGGACTGGAAATGGCAAAATTAACCAAGCCCTAATGGAGTCACTCTTTCATTTGCTCTCTTTGCTACTATTTTTAATTAACCAGTAGATTTCCTTTTATTTTTTCTTTCCTTTTCTTTTTTTTTATTTGCTGCTGTTACTGTTCCAGTGTCCACTCAAGCAGAGCACAAAGTCGTTAATCATATTCATTTTGATAGTGCTTCAAGATCAACTAAGAAATGGAACTCTCTAAAAGATTATGAAGGAAACCACTTGAGCAGAATGATAAGTGCCATTTTTTTCCTAAAATAAATGAGAATCCTCCCCTGTGCTCATCTTAGCTAGTGTGTTAGCTAGGTAGAAAGGTAGGGAAATGCCAGGAGAGACAGAACAAACCGTTCAGTTAGCAAAGAAGGATCAGAACTGAAATGTGAACCACCTCTTTCTCCAGCTTCCCAGCCTGTCTGATCAGTCACTAAAAATGAATACAACAAACCTTGTTACAATATATAATTGTTGCCATGAAGTTGATAAGAGATATTTGGTCTGCCTCTGCTCTGTTCACGATGAGAACCTGTGAGGGCTAAAGCTTGTATGTTTTATGAAGCTAAAGGGCCAGGAAATTGTCCTTTCATTTTAACAGTTTATATTCATTGGCTTCAGTTGCACCAGTTTATACTAAAGATAATCTGGATCCTGTGTCTGGTAAAACAGAGTCTCGAGTTCTGTCCAGTTTTTCCACTGACCCAGAACACTCAGGTGTGATAAAATTAGGTGGAATTAGGTGGAGTTGATGTTATCTCTGGAGCTATAAATTGTTGCTCTGCTTTTTTTTTTTTTTAATCAATAATGACTACATATTAGTAGCATAGCTTTCTCTATTTAAAACCAAACCAACCAAATAAAACCATAGGTAATCCATGGACCAGCATTTGTGTGTACTATAGAATTGTGTCCATGAGAGAACATTCACCGAACTCTTTTTTCAAATGCAGCCCCAAATCTGCTTGGCAAAATATATTTGTAAGCTTTTCTAAGTGGACTAAACCTCAGTTTTAATGATGATTGTTGGTTGTTTGCATTTAAATAATAAAGTAAAAACAAAAAAAGGAAAAAAAAAACAGCACAACAACCAGTTGAAATCTTTTCTTTCTAACTGGATTTTAAGAGTTCATTTTCTGAATAGCACAGAAATAGCTTAAGGAAATTACATTTTTCTGATTAAGGATACAATAAACATCATGAGTATTTTAGCCATTCCAATGCCATGAGGTCCCATCTTAGTGTCCTTTATGCAAGCAAAGCTTCCACTGATGTTACGTGGGCTCTACTGGGACATTAGTTGGTGTTAAAACTGGGGGATGGGATGCCAACAGTATAGCTAGCAAATGTATTTGGTCCCTAAGAATTCAGTATACAGTGTAAACTTGATTATTAGCTAACAAATCACCGCGAGCTGAATGTTTAGTCAGTCTGCCAAAGCCGCTGGTTGGAAAATCTGTATCTAGCAAAGTCATTCACACTGGAAAGCCATCCTGCATCTATTATTAACAGGGTGGAAGCAATCTTGCTTATGTCTCTATGTATGTTCACAGCTGTCTGGCAATCAGGAGTGGTGGAAAACACAGAAGAAACATGGCCTAAACTAGTTGCTTGTGGGTTGAAAAAGCAGTGTGTTGGTATTTATCCCTGTCAATAGCAGGCCTTATTAACTATTTTTAATGAATCACTACTGCTTTTACTTTTGCCATCAGCCATGACCTTCACCGTTTAGAAACACATGGTCTCTCATAAACGATGGTCTATGACATATAAACTTGAGAAGGATTCTATCACGGCTCAAACTACAATATCTATCACTAAAACAAACTGCTCATTCCAGCTGAAGAGACACTCATATATATCATGGAACCAGCCTTCCATATTTTGAAATTTACTGCCCTGCGTTGGTGCTTCTTTTTCTTGGCTTTTTTTTTTTTTTTTTTTTTTTTTGTAAGGAGGCCATGCAACCTTGCTCGCTTAATACTTTTGATAAACTTCTACTGACAAGGAACTTGATTAATGATGGTTAAAAGAATTGAATCAAGAGTAGGAAAGACAGGGCCAAAAAAGCAGACTGCTGGGCTGATGGAAACTAACGTCTCTACAGAAATATATGATGGGCCCTCCTTTTTGCCATGCCAAGTAATTACTCGCACAGACCTGTTGTAATAATTCCTATTACAGCCAAAACGGAAAAGTCAGTAACTCACAGCCCTGGGACAAGGTGAAGGCAAGGCCAGAGTAGTGTGGATCAATATTTCATTTACTCACTGAGGTTAGCTTCTATCCCTGTATCAAATTCTTTTACAGAAAGCCATGAAAGAAATGAGGTTTGCTGAAAAACACCAATACAGGGCCCTCATTTCCTTGGGGGTGCTCGTAGAGTACACGAAGCAACAAAACCTTTCAGCAAAACAATATGCACTCAAGGTCACTCATTACTTGCTACTGTTGGAAAATAAAGTGCCATTAGCCTGATATGAGTAATGTACATCAATCAACTGCAGACCAGCAAAAGTATGTTTTCAACATGGTATTGCAGCTGAAAATGAATGAACCACGTTAACACTTTCCGAACAGTTTGACAACACTGAAGAATTTTTCCTTTGGCATTATCATTTATTTCAGAGTTTCACTGCAACTCATCTCAGTAAAATCAAGCCAGAGCACCTCTGTTGTTTGCTGTGCTTTATTATAATTGAATTAATTCTCATTAAGCAAAAGTCATTATTTTGATGGGGGCAGTTGGATGCTTTCCCAAAAGCTCCTGTCTGTGCTTTACAGGACCCTCAGTATAAGGGAAGAGAAACAGATGTAAAAAGAAATGATCTATCTTGTTAGAAAAATAATTTAAAGCAATACTTGCTTAGAATATGAAACGACATTGAGGTACACAACTTCTCCTTTGCTGCATACAGCAACTCTTTTCTTCCGTAAGGAAGTTTTGAAGAAAAGGAGGACTTCAATATATCACTCAAAAATTGCATGTTGCATGGAAGGCTCCCACCGTGCTGATCTGAAGGGCAAATGGAATACATGCTTCTGAAATAGTTAAAGTACAGTGATGTTGTTTTTTTTTCTACTTCCTGTCACAGACTTCCTTGAATATTTTAAATGTCTTTCCTGTAGATTTGGGGTTTCCAGAGAAGCTACTGGGGAAAGGTGGTAACTGAATGTGTTCTGGAGCTATGTACAGGAGACCTTATGAAGCACAATCACAGTGACATAGCTACTGTGCAAAAAATAATGGTTTTTCTGGGCATCTGAGGCATCTATCAAAATGCAGGCTTTCTTGTTTGAGCTTTCTCATTTGTAAATATTTCCATGAAAACAGAAGAGAAAGTTCTTTTGTTTCTGTGCATGGTAGGGTTACAATCCTGCTTTTACTGGCTGCTTTTTGGAAAAAGTGTTCTGTGGGTTATTTATGATTGCTGGTATGGTTGATGTTTTAGACCTTTTCCAATCTTCTTGATTGTCATCTGGTCAGAAAGTTATGTTTTGTGTTATTAAAGTTCATAATTCTCTAATCTTACCTGCACCATTGAAAAATTTATATCATAGTCATGAAGGGGTTCCTTCCCAAGAACTGGCGTGTCATCCTGTTCAAACATGAAGGCATTATGTTGGCATAAAATAAACTGTTACAGATTAGGGAGAATTACTGTGTGAAGAGCACACTTTTTTTTTCCATGAGATGGTAATCTTGTCTGGCTTCCCCTCCTTTTCTCTTTCGTGGCATTCTCTTTGTCTTTCTTTAGCATTTTGAAATCACTTGCTAAATAAAAATGTTGTCTTTGTTCCAGAATCTTATCCTTGAGACTTACTGAGGCATTCAAAAATAGTTGAAGTGTTTAGGACTTTGCACTATTACTGTCTTTTGTAGTGGTGAAGATAAAGCGCTTTCCTTTTCTTGCACCATCACCTGAGATCAGACACCCAAAGCAAAGCATTCTCATCCAAAATGAGCGCTGAGCTACTTCCAGCACTGAACTCGCTTAACCCATGTGAAGTCCATGCAACACTGTAATTTGTAAGTAAACACAACCCAGAAATGATGGGCCAAGGGGAAAATGACTGATCAAAGATCACATGCTAAGTCAAAAATTGTTGTGGTCTTTCAGGTCTGGCATTTTGAAAGTTTCTGTTAAGTTTACTGCTGTTCAGTAGAGTCTAGGGTCATCCAATGAATTAATTTCATGTCTCCAGCATAAACGTATCCTCTACAGTTGTTAACAGCTTGGATAATGCTCTTAAGTTTTCTGCAGTTGTGATGTTTTGTGTTTTCATTTACCATTTGGAATTATTGGCAGTTCAGCAAATACAGTCTTAATCGCAGTTCCTTGCAGACCGTGGTGCTTCCATGCTTCCATTCAAGTAAATCAGTTGAACCACTGGTAAATGTGAGTTTGATTACATTTGGGGTTGTTTGGTTTTTTTTTTTTCCTATGGATTTCCTTCTTTTAAAATGAAAATTGTAGTAATTACAGTACTGCAGAACACTTGCCTCTGCTTCCTGTTGTTCTTCCTATGTGCTATTTCTTTCTAATGATTTAATGTAAAATGATATGCAGTGTATGAGTCCTGAGACAGTACTGCTCCCTTCTTCGTGTCTGCAAGAAGGAAAGGGAGATGAACATTTATAACTGCCTATGAAATGAAACGGATCAGTTTAAAGAGAGTCTGTCTTTCTAGTCACGTAGAGAAGCTCTCTTGGATTAAATGGGTCCACTACATTTGATTTGCTCCATGGTTTAGATGTGGAGTCAACTTTTTAAAGAGGGGGTAGTTCAGTCATAAAAAGTCTAATAATTCCTTAGAGAGATTCTTTAAAGGCACAGAGGAGAATTAGAGAACCCATCTCCTGTACTTGTAGGAGAATTAGAATCACAATTTCCTTTTTTTAAAATCCTGTCGTTGTGATTAAGTTACTTTTCAAAATCTCATTCACTACAGGTAGTAAGCCTATAGCACTGTATGGGGCTGCTCTATGCCTATGTTTCTAGAGTCCCTGAGGCCCAAGTCCTCAAAGTTATTTAGGCGACTAAATATAATTTGAAATGACTCGGTGATGTTAGTCATTCATTCTTGTGAGCCTTCTTTGAAACAGGGAGACAGTATTACCTTCATTTACTGGGAGGAAGAGGAGTGGTGAAGCATAAATAGGTTTAAAGGCATTTAGGTGCCCAGTCCAGTTAAACCAGTAGGAAATGAGCACCTAAATATCTGTGGAAGATCTAGGTTTCATTTACTATAGGGAGGATCAGCACATAGGTATTACAAATCTCTGGAGGTTTCCTATGGTTCTACTTGCAGTGAATAAATCTTTCAAGAATGTCTCACTCTGGGCCGGAGGGTCTTGTGATCGGAGGTTGAATGCTTCAGTATGTTTTAAAAGAAAATTAAATCACTCTTTCCCCCCTAACTTTCACTAGTATAAAGGAATCAAAGATTTATTTTTCTGTTTGCAAACTAGCACCCTAACTTTTGGGTTTGCTTTTTTTCCTATTTCACAAGAAAATACCCTGGTGGTTCTTGGTGTCACTGGGAACTAGGAGTCATTATTACTTTGTGTCGATGAGCACTCTTGTATAGTTTTCATAACAATAAAGTTGCATGTGGCAGGGTTACTCTTTGAACCGGAGTGTTAACTGAGAGATTGGGGTCACATCCGTCACCCAAATGTGAGGCAGTCTGCTTGCACTTATAATAAAGAACAAATGTTTGGTCTGGAGGTCAGGATTTTTGGATTTACAGTGCACTTAGTTAGATCAAGGTCTGATCCGGGGTTAAAATCAATATCACAAATTGCAGCTAAAATGACAAAGAATATGTTTCCATCTATGTTATATTTTAGGTACAGTAGTCTTAATGTATAAGTAGGTCAATTCCATTAAGATGTAATTTCATTAAGGGACCATAACTGCAACTGGAATTTGGCCACTAGATGAATTTTTTTGTCTAGAGCAACTGTAGAGACATGCGTCGCTCCTGGATGCTGCTCAGTTGGGTAGTTCTGCTTCAGAATAATAAACCCAGTAATCATACAGTGCACTCCACAAGAAAGTTTGAAGGAAATCAGTAAAAAGCATTTGTCTGCAGGGAATGCATTCTTTTTTTGAACTGTCACAAGAATACCTGTCAAAGTAGTATAGTAAAGCAGTCGAACATTTTAAAAATGCCCACTTTATAGAAACTGATACCTTCGGTTTAATGCACTTGTACAGGTACATATGCAAGGAGAGTATTTAGCAGTAGAGCCTTCAGGCTTGCTTTCAAAAGGGACATGAAAAAATTTTAGGAAGCTTCAGTTTCTGCAGTGTGGCAAATCTGAGCGTAGTTGACCATAAAAGACTTTAAAGTCTTGGAATAAGGAGCTGAAGGTGTCGTTCAGGAGAGGACGCTTTTTCTGCGTTCATGCTAGTTAAGGTGCAATGTCTGTCCCCAGGCATGGTGCATGAAGGGGTGGCAGATGAGGAGGAAAGGGGAAGTCATCTCAAAATCTTGGAAAAGGAGGAAGATTGTGGGATGGCTTTTATGTAATCCTCTGTGAGCCACGTAGAAATTTGTAGCCGAACGCGATGCCGTGTTTACAGAGGGTGTCTCTGTGTCCACTGGTGGCTGGACATTAGGTTGAAAGTCATCTGACTCTCATAAGTGCTGAGCTGGAAGAGGCTGTGTATTTCTTGCACAAACCAGAAGATTTGATTTTGGGTTTCATCCCCACTGCCCATTCCCTTAAGGGCATCAGCCAGTACCGCCATACAGCACAGAGCATAATTCGCGTTTCTCCGCGTAGAGCGCAGAGTTGGGGAGGAAATACAGCCAAAGCTATAGCCAAGTGAAGAGCTCTGGCTCTTTTTCTCTGCTGTGGGGGCCCTACAAAGCCCCAGCTTGCTGACAAGGATCTGCTGCCTGTATGTGGAGGAAGTCTGGGGAGAGAGAAGATCATAACTGGGCAACAGCTGCTCTGTATGACTTGCTTCCCTGGTAACCTGGCAGCTCTCCAAGTCGAAAATCTGAATAGGAGTTAAACTGCTCGAGGCATTAATTCCCCTTACAGTCACGAGCCTTCTCGTTCTCCCCCCTGCTCCCACTGGAGCAACGCTCAGTAGACGTGGAGGTATCCTACGCCCGTGCAGGCTCTGGAGGGTTCGTGCTGTCGGCGCCGGCAGGGAGGACGTTGCTGCACGGCGTGGTTCGTCTCCAGTATCCGCTGCCTGCTGGAGTGAAGCGGAGGACCGGGATGTCAGCGAGCAGCTCTGCTGTCTTCCCCAGGCCCCGTCACTTGACAAGGCCTGATCGTAGGAGGAGTTAAACACTGCCTGTAAAAGCTTTTGTGATTGTATTGATACCGGCTGATTCCTGTTTACATGGAAGGCTTTTCCGTGAATTTCCAGTCATCTGTAGGCATCTTGGGATTAGTTTCTACTGCCTCTGGTGACTTGGACATCCTCCCTCCCCCCACGCTCCCCCTGGTATTCTACACGAGCAGAATTTTCTTGGCAGCTTTTCAGGACTCCCCAGCTTATTATCGGGTCCTCTTGAAGTTCAAAGCACTGCTCTGAATCTAAAAATTGCAAAAAGTCAGTTTTATGTCCCATGGATATTTATAGACATAATGTTTTAAATATTCCAGTTTTAATCATATTATAATTTATGATTTTTTTAAAGTACCTTTTAAATCGTCCTGTTTCCTTCCTGCTGCTTTTTGTAACAGTTTTCAGTTAGTGTACATTAGTGACTCATATATTCCAAAGTATTGCAAAGAGGAAAAAATTAAATTTCAACCTGTTGGAGAGTGAAGAGATGTAAGTTAAGCTGGACGCAAATTAGTATTTATTGAAGAAATGCTGCTGTTTATTTTGTCAAGGTATATAAAAAAAAGCAGTATAAAATGTAATACGTACAGCTACTTTGTGCTTACTCGTAAGTTTTCTCTCTATGGAGGCAGTAACGACAGCAGCCCAGACAGTTTCTTAAGGCTTTTCCTGCTCTTCTGTGCCCTCTATTTGATCATCTGCCAAGGCTTGTGAATAGTGCCAAATCAAACAGTACAGCATCTCCATAAGTCTGCTCTTAGAAGCTAAGGAATTTAGCAGTTGAAGTGCAATGCCAGATACAAAAGAAGCAATTATACTGGACTTCCAGGAGTTTAGGTTGAATAACTTTAATATTTGTATAACATGTTTTGAGGTTCCTTTTACTAACTGGACTTCTTCATTTTGTATGCTTTATCCACATAATCTTAATCTATGCAGATATAATCTTGCAAAAACATGGTTTTACTCTTCTTATTTTTTTTTTTAGGTTCTGAAGTTCCATACAAACTTTGAAGCCTATTTCTGTGTATAGTGGCATTGGCAGCTGAAGCGCATTGTTCGTCGGTGAAAGAGAACCTTTGCAGGAGGAACCATAGCAGCTGCTTTGAGTATAGAAGACCACCTTCCTCTTTGCAAGTATTTCTGTTTCTTCATATTTAAGCAGAAGCCTTCTCAAGTTTTTTGTCCTTCTTACTTAGCAACAGTTAAGAAAATATTTGATGTGGTATCCTACAGGTTTTCACGCTTTATACAATGAAATGAATTAGTGGGATAATTAAATTGTTCAGAGTGAAAGGAAGAAAACTTGGATTTCTTTCATTGGATTGCGGTGTGTACACTTGCCAATGCTGACTGAAGTAAAATTCATCTCACTGCGACTGACCATCCAAAATTTATTCACCATTTAATCTTCAGGAGCACAGAGAGGAGCTTTGCCCAAAATGAAACTATTTTTACATATACGTCAGTGAACAGCCTCTTGGAGTCTGGAAAGCCAGTGTCCATTTGCACTGATTTAACACACTGCTTGCTTAAATTCTAGATGAAGGGGCAGGGAAAATCTAACTAAACTTGAGACTTGATTACAGCATGACAAGATTAAGGGAATAAATTGGCAAAATCAATCTCACATTTACTGATTTTGCTCGTAAAGATTCCCTTTTTAGCTTTGTATGTATTTTCTTATTGTCCCATAGAGAAGCAATGGCTTATTACTACCCACATGACCCAGACTTTCCACACTGTGCCTGTTTGTTACATTCACACTACTGTGTTCAAGGGAGGAAATAATTTCTTTGAATAGCTTTAATGAGATAAAACTTCGGTCTGTTTTCTTTGTTGTTTCAGTCATTTGTACCTTGGAATACTTGGACTATCATGAAAAAAGGGGAAAATGGTTGAAGATTTCCACTTTTATGTGAAATTTATTGAAGTAGCTTTTGATGGTAGTGAGCTCTAACAAACACTAAAACAAACCAAAAAAATCCTTTTTCTTAATTGTACGTGGATTTTTCCCCTTGTTATTTTACCGTGCAGGCTCAAGTCTTCACTACAGTAGATCAATAAAGAACTTGTTTGCATTAACAGGGCTAACTTTACACTTGATGTAGGTGCCTGGCTGTATACAGAGGTCACTTGCACTGGAAATGCATGAGAGAAATCAAATCTTTTACCTGCTTTGGTTGAATCTAGGGACAACTTCAATGTGTAAAAAATTACTCCTTTTCCCTCCAGGGACTTAGTTCTTAATTGTAGTTGCTACAGCTCTGTTATTTATAGTCTCTGTGAGGTTTGTAGGAGTAACAATGAAAAAAAAAATCCTAGATTTAATTTTTTTTTAAGCTTACTGCAAAAAATCAGTCTACTTGTAAGTTTTACTTCACAACATCACAGTCAAATTCATTCAGAAACACTTTGTAAATTTTATCCTTTGGACTAACGGGTGGCTTCATTGCTGCATAGGCATAAATTTTCTAGAGTAACATAGTGCAGGCTCATTGTAAAAGATCTCATGCTTACGCTCAGGGGACTTCACTGTCCTTGTTAGCTGACTTTACCTGCTGGTGAGCTTCCAAGTTGTACTGGCATCTGTTAAAGACAGGGTTACTTTCTGTCTGCTCTTTCTTCTCTTCCCTTGTTCTCCCCGTCTCTAGTGAAAGGTGCAGCAGAAGTGATGATTACCTATCAAGCAGATGTAGGTTCAAGTATATGTAGACAACACTGTGGCAGTGTGTGCAAGCTAGGTATGCTGGGGAAACAATCTTCATGATACACGTATGTCTTTAATGACATAACGACTCTAACTTCTTTTCGCTATGGAATGGTTTCTTTCATCCCTGCAAACAGTGAACTGATTATGCACCTTACTTGCACGGATTACTTTGCACCCTTTCAGAAGGCAGTCTCTTTTGAAGTGAACTGCATAAAGGCAAAAAGATGTGTGCATTATAAAGCGCGGTGCCAAAAGTCTGGGGCTCAGCCGTGGAAGTAGATGGCGCTGTATGGCCTGGAGACCTTGGGTCGTTGTTGAACTTGTGGCAGAGAGCTGGGTGTCTCATTCGGGACTGATAGCAGGCACTGTACTGAGATTTGGGATGCTGAAAAGGCACATGCTAAGAAATGTCAAAGAGAAGGCTGCATCTAAAACTTCTCTCTCCACCACAGACATACGTGCCTATGCTCAGGTTTCAGCCATGCCTCTGGTGAATGTTGGTTTCGTAATTTGGAGCTCTGCTCAAGCAGAGGTGTGGGAGAGGAGGGGGAGGAACTCTGATTAGCTTCTGAGATCTTGCAAGATTGAAGCTTAAGTTCACAGGACATATTTGGTCCTCAGGATGCAGCTAGTTGATTTAGGGTGGAATTGGTAGAATGAGGTTTTAACATTTCATCTTTCAAGGCTCCTTGAAATGTGGAAAAAACAGTATTCTAAGGAATCTTTATACTTCTTGTATGCAAACCTAGTGTATTTTTTACTCTACTTAACACGAAGGAGAGGTTTTTTCATTTAATAACTTTATTTTTTAAAGGAACGAGTTTCTAGCTTTGTGTTTTGCTGAAAAATAAAACCTATACACATGCATACATACGTACTGTCAACCAGGTGACATTTTCTAGGATCTTTTTCCTAGAGAAGTAGGATATGTTGAAAAGAGAAGTAACGTAGTTCTTCTTTGCTTTGGAAAGCAACCTTTTGTAATGTGTAATCCTATGTTACCACTTCCTTGAAAAAGCTTTCTTTTACCTAAAATAAACTTTCCGAAATAACTCTCACCATTTGGGAAGCTTTCAACACATTGTAGGACAGAGTTCTTTCTTTTTCTCTTCCAATAATGCTTTGCACCATGCTGTGACTTGAACTTTATTTTCACATGTTGTGGGAGCATCTGAAATCCCTTGCCAATCCACCTTTCTCTCCAAATCCTTGAAACAAAATTAACAGAAAAACAGCATGTACGTATAGGTATGCTACAAATAAATGTAGTGGTAATTATTTTATAACAATGGTAGGTAGCAAAACAAGATAGGCTGCAAATGGAGCTTTCTGACATAATTTCCATGACAAATACTAATAGCGAATGCTGACTTTATATCAGGTTTACAAGAAACTGATGAAAGTTCACGTGGTGCAGGGGCAGACCAATGATATTTAATGGTATAAAATAATGTTTACAAATGATATAAAATGGTTTTTTTAAAATTGCAAACTGAGTAGGAACTCTTCAAGGGGAAGAATATAATCAAATAAGAGGTAGGGTTTTGTATAGCAAAGAGAAACGTTAGGCTAACCAACTGTTTAGAAATGGAAGTAGGATGTAGAATCCAGGCATAGCTATTACCTGTGGTGTGGTGAGGATGCTTAATCCACAGTTTGCATGTTGAAAAAATGTTTGATTTAAACTGATTTGTGATAAATAATAATGAATTTTTCACTTTGTGCAGGTATGTTTTTTGTTGTTTTTACTGAAGCAGTTTATGTGTAAGTTTGCAAAATCCTGAAACCCCATCAAGAAAGTTTGTGATTTCAGCAGTTCATGGGAGTAATCCAAAATAAGCTTGCTAAATGGAAATGTTGTTATGTCTTTCACTTTTTTTTTTTCCCCATGAAATTTAGGTTCATATTAACCCACATTAAGTTCAAAGAGAAAAACCAATTAAGAGCCTGATCCTCCAGTCCCAATTTCTTTGAATCGAGAACTGTGTGACTGGGTCTTGATATAGTAACAGTTAACGTTAGAGATTTTTGCATTCACCTTGAGCAATTATATGGTTGAAAGTTTATGCAGCAAATTATTAGGTTTGGCAATGACTCAGTCGTCAAGATTAGTTTTACACCAAATTGCTTGCAGATACCAAATGACAGGTTTTGTAATGAAAGGTTGCAATTATTTCTAATTTCTTCAATAGTAGTCACAAATCACTGATGCTGATTCTGCCATTTGTACATGGTTTTCTAAAATAATATCCTGGTGTGTCTGCCTTACCAGTCTTTTATTCTGTTCACAAAGTTGAATATATCAGGTAAAGTTACAAGTGTGCAGGAGGAATTTTCAGATAAATTATTACTGAATGATCAGGGTGGGTGTTCTGGGGTTTTTTTTTCAGCACATTTGGTTCCTACTATTTATTTTCCCTTGCTGGTTGATTATGTTTGTTATTCCACTCCCCCTCCCCCCCCCCCCTCCCCCCCCCCCCCCCCCCCGAATGATTACAGTGAACTGCAAAAATGGGTAATTAACCATGGTACAGTGTTACACAGATGTGACTATTCTGCTCCTAGTTCTGCAGGTAACATGCTCAGCCCTGGCTCAGGGATCTTTGCATTCTTTGCTACTCAGTACAGCATAAATGCTTTCAGTCTTCCCAAGCTTCTGAAATTATTCAATCCACAGAGGCTTATCACGTTGCCAAGCTCATATAATCTCCTTATCACGGTCAGTCTCACACAAGTAACACCATGACTTATCCTTATGCTGTCTTGGCCAATATTAATGTATTCTTTCCAAATAAAACAGCTTCTAATTGCCTAAGCTGTGTGTGAGCTATCGTCCACATGGGTACTTCTGCTATTACAAGTATTTAATGGCTTTGTAATACCATGAGTATGAAAAAAACTACGTAAAGGAAACTTTGGTTTATTTTATATCATGTTTCAACAACTTGCTGCAACAACACTGCAACAGTACTAATCGGGATTCTAATGCAACTTCCCAATTGATGCTTTTGTTTATGGTGTATATTTAACTGCAGTTTACCAAGAACAAAACTGTACTGCCAGAGAAAGCACCTAAAATCACAAAAACTATGTGGAATTCTTTTCATTAAATACTCGTTTCATCTTATCTAAAGTTTTGGTCAAAGCTGTGTTAGCAGTTTACACCTATTCAGATCAGTACATGCAGGTGGATGGCAATGCTATTCTGGACTGTATGAATATGTGACAACCTGAGTCCTCAATATGATCTGGATTTAGATATTCATCTCAAATTCTTTCATATTTTGGTTACTTGCAGGAAGTAGCATAACTAACGACACTTGATATAATATTGTAGAGTTAAAGCAATATTTCATTTGGAGAACACACTGTGGGAGCTTTCTTGCACATTTTGAAGACAATTTCCTCTTTGCCCACGGGTTTTGTGACGGTGCCCTCCAGCCCCCAGGGGTGGAATGTTTGCATTGCATTTGTTTGCCCAGTACAGGTTTTCTTCTAAATGAAAAGTAGAAGTGGAGATTGTTGCAAAAACCTTCTCAGTGCTTCTCTCTCATTCTGACAAGATGTTAACTTTTGGAAAATGACTATCAACAGACAAATAAAAATTTCTTCCTATTTTCCTTAAAAATTTATTGCTGAAAAACTACACCAATATTATCCTTGTATAAATTGCAGTAACTCTTTTGGGGTTAAGCTTCTTTAACTTTCAAACAATTCTCAGATGAAGAATAATAGAAAACAAGCCAACATCAGTGGATGTTCAATAAAAATGTTGACTGTCCTCAGTCAGTTTGGATTTCTTTGTGCTCAATTTTTATATTTCCAGATATGGGCATTAGAGAGGGAGCATATTATACTTGAAATAAATATTTTAGTATTATTTTATTGAAATAACTTGATAACGCTTTTATTTCAAGCAGTGGTTTTTAGTGTATTTTACACGTACACTAAATATTTTCTCAGAAATTCGTGGTGTTTCTGTTGAGAGGGAAAAAAGTTTGATATCCTTAAGTAAAAGGGTCGTAGAGTATAGAAATGAAAGATACACGTGACGTTATTTCTCTGGAATGCAGTTTGTTCTCAAAGGTCTGGGATTCTCAAAGGGGATTCACATAGAGGAAAGTCTGAGACACCCAATTCCTTCGCATCTGTGACCTTCTCCTTATAAGCAAGTAAGACATCTCTGCTTTACCAGTCAAACTTGGGTATGATGCTGCTACGTTGGAATAACATTGTCAGAAAATCTGTCAGTACCCTAAAAATGACAGTGGTAGGCACTGATGATCAGACTAAAGCAAAACTTTTCTGAGATATAACAAACCCAGCAATATGTGCTAAACACGGTAGTGTAAACAATCTTCCGGCCATTTAGCACAATACAATACATTTTAGGAATGCATTCCGGAACCTGACTCTTCCTGATGGAAAACTAATCCCTTACACTGCCTGGGAAGGGAGAGGGCAGCAAAGCATTTTAACAGCATATTTTGGGGAGGCAGTAACCTTATTTCTTCAGCATATTTTATTTACTACAGACTTGCAGTGGCGGTTTCGCTCTATGGCATCCTGGTGCTATACAGCTAATGAGAGACATAACATTAAATGCAAAATAGGTAGGAAGACTTGCAACTGCTTGCAGATGGAATGTGTCTCCATGTATAATCACACCAAGTCAGTTATTACCAGGGCTTTGGCTAGCATTTCAGATCCTTTGGTGTTTTGATTTTTTTTTCCCCCTATTGCCAGGTAGTTTCTGCTCCCTAATTGCATTTACATGTACTGCATTCCTGTATGACCTAACAGGCAGCCTCTATTGATGGTTGGGATTGAGCGTATTTTATATTGTAGTGCAAAGGGAAAGATTTTACACTCAGGGTATTGCCTTATGAATAAGGCTTAAAGCTAACCAGAGCTTTAAATCCAGAGCTATATTCTTTCTGTATTACTTAATTTCATTTTTGGGCAACTAAATTCTTTTTCATTTCTCTCTGCAGTTTCAAAGAGCTTTTCATAAAACAATTCCTCTTCTAAGCTGCAGTAAATATGAGCCATGGGTGAAATGGTACTTGTACGCTTTTGAAACTGTATATAGTAATCAATAGAGACAGAAGGCTTTTTGTAAAAACAGAAGTTAGTATTTAAAATCAACCTTTGAAATACTGCAGAATTTTTAATTACTCTTAATTTAATTCTCTTATTTTAATTACTTGTCAAATGTTACCTTAATTTTTGTCAGATTGCCTTTTTGATATAGGTTTGGGTCAGGCAGAAATACAGAGGTGTCAGAACAGAACAAAGCTGGCTATGTCTCTTCCCATTCTTTTCTTGCATGTAGGTTTTGTACATGAGGATGAACACCTGTTACATGCCACAACTGTAAATATTGCAGAATTTTCTTTCTTAAACCTGGATGGTTTCAAATATATTATTTTGCTTGAGAAATTCAATGATAAGAGGACTATGTCTTTCTAATGAGACTTCCTTTTAACACCTTTGCTCATCTCCAGAAACACTAGTCCCAAAGTAGCAGACTTTTTTTAATCCAGCTTCCTGAAAGGCATGCAGCTTGCAATTAACTTTTTTCTTTACTTTTATTTTTCTGTGGAAGAATCAAACTTTCTAACATACTTTTGACAGCCTGAGTCATTTGATGGGGTCCTTCAAGGTAAAAGGGTCATGAAACATCACAGAAAAAGGAGACTTCATCAAAAATCCCAGACCTTAACCTTTGCTATAACTATACTTCTTTTACTTCCCAGGAAGAAACACTGTTTCAAAATGAAATATTTCCATCATATACTAATGAACTAGTGTCGAATAAGGAACAGATATAAAATTGCTCGTCAATTTTGTTCTTTTTTAAAGTCTGCATTGGGAAAGATGATTACTATAAGGTCCATAACAAAAATGACTGAATTATTTTTTTTTCTGTTCCGTATTCTTTGGTCCAGTCTCTTCTTCCCAAATCAATTTTATGAGATACAGCTTGGGACTTCTGTTTAAGTAATACCCATAATACCAACAGAATTTGCAAAGGTGGACTTACAGTACAATTATTAGGATCCACCAGATGCCAACTAAACGAATAATAATGTGTTTGATCTCAAGCATTAAGCCTTGCTTAACTGTACTACCGGTAGGAATGAAATCTTGATCCTATTGCCATGAGTGGGGACTGGCTGCTTTTCTCTCAATGCTCAGACCCTGACCTAATCATTATCAGCCATATTGCCTGCTTGCTTTTCAAGCATGAGTGTGACAATTATAGAAGTTCTTTTATAAAAAGGGAAATCATATAAAGAAAATCTCTATGACAACTATGGCAGCTTATCTGAGTGCATTAATATCGATATAAAGAACTATTGATAATTGTGTAAAATAATTTTACCCTTTAAATAGAAGCTAAGGAGATGAAAAGTATACTAATCTATCATTAAAAGAAAATGAAACTCCAGAAAAATTTATGACAATTCCCCTAGCTCACTGTAGCCTTGTGGCACTTGTTATGAACATTAATCAGGAGAGGCATAATGGTGGTGATAATAGTCAGGTATGTGGCAAGGGAATTGAGAGAGCTGTCTAATCTGATTAGAAAACTGGCAGATGCCATGAGGAACACCTGAAATGTTTATGGGCTAAGCAATGCCAAGGACCTCAGCAGTAAGATGAATGGACATATTTAGCACGGACTGGACACAAGACACAATAGAGAATCTAAAAGCAAGGTGGGTAAGCGATGGTGTCTGAAACATGACTGTCAAAGGGTTTGCTTCATTTAGGAAAGATAGAAATTAAAGTGATCGGTGATTTTCTGTGCTAATGAATCTGTAAAGCAATACAAAACACTAGAATGGCTAAAACAAGGGGTTTGGAACTAAAATGCTTCAGTGTTGATTGAACAATGACCTAATGGAAAAGTATCAGCAGTGAGCTATATACTACCAGGCTAAGTTTTGGTCGTGAGCAAAGAACCTTGTTACATGGTTTGACAGAGCACTGTGAGAATTGTGTTGTGGTGAAAAGGTTTAATGTTCCACATAAATAGGGTGAAAAATTGAGAAATTGGTGGTAGGACCCAATTTTGATTCAGTGTGAGAATGATGAGTTTCTTTATCAAGATGTTACTGAAGAAATAAAAAGTGATACTACACTACGGTTAAGCAATGAGCACATAACAAGAAGCTGTTCACAGAGAAAAGCTGTGGCTTGGCTGATCCTTTGATTAATTTCAAATTAAATAGAAATATATCTCGGGCTGTTTTTGAAGAAATTACTTAAAGAAATCAAAGTAAAGAGCTATTCAGTAGAGTCACTTGGACTGTAGAACTCAGGACCTGGAATTGCTCTCTACTTTTGGTTTAAAAAATGTTTGAAATTTGCATCTTAACCAAGAGGGAATAAACTTCTAAGGAAGGGTTTGAGGTCCAGTTTTGTGATGTTAAGCTGGGTAACCATCTAAAAGTTTATTAAGAGTAAAAATCCCACTAGAAATGAGGAAAGAAGCTGATGAACAGAGGAACAGATCTATCATGGGTAGGAAAACTGTCTGGTAAGTATGACGTGACAAGTGCCAAGGTCAAGATGTCTGAGACTTGGGAAAGAAATTGAATGTAAATCAATGGTAAATAGTTCCTTATCTATATTTTTAAAGAAAAGAAGGTGGTGAGAGAAAGTGGGACTTGCATTTAATGTAAATGAGATGTAGAGTGAGAATAATCTAGTTTTGGCCAAACCAGTTGGAGTTGGGGGGGGGGGGGGGTCAAGGAAGAAACACAGTTCTTAATGAGAATAGAGAGTATGAAAATATGATCTTAGTAAAGCCAAAATAAAATGAAAACTTGGAAAGCATAATATACAAATTTGTCAGGGAGGAAGTAGGAGAGAAAAACCAAAACTGAATAACTCTTAAAAAAAATGGTATGTGAAACTATGGTTCCTGTAGTTCCTTTTTATTTTTAAAAGATCAGTAAAATTGTATATGGTGTCAAAAAACTACTATACATGGTAGTGAGGATGGTCCTAGGTAACTGTCTGATGTTCTAGCTTTAATAGTATTCAGAACTTTAGAGAAGAAGTTAAAAGAAGATGCTAAGAATAAACAAACAAAAAGTTCTGGAGATTGATTTAAAATGGGATAACACACAGTGACTTTAGGAAAGATAAATTATACCACATCTCTCTCTGATAAATTAAATTCTTCGTGTAAAGGATTTTTTTGTTTAATCCTGACTTCATAAACCATTCTGTGTGGGTCATGGGAAAAACCATGAAGGATGGGGTGGAGGGAAATAAGAGAAAAACCATAAGGTAGCTGAAGAATTCTACAAAAGTCTGTTCTAAAAGTAGAAAATTTTGAGTGAAAGTAAATTGAATGGAGTTTTTTTTTAAAGGCCACCTTTGAATCATCGTTATATATTAACACTGGAATAAAAAGCAGGTACAGCATAATTAAATTACTGCAACCCCCCCAAATTAAGAAGTCATTGTTATTAAGAAATAAACTTCATAAAGGAAGAATTTGGTGACTGAGGATAATGGAAATGGGAAGGCATTTAATACTACAAAGGATGATGCTATGCTTTTAAAAACTAGTCATAAGGATTTCTTTTGCAAGATCTGAGCTAATCAATTGGAAATGACAACAAAAAGAAGAACTTGAATACATTAGCAGATTACAGGATGAGGGTGAGCTACCACTGTGATGTGGGTTGTTGAAAAAAGCAATAGTTTGATGCCCTTGGAGAAGTATTCACAAAGGGGGCAGCAAACTGCTGAGGTCATATATGCGATAGTGCTACATGTCATTTAAACTATTGCATGCTGTTCTTGCCCCTGTTTCAGTAATACAGTTCCAGTTGAAAGAGGTGTAGGAAAAGGCTGCAAGGATTATCGATGGGATGGAAAACCTCTCTGCTGAGAGGAGACTCAAATAGTTTGGTTTGTTTAGCCTAGCAAAGTGAAGCTATTAAAGAGCTTGCTTGCTCTTTACAAGTATGTTAAAGAAGCGAACACCAGGCAAAACAGCTGCTTAAGAGAAGGGAAAATATTGGCACAAGAACAAATTGTGTATCACCTGGTCTTAGATGGATGCATTTGGGCTGGAAGTGAGGAGATATCTAAGGATTGGAGTAGAGAGATGCCACAAGTGCTGTCTGACAGTAGGAATGGGAGAGAGATGCCAAGGTACTGTTAAGATGAAGTATGATTAATTTATAAACCAGATTGTATGATGATGTGGCTTGTGATAGCAGGCAATTAATTTTGATTTAGGACGTTCCTTCCTGCCCTGTGTTTGGGATTCATTAAATGGTCTTCCCACCTGTCTCAGAGTGCATGGTGAACGTGATGGCATGGCACTGAGGGAACACCACCAGTGTCATTTTCAACTGTGTCATAAAATGAGGGGATATACCAGTTGAGATTGTTCAAGATCCTATGACTGTTTTCTTGAGTTCTTTCTTACTGCTTCTGACCTTGCTAGTTTGCCATTTTTATACCTACCTTCTGTCTCTTGCAATTTTGCTGTGCCAATGTAGGTCAGAATATTTGGCCAATTCTAGCCTTCCTTACAGAGCACTGAAGGGCAAGGAAGAAGCCAGACTTCCTCAGCCGAGGAGTAGGTCTGGTAGAATTCCTTGACTCTGTTCAGGTTATGGGGTTGCATCCTACAACCCTGTGAAAACCTCTGGCACTGCAGGATTGGATGTGGGAGTCAGAGGGCAATGACTAAAGCTCTCTTGAGCTTCACCGGTCAGTGCAAGGTGGGACATCCCGTTTGGGAACCACAGCCAGCCAGTTCTGTGGCTCCTTCTGAGACATGCTCAGACTGAAGTCTGGCATGAAAACTGGTCCCAGAATCAAAATGCTGTCGTGTTGCCAATTTCTTTTCGCAGTTTTCTTCTGGTAAGCCTTCAGTTTTTCTGCAGTCTCTGGGTGGTAGGAACCTGGCTAAGCATTAATTCATTGTGTTGTGCATTAGTAAGCAGGGGCTGCATCCGTGTTCTGAAATATATATGCTTTAATGAATGAAATTACTTTTATACATAAACTGAAAAAAGTATGAGTGAATATATCTTACGCAAATGACAACTGATGTTTTTTATTGCATTTAGTAAATTAAAAATGTATATACTGATGGTAGGTATTAATACAGATGCTTCAGCCTCAAGAAAAAAAAAAACGCAGAAATGAGGTATGAAGAATAATCTGGGGGGGGGTAGGAGGTCAAATATTAATCATGAGAATTGGATCTACAGTGGGATTTGTGAGGTGGGGTAAGAGGTGGGGTAAGAGTTAGATATTGCCTGCAAAAACACATGCAGCTGGATTGTTTACCAACATATCTTTGTAAGAAATCTTTAAAATAAGGAACCTATCCACCAGAAAGTCTTTTCATGTTTCTTTCTAAGAAATTGTCATGAAGCTTTGACTCTAGATAAGGAAATGATAATGAAATAAAGGAAACATTGTTTAGTTGTCAAAACGAATTTGAAGTGTGACATGTGTGGGAAGAAAGAAACCACAGAAAATTGGATATTGGCTCCTTGAAATTTACGTATGTAATGCGATGATTGTGGATTGTCTAAAAGAATCTAGCCCTTCATGGTTGGTAGAATCTAGTATTTTATTGACCTTTCTGTTTTTATGTTTTAAAGACTATTAGTATTAATGACACATAAACAAATACTGCAAAAAAAAAAAGCTCAGGAAGTATTTATTTGTAGTCAATTTGATATTCACTGTTTCTGCTTTTGTCAAGTCTTATCCCTTTTTGCATCATAAACAAAACATTGGGTTTACTTAGATGATTAAGATTTGCTTTTATACAAATACGAACTAGTCACATGCCCTGCCTGTGACTCAAAAATCAAATACATTGCTGTAAGAACGCCTGATGCTATTTCTCCTAATTACTGCTCAATAACCTTCACAAGACTAAAGTATATTACGTGCAAGTGTAAAGAAACATACAGAAATACATTTTCTTTCTCACACACAGATTTATATATGAGGAGAGCCAAACAATGAATGAGCTGGTTTTAAAATACAAACATGAATTTAAGGCATCGTGCTTATCTTCTAATAGCCAAGCATTTGCATAATTAGGATCGTATCAACTTCACAAGGAACGTATGGAATCCTGAAGTCAGCTTTGACAGCTATAGCACAGGGAGCTACCTCAACCTTCTGGTTTTGATGTGCCTTTATAGAGAATACTAGAGTATGTGATAATGATAGTGCAAATGAGCTTCTGTAAGACAACTTGTTCTCTCAGTAATATTGTTCAATTCTGTATAAACCATCAGTACATTTTTTAAGTTCCTTTTGAATTCTCTAAGGCCTTTATAAAATGGTCCAGGAATATGCATATGATACGTTTACGTTGACAAGGCTAAGGGTCTAAAGTGAGGTGAACGAGGGTCTGTTACCACAGTGCAGTGTCGGAGATGGCACTGTAAAGCCAAAGACAGTGTTATCTGATGCTCATTTTTTTGCCATTTTATGCTCAAAAATTACTCTTGAAAACTAGGAATAGCAGTACTTTCCTTCACAGACACTGGTCAGAAGTAAAATTTTCCTTTTCCAAAGGCGTTCACCGGAAAAATTTGCTAATACCAACTGATCAATACTGGAGGGGGAAGGCCTGACTAGTTGGTGGTAGGCAATGTGCCACTGGTTAGAAACTGCTGGAAGCTGGTAGCAACTGAAGTAGTCATTCTCTGACAGCTGTTCGGTAGGTGTGTAAACCAAGTTCCTGCTCCATTCCACTCTTAGTTGACAAACGCCTTGAATTTCAGAAACTACTGTGATGGTTGTCAACAACTGCAATGCCTTTTTCAGTAATTTCACACTGAAAATCACGAATGAATGAATTACAGACACTTAGATGTTCCTTTGCTACAAAAGTCGTAGTGGCCCTCCTCTCTACAACTGGAAGTCTCCATATGGATTTATAAAGACTCACGGAATTTGAGCCTTAGCAATATTAGGCTTACGGTAGAGTGTCTCCCTTTATGCTTTTCTGTGCAATTTTCTTTCTTCTGTGTTCTTAATGTGGGCTTACTGGCCAAAAGGAGATGCTTCGTGAGGCTCCACGTGGTTGCAGGAGCAGGTCCCCATGAGCTGTGGGTCAGGCTGACAGAAGGCCCTGCCTCCAGGCATGATCCCAGGGGAAAGGTCTTTCCCTCTACCGTGCTTGCTCATGAGGGGAAATAATCTGCTGCCTCCTTAGTAATTATAGGACCTACCACACGCTCGCCTTCTTCCGATACTACGAGGCGACTGAAATGTTGAATAAAAGCTTAAATTCATTTCTTTCAACCAGCCCTATGCCTTATCTGCGTGAGGAAATGTGAAACTGCGGCTGTAATCCCCTCTCTCCAGGTGTGCATTCATATGAAATGAAATGATGCTATGCAAGTCCATGGCCTCTGCGGGGCTGTGAGGGAAGTACAGGGAGCCAAGCAGACAAAAAACCCAGTGCCCTCACAGCAATAACAGAGAACTTACACTAATACTGCGTGAAATGTTTCGGCAGCAGCAATATTTGTATTTAAACAGCAGTTTACAAAGTCAGTTCAGCAAATCAAAACTCAGTGAAGGGAAGGGTTTCGTAAAAAAATTTATTTTTTATTGAATGTGTGATATTTTGAGACAATAAAACTAATTCAGAACAGAATGCGTTGCCAGCGAGCAACGCCTGTTCAGGAAGACCGGCCGTCGCAGTTAGTCTGTGGCGGTGTTTCCCCACACAGCCTTTCACACAACCCAGCTCTTTTTTCCCTTCCACTGCCTGTGCCTGGATGCAAGAAGTGGTTGCAGCCCAGGCTGAGGCAGGCAGAGGCCCCGCTTCTGCTCTCTGTAAAAGCTAAAGTAATTGCACGTGCTTTAATGGTGTCAATCCTGATTTACCGTGGCACAACTGAGCTTGTAATCTGTCTCTGGAATAATAAATTGGTGCACACTTTAGGGAAAAAAGGTGTTATGTAAAATCAGGCAAATGCTTTTGTTAAAGAAGGGCCGTGAGATTTTTATTTTTTATTTTGTTTTGCCTTTTTTTAGTCTCTGGTAAAATTTTCAGTTTTTCCTCAGATTGGTTTGTCGCATCAGAGTAAAATAAAAAAAATAGAGTAAATAATATTTTGGGCTTTGTGGAACTAGATGTAAACAGTGTGTTGTTTGTATCAGTGAAACGCGCGCCTTTTTCAACATGTCAGGGCACTTCTGATACACTTGTATTGGCATCATTATACTGTGGTAGGAGGAAGTCATTTATTTATTCCCTTTTGGCATCCATAGGATTTAGAGATGAGACGTTGCCCTTCTGGATACATAATCCGATTCCGATGCTTTCGTTTTTTCCAGTAAAACATCAATAATTTGATATGTTTCTATTGTCTAAAGCAGTTTTGTCTTGATGAAAGACATTTTAAGCGGGCAGTGTTTCAGAACAAAATTCCTCTTATGTAGCTTGCCATTATGTGTCTAATACGTAAGTAAATCTTATCTATTAAATTAATGAGAATGTGGAGAGAAGGAAATATTTTTGATCAGCGGTGACCAAACTCTGAGAACAGGGAGGAAAAAAGATGTGCAAAAAGCTTCAAAATAGAGCGCCGCATTGTTTGCAAAAAGCCTGCTGTTTCCTTTATGTCTAACTGATCCGTGCCAGAAGCCCTCTTGAATTTCTACAAGAATAGAGCTTCAGATCATCTGCATTCAGTGCCAGAGTCATGGCCCTGGAACCGATAATTGCCTCTGACAGGATTTAATTACCTTCTCCAGGACCTTTTCTCTGTTTGATTGGAGACCACCCCCTGCCTCCGATCAAATCAGACAGTAATAACACGCCGCGGCGCCGGAGCCAATCCCGAGCCCGGCCAGCGCGGTGACCTTGCCGAGCCGGAGCCGATTGGCGGTGTCGGCCTTGTCGGTGGTGGCAGGCAGCCGTCACCGGCCAGCCACCGGGAGATAAGAGAGCAGCATTAATGCTAATGGAGTCTGTCAGCGTGCCGGGCCCCGGGTTGCAGTCGGAGCGCGGCGGCGCGGGCAGGCGCAAGGGCTGCGGAGCCGCCGCGGGCCCTGGGCGCCCAGGCCGACGGCCGTCCCGGCGGGCCGGTTGCCGCTCGGCCGTTGGGCCGCGTGCGCTCGGCGTGGCGCGGTCGTGTTCGGGAGAGGGTCTTCCTGCGCTCCCCTCCCGAGGCGAGCGGGGTGAATCTCCTGGGTTGAAACCCACCGGGAGTTTGTTATGTGGGAGGAGTACGTCGCCACTTGGTATGCGTCACGCAGCCCCTGTTTTTAATATTAACTTGACATGTGCAGTCACTATATTATTTATGGTACTTTTAATGTAGAGTCTAACTGTGCCCTCGGCTTTAAGAAAGAAAACTGCATTCCTTTAGCAGCTGGCTTTTGGAGACCTGAGGGGAAGCAGCCGCAGAATTTAGAGTGTGGTGGCTTTTAGCAAATATTTTCTCGTTCTCAGAAATTAAGCAAAATCTTTTGCCCGCACCGCATTTAGCAGCTGGATGTCTCGACAGCGTTACTGCTTTGAGAGTTTAATTGGCCGGACTTCAACCGTAAGGTGTGCGTAGCAGCCAAGAGTCAACAGATATTCTTTTGTTTTTGTTCAAAGTTATATTGATCTTGGTGCAGGTAAAGGGCTTGTCCCTGCTCCAGCGAAGCCGATGGCCGAGCTCCAGGTGGAACAGGGGTAGGTCCGGGCTTATTTCATGCCATATTTGTTGCTTTATCTGTTTTCGCCTCGAAGGGAGATGTAAATGCCATGTAGTGAAATGGAGGGAGGGGGTGATTTGATGTCATGGTAACTTCTCCAACTATCCGTACAGCTGTACATAAAGCGCAGTGCTGCTAGAGGCAATGCATCTCATAGCACCTCAGACAGCAGCAGGCGGATGCCGATGCGATTCTTTTCCTTGCGGTTCTGCCGAGAAGAGCAGCAGCTACCTTGCATTCCAGTATTGCCCCTTCCAATTTGAAAGGCCTACCAGTACGAACAGGAAAAAGGATGGCAAACAGTGCTGCAGAAGCAGCGTTACTCGAAGAAGCAAAAGCACGGAAGGGGCAGTGGTGGGGAGCTTGTTCCGTTCTGCATTAGATAGTCCAGCCCTTTGTGCAAATGCCCTGTCTTCGTTTTGCCAGTTACCGTGGTTTTCCCTTTTCCTAAGTTTCCATATAACTGAGGATCCACGATGTCTTGATATGCTCTAAACCGGAATTACAGGGACATAGGGATCTCCCACCTCAAGGCTAAGCAACTTCCATAGGAAGGCACTGTTTGGTGAACATAAGTTGTGTTTCTACAAGGCAGCACATAACCACGTACGTGTGACTCTGGTCTACTGAAGGCCAATTTAGTTGGGAGTTAAATTCAGCCTTTTGTGGATGGTCTGGCAACACAGCAGTCAGTCTTCTGAGATGAAGAGATGTTAGAAAGAAAAAGATGGAGGTGTGATTTTTTTGCTTTTCATTTCAAACCTCTGCTAGCATATAGCAAAGTATGCAGACTGCTTGTATAGACTGAGGCACCGCACAAATGCTCTTAACTGCAGTGGAAAAGCTCCTCGCTTTTCTCAAAGCAAAGTACTGAAAGATCAAATAGACAACAAACCGTTTTGAATGCAGGCCCCTCCAGAAACTTGGAGGGAAAATCCACTACCCCTGACTCTGTAAAAGTTTTAATTTCTAGAACGGACAAAACCACTCAATTTTTTCTTATTTCAACTAGCGATGGAATAAAACAGAGTAGTGTGTGTGTTGGGGGAGGGCAGGTGGAATCTGAGGCAAGTAGCATTTTATTTTTTTTTTTCATTTGCCCAGACAGATTCCACTGTGAACATGTAATGCTTTTCACTGAGGCGCTGTGTTATTTTAAGGTAAATCTGCTGACTTCAGAATGCATAATCAGTTTCATGATCGTAATAAATTATATCACAGCCATCGCTGGTGGGAAAATGGAAGGAAACGCACAAAGCAAGAGTGCTAGGACAGCTTGCTGGTTAGGATGCTAGCCTAGAACCCATTTCGTTGCTGCTTTTTTAAGCAAGTAATTTCAAAAGCATCTAGGTCAATTAAAAGTTCATTTTGAAAGCATTGTAGGCACTCAGAATTTAAGTATCTCTGAAAGATATTTTTGAAGATGTTGCTACAGTTCAGTTGCATAGCTGTAAATTGGGAATTGCAGCCCTTCTTGCAAAGATGCTGTGTGAATAAATATATTTGAAAGAAATTGGAACAAAATAGAAGCTCTCTAACAACCTAGGGTAGACAGACAGGCTACCTAGG
Source organism: Astur gentilis (assembly GCF_929443795.1). Lineage (NCBI taxonomy): Eukaryota > Metazoa > Chordata > Aves > Accipitriformes > Accipitridae > Astur > Astur gentilis. The sequence continues at coordinate 22,566,060 of NC_064896.1, forward strand.
CTGTGGTACTGAGAAGCATTTATTCACTAGCTGTCGTAGCTCAAGCAGCTCAGGCATCTATCCCCCCTCCTGGCAGGTTGTTCCCAGCTTTTGCGTTTGCTGCCACAACTGTTTGCACAGCGGTACAGTTAACTTGATCAAGGAATAGATCCAGCTGGTAAAAGATAAAATATATGCTGACTACATGGCAACACAAATGTCTGTGCCAGCCAAAACACTGGTTGGCACGTGGGGCGGAACGAAGGCTGGGAGGAAGGAGGATGGGAGCTACTTAAGCAACCTGCTACCAAATGCAAAATCACAGTCTATTCTTGTTTTCCAAGGACCTTAAATGTTAATGTAGAATGGTAAAGATTTTGTTCTGATGTGCAAAAAGGATTGACCATGGTCTGATGAGAAAACTTGGAGATTTTTGTTACTGATTGCTGTACAACCCAAACTGGATCTCTTATCTATGTATTAAAAAAACAGAAGTAAAGTAAAATAAAGCAAAATTTGTTAACAACGGCAGTAGCCCATGAAAGAGATGATTTAGGAGTCATACTGACAAGTGTTGTATTTTGATTTTTCTGAAGAATTTGATAGAAAACATGCAAAGGGAACGCTGCCTTAAAAAAAGACAGCTATAATTTTTTATAACTTTTCTTAGAAGCTTATATTGGATGTCTGCTACAGTATTACTTTTTTAATTACTCACTGTCTAATTGTGAGATAAATCATTGTTGCGTTACCCTTTTATATTTGAGATACAGATACTCATACTTCAGGTTTGTCTTTCCAGGCTTCAGTGGTGGTACCCTAAACATGAATTTCATCTATTCCATGTGACACAGGTTGTTTAACAGGAAAATGTTTTTATTAGAAGAGCTGGGTTAAGGGTCCATCTGGAACCAATTGAATTCTCTAATGGCCTGACCTTCTATTTCTAGAGGGAGAGAGGAGAAAAAGCAGGGAGGAAATTCAGGCTAACAGTGTAGTTTTGCAATGTGACTTTAAGAACTTTCCCCTCTGCTCCCTCCAGCCTCTTGTCCCTGCTCCCTTGCTGTAATTTGCCACGTCCTCAGCTTTGTACATACAGCTACTTCTGTGACTTGCTGTAAATTATGCTGTTCAAATAACTGCTGTTAAAAGTCATCATCAGAAAAAAGGATGGGGGGAGCACTTAAATAGGACAAATGAGGGAAGAGTAAATTGTGCTGTGGGAAAGGAAATGAGTGGGGGTCTGTAATGGAAGACCAGGAGCTCCTCAAGCCATTATCACTTGAGCCAGTTGTCACTAAAGCCCATATGCCATATAATTACAGACTCAGTCATAGACTTTGATGATCAGCAGCCCTCTTTAGGTTACCAAAGTATCGCTGTGTACCTCCCAGGACTGCGTGCAAAGGCTTTATCAATATATGAAGTACTATAAAAATGGAAGGCTACATATTGCAGCCTGACTCAAAGTCCAGTGATGATCCCAGATGTCTTTCCATTACTCCAGGTGGCTTTGGAGAGAACTTGTGTAGCATTTCCACATCAGATGGGAGGAATTCTGCCCATCAGGTGCTACAAATCGGGCTGAGCTGAAAAAAAGAAACCAAAACAAAGAAAGAACCATTTGCAGTAACATATCTTTAAAAGACTTTTTCACATCAAAAAGACATTGAGGCAGCATTTGTCCTGATACTGTGTTCATTATAAACCCAGAACTTAACCAAGCTCCCCATTTTGTAAACCTATTCTCACATTCAGGCCTAATGTTGAAACAATTTCTTTCTCAAATGCAGACAGCCTGTAAGACAGCAAATGATTGCTACTTGTCCAGGATGAAAAGGGCTATAGTACATACATTAATATATGTCATGGGATTCTGAACTTTTTTTGATGGCATTTCTTGTTTAGTTTCAAAGTGGAGTGTAAGAGTCATTACTGATATATGACTGTATTTGTCTCTGCTGTTTTAGCAGCATAAAATAAGGTCTCTGTCCCAACCACCTTAAAATTTTGTTAGTAAGTGATACAGAAAAAAATTCTCCAAAAAGAAAATATTTTCCCATTTTGAAGTTGTCCATTGAAAACATTTTATTTCTAAGTCATGTTATATTATTAACCCATATCAGGGTGGACTGATAGCAAAATGGAGAAAAAGAATATTACTTTGTTAATAGAAACAAACAGCTGTGAAGTCTGAAGCTGTGAATTTTGTGTAGCTTGTGTTCCTTAGCACCACGTCCCTGGCAGAAGCATTATAGGGTAGAGCATAGGAGGAAATTAACATAAAAAGTGTTGATTATAAAATATTGGGGAATATATTTGTGTATGTGTTTGGGGAGGAGATAACTGCGCAGTTCACTCCTAACCCCATCTGCTTAAGTGCGCTGCATAGTTATTTGAAAAACCTTATAAAAAAAAAAAAGATAAAATCCTGAGTGCAAAGAGCCTAAAAATGCATCTATATTGAGAAACTGTAGCCAATTGATTATTCAGCTGGCAAAATGGAAATTTCAAGTTGTATAGACAGCTAATTGTGGCCTGCCTATGGAATGACAGGTCTATAATTTTTAGTTTTGTGCACATTCAAAGCCAGTCACCTTGACACTTAACAGTCCATTATCTGCCGGCCACCGACCATATGATGATATTCAAAGAGTGACAGGTCTTTTCCATTACAGAATGATAAAATGCACAATGCTTTATTTGGATAAAGCTGTCTTCACAGACAGAACAAACCAGGTGCTTATCTGATCCTTGCATGCAACAATGACATTGGAACACCTTTTACTCTACAGGGCTAACCTTTTGTTGTTGTTGTTGTTCTTTTGGGATAAAGATGAGTGAAATGAGTGAAACTGGTATTCCCAGTATTATTTTCTAGAAGAACAGGTAAACTGGCACTCATATCTATGTTTCAGTATTAAATAAGATAGATTGCAGGAAGCATTGGGAGCCATGTCAGGCAACTACATGATTCATAATCTAGGGAGAAATGTTTATTTTTTTAATAAAAAAGATTGTTGTGTTTTCAGCATGAATACAGAGCAAGGTCAGGAAACGTGTCCCAGGATACTTGCCATCAAATAATAAAAACCAACAAACAGCCACAAATCAGGCTGAGACCTAGCATTTAATTCAAACTTAAATAAGGGCTGGATCCAGCCGGGGACTCTGCTGTACCTTCCCTGGATGGGGTAAATGTGTCTGTGGCTCTGAGCCCGGCCCGCAGCAAGAACATGAGACTGGTGACCATCGCTCTTTATAGGAAAAACATAACCTGAAGAGCAGACGGTGCTTGGAGCTGGTTCTTTAGGTTAGGGTGTTCCCTGCCTGGGCATCTCTTCAAGGGGGTTGTGTAATCCAGGGAGGGCAGGGAAGCAGCGCTTCTCTAGCAAAAGCTCAAAAAAAGCTCAAGCCACAGTGGACAGAGGGAGCCTCTTCCTTGCACCTTGCTGTGCAAGGAAGGACGTACCTTTGAGTGCTACAAACATTTTGAGTACACGAGCTGACAGTTTTCAGGGACCTAATGGGAGGTGGGCCCATGCAAAAGTCATAAAGTCTGGTTTAGCCTCAGCACTAGTTTCTGTGCCAAATTGTTCTCAGTGAATTTTATTTATTTATTTCTAAATGTCAACTTTTAGTTGGGAATTCTGAAAGTGCCATTAGAATAACTATTTTTAAACTATTTCTGAAGTTTTAACAAGAGTCAGTATTGTTTTTCTTTGCCGGCAGGGCCTGTTTCAGCTCCCAGTGACATTAGCGCAAAGACACTTACCGATTCATTGTGTGCTAGAGCAAGTGCTATATGAGTAACCATGCAGAGCTTTGCAACAGATAAGTTTTATCAACAGTTCATTTTGAAATGATCTTAAAATGATAAAAATCCTGTGAATTACAAATTTACAAAGCAATTTTCCTGAACATTTAGAGTTAGAAATAGTAACCTTTGCCATGGGAAAAGATTATTTGTGGATTTTTCCAAATGATACACAGCTGCCATTTCAGTGTTAAACATTATTCTTTTAGCTCCTTGCTTACTGATTAATGAGTGATGATAAGTCTACAATACTTCTGTGATTATTTTTTCCCCCCTGTAAGAAATGTACTTCATATGCAAACATTCAGTCTCCTGTGTTCTCCTATGTGCACTATATTCCATGTATTTATAGCTCTGGAGAAAAGGCTAATGAAGAGAGCATATTCTGAAGAGAACAGTCATGAGACTTCATTTGTTCCCTACATGCTGCAATAATACTAATACACCTTTTACTCCACAGAATGGCTTGTACTTGGGGAATTGTGTTTCATCCAATTTTCTTGCAAATAATGAACAAGTTCCCCCAGGTTTATTGGCACTATCTTGTGCACACTTTTTTGGTGTAAATTATTTATTCTACTAATTTAACAGCAAACAGTCCTGGATAGTGAGCTTAGTGAGGCAATTTCATACATATTGGTTGGAGGTTAATTATTTAGGGATTGAGATATCTCTGGTAATGCCAAATAAGTACAGACCTAATCAGAGAAAGCAATTGAATGCATCTAGGTTTTCCAAATCTCAGATCATGCAACCATTATTTGATGGTCATTAAGTTTGGTGTGTTATTGCAAAGGAACACAAATGTATTTTGAAGTAGCCCATGAGTTAACCCTTACAGTTCCTATCATTTCCCAGGTGATTGACCCTTTGGTCACTATGAGCCAGCTAACCAGAATGTTCAGATCCACATATTCTGTTACTCTGGAAATGGAGATGGTTAAGGATGTTTTTGGATATGTGTCTCATGGGATAGCTTAATGGTTTAGAGGCTGTTGAAATATGAATGCTGAAGAATCAACAGATAAATCATATGTAGGACTAAAATAAACATCCTCTGCTGATTTTTTTTTAAAGGTGGTGTGCAGCCACACAGAGGAGATAGTTTAATTGTTATAATTGTCACTACTTTGTTTTTACGTAGAGATTTTGGTGCTGATCATTTGAAAAACATGAAACATCTCAAGTCCTATGTAGCGTCACTATCCAGTGTCAGTTTAATGGGAATGGGTATTGTGTATTTTTTTAATTCAATGAGGAAAACGTTAATCAGTATGAGGTTTTCTCAGCTGACATAAGATAAGTTGGGCAATTCATTGGAGAGAAGTGTAGGCTCTGAGTAAGGCATGAGAAGGCAATGAATGAAAAGCAGCATGAGGATAAATCTGTGAGCAATGCTTGGTGTGGATAAAATGTTGATGTTAAGGCATAGTTGTTTCCATTCTGTCATGTTTATTTCTACAGCAGAATTACTGCTCTGGGCTGTACTGTGCTTGACTCCTTAAACGGCACTCCAAGCAGCCCTTCGGAAGAGCAAGAAACTCTTTTATCCTATGTCCATGTTCTAGCACCTCTTCAGTAGCAGTTGGCGGGGGGGGGGTGGTGTTGTTATATTTTAGAAGATCCCTAATGGAGTAATCTGCTGTGTAGGCTGTGTGTTTTTGTAGGATTTGTTTTTATTTTCTCTTTACATTTGTTTTTGTTTTGTTTTTTAAATACGCATGTGGATTCCTTTTTAACGTTAAATTTAAAGCAAGTTCCTAAAATGTGCCTTGAGGTTGGAGCAGATGGTGGGGAAGATTTGAGATCATCCCTTTTTTTCTAAGGCAGTTCATTCCACAGTTTTAGGTCAGACTTCATGGAAGTGCTTGCTCCCTTCCAGATGAGCCCTACCTTCTTGCTTAAGAATCTGTTTTGCTGGAGTGAGTAGTTCATTGCAAAGCTTTAGTATTCACAGGCTTTCCAGTGTAGAGAGTAGAGGATATATGGTGAAAGCATGATAGTTTGCATTGTCGAAGGGATGTACTGAAGCATTCTGCACTAATTGGATTTTCTTTAGCACGAAAGCCTTTGTGCCAGATGTGTTGCACTGGTAAGAGAGATGAATAACTGAAGCCAGATCATTAACAAGCAGGATAGGATGGAGTCACTTAGCAGCAGATTGAAGGAAGCCCCATTCATTGCCACATAAGGGCATTCTGCTAGCAAAGATTTCGAGAGACAACTAAACATGTTTCCCATTTCACATTCAGTTGATCTGAGATGCATCCCAACAGTATATTACAATATATTATTTTTCACTATGTAAAAATAAATACAGTCCTTCGAGGAGGATGAAAAGCTCAGATGCATCAGCTGTTCTCTGGTAGGAAGACATGCTAATCTGCTAAATTCTTCAGTTGCTGTGGGATTTTTGCATTTCTAAGGAGAGAGCTAATAAAACTCATGATTAGTGGAAGAAGATAAGAGAACTTGGATAGTGCTTTAATGATGGAGTGCTTCAGGGAAGCAAGGAGACCCGGGGCTAGAGTCTAAAGGACAGCTGCTGAAAAGAAGCCCAAAGAGATGGGTGTTAAAGTCTGTCCAAGGTTCCATGTAGCTGTGGGGTGGAATAAAGAGATAGTTCCAGCCATGAGCTTAGAGATCATTCAGCAACTTGTATTTTATGGAACCATGGAAACTAAAAATTAAAAACATGAAAGAGAGACTGTAATAGTTGGAAGAGTACATGAGGAATCTTGGCAAAAGTATGAAATAAAACATATACAGCTGTGTTAAGAAACAACGTTTAACTCCATTTTAAATGCCATGAGTCATTAGGATGTGTTAAAAGGCAAAAAGCAGCATAGTACAGTTTTCCAGCAAAGATGAAGAAGGAAAGCTGCATCTGTATTGTAAAATGTTTTAATTACAGGAGTATGCTGCACTTCTGCTTAGGTGCAGTCCCTGTGCTCTTAAGTCCATCAGCTTAGAAGTGTGCAATTACATGTGGAAATGTAAACACAGATAATCAAAGGCTTCAGAGTTACACAGGGTGAATATAGGAAGGGCTGAACAGGTTATGTGGAAGATTTGGAGCAATTGGACATTTGCTAGTTATTTTAGAATCTTATTTTGTTAAGACAAGGTGCCAATGACAAGTAAGAAAAATTACTTTTTTCATAATTCAAGAATTATATGACCTGGTAGGCTGGAATAAAAGAAAGAATCTCTTAATATTTGGCTTCTGTGGACTATTCATGCAGTACAACTATTTTTCCTACAAAGTTGCAAAAGTGTAGGAAATTGAGCTGTGCAGTATAATTAGAATTGAGGAATAGCGCGTCTAATTTTGTGATACTAGTGTGGCCAGTGAGTGAGAGCAACAAATGAAAGGCGCAACTTCGTAAGATGAATGATTTTCTGACTGTGATAAACCACTTGTTCATTCAGTACGAGGAAGAAAAATGGATATGGACTTAGGGAGCAGTGATGGATCAGTCTAGCCTCCTAGTTTGGGGAAAAAAATTAAATATTTATTTTACTAACCTAGATTGGGAGACTTTAGCTAGTCCAGTGTTTAAAGTTATGCCTGTATTACACACCTTAGAATTCTGTAAAGAGCTACCTGACATAGAGGTAAATGAGCAAGCCAGGTACTGGAAACAATCTGGTTTCTAGTAGTAAGGAACTCAACAAGCCCTAATTTATCCTGTTTAAGAAAACATTGGTTTTAAATTCCTTCATTTTTCTTTCCTGCTTATACATTTTAAATCATCGGTGCAGGATGCAGTGAAATTAATGGGTTACAAAGGTGTAATTTTGTTGGTTGTGATGCTGTTTCTGGGTGAGTATTCAGTGAGAAAACCCTGGATCCCACTCTGCCAGGTTCCTTGCCTCTGCTTTGCTGCTCTGAGCTGAGACACGCTTGCTGTAATATGACATGAGATCCAGCACTGTACTTCTAGTGACAGACTTCAAGTTCTCCCTTCTCTTTGTGGCATTGTGACTTGAATTTTTGCAGGGAGGGTGTTATAGACAGGCACAGCAGTAAGGATTTTTCATCCTTCTTATAACAAAACTCAGTGAAAATCCTCAGAAACTCAACATACCTTGTCTGCTAGGCTTTGTGCAGTAGTTGCTTTTTTAATTCTGCTGGGAAGCAGTTCTTAAGCAGAGTGCAAACCAGTAGGAATGACTGTACAAAAGGTGGGATGCTTTCCATTGTGTTACTGAGCTGTTTCCTAGTTCACTTCGCGGCATCTCTAATGGCGTGGAGACAAAGCTCACAGCCTGTCTACATGAAAAGGGGGGCACAGAGCTGATTTGGATACAGCCGAACTGATCAGGGAAACTTGAAATAAGAACACCTGACAGATTCAGGGGTTCTGGGTGGAATATGGCCTTTAAAAGTCTCAAGAGAATAACACGTTGTCTTTCAATGACATGTCTTTCAATGCGTCCTCTCATTTTCACATTGTTCTTTAGTATGAAATGTTAAACGGAGACTCCACCTGCCTGTTCCACAAGTAGGTCAGCAATTGATAACTGCATTAAAATTGGCCTTTCCTAAATCCTCTCTCTCACTGTAATCCTTCCTGTCCCCCTCAATTTTCCTATGTTCTAATGCTCCATTATGGAGAAAATGTTGAGTCTTTTTTCAGGTTATTTCCAAACTGTTATCCACAACGGAGCTGTTTTGTTTTTTGTTTTGGATCACATTTCTTCCCCAAAAGCTTCCAAAGATAGACATCACAGATACGATGACACATGGGAAAGAAGGTTTTTTTTATGCTCGTGCAAAATTCTGTGTCTTTTTCTATTGTTCCAAAAAAAAACCCCAAACCGTTTTGGGCTTGTGAAAATGTCTTAAAGAATATATTCAGAATATTTAAATATATTTGGTAATTTAATTCTCAAGCCTAACATCCAGTTCATTTTCAATGTGGCCTATCACTTCTGGTGTGACATTACTGAAAACCTTCTGATTAAAGCCAGCTCTCTTATGCATACTTTACCTCTGTGACCTATGAGTAGCTTGAAACCATTTGAACTCCGTCTAAATTGGATCCCCCTGGTTGTAAGTGTTACTGCATGTCAGTTCTTTGTCAGTTGGATGGAAATCTTGCTGCAGAGGATGAAAGTTCACAGCTCAGTATTAATCTACTGGGCAAACTACATCTAATGCCTTCAGTTTTCTTGAAATACAGCTTCTGATGACCTCTGACAGGTAAAATACAATATAGGATTTTCTAATATGCATTTTTAGTGTAGGTGTTTAAAATGTAGCATGTATCATCCTTCTGTACCAAATAAATGCTATGAGGGATAAAATCAATAATAGTGACAAGTGGGTTATGCGCATGAAGACTTTTCTTAATAAAATATGTCTAGGTCCACTATTTCACAATTGTCTTATTCTCAAAACAGGAAATGCAAATCCTGGCTTCAGTAACGGCTGCTGTATACAGGCAAACTGCTTGCTGGGATTCCCTCGATATCTGTTGGATGAGACTTTCAAACTAGTGTGTGAAGAGAAGGTTAACAAAAAAAAATTCCTGAAGCTGCGTGGCTTCTGGAGCGGGCAGCATAAATCATTGAATGCTGGTGGAGTCTGTCTTTAACCCACAAATAAGAACTTCAAATTTAGCACCAGCTACTGTTTAAAAGAGAATCTGTATAGATTCGTGCAGCCTAGATGACACCATTATCAAGATCCTCTGTTGCAGAGTGACATCTTTACTCTGCTCTGTCAGTGCTAGGGAGTCTTAAGTTTCACGTACATTACATTTGGGTTTGCTTTTGAAGTGACCTTCTTGTACATAAAATTCCAAGCTATAAAAAAAAAAAAAAAAAAAAAAAAAAAAAGTCTAACAGGTACAGGTTTGTAAGTCTGCAACTTCATCTCACTTCTGTTTAAGGTAATGGTAAAACTCAGACCTCTTTCAGAAGGAGCAAGATTGACTTGTAAATATTTAGTTAGTATCTGAAAGAAAACTGATCCTGTGTTCCTTGTAAATCCCAAATTGTCTCTGAAATTAGTGGGATTTGGTAGGATGCAAGGAATCGAAGATTAAGCTCTGGTTTGTGATGGGATGATGCTGATGCTGGGAGGGATGCTTTTTAGGCACTAGACATGAATCAAATTCACCTTTCTCAAAACCCTGCTCCAGTCCCACTGAGGAGAACTGAAAAAGTGTGCTTGTGCTAGGCCTGAATGGAGCCTTTGGCTCTTCAAGAAGCCTGTGCTTCAGCCCTGTGTTGAGCAATTTTAGTCTATAAAGTGTGTACCTAGTTTATAGTATTTTTGAGCCCTTCCAAATCCTTTTGTTCTGTAACTATAGTTTGCATTTACAAAACATTGCAATTTGATAAGTCAGATAGAATACCTCATCTGATGACTCTCATCCTGTCATTCCTCTTAGGGAAGTACAAAACAATAGTAATAAATCAGTATCAGTACAGCCAGAGGTATTTTAAGACAGCGGCTATTGGATCAGTTCTTGGACAGTTTAGGAGCATATTTTCCTGTTGCTTCCATTTTTAAACCCAGACTTCTAAAATCTTGAGAGCTTGACACTTTTTCCTATGAGTCACACAAAGAAAAAAATTTTTGATTACAACACGTGTGGAACCCAGAGTCCAAAACCTTGGAGTTCTCTTCTGTCAGAGGCTCTAACACCTGCTATCAAAAGATACATATCACAAGTCGGTGGAGCTCCCTGTGGGTGCAGTGCTCAGGTCACACTGATCTCTGGGAGACCAAAGCGCATTCAGCAACAATGCCACAGAAGTGTTCTATAAGTACACATGCTGTATGTACACATGTTCTAATATAAATATAGAATAACAGCATAGGGACTCTTACGACAATGTAACAAGAACAAAGTATTAAAAAAAAAAAAAAAGGAAATAAAGCAGTTTGCAGACTACGGCAATCTTGTGGCTTGTGGGCTTTAATCATTGATTTTTGCTTTGTTAATTTGGCAGTATTGAACCTAGGTAACTGTAGCATTCTGATGGGACAAATATGTGGAAAAAAGCACACTGAAAATCCATCAGAAGATAAGTGAATGTTTCAAAGTAACATGAGTGTGCATAGCTAGTCAGATTCTGAACTGAAAGTACTGAAGTGTGGACTGACAGCGGTGATCTCTTCCTTTACTGTTCATTGGCTAACACTATTCATTTTAATAGAGACCTCCAGATAGGAAGAAGTAATTTACCCATTAGAACTCCCATGTGTGGTAAATTTTCTTTTTAAGCTTACAGACTGCTTTATGATAGGCTAAATGTGAAAGAATAGAAAGAAACAAACAACAGTAGATGAAATAATAGGGTTTAATAGTTTTTGCATATGAAATAGCTGTCTAAAAAATCATGTATACTTAAAAAAAAAGCTTTTAGATCAACAGCTAATGTCTCAACTCAAATACAAGGGTCTGATCTCAAGGCAGGGCAGAACATCTGCTCCTTTCAATTCTATCAATTTAGCTAGAAGTGAAGCCAAGGATTTCAGTGGGATGAAGGTGATTCTGTAGCTTCTCCTCTCTAACCCAACAACAAGAAGTGCAGCCTTTAGTCTGAAGCTTGGGCAGAAGCTTAAATATACATTTGTCCAGGTTTATTCTGGATTTTGACCATCTTAAGGTTACCAGCTTGTTCTAAATGGGAAAGAGTCATTGTCAGACTATTAGTTTATCTTGCAACTGGGTAGAGACATCAGCTAATCTGGGGAAGTTTTGTGTCTGGATTTGTTTTAGAAGCTATAGAGTTTTGTAGGCTTAGCCCCGTACTGGATGTGCCACTGTGCTTGTAGAAGGTTGGGATCTAAGCCCATACTTTTTCCTTTGTCTTTTGCATTGCCATTTTTGTAGTTTTAATTTTTTTCCTTTTCACTTCTCCTTTCCAGAGGCGAGACATCTCAATGGACAGGTCACTGTGACAATGAGGCTGCTACAAACGGGCACTGTGACTCTGCTGCTCTCAGCTACTGCCAAAGGCTACGCTGTGTGCAAATCTGACTGCACAATAGGAATCCACGGGAACCCTAGGTGGACAGAAAGGTACCCTGGTTAAATTCTAACTGAGATTTATGAACTGATTTTGTAAACTGGTTTTCTTTTAGAAGGCATTTTTTACAATAAGATCACAGTTTTGAATTTGCAGTAATAACATCACAACAGATGGAATTGTGGTCAACAGGTCTGAGGAGGGGCAAGAACACTGATAGAAGGCTCCTCAAGTGCATAGTTTGGGTTAACAGTAACTGAGAGAGAAGAATGACTTTTTAAGACATAGGTTTTGAGATCACCTCATGGGAAAAGATGATATCAAAATCCATGGAAATCATGCCTAGATTAGTTTAGAAACTTGAATGTATTACCAGAAAATGCTCTCAGGATTCCACTTACCCTTTTTCCACTAAGCCTCCTATCTGTGTATTCCCTAATAGAAAGAAGTCTTCCAGATATTTGTTAGCACAACTTTCTAATTAGGCTTATTGATAATTAATCTGGATAAATCCATGTGCAGAAACTTCTCATTATCATTCTTCTAAAGCATGATATAGGACCTTCAAGAGATGTTTGTTTACAGACATCTTCCATTTCATAGTTTCTGCTATGTGCATGCCATGGTGAGATTGTGGGTATAGTTCAGTTAAATTTCCAAATCAGACTACACTTCAGAGAAATTAGTGCTTGGTATCCACTGCTTAATCTTGATGATTGCCTTTTGTACATGAAAATGTTGATGTGACTGTAATAAATGTCCTGACATAAATATTTTCATTTACAATAGCACGCTTTCTATCATTCCTGGGTCTTTTTGTTTTGTTTTGTTGTTTATTTGTTTGATTTGGGCTTTTTTTGTTACTTCCCGTTCTTGTTCAGCTCTACAAACACACTGCTAAGTGGCAGGAGGAATAACGTATAGCTTGCAGTCTATCATCTGCATTCCCTTTGCATTAGGTGTAACACTGGCATGAAAATCAGAGCCCCTGCTCCAATTTTTCCAGCTGTCTCTGTCTCCCTGTGATCTTTTAGTACAAATTTTCTGGCAAGTCTTTGAATATGCAAGCTTATATCCCTTTCTTGAGCATACATACACATGTTGCTATCTCAAAACATGGGCACAACTGAACAGAATCATTAATGGGGTTTTTTTCAGTAATTTGAGTGTTTACTGATGTAGGCAAACCCTCAAAACATACAATATCTTCTTCCTTTGTCCTCGTGCTCTCAGATTTCTGTGTAAGTTTGTTTTGTTTTCATTCAAAATGTATGAATAAAGCAATATCAGGATCTTTTCACTGCCATCTTCAGGTCTTATTTATAGAGTACTATTACAGCTTCAGGAATTGTTAACTTTTAGGCAATAAATGTCATCTTACTTCTGAGGTTACATTTGTTTTATTTTCCTTAGCAATATTATTGCTCTAAAACTGTAATATGTTTTCTATTTTGGTCTTTTTCTATTGCCCCAAGGGACTTGAGCTATAACTAGGATTTGCATTGGCCACGGTGCTGTTCTTATTCTGCACATGGTTACGGGTAGACAGGCGAGAGTGCCAGGGCCAAACGTGGTATTCTATTGGAAGAGCTTATGCCAAGATTTGGGCTTGAACTGTTTGGAGGAGACATGATGTCACTGTCTCCGTAAAGTGAATTTGGACAGGAATGTTGTATTGTATTTTGGGCATGTGTTTAAAAAATAACAATTAAAATAATACCTTGTAGGTTTCCTTAATTTTTGTATTTACTCCCTGGTTTCACAGTCCTCGCCCTACATTTCTCATGTCCTAGTAGTATTTCCGTTTCATTATTTTTCAAGCAGAGTTTGATGACACTGATTTAGCAGGTTCTCACAGTTCACTGCTTCAGTTTTCATCAAATTATACTTCTAGTTATACTAGACACTTTCATCATCAATTTCCATATGCCTCAAAGACATGCAGGGACCAGTTTGCCAACACTGAACTCAAATGCTAGACAATAACTGGAATACAGGATTTTTTTTCCTAGGGTGTCTGAAACAAAGAGTGTAGAATCCCTCAGTTCTTAGCGAGTGTTTTCAGCCTGGATGCACTAAAAATCTAGACAATAGCTGCTACGGAACATTGATTTTAAAACATCAAATCAAGGGATAAAAATTAACATTAACCAGAGATTATACCGCAAGACCGTATCCATTTCTTTCCAGAAGCCTATCTTACATTAGAGAGCACTGTATTCGAATTCAAGCTTTGCTCTTTCACCACAGAATGGGAGGATTCATAAGCACTCTGAGCTGTATTTTCAGTACAACAGAGTTTGATAATTATGATAGTTAACACATAATAAAGGTTTTGACTTCAGGCTCTAGGTTTACAAGTACCTTCAGCTCAGCCGTGTTCCTGGGGATATTCAAAGTGACAAGACTCCTGAGAATGACTGCGAAAGTCTTTTCCTTCCTTTAGGGAGTCTTGTTCTTAGCTTCATGCTCGAATTGGAAAGATCTCCATGTTGGAACACCTGACCCTTTTAAAGTGCTCATCCTACAATTCCCTACAATTTTCTATAAAGGGACCACACTCCTGACCCAAAGGTCATTTGCAGTCCATAAACTGGAACTAGATGTAGATGTGCTGGAGACCAGGGTTCTTAAGGTCTGTCAAAAGCGTAAAGTTAATTATGCAAGGCATGAAGTGAAGCTCTATTTGTTTGGATGTAAATAGGTTAATTCTGAGTAACTGTTGACAACAGTCATTATCATCAGATGAATTTGCTATTATAAATCGGTAGTCTTCAAAAAAATCTTCAAGATAGCATAGGAGTAATATTCTCTCTTCTGCACCACCATGTAAATTGCTTTACTTGAACTGTGAGCTCTGATCTATTTCAGTTCTGCAATTTGTTTTCCATGTGGAATTTTGACTGATGTTGAGAATTTCATACATAACTTTCAGTGCAATAGGGACCTTCTCTCAGGAATAGAGAGAATTTTTCTCTGTCTGCAGGAATTTCAGTTCGTGGAGTCTGTCATTAGCAGAATGCACTCAATGTGATATAAACCCACTTCACTGAATCCTCGCTCTACAATCAGAAGGACATGGGTAGAGGGAGAGTGTGGACGGGAAGCTGTCTGGCATCACTGTGACTTCTCAAAACTCATGGGGACACATTTCATCTTACAGCCAGGAACAGAAAGGTAGTATGGACAGAGTCTGCCACAGGATGAGATAATCTATGTGATCAAGAGGGAAGGGAGTTGTTGAATAAGTTAAAGGAAAAGGAGAAGAGGGGTTTGTAATACTCTTTACTGTAGTACCAAATGCCTGTTTCCTGACAGACCTTCAAGTTTTGGAGTTATTTGGTACAATGAGCTTTTGAGTGCCTGAACTGCAGCTGAATTAAATGGCTGGTTTTCTCAGGCATTGGCTTTCACTCAATGCACTGTAGATCACTTAAATGATAAAATGATCACTTGAGGAAAAAGACATCCACCGTCTCCTAAACAGATAAATTGATATGCAATAAATAGGATGTTTGAACACCTCACATTACTCCCACAGTTGTGTATTCCCTGCCACAGCTCATTGACCAGAAGGTGACCACCAAAAACCCTTCCTTGTACGGTGCCCTGAACCTTCGGTATCTGGGAGTTCCTGCAGTAATGTCTTTGCAATAACTGCTGTGCATCAAACAATACTTGCATCTTTATGGACATAAAAAACTGAAGTTACTGCCTGCTCTATTATGAAGGAGTAAATCACCCATACATCCTTCTTAATTTTCGAAAAGAAGGTTTGGTGGAATGTTCGAAACAAACAAAATTAATAGGAATGGTTTCTTCTCTAGGTACCTTGGCTAGCAGTTACACTGGGAGTTTTCAGAAGGGCAAATGATTCACCCACAGCTTTTTTGCATCATTTTTTATTTCTACAGAGGGTGAGTAGGAAAGTTCCAATCAGATATTTAATTTAATTTAATTTAACTTAATAGGGGCAAGGCAGCAGACAACCATTATCCTGTGACAATGTTCTGGTCCATCGAATATAAAAAGAATGCCCAGAAGACAACTAGTGATATTTCCTTCAGTAGTCTTAACTGATGGTCTATCAGCATTATGGTGATGTGCTTCTCTCTGTCTGCAGATTCTGACAGAAGGCTCACTTCGCTTTGAGAGTTGTCCTTTTTCTCTGAAGGCTGGTGCGCTTATACTGAGAGGCCATGGATTCTTCCTGAAGATGTAGTGTTTGCTGGAGTGTTGAAAAGGTTAGCGTGTGGGCCCATGTGTGTGACAGAAACAGATAAAAAATTGTAGAGATTACAAAAATCAAAAGCCAAGAGGCTTTTTTTTTTTTTTTTTTTTTTAGGATTTTTTTTAGGATTTAATTAGCTGCTAGTTCCAGTCTGTGATTTTCTTAAGGGAAAGAAGCTCTAAGAGCTAAAACACCAGTTTGTATCTTCAAAATTGGAATCCTGTTTTTTTTTTCTGTTTGTTTGTTTGTTCTTTGTATCTAATACCATGTTCTTCTGTTGTTTTCATGTTGTTGGCCAGCATGCACACCAAATGCTCCGTGACTTACAGGCTACAAATGGAGGAAGAGAGCAATGGAGAAGTCTTAATCTATGCAACTATATTCTGCAAATTTGGAATGTAGTATCTGCTCAGTGGGGCATGAAGCCTAAACTAATGCAGTTTTCTCCTGTTGTCTTCTGTTCCACAGTTACTGAAGAATTTCTGCTTTAATGAGGGGAACAAGCCTGTTAAGATTTGGCAGAATCGCAGTGGTCTATATTTAAATATGGTGAGTCCAGTGACTTTCAGTGTAGATTGCTACCAGTGGTTGTCCACTGGATCAAACTCTACATTCTTAAAATGTTAACAAATCAAAATATGTGTTGTCTAGTGCTGTACCAGCATGCCTCGGTCTCTGCAGGCTGAAACTGAATTCTCTCTCCAATACAAATGAGAACCCTTGATGCTCTGGTCTTAAAATGGCTAACCATCCACGAATAACATGTGTTCAAACAAACCAACCAACCCCTTCTGATACTGTGTCCAAACTAAAAGATAGTGTGAAACACAGTTCTGAAACTGTAGCATACCCTGTGCTGGTCTTGGACCTGCACTACAGTCTGTGGCAGTATCTATTATGCCAGCATAAGCATCCCAGAGTCTGTGCTGTGGACTAGTCTGGGGAAGTGATATGCCTTAAACCCCTTTTTGCCTTTTTGGAAGGAAGCTTTCTTTAAAACTGAGTTTGTTCTTATATGGTTTGTATCCCTGAAGCATGGGAGCAGAAGTAAGTGGCACGGTCGTGGGGCAGTTGTGGAAACACCCTTGAAATAACATCATTGATCATTTTATACAGTGACATCTGGCCTTGTAATCAGGTCTTCCTTCCTTTGGTCAGACGATGGAATATTCTTGAGCTTACTGTGAGACTACTCTCAACAAGCAACATGCAACAAACTGTGGAGCACAGTAATGCACCGCATGAGGTAGTACGTCCTGACCAGGTAAGGTCTGTATCAGGACAGTACTGTAACCACAGACCAATGTCATGGTATACACTTTGAAAGGTTTTTAGGTTTTTTTTTTATTTAATTCCTTTCTGTGTAAAAGGTCACTCAAAAAGTCTTATTATTTAAGGAATGAGTTCTCAGAGGTGGACTTTAAATGATACTTTCTTGTATTCCTTCACAGATACTTAGGGAAGATTTTTCTCAAAGTAAGAAAGAACAAAGTGAGATGGGTGCCCGTGGTTTACTCTGGACTACCCTATGTGTGTCTCAAAAGCTGTTAGCTCTGTCTTGTGCTTGGCAGAAACTGGAGACAGTGGTACCTATGAAGTGTGTTAGAGATGACACAACAGACTTTGAAGAATCTGTATGCTTTTTGTGATACTGTAGTGTTTTATAATTTTTAACATGCATCTGCTGCATCTGTACCTTTGATGATACTTTGGATTTGTAAAAGTGAAAACCAAAATCCAGCGCAATCTCTGAACTTGACTAAGATTTCATGTATAACATACACCTTTAACGTTACAAATAGGAAGTATTAAACAAAAGCTGCTTGTTCACTGTTTTGAATTTCACCTGACTAGAAAAATCAGTCCTGTGACACTCACAATAAGTTTTCAAATTTCTCTCTGAGCCCTTCTTGTTAAGTGTCTATTAATAAATACACATGGCAGCCAAAATAGAGATGTTTTCTTTTTCTGTGCTTACAGACTTGCATTTTGATGCTGCGCTTGTGAGTTAGAAAAAGAAGGCAACAAAATGCAACTCTTTCCCTCAGAAAACCCTTTAATCAATTTAAGAAAAATCCTTTTTCCTTCTTTTAGCAACTCCAGGGCCAGCAGGTTTCTAAAGCGGTTACATCTTTGGAAAGCATACTGTTCTCTGGGAAACAGAAAACGAGTAGTCTGTAAAAAGGAAGAGTTTTGTTATGTGCTCTTGACAGAAAGCGTTTCAGAGTTTGTCAAGTCATGTATTAAAAACAGTGGTCCTGATGACTGTATTACAGCTTGGTGTTGTTGCTGAACATTTAGTATTGCAAAAAAGACGTGACCTTCGAATCGGGTCCTACTCTGGATTCATATGAGCAAAACCCAAGTACCGCTAACTTTCAGGCCACATACCTTGCTTCGTATAAAGACTAGTGAATTAGGCAAGTGCTTATTTCAGTACTACGACTAGGGGTAATGTCTGATTTGTCTCGCACCTTACAAGGTGTCAGAGAGAAGGTCTTTAGGCTTTCCGATTCCTAGTCCAGTCACCTTACCCGGGCTTCTTCTACCCTGTTTCTCCCTCTGTGCTAGAAGCTCATTCCTGTAGTGCTGGGAGGTCTAGATGTATAAGGACACAAGCACAGGAAAAGTCCTGCTGCTGCAACTGCAGAGAAGAGATGCAGCAGGTTCAGGATCAAACCCACTCCTCCTCACCTCCCCCTGCTTCCCCCATGTTTTTATATTTAAGCTTGGCAGGGGTACCAATGAAGCTCTCCTGTTCTCTTTGTGTCCCCAGTTGCTCATCTCGCTCCCTGCCTTGTTCCAGCAGAAGCATTTGTGCCGTCATGAAGTGACCCACATCCAAACAGGCCGCTGGGGCTGACTGGATTGGTTTCCCAGGTGGGACTCCCTGTTCTCACATGAGGGCTAGCGCAGGGACGAAAGTGGGGTAAGGGGGCTGAATGCTGGATTGCTTATTTTACAGCTGTCAGATTAAGTCAGCTAAAAATGTTTGTGGAACTATGGCCTCGGACTCCATTCCAGGCAAAGATTCCCTGGAAATGTTGCTTTGATTTGTCGAGGAGGGTGACTCATCTGTGGGCCATTTTGTCTTGAAACAGGAATTCTCCTTTGGTGGTTCACAGCGCTTTACTCCCGTTAAAAGGAAAAATGACAATAGTAAAAAAAATCAGACCTAAAGGTCTAATATGGAATTTGGAAAAAACCTCACGCCGTTTAGTCTTTTTTTTCAGGTTGATCTTTCTTAATTTGCCATGCTTCTAAACAGGACAATCCATCCTAGTGGATTTCTCTTTGGCAATACTGGGGACCCTTTTCATTGTTTTCAACAACAAAGAAAAACCTGCCTAGTTGCCGTGCATATCGGAAGGTTGGCCGGTGTCAAAATGACTTATTTTAGATATGTAGGACACTACTTACTCTTAGAGGCCTGTTAGAAGCTTGTATTTTCTGTCGCCTCGATTATTCCAAATTATTTGGAATTTTTTGCTTTTCTTCTCTTTTTCCTTTTTTCTCCCCATTGTAAAGGTATGACTGCGGAAGTCCCCCCTTCCGTTTGCTGTCTGGAAAGTAAAAGAACAAACCCCTCTAATCTTTACTTTGTTACTGTCGTGGCCGTTGACACAATTGCTGTGGGTTTTGGAAAAAAAACCAAACCAAAACAAAAGACGAACAGTAACCTCCCTGATTCTACCTCCGCATAGAAAAGCCCCAGTCACCCTAAGACAACGTTCAGCCTCAAAGGCTAACCCTACAGTAGTGTTTCTTTATGTTTGTTTTTTTTTTTTTTTTCTTCTGCTTGCTGAGGTTAGCTTATCTACCGAAGGAGCAGAGCGCTGCATTAATACCTAACGATGAAAGGTGCGGAAGATGTGAAAACCTGTTTCGAGGATTTTTATTATTTTTTTTTTTTAAATTGTTGTTATTTATTTCTTTTATTATTTATTTAGGCAGAGGGAGAGCCCAGCAGCGATGCCTACTGCCGGGCCGGCTGTCTGTAAGGGGTGAGAGCCTGACGGGCTCCTGCCGCGGCCTCCCGGGCGCTGCCCCGCCGCGGTGGCGGCGGCGGGGGGGGGGGGGGGGTCCCGGAGGTCTCCGGGCACAGCCCTCCCCGCTCCCCCGGGGCTGTGGCAGCCGTCCCCCCCACACCCCCCCCCCCCCCCTTGACCCCGGCTGGGCGGCAGAGCCGCTGCTCCCTGCCGGCCTCTCCTGCCGGCTCGGCAGCGGGGGGGGGGGGGGGGGGAGGCTGTGCCGCACTTGGGAAATGCAGCAGCGATTCCTCCCTCCCTCCCTCCCTGCCCGGGGGGGTGAAGTGCGAGGCAGCGGGAGGAGCTGTGCGTGTGTGTGTGTGCGTGTGCGAGCAGCGCTCCGTGGCCGCCGTGTTTCCTGGTGCCTGCTCCCTGACCCCAGTGGCAGTCCCGCTCACTGCACCGCGCCCGCCCTCGCCGCCGCCGCCCCGCACCCGGAGCCCGAGCCGGAGCCAGACGCGGACCCGGACCCGGACCCGGACCCAGGCCGCCGCCGCCGGGCACCGCCGCGGGGTCGGGCGCAGGCTCTGCCCCGGCCGCGCCCCCGCAGCCCCATGGAGCGGCCCCGCTGCCCGCGCTGAAGGCATCCCCGACCCGCCCGCAGCGGCAGCCGGCGGAGGGAAGGTGAGCAGCCCCGGGTCGGTGTCTGCCTGCCGGGGGCGGGGGGGGGGGGGGGGCGGCGGGGGGCAGCGGCGCACAAAGCGGCGGGTTAGAGGTGCCGTGTCATGGACGAGAGCGGCGGCGGCGGCGGGGGGGGGGGGGGGGCGGCGAGGGGAGGGCGGGCAGGAGCTCCGGCGGCGGCGCCGGGGCCAGCCCTTCTGCAAACAATACTAAGGATAAAACTGGCCGCCGGTTCTCCCTTGCCTGCCCGCTGGGTCGGGTCGGGTCGGGTCGGTGCGGCCGCCCTTTCCCCGCAGCCCAAGCGGCTTTTTTTTTTCGGCGGCCGGCGCTGAGCGAGCCCGCCCTGCCCTCCTCCCCCAGGCCGTGCCCCCGCTGCCCTCCGCCGCCGCCTTGCGCCTCGGCCGGGGTGGGTTGGGGGAGCCGGGGGGCGGTGGTGGCTGCAGCCCTGGAAGTGGCCTGGGGGGCGGGAGGCGGTGTGGCGGCTCCTGGCTGGGGGTCGGGGGCGCCGCGGCGGGGCCGGGAGGGTAGGCCGGGGAGCATTGTGCTGGCTGGGGCCAGCGAGGGCGGGCGGCAGCGCCGAGCAGCCGGCGGGAGGACGGGGGACTCCGGGGCTCCTGGGGCGGAGGGAGCCGGGGGTTGCGGGTGAGGGGACGGGGACGGGGGGGGACACACACACACACGCAGACACACGCCGCAAAAGTAAGGAGGGTAAAGCGGGTTGCTTTGCCGTTCCCCGGCGGAGTTTCCCCTTCTGCCTTTCGCCGGCGGGAGAACCCGCTTCGAAACCCTGAGCCCGGAGGCCTCAAGCACTTGGAAACCTTCCGGGGGTGGGGGCGAGGGGCGGCGGACGGCGGCGTTGGCACTGCCGGAATAAAAAGCAGCCGGGCATCCCCCCCGCCCCGGCTCGCTGTGGAGTTTATTGCATATCCCCCCCCCCGAGCATCCTCCCACCCCCCCCAACCCAAATCATTTCGGTTCTGTGGCAGTGTGTGTGGGGGGGTGCGATGTGAACTTTGCGCGCCACGGCACGTAACGCACAAAAATTGCAAGAAATGCCCCCCCCCGCCCCCGGTGGCAAAGCCGGGGTTGGGGGGGGCGGGTAGGGCAGGGGGCGCGGGGCGGGGGCTGCGGCACACGCCGGGACGGGGCCGCGCCGGAGCCATTGGCCACCCAGAGCCATCAATCACCGGGGGGGGGGGGGGGGGGGGGCGAGCCCGGCGCCCCGCGGGGCCGCGGCCGGGGCGGCCCGTGAGGTGGAGGCGGGGAGCGGCGGGGAGCCCAGGTACCGGGGGGCGGCGGGGGGAAGGAGTCGGGGTCCGGGTGCGGGCCACCCCGCCCCCGGCCGGTGCCACCGCCTGGGACTCGGCGGGGAGGCTGGATGGAGCCCGGAGTTGGCCGCCAAGTGCGGCGCAGCCTGGCGGGGGCGGGGGGGGGGGGGGGGGGGCTGTCGGGGCAGGGGGTGGATAAGCCCCGGGGGGGGTGCGGGGGCGGGCGCCGGTGTTCGGGGGGGAGGTTGTTGCGGCGGCAGGTGCCCGCGCTCCGGGTGGGTGTAGCGCGTGTTGTGGCTGTAACGGTGTCGGGATGGTGGATGTATCTATCGCCAGAAGGTGCCGAGACGGGATTAACCCTTGCCGTCCCCTGCCTGTCGAAATTCTCTTTTGCAACCCGAGAGCAGCCGGAAGGCAAATTTTTGAAATTCAGATGAGGAAGGCGTAAATATTTTATTTGGGGGAAATGCGTTTTCCGCGTGCCCGTG
The DNA here is from genome assembly GCF_929443795.1 of Astur gentilis. Classification (NCBI taxonomy): domain Eukaryota; kingdom Metazoa; phylum Chordata; class Aves; order Accipitriformes; family Accipitridae; genus Astur; species Astur gentilis. Next base: position 22,588,484 of record NC_064896.1, read on the forward strand.
CGCTTGGACGTGCGGGCGTGGAGCTGGTGCGCGTAGCCCGCCGTGAAATGCAACGTTGCCTCTTCACGTTACTTATCTGTGCGTGTTTTGTGGTAGCTTTTTTGACGCGGCGGTAGTATGCCGGTTTAAAATTAGCTGCGCTTGAGTTTGTGTCAGCCCTTTTATGAAAAAGTGCCGGTTTGTACCTGTAAAACCCAGCAGATGTATACAATAGCACATCTCCCGTCTCACGGTCGGTACAAATCCACGCTGGAAAAGGTTTGTTGCTCCCAGGACAACGGCTGTATGTGGGAAAACCCCAAATCTTCATTTAGTTTTTTAATATAGTCGTTCGTACTTAAAACTGCTACATAAGGTGTGGAAGATACCGCGCATTGCTTTACTTGACAGATGTGAAAAATAAGGCAACTTTTATTCTTTTGTACTCATCTCCTGTATGCGATCTTCAAAGAGTGATTGCTGTTGGGGGAAGGAAGGAGAACGGTAGTGATTCAAAGTAGACTTTTTAATTTTTTTTTTCTTTTTCTTGGGCCCCAAATAAATTTGTTCTTAAGGTTCTGAAGTGTTCAGCTTCTTTTTGATATTTTCTTCAGAGAAGTTCGCAGTAAAGAAGGTAATAATTAGATACTTCTGGTAGGCGAGCTGTAGTAGGTACTCTGTGGGGCACTAAATGGAAATGAGAGGATTGACACAGAAGCCAGCTTCAAATGTTACTGTTTTTCCAGTCCGGCATTTGTTGTTGAATTCCATTTTAGAAGAAGGCTTTGTCGGGCTTTGTCTTAATTTAAGTATAGAGATTTATTTTTAAGATTAAAGATTGGAACAATGGGAAGCAATTGCAGCTTATATACTTATGATCTTACTGAAAGTCAACTTTAAAGTATTTAATACAGCTATTCAAGTATCCCCTTATCATTTGTTTTATGCCAGTTAGTTGTAATTTCTTTCTGTAACATGGATTGTTATAAACCTTGTAAAAAATGCTTATTATCTTTATGTATAATTCACTCTCATGAACAAATGGGATTGTTTTTCCATGAGTGAACTATAATACGAAATTTAATGTTCTGACCTTTCTTATGCTAGATTACTGAAAATAGTGTGATTTAGCTTTTCTGAAAGCCCAAGCATATTTTTGTTGTTGGTTTAACGTGTTGTTTTATATTGTAGCTTTTAATTGCGAAAAAAATAACATTAGACATGTAATTTTCACACTACTTCTTAATTTATGCAGGCGTTAAAGTTCTTGCTGTGTAAAAGAAAAACTTAGTTGTTTTTTTTTTTTTTTTTTCCCTGGGAGCTTTGATGGCTAGCATTCTTGTTAATGACAGTCATTTCTCTAACAGGAAGATGTTTTCATTTGTATTTACTTTTCAGTGCAGGGCAATTATGCTGCTCTGTGTTGCACACTCTTCGTAGTTTCTATCTCAAAAGAATTACAGTACTTGGAACAGGACTGCAATTTGAAGCAGGTGTTGTGTTTTACTGTTATGCAAAATAACACTAAAATATAATTGTAAGGGAAATTAAGGAAACAGCTGCAAACTTGGTGGGGTAACCACTACATTATGGTTCGTGAGCAGTTGTTCCACGTTGCACGCATCTTGCATCATGTCTAACGCAGTAAAGATTTGGTTTAGTAAAGCTCACCTTGCTGATTTTTACTCCTGAAACTGTTGCGTTTATTCTTATGAGAGGGGATTAGTGCAAAGACCAGACCATAATCTTAGTTACAGAGATGTGCTGCCTCACTAGTGACTCAGTTTTAAAATGGGAACTTTATGGTTTAGTTTCATCTTCATCTTCCCCCCCCCCGCCAATGCTAAAGAAGATGAAGGATAGAACCCAATTACTGGAATGAAGGTTGCAGAATGTCTTAACCCAACTAACATATGGAAGCCTACACAGGCCTGAGGTTGTAAAATAGTAAAATAAATGGCCTATAGCAGGCCATCTGCCATTTGCAGGGCATTTTTATCGTGCTTCATGCCAAAGTGGAAATTAGTCTTTGTATTAAAAATATATTTTGAATACAAATCAAAGATTCCAAATGTTTAACGTTACACATGGCAAACACATTTCTATCGGGGAGCGAAGAGAAGTCCAGGAATATCACACTGGAAAAATATTGCTCGGTTTGATGCTCAGGGCTCAAGTCATTCTCTTTGCTTTCCTATCTCTTTGTCTTCCCAGTAAGCACTGGTGTACTTTTGTAAATTACACACCAGATACAAAAAATCCACTGTTGCGTATGGCAGCTAAAGGTAGTGGTGTGTGTGTGGGGGGTGTGATCAACTGATGCAAAGTGTCATGATTTCATATAAGTCCTTGCAGCTAGCTAGGTAGCGTGCTCCAGCTGAGGATCTGCCTCGTAAACAGGGCTTTTATAGAGTTGCTCATCTTGAAAATATTCTTCGAACATCAGCTGATCAATTTTCACAAATTCCCTCTGAAAGGAAGGCAGCTGAGGTATCCTCAGTGTATTGATTGAAGAAATTGAAGCTCAGATTCTGTGCAGGGAACTCAACAGAGAGGAGGTTTGCGAAGTTTCTGGCTGTTGGACCTGCACTCGTATTGTAGAATGCTTCCAGTCTTAACGCAAAATGTGTTTAAGAGCACTTTGAAGAAGTGAAAGATGGGGATGCGTAGAGAGGGAAGAGCATATTTCTTTCATCTTACATAGAAATATTTATACATAAAATCGCACTTAAATCTGTCAGATAAATCATTACTGTCTGGTGATGAATCCAAACCAGTTTCATTGCTAGTGCACTGTAACAGGGATATTTTGTTAACGTTGTCGAGATACTAGCCTTTCTCTGGACGAGTAAATACTTTGATTCAAAGGTATTTGGGTGTACCTTTTGCTATGCCATTTTAACATTTTCTGCTTTGCATCAGCTTCTCCTAAGTCTCTCAGATGTAACTTATTTTGTAAAGCTAAAACAGGGCCTTGAAAACAAGCCTGCGTATTTGTGGAAAGCCATTTGTCCTTCAGGAAACTGGGTCCACTTGTTAATTTTCATGGTTGCAATTAGCACAAGATGTTACTTCAAATAAAGAATAGTAAAGTAAATGCGGAGTATTTAACTGGAGCTTTCAACGCAGATTTTTTTTTTTTTTTTCCTGAAGATGAAGCCTTACTTTAAGCATTCATCCTTCAGATGTATTTAATGATGATGGAGTGAAATGATGAGGTAATTAAAAAAAATGGGAATAGTAATGCTTTGAGAGTTAGGTGATGGGTACATCAAAAATATAGAAAAGGGTCTTTGAATGGAAATCGGGAGAGGATAGAGTAATACGTCTGCATATGTTTACATCTCCTCTGAGTTTATAGCAGCGTGTGCTGTCTTTCTCTCCTGGCAGAGGTCCACGGAGTTGATGAGGAGCTGCTGGGAGTCGGGAGCTGCCTGGAACACAATGCCCTACCCCGCTCCTGGCCTTGGGAAGTTGTGAGCTGCTCATGTCCATAAGGAGGAAGGATGGCTCATGGAATTCCTTCACAAGGCAAAGTTACCATCACGGTGGATGAATACAGCTCCAACCCAACGCAGGCGTTTACACACTACAACATTAATCAGAGCAGGTTCCAGCCTCCGCATGTGCATATGTGAGTATTCCCGACACTGCCTTTGTGTGCGTGCGTGCGTGTGTGCGTCTGCGTGTGCCTTGAAAGTGAGAACTGCTGCTGGAGGGCTGGGTTGAAAGCTGGAGAAATTGGTTAGGCGCATCAGCTGATAGGCAAAACGGTTATGGGCTGTCTTCCGCGGGGTGTCTGAGAAAGACTGCTCCATCGTCTCCTGGAGATAGCTCTTTGCCACCGACTTTGAGAACCTTGCCCCGGCGATGGGCAATGGGGCACGTTTTCTGAAACTTGTCACTGTACTGATCTCACTTTGACTCGCCTGAGGGACCCGTCGCTTTAAAATTTAAGCTCCCTTCCCCCAGCCCTTACACTCAGCTGCGAAATAGGCCTAATTGGGACTAATTGTCCCCCCTGATCACTGAATCTTTTGTCCTCCTGGTTGCGAGTGGAACGTGTGCCGCATGCTGCATTCCACTCGCAACCCGCAGCACAAAGGACTCGGGGGGCTGCCCAGTAGTTCCTCCCAAGAAATACAAATAACGGCGTTAAAACAACGTCCCTGGCCCGAGCTTAAACCACCAAAAGCATGGGAAGTGGGGAGCTGAAGGCTTCTTGCCTCACCTTGTTATTCCTGGGTATTGTATGAGGCGCAGGATCGTTCTGCTGCGCAGCACCTAGCACAATGGTTTGTGTTAAGAGCTAAGTACCAGTTTTAACTCTGAATTTCCTTTCCATTGTTTAGTTAGGGTTGATCTTTATCTGTCGGTTATTTCTGTGAACGGTTCTTTTTCTTTTAACATTAATAGACTGAAAAGCACGTGAAACTAAAACAAAGACGACATCTCTTGACCTCCTGCGTGCCATTGTTAGTCAGGATTTTGAACGATGCCACACTATTGAATTTGATAAGGATTTTGCATAATAAGGGGGGAAAAGTTGTATGGTACTTCATTGCATTTTTGTTATGTAGAAGCCTGCCGGAAGAGTCACAATGTAGGAGTTCAGCACCTTCTAATAGGATTTCTTGTCCTTACAATCTTCCTAAAGCCAACTTCAGGAAGGATGCTGAAGAGTGTCTGTCCTGCATGTGACTTTTCAAGGTGGAAAAAGTTTTCATGAATTACGTTTGATGTATTACTACAACGATGATGTAACTCTTTTAGAAATATTTCCATTTCTCGATTCACTTTTCAGACCTTTCGTCAGGAAATTTCTGTTGCATGTTTTGCACTCCAGACTGCACTTCTGACTGACATTAAGTACAAATTGTATGTAGAGTATGAATTTGGAACAAACAGAAGAAATGCAGAAAGCAGTTTTAAAGAACCCCTTCTAACTGACGTTGATTTCAGTGGGAGCTGATTTTATAGGACTAAGTGTGGTGTTCAACATTGTAAAAATTGCCCATGCTTTGTTTCAACACTCCAAAACATTTATACAGCTACTTTTCTAATAATTTGTGTATCTCTTGAACGATAATGGACTTGACAGATGTCTTAAAAGATACATTACTTGTTTGGAGAAATTGTAATTGAAATAAATACTGAAACTACGAAGTACGGTATGATGACAGTATTTTAAAGAATTTTTAACTGAAAGACTGCAGCTTTCTTAAAACCAGTAATTTGGTTTCAAGGAAGGGTGTGGCATACTAAAAGGCAGATCAAAATTTAGAAAAATTAGGAAGGGCGTTAGTCTCAGATTTACAACGGAAGCAAAGAAAATTTGCAGTGCAGGAGGTGAGTTCAGGTGTCGGGCTGGATAGCAAATTATAGGGTTTAGAAAACCTGTTGAGGAAAAACTGACAGGATCCTACCAGGTGTCTAGAGTTGTGGGTAGAAGAAAGCAAGGAAGTGAAGATAGGACTATGGCTGTGGGTTGTGTGGTGGCAAGAACAGCAGAGTTATTTCTGGGGAGGAGAGACTAGATTGCATGGTAGCTTCAGAAGGGGTCCTTATTTGTCTTCCCAATGTTTTGTAATGGAAGCATGCATATTTCTGAAAGGAGATGTCATCAAGCGAGAAACCTGAACAAATAAATTGGTAAAAGCGGTATTAACAAAGAAACCATGATCTTTTTATCCTGTTGTATCTTTGCTAGGGCCACATTGCTGCAGCTGCCAGGATTGTTTGATGTGATTTGGTTTTACATTCCGTTTTGCTTTTTTGCCATCTTAAAGTAAAGCATCCATATTTTTTTTTTTTCTAAGAGGGAGTTCAAGGATGTTTTATTCTTCTCTAGTGAAAAATTATTTAAAAAATCATGGGAAGATGAGAAATGAGTGAAGCAACACGGGAGCTCAGCGTTATGAGGTGTATGTGAATAGCTGGGCAATACATTGTTACAGGGCCCTGCTGCATACCATAAATCAGTAGCTGGGTGCAGCTTAAGGACAATGTTCTTTTCAAAAGGAAATAATCTTTTTAAAAGCAATTTCTTCATGGATATGTGTCTTCATGTGCAAAGGTGAGGACTGGATTCTTGGTGTACACCAAGCTATTCTAGTATCCTTTGGGCCCAACTCTCGTCTCACATAGAGTGAATGGAGAGTCTGTGGAATATCACCAGCATAAACCTGGTGGTTAAGGCACTACTGGCGTTGCTCCGCCTGTTCTGTGGGACACGTGTCCCGCGCTTTTTCTTTGGCTTTCATTTTGTGCCTTTCACATGGCAGTGTCATGTAGTTTGATCAGCAGGGATACAGTTCTCTTTTGTCATCTTTATATGTATTTTTACACTAGCGCTGCTTGGTGAATCTGTTTAAGTGTACTGTCAGGTAAATAACAGTGAATTAAAGCTCCCTTTGCTTGGGCTGGCTGTGGCAGTAGTTTTGTCAGTTACTTAAGCTCTGGTCTAATTTAACTTTTGAATCAGTTTGTCCAGTCTTTGTATTTCTCTACTAATGAATGTTTGAACACGTGTTCTAAAGACAATTTTTACTGTACGATTATTTTGGATAAAGTGATATAATGTTAAATATTGTCATCTTGAAGCAATGCTCCCACCTACAGGTTTCACTTATTTTCTGAAGATGTTATAAAATGTTTGTATTTGAGTGCTTTCTACAAGTAGTGTTTACTTTCAGTTAGTTTTAATTAACTGCATCACCTTTGTTTGCTGCTTTAAAGGGCAGGTGCAAAATAATAACAATTATAATGTGCCTGCCTTTGCTTCTTAATGATTATTAATCTTTGGAAAGTCTTCGTACTTTCTTGGTTTTTGTCAGGAATTGTGACTTCAAAGAGGTAAATGCTTCTTGTTCTTTTTGGTGTAGTGCTGCCAAGTATTATAAAGTTTAAAAAAACCCCCAAAACTCGCAAGCCTGTTTAGACCCTTGAGATGTTCTGTACAAGGCTATGGTCAGTGGTGCCAACAATACCAGTGAGCAGCGGAGTAGGATGCAGCCTGGGGACAGGATGGGCACCCGCAGGAGGAGCTGGCAGCCTGGGGTGCAGGTATGCTTTAAGCTGTAGAAGGCTTCATCCTGTGAAACCGTGGCCTCAAAGTAGAGAGGATAGAGAAAATTTCCACTATTGTAAGCAAACAGTAGGAAAAAAGTAAAAATGACTAAACTTAAAAGATAATTGAATTCATCAGATATATTTGTCATTTGCTTAGGGTGATCTCTCTCTTTTTTTTTTTTTTTTTTTTGGTAAGACCATTTTTGGTTTTGTGGCTGGTGGTTTTTTTTCCCCCTTCTTTTAACTCAGCAGCTTTACAGCAGCCAACACAGTGGGTCTTCAAACTATTTTAATTTAACTGGAATTACTAAGGCTCAGTTTTGTGGAACCTTCCCATCTCACCTGGTGTTTTTCCTCAGTCCAGTGGAAAGGAGCTGAGAAGAAAGTGGGACAAATCCGAATGGAAAATTGTTCACTTAAGTTTTAACCAGAGGGAAGAATCTTTCTGTTTTGAGTACAACACACCATTTACTTTCACAGGGGAAAAAAAGGGGAGAGTGTAATAAACTTTGTGTATCTGTCATGGAAAAAGCCTTTTTGACAGGCCCAGCTGGTAAGAGTGAGGGGGTTTTGTGGAGATAAACTAGCTGTAGCCCAAGCTGCTGCAGGCTGAGCCTTTTAGAGGAGTTCTTCAGCTTTTTTCTGGTCTCACCAGAATGGCTTGGTGGCTTGTTTTTAGGATGCTTGGAGTACACATTAAGACTCTGGTATGGTTTAAATTCAGTAGTAGGGGAGTAAGAAAGACAGAGGTTTCTGTGCCAGAGCAAAAGTCTTCTAAATGAGTTTATGCATACCTGGAGATACATTGAACAATCTGTAACTGTATAATTTTACTGCCTTTTCTGTACTGGAGTAATTCCCCATGTGAGTATTCTTATTTTAAAACAAAGAGTCTAAACAGCGTTTTGTATTATTAGGACTATATATGTATGGTTGAATAAAGTATTTAAATGTATGAGTGTGTGTAAATGTGTATATATAATAATAATAGTAATATAAAAATATAGCTGTATAATCATGGAAGAAAAAACTTTCAACTGTGACGAAGCCTTAAATTGTTAAAACCCAGAGCTCTTATTAGACTACTAACCTTGAGAAATAGGATCTTGCATATTTTTTTTTCTTGGGGAAACCATCCTGCATTTAATGGGTTTTATAAACTCCCACTGAGATTAGTGGGAAATCATGCATTTGATTTGTAATACTCTCAACTTTTGTTTCATATAACGTGTGTGATATTTAGGGGGAGGGAGAAAAAGTTGGCATTAGTAGAATATGGACTCATTTGACATTTACAGAATAGTGGAGTTCGTGCATGTAATAATATCGGTTGAGAGAATACAGAGATTCAGTCTTAAGCTAGTTAGCTATACCTAGTGTGACTGGGCAGGCTATTTCAGCTGATACTGGTGTGACAGAGGATCACAGTTTTGGCGGAAATTGTTGCTTTGTCCGTTAATAACACTTCTTACAAAAGCATACATAGCTTGTGACCACCTGAGTTCCTTTTCACTACTTATTTTTCTAAATAAATTAAAAAAACCCAGTACTCCCTGAAACAATCAAGTCACATTTAAGCTTTAATTGTGAAAACATGAGTATATACTGAATGAGTGTAGTTAAAGCTTGAGCCTTACTTTTGGACACGGGGAATTTTACTGGGGTCGTGCCTCACCATCAGTCAGCTTACCTTTGTGCAGTTTCAGTCTCCTTTCCCTCTGTGGTCCCTCAATGGCTTGGGCTGCTACTGAAACACAGCAGCTTACAACCTGGTGCGTTACGTAAAACAAACCCGTTTTTCTGAAGCCAACAGCAGCAGCCCTTCAACAGCTGCCCCGAAGCAGCTGAGCTCTCCCTGCAGCAGCGTGGGGATTCCAGCAGAAAGGGGAGGAGGGCGACAGCTGTAGGTGAGAACCCTTACAGCTGTCCCAAAATAAATAGTCCCCACTCAAGAAGAGGGCCATTAACTGATTGCATCTTCTGATTCTCCTGCCATAGAACGATGGAAGCTGAGTTGCAAAGATGCTAATTTTAATCGTCATAAAGAAGACTCTTTTTACTGGAGTGTGTGCATATGTGTATGTCTGTGTGAGTTAAGATCTCTACTGATCTTAATGATTTTACATTATTTAAAGTTACTTATTTTGCCCAAATCTAAGCATAAGTTCTAAACTTGAATTTTACATGTAAAGTGAGAACAAAAAACTTTTTCATGAGGGTACACTTAATATTTAAAGACTTTTGAGATGCTGGACTGGAGCTTGCTGAAAGTGAAGTGTTCATACAGTGGTGATATAAGGCTCAGGGATTGCAGTTTCGTAGTTAAAACTCAAATTTAGGCCCCTTGTATTGTGTTTATGCTGTTCAGTCATAATATGCTAAACTCTCTTGAAAAATTGATTACGTTCCTCACCTCCCTTTTTGTCATTGTAAAAGGGAATTATACCAACCTACCTTTAAAAAAATGTTGGAAAATCCCTGGAAGGCAGATGCTGTAGAAGTGCCATTATTATAAATGTAGGACAGGTTTAAAATAATTTTTTTGGTCACCATTACCCTCTTAGTTACTATATATTTCCACATTGCCCTGTCCTAAGATGGAAGCCAGGTCTGGTTTAAATTGGTGATAAAACCTTTACCTCTAGTGGTGGTGGAAACAGGCTGCTAGAGCAGTCTCCATGCCCATCAAAATCAATCGGTCCCCTCCATATGAGCTATCGGCCTTGTGCAGTTACAGTTGTCTGAATGTAAAAGCGGTGCCTGTGGGTTACTTGCAGGGCTGGAAGGGGAGAAGTTCTTGATAGACAGACCTCAGCGCTGAACCTGGCGCATCCCAGCTGCTCGTTCCTGCCCCCGTGCCGCTCAGATTGCCACCTCCCCGGTAGCGTTGGCAGAGCCTTTTGCGAGGCTGCTGGGTAGATCGTACCACTGAAATGGTCTAGGTTAAAAACGGCCATTCAGTGGTGTGGTGGTGGTTTTTGTGTTTGTTTGCTTGTTTTTTCCAGTTAGATACTTTCAGCGGTCTCGTTTCAGTAACTGAGTACTGTAAGTGGAAGTTTTCATTACATGAGCTGATTCTACGTTATAGTATTGCCCATGTAGTTCATTTAGTGGTCAGTCATACTGAGTGACGGTTGACGTACAGTTTCATATCTATGTACAATATACAGTGTGTTCTCACCCTGTGGGAGGTGTGTGATGGGATCTGACCAGGAGCGCTTTCGGCAGCAGTGGTCCCTACCGCGGTACCTTGTGCTAGAGGGAGACTGCTCATCGAGGGAGTTCTTCTTTTCTCTGAAGTAGTTGGGCAAAAAAGGTCAATATACAGTACTGCCAGGATGTTGTACTGTCACTGGAAGTTTGTAGTTTCCTTTTTTAAAATATCAGGGCAGTAGGGATATTGTTGTGGGAAGCAGCAGATTCTTGCTTTTGAGTAATGCTTGAAGGGTGAGAGTGCGATCTGTCCTGTGAAACCACTTCTAGAGCCTAGATTTCCAAACAGGGAGTTAATACCTCACTAAATTTGCAGGCCCCACAGTGGGGGAATCCCATTGTAGAGTTTTTGGCTCATGGTTTTCTCCTAGTGGCAGAATGAGGCTGGTCCTCCCTGCCAGCAGTGATGAGAGGGCACGTTCCCTGTGACGGATGGCTATTCCAAACCCAAGGAAAGTGCTGCACCTACCTGGCGCGCATCTTGTTATTTTATTTTGCAAATCTTCGTTTGAATATCTCGTTGAACAAATAAGCAAAAGGAAAGCCCTGTAAACAATTCGGATTCAGAGGTCTGTGTTAAACTACTATATGCAGCTTCTTTCTTATGTTTGATGCAGCACTCTTTCAGAAGTACTGAAGTGTTGGTGATGAATGTCGATTTTGTCCTGAATGTTGCACGGTAACTTTTTGAGTTTACATTTCCAATCCTGAGCTAGCAGAGGTGGCTTAATTTCTGCGTCGGTTGACTGGCATGGGTATCTATGGAAAAATTTAGAAATGGAGGGCCAGCCTGTCTCCTTCCCAAAAGAGCATCTGACGAGTTTCGTTTTGAGTTCCGTAAGATGTCGCGGCATAGCTTGAGAAAATAAACGTGCTTAGGTGTAGTAGAAATACAGTGAGGCAGGGATATTTATTTAAAACGTGCATCTCTTACAGCAAGCTACGAAGTTACCTCTTTGAAGATGCAGTAAGTTTGGCGGAGGGGTCGGTTACTTGCGTTGCCCCAAGTGATGAATGGTAGCAGAGAAGGTGGAGTGCCAGTGTTGGACAGTAAGTCCCCTCAGTCTTGCATGGTAAAAACATTCACCTCTTAACTCATGCCAGGTTTTCCAAGTCCCTAGAAAGGATTCCATCAGGTTGTGAGTTTTGGTCCTTGAAGCAATGGCTTCTTGTTTCCAGTGGTTTGAATAGTATTTGGCATATGGAGTTGTAGCTTCATGGACTTCGTTGTGATTTTTTTCTGCTTGCGGAAGGCCTGATACTGGCTTTCTGATCTTTTCCGTAATGTGTACGTGCAGAGCAGTGCAAAATAGAGGAAGGAGGTAAGCATGTCTGCATATATACCTGCACATATTTCATAGAAGATACTTCAGAAGATATAAAGAGCTTGTTGTTTGATGGGATTTGGAAATTCAGGTCTTGCCTATTTACTTGCAGTTTTGATGTGGGCTGTTAAGATCGCAATTTTTAGGTCTTATGTTGCAGAGGGCAAGTTTTGTGATACTCTGTGTGGTTGTTCATATTATGAGGAAGCTGTGGCCAAAACGTGTGTGTTCAAAACACTGAAGTCAAACCGGTTCTATCCTGTAGTAAATGTGACGAGACTTCATTTAATGATTTTTATTCTGATGCCTTTTTCAAACAAAAAGACAGCCTATGATAGTCTTGTACCTAGTAACATGTACAGTAAACATGCCCAGAGCAGTATCAAGTGGTTAGAGCAGAAAACTGCAAGTCTGGATTCCAAACAATAAACTTTAGGTACCTGGAGTTGCAGTCGTTTTATTTATCTCCTGAAGAGTTGACCATAAAGCTTAGTCTTAACCTCCATAAACCTGGAGATTTCTCCTGGCACATCAGCTGTATGTGTCCTGCAGCATCTGCTGCATGAAGGTTGGCTGAAACAAAATGCTGGTGGATGAGCGTTGGTGTTGCATGCTGCTGCTGAAGCTTTCAGGCTGGGGGCAGAGAGGATGGCTAGAGAGCGAGTCAACGCGTAATCCCCAAATACAGTTGTCCTCTTCATAACTCTGATGGGTCAAGCCCATGTTACTTCTTTCTCTTGTCTCGAGGATCAGAATGCCATCAACAGTTCACCTGTGTACTCTTCACTGACAGGGAAGTGCTTGCCTCTATTTCTATACGCTCTATTTTATAATGGGCATATTTTCTAAATTTAAATCATTATGTTGAGGGGAGAGAGACAAATAAGAAAACCAGAAAATCCCAATTCTCTCCTCTTTTTACCAAAAGATTGTTTAAATGATTGTGCCGTGTGGTGTCTTGTGATTTTTTTTATTTTTTTATTTTTTTTTTTTTTGGTCACAGGTTGTGGATTTCATATTCCCAGACCCTCTCTTCCTTGCATGCTGCTTGACATTAGGGCTACAGAGATTCCACTGCATGTTGACAAGGAAAAAACAGTACTGGAGGCTTCCTTGCAGCAGAGTCCCCACTTACTGTACTGGGCATTAACTTACATCCAGCACATTAGACTTAAAAGCACACAGCCATTAAATGTAGCAGTCCCTTCCCAGGAGGGCAGCAGATGGAGAGAGAATGGGGGAGGGAAGGAGAAAGGAGTATGATAGAGGGACTTTATCTGATGTATTTGTAAGCCAGGAAACTTGCTATTTACCACGTTTACAATTTCTCTGGTATAAGGAATTGAGTGTAGTGACTGGGAGCATCAGGGTCAGCACATTACTTCTAAATGTTTAGCTATTGTATCAGTTTATGGGAAGGAAAAGGTGCTAGTCCAGTATATCTTCCCTCATGCTCCTTTTATATAGGGAGCACAAAGAAAAAAGTCATTACTTTTTAATTACTCTAGGCTTCTTTGTTTCTTAAAGCACATTCACTTTTGACCAGCAGTGAGAATTACCAAAGGGTTATTTTCTTTCCTGTGAATGGTAAAGTAGTAGTTTGGGGGAAAAGAATTGTTCAGAATTAAAATATCATGTGGTCCAGTATATTTAATAAATAGGAGCCTTGTCCTATACTTGTTAAATGCAGTGATCAGTGACAGTCTTAGTGCTTCCAGTGGGACAGGACTAGTCACTTAGAGATGCCACATTAAGTGACTCCCTCAATTTTAAGCTATCATTCTTTCAGGGACTTCTTTTCTTTGGTTGCTAACGAGGTACATATAAGATTATGGTAATTAACAGATATTAAAGAAGAGGGAAATTTCATCTTTGTGGTTTGTTTATATTGTAAATTTCAAGTCAGCCAGGCATTCGCTTTTCCTCCTGCTGGAAAGGAGTGAATAAATGAAAACTAAATAAATAGATAATTATTCATTAAAAAAATCATATAGAACTCGGGTGTAATTTTTGAAATTACTTGAAAAGTTTTAAAATAAATTGCTTTCATTTTGATTATATCTCTTGACATTAGTTTGATTTTCCATTGTCTTTTGTTTGTTAAACAGTGATGTTTGCAGCTCTGAAAGGAAGGCATGTTTACAAGAAGAACAAATTTTGTCCTGCTATCATTATTGTTCTATACCTTGAAAGCTTCCACTTAGGACACCCTCTTTGGGTTACTGAGGGAGAGTTATAAAGTTCTTAAGACAGTTTTTCTGGTAGAAATGTTGTGAGTATAATGAGGATGCACAGATCAAATACTGTAATACAAGTTTCAGAGAATTAAAATGATGATGACAGTCCTCTAGGGGTGGTATATGATTTTTTTTTTATTCCCCCCCCCCATGACCTTTGGTGGTGTTCTGCTTGGCTACTTTGCATTGCTGCTTTGTGAGAGTGCTGCTGCGTTAATGGAAGGATCACACATACTGTTCCTTTCAGAACCTGATAGATCATCTTGGCAGCAAAATGAAGACCTTTAACTCTTGGAGTTTTCATCATTTGTTGTTAGTTATCTATTACCATAAAATCTGTGCCTTCAAGAAAACAGGTTGTTTTTAAAATGTAGGTAAGTAGAGTAGAGCCTTCATTTTCTCTGAGCCAGAGGAGAAAGGAAATCCCTGGTATTGGTTTCAGGGAATTTTAAATGATCTCTGTATAGGGGGATTTTGTTTTGTTTTCAGGCTTATTCATTTTAGATATCATTAATACAGAGCTTATTTTCCTGAAAAGAATCCTTGCATTCAGTCTAGGTTGTCAAGAAGGATATTAATTTAAGTTGAAAATTAACTTTGGATCACCTGGCTTCCTTGATTATCTGTTCACACCATCGTTTAATAACTGTGATATGCAGAAGTCACTATTTTCAGTCAGTATTTCTCTTAGAAGGTTTTAAGACCTCATTTTACAGAAAGAGAAAGACCTTTTATGAATCATTTTATTCAGTGCAGAGTTAAAAGGTGTAAACTGAAACACATAGAGTCAGGAAGTTGGTAGAGGTTTTTTTTTAATTAATTAGTTAAAATTAAATGGGGCTATATAGAAGATTTGGTACAAGAAGTGGCAGTTTTCTGGATATCTCTTTATAAAGAGGCAATGGAATTTCTTTAGGGTCCAGACACTTGTCCAATAAAATAGAAGAGGAATGTACTGGAGGTGACTAATATGGAATAAATTGAAGATGAGAAATGGATAAATGCTCTCAAACACCCAGAAATAACTAGAGATAAGATGTTGGCCTAAACTATAGTTCTTAGCACACCTTGCACCTGCAGCTGTATTTCATTTGTTACGATTTTACTGTCTGCATATGTGTTTAAAGGCAATCTTGCTCTAGCATGAAGCGTGGCAGTAATATATGGCACATTATAGCTGCAGCAGTAGTATCACAGTCTGTCTTTCAGGTTTGTATGTGTTTTATTATTTTCCTAACAAAAGCTTTTTTGGATTTTGAGCTTCCAGACTTACGCCTTGTAGTTGTTCACAAGGGAATCTGGCAATGCTGACCAAGAGGTTATACGTTAACATACCGAGGCAAGGTCATCTGAACCTTTCAGTGCTGTGCCCAGAACCTAGCGGCTTTAAAGGCACACTTTTTTTTTTTTTTTTATTCTTTACAATTTTTCTTCTTTTGGGCTTAGTGTGCTTGTGAGCAGTGTCAGACAGTGCACTGGGAACAAATTCTCTTTTTCCACGTATGCACACAGAGCTATTGTAGTTACTGTTAGAGCTTCCCTCATAAGTTCCCCACAAATGACTGTCGTCTCTTACCTGTAGGGACTTCACGTGGAACCAGGAGGGTAGATTAGTCTCTGCCTCCATTCAAACTAGAGTTTCTTCAGAGAACACCAGTTGCTGTGGTGGTCTTTTTACGTGAATGTCTTTATAGGAACTAAAGCACAGTCCTTTGTGTTTTTTTTTAAGGCCCCAAACAGCTGTCGGGGGTAGAATTTCTGTTCATTTAGGGTCAGATTATTAGACAATGAGCTCTAAATGAAAAATCGGGTATACTGCTATCTATCCACTGATTCATCTAATCTTAAACAATATACTGTGCATTCATAGGGCATGAAGAGCGCTGACCAGTAGGTTCAAAGAATTTATGGATTTTAATTCCTCTCTATTTTCCAAGCAGAAAAAGGCAGAGAACTAGGAGTTAAAATGTTGGTTCCCTGATGGTGTAGCAAGTATATTATGTATCAGCTACATGGGTTTGCTGCTGGAGTTGCCAACCCCAGTGTTCTGATTTTAGGACTCTCCTGAAGGATGTTATCCTGCAGAAGGAACAGTGGAACGGAGCCTGAACTGCCTTAGTTTAAACTTCAGTACATTAGTCCAAATGAAAATCGGCTTCAGTTTACTTGAATTCTTTGACTTGAAACAGTGATAGTCAAGAACCATGGTATATGGGTGGCTATATCTGGGAGAAGGATGGAAGACAGAGTAAAACCTAGACTGTCCTTATTTAATTTGTTGCCAAACATGGGTCAACACCCTGGCTCAGAGTGGGCAATGACGCTTGTTAGCAGCAGTGCTCCAAGTACTCGCATACCAAAGTTACATTAGGCAGCATTTAAACAAATATTTTTAAATGTTTATCTGAATTTGCAGTTGGTTTTGGTCCAGTGCTGTAGAAGGGTTGTGTTACTATACATGTGACTACAGATGAGACTACCGGTGTTCTTCGAGCATGACGACGTTGAGGTCCGTTCTCCGTGAACATTGTCTGTTTCACCCGTTGCCAGTTTTCAGTAGTCATACCACAGTATCTCCTAGTTGCAAGAGGCGTTGTGGCTACTGCCGTTAGTTGCAACTTGAGATTTTGGTGATGTTGGTTCAATGGTCTTGCAGATCTCGTATCTGAAAGGGCTTTTAAAAACAGGTGGGGTATAGTATTAAAGCAGTGACTACATAGGGCCTAGCAAAAAATATTTTCTGTTTGTCTTACTGATGCTGCTGCCTGTGTTTTTGAAATAAAGTCTTCTGATCCATTACACAGCTACGCTTCTGCTTTCTCTGACGAGCCTTATGACTGTATTTTGGACATGTCTTCTGCAACGTGCGATACAGCTGCCAGTGACTTGGCAGCTTAATCAAGTTAGGAGTTCAACTGTACGAAGGAAAAAGAAACCTTATTCATTAACCTTCATGTATCTTTTGGTAATTAGTAAAGGTGGTATGGGTAATTACAAAAAAGACTTGAAGGTAAATTGAGACATTTTAGTAGGCATTTCCCCCACCGTGAGAATCTGACTGTGATGGTATGGGGGGACACCAGCCCACATGTGCAATTTAAATAGGTCTGGATTCTGCATTATAAATATGCACCGGATGCAGGGGAGAAAACCAGCACGTTCTCTCAGGATGCTGTTAGGGCCAGGCAGAATCTCATTAGGGACAACTTCAAAGATCAGTTCCTCATGTCCATAAAAACAAGTGTAAATTATCTTCTGTGAGCCTGCTGTTAGCAGTTGCACTGTTACATTATGCATGATTCTAGACTGCACATGGTATGAACAAACTGCACTATGTTTCATTAGTGTGTTTCATTTTTATGCTAAGCCTGGCAACTTTGCTATTTATTGGTGGTGTTTTGGCTAATACGCTATTTGACTTAGAATTTCCTGTTATATTAGCTGTCGGTAGTGACACAACACCTGAAAAGGACTTTTAAGGTTCTACAGTGCTTATGTTTTTACATAGCAGTAGCATGTAGACAACTCCCTGCATTGACACCTTTACTTGCTTTCTCATTCTTCTTGCTTCCTGCACTTAGTAAGAAGGTGGCTGGCTGCTCCTGACTCTCTTGGAGTGAGTCTTGAAGGAGCTTTCTGTGATGCTGCTTTGCAGCACTTGACCTAAATCTTTATGAAAATAATAAGACGGTAGAACTTCAATAACTTTTGCTTTCACTGAGCTACATACTCCATCATATAGATTTGAAAGGCCAGTTTGTAATGGTTGCTGGAGAAGTGTTTTGAAATAGTGACGTACAACCTCTGTGCCTGGAAGTTTTGTCACAGGTTTCAGCGAGATCAAGATTTTTCAAGTTTAAGTCTTCATTATCCTTGCAGGAACAGTAAGATGCTGTGGAATATTTTCCTGAACTGAGCTATAGTGCTAAAAAGGGAAAAAAAAAATGTAAATTTTTTTTTTTATTTGTGGCATTTCTGCCTTTTTTATATGGCTTAATCACTGATGAAACCACGCTAGGAAAGCATTCACTTGCACACTTAGTCAAGGCTCACCACTGCCTTCAGATGGGATGTTAAACTCCTGAACGGGTCAGCAATCCGATTTGCACTGTGGTTTCACAAAGACATGCAACCTGGGGCTGCTTTAAGCTGCTCAAACCAACATCCCTTGTAACATCCACTGTGGTTTGAGAGCTGGCTCAAGCCACTGCTTGTTAAATTCATAATGACAATGAGTGTGTGAAGCCACGGTTTTATGAGGGCTTTTTTGCTTCCTGTTTTTTTTGGGGTGGTGATACTGCCAACTTGAATAGCCCTCACTCCTTTGCACTGCTGTTCTGTTCTCCGACGTGTCTGTGTTGTACGTGTAACATAATTGGGAATTCAGAATAATCCCCTGGAGTGAGAGGGAGAGAAACTCTGTGTAGCCCGGTTGAGTTCTCCGGTCCTGTTCACCGTCCGTCCCTGCAGACAGTTGCTCTGGCACAAGAGGGGAGACTGCTGAAGCAGGAGCCAGCCACAGCGGGACAGGGCTGGGGGCTGCAGAGGCTGGCACTGCTGCTGGAAGGCAGGAGTATCAAACTGCGTACCCCCACTGGTTAGTAGTGGACTTGTGTTCAACCTACGGCTGACTTTGCATTTCGTTTGCAGAACTACTTCAAGGAGACGTAGCCATGAAATCGTTGGTTTGTGTGTCTTGTGGTGTCGGATGGTTTAGAGTTCACTGTGTAGGTGAATTGCAAAGCTGGAATGAACCCACGAGACTTTTGTGTAATTTCCAAACAAGATGTAAAGAATTCCCCGCTCTTGTTCAAAGCTACAAGAGTAATCTGAGGTAATTTCTACATCCTGAAGGGCCTGAGCGCCCCTATGGAGATCAGTGGGAATATGACTTTCTGCAGGGCCAGCGTAGTGCTTTAAAGCGTGGAGAGCGCTGAGCTGCCAACGGTCCTGCTGGGGTTGCCACAACGAAGGACGATGCAAGGCGCTGGTCGGTGCAAGGATTCAGAAGTAGTACCCCGTTTTGAACTGTAGGATAGCGTCTCTAGACCTTCCCTGGTACTGAGGCCTCTGGGGAGCTGCAGGCACTCAGTGTGGTCCCACTTGAGGCTGTGCTGATGGGATGGAATGAATGAAGAGTGGTCTTTGTCCTGTGCAGTCTTGGATAGGATGTTCTTCTCTCCTTGAAAACCTTAATCCTCGTTTAGAGCTCCTACCTGGGGCTCCCCTGGAGGAAAGGGCAGTTAGTCTGAACAGAGGCCAAATCTATTTCAGTGAAGTTTGTTAGTATAGTTCTAATGTTAATCATGTTAACAGATCCACCTAATGAGGACACAGATTATGCTGGTAAAAAAGGTTATACTCTTGACAGCAGGCAGCCAGATGGAGAAAAATTATGGAAGCAAAAGTTTTGCTCCTTCCTGGCTTTAGGGTTTTTTCTGTTTGTTTCATGTATATTGGATCTTTTACTGTTATAAAAACATTACAAAAATAATTTTCTCTAACTGACATCACTTTCTAGTGCAGAATTTTCTGAATTTTAATTAAATTAAAAAACGTTGAGTTCTTTACTCTGGAAAACTCCCAGCCACTTCAGCTGCCTTTGAAAATCTAATGAGCAAAAAAGCCTCCTTTAATTTTTATTTTTTTTTTTTCTGCTCACCAGGTGTAATAGAGGAGAATTTGAGCTTTTTTTCCCCCTGTGATTAAAAAACAAAGGAATCAAAAAACCCATGTGGTGTATATTTGTTTCTACATGTGTGTATCTATGTACATATACATATAGTTGCTGGCTTACCTGTTGCCCAGAGAGAATGTATACATGCAGTAATAGCTTTGCCGTTCTCTGGAAGCTTGCTTGCTTTCGACATTCTCTTGACTTCAGTTTTAAAGCACGTAAAACCCCAACGTGGTTTGTTATCTTGCTAAGGAGTGATCAGTTTCATTAGAAGTTCAAGACTGCATTGGGAGGAAGTCTTCATTTAACATCATTGTTTAGGTCTGGCTCTTTGTCTGACCATAGCAGACAATGTTTGAAACAGCGATAAGATAAGAAGTGGCAGTGATAGCCGTGCTGCAGGGTTACTGGAAGGGCATGAAACAGCATCTGGCCATAGGACTTTAGAGGTCTGATTCTTAGTTGTAATGGGTGATTGAAATGTTCTTCTCGTAGAGTTGGCAGTTAATGTGGCATTCATGTCAGGGTGTCCCTTAGGAAAAAATGAAGTGGTTGTAGGAAAACAAAAAAAAGCAAAGTCTGTAAAACTGAGCAGAGCATAACTGTTTTTCATATACAGCATGGTCACTTGCTGCTTGTAAAGTTCGAATAAATACATGAGAACATGTAAGGATACAGTTTTGTTCAAGGAAGTTACCAAAAAAAAAAAAAAGGAGTAACAAAAAAGTTTGGACGGTTAGGACTGAGATGCTGGGAAAGAAAGGTGTGAAGAAGGTTGTGAAATACAACCCCTTAGCACAATAAAGAAACTCCAGTCAGGGCTCTTATTATCTCAACATATTAAAGTTAATTGCTTTGCTTTTTTTTTTTTTTTCTTTTTTTCCTTCATTCATTTTGTTTGTTTGCTTTTAATTTGTCTGTTTAGGAAGTCTGTTTCCCATCCAACCCTAATACTATCTCTAACAAAAGGAGTCACCTAGAAGTCGAACATACGATGCGAGATCAAACTGTGTCTGGAAATAGAGAAAACTCTGATTAGACCAAGGAGATTCTTTTCTTTTGTCTTAATGGGAAGAAAAAACCCCCACTCAACATCTAGGAAAATTGCTCTGTTGGTCCAACACGCAGCTTCTGCTGAAAGGAGCGGCCAACTGCCTTCATTCCTGCTGTGCTCCAGTGCTCCTGTTGCTTCACTTGTGCTTGTACTCACCTGCCTGCCTGGTGAGCTGAATCGGCTTGTGGAGGGGCCACACACCTACCAGGGCAGCAGTCACACCGTGAGAAGTGGCAAGGTGGGCACAGGAGAACAGCTACATCTAGGTCTAGGTCTGCACAGCTGTCCTGTGAGGAGTTCCTCCTAGGCTGTGATGTTTTAAAGTCTTGACGTGTAGTACTGGCTCGAGACAGTGCAGCTGCACTGTGAGCGGGGTTGGAAAGAGGTTTGACTGAACACGTGCCTGGAAAGGAGGAGCGGCTGCGAGGACGTGGCCAGCCACCTGTCTGTAGGCTCACAGTATAGGTTCTGGGTTAGTGGAAGAGGAAGGTGGCCTTTTTTTCCCCTTTTTGGTGACAAGTACCTATGAAATAGTTCATGACTCGCGCTTCTACGCTCTGACTTTTAAGGAGGGCCAAGTCTGTGCTTGTGTATTTTACACTCTTAGCCTGCAAATAGTGGCCTTTACCAGATCTGTGGATGGTAAAGGCAATCGTCTTGATAGGCTTCCTGATACAAGTTGTTATCTCCCGTGAGTCAGAGCTTGGTGGGACACTCAAGAAAGAGAGAATCACAGGCTGGGAGCTATCAGGGAAAATCCAGGAGACAACAGGTCTTCATGGTTAACACTTTCTTAGTGGTGTGGAAAATCACAGCATAGTTTGTGCAGTCAACAGCACTTCCCTGCACTTACTTCAAGATAAAAAAGTTGGCTGTATGTTGTATTATCCTCAGTGAGCATCTCTGACATCTTGTTAAACTGGTGGCAGGCCATACGTAATGTCCCAGGGCTGAATTCCCTTTGTACCGTACTGCAATTGTCCCTCCACATACAAGCGTGTTCCTACCACGCTGGGACTGGAATTGCATTTTTGCCGTCAGGCTGGGAACTGAAAAATGAGTGGCACATGCTGTGAGTCAGAGACCTTGTTAAATTCCTGTGAGGTTAGACTCCCTTCGGATAGTTGGCTTGTCCCAGTGGAGCACAGATAGGCATACCCCTGCTTACTGAGGTCTTGGAGCTGATGGTACGTACACCTGGCAGGTCACCTCATACTGAGAAATAGTTCAATGGCAAGTCTGTAATTCAGGCTATTCTCTGGGCATGGTTATTTAGCAAAGGTCAAGGGCAGAGCGACTTACTGGATCATGTTTGGGGTGTGTGTTTGCACAGAGGGAGAGTGGCTTATAAGGAAGGGTATTGTCACACAGTGAATGTCACTGATCTACGTGGAAGTGATTGTCAGCCACTTTAATTAGCTGTTTTACAAAAAATATACACCTGTTGTATTTGCTGCTATCTTGGTGACACACTGTAAAGGGCATACAGGTATCAAATCATAGTAACAGCAAGGTATTACTTTGTTGAGAAACAGTCTTTGGGGAGATCGTGACGTTTCAGACAAGAAAAATGTCATTTGTGTGGGTGAGATGAGCATAGCTCTTTGGAACTGCATGATATTCTCTTGATCAGTTAAAGATGATCTTTATTTAAAAAAAAAAATCCAACATGTTATTTGACGAGGAGAGAAATAGATGTGATCCTTGTTACTATAGGTAATACCAATGGAAAAAAGCAAGTGCTAGAGATGGTTTCTTATGCAAGAGTAGTGGCTACTGGAAAGCCTCTGAGCATCTTACCATTTCGTTTCTACAGCAGCCTGCAGACAAAGCCATTCTTGAGGAAAAGTTACAATTGATTTTTGCAGAAGACAGGTTGACCAGAGCTTCTTAATACTCGAAAGAGACAGTTTTGCCCTTTAAGGGGTATAGTTAGTCTCAAGTCTTCACAGTCTGCAGAAGATGAAGGAGCTCAAGATTTTATAGGCCAAAGTAAACCAGTAGAGTAGAACTAGATGGAATAATCAATTGCAGAAGGGATTTCTGGAACAGACTGAAGTATCTTGCCAGTTTTGCCCTTAAGGGCAGTACTCGTTATGAAACAGTCTGTAAGTCTGTTCTTGATTGCCAGAAAGTTTGGAGGGAGGAAGGAGGAGAAAGGTTGCAGGAAATTAGTCACTTTAGTCAAAGAACTAAGAATCTTAACTGCTAATTTTGTTTAATATAGATGGCTGTTAAGTATTGATGTGAACAAAATAGTTTCACTTAGCTCACATTCCTGTACCGTTACGGTCACTGTGAACTTTGACTTTATTGACTTCAGTAAGCACGAGCACAAGCTCTTCGTGCTGTCCAACTGGAGATTTCAGTGGCAAGCCAGAATGCAGAAATGTAAAGAACACTAAAAAACAAATGGATCCAGATGTAAAGGAAGGAATGGTTAAGACAGCTGTTCCCAGGTTTTAACAGTTGTGGGGTTTTGGCTGGTTTTTTTTGTTGCTGCTGTTGTTTATTTTTTTGTTTCTTTTGGTCTCGTAGAGCAACTTAGTGAATTAGCCTGTTTCCTTACTTAGAGAATACCCTAATAGTTATACACCTGTCAAAAATGCCGGGAAGTTTTAGTTAATATCTTTTACAGAATGTCTAGTAATGATTTTTTTGCTGAAAACTCATAGAAACATATTTTTTGTTAAATATGAAATTCCCCAGAGCCTTGCAGAGCTGTTGTGGAATTCTGTCATAGTCTGTCCCTGGAAGGTATCTTTTCCTGCACCATAATGACAGGGAAAAAGAACTGGCATTTCATTTGCATGCTGAGAAAATTACTGCGGATGGGTAGGTGGGTGCAATTTTACACATATTCTTAGTGAAAGCAAAAATGGTTTTGATTGTTTAAAAAAAACCCACAACCCTCCCAAATTAGTATAACTGATGATGAGTGCACACTGATATTCCATGTATTCATGTATTTTGGTTTTGCCAGTTTGTCAGTTTTACAGTGAATTTTCAAGTAGCTGAAGCTTTCCTTAAGTTTTTATTATCAGAATACATACTAAAGGCATTTAAGTTACTTTTCCTTATAAGTACCGAGAGGAGTATGAAGATGAAAACCAAGACTAAGTATGTATCTATATAGGGAAACCGATTCAAGATAGTTCCTACAGAAAAGGCTGTTCTGCAGCTGGTACTCTGAAATTCCTCTTGGTGTTGGACACTCATTCTCTAGGAACTAAAGTGCTTAAGCTAAATCAGAAAACAGGACTGTGTCTAATAAATAGACTCCCTGTGGAGTCATACAGGAAAAGCTATGGTACTTTTAATTCACATAGCCTGTCTTACTTCAGAGTAACTTCCTTATATTCTCAAGCTTCAAGAAACCAGAAGATAAGTAAAAACAATGCAAAAGATTCTTTTGCATTAAAAAGGTGTGGGGTTGGTTTTGGTGTTTTGTTTTGTTGTTCGGGGTTTTTTTTACTCATGGTTTAGGGGATCTGAGGTATAATTTCTCTTTAGCTTATTAATGACAAGTTTGGTGGAATTCATCTATGTGCATGAGACCTTATGTACCATTGACTATGTGAGCTTAAGTGTTGCGTTATTCAGTTTATGCCTTACCAGCACCCACCGCAGTAGGATGAATTTCGCCCACCTTGGTTATTCCCATCTAAATGTGAAATGATGGTTTCTATTTGTTCTGCTGCAGATAGGCTGCTTCATAATTTTTACATGTCTAATGCATTGGTTGAAGTAATGAAAATCCCTCTTTTGTTTTGAAGTGTAATCAGTGAGATTGCATTTGCATCGCTTTTAACTGAATCACGTAAGTGAAATTACATTGCCCCATCTCATTTTGTATCGTAAAATGTTACGTGGTGCAGCTTGTTTCCCTCCCTGGAGCTTTTCATGGTGATACTCATTCTCTAAATTTCAAAGCTACAAAGTATTTGCTTTTTGTATTTGGGGTAGAAATTACTTTCTGCAGTGCACTTCTACATCTGCCACCTGAACCAAAATTTTGATAGTGTGTAACATATGGAATTTTCAGAGCTTTCAAGGTCTTGTGTTCTGTTGCATATTAAGTGATTACTAAGTAGGTTTGTACAATTAGCAACAACCTCTGAGTCATATGTGATAACGCCTTACTACTTACTATTCACATATAGAAGCTGCATATTAAGGCGTTTCAGCTGATTTGGCTTTGGAATTGACTTGTAGAAAATATTAAAATCAAAATGATTCTGTTGTTCTTCCCTCTGCCTTTGTTACTGGCATAGAAGCGAAAGTAAATGCATTTTTAAATTGAGTTTTCTAAAAGTATCCCTGAGGTAGATTTCTATCTTGACTATAATTCATTTTTGGATTTATTTGATTTTAGGGATACATCTTTGGAAATAAATGGTTTAATACAGTAAGAATAATTGCTAACTGCAGAAGTCAGTAACAGTTCTGATAAATATGAATGTCCCAGATACACCCACTGAGGACTTCTAAGTCATTAATTCTTATGATAGAAGTATAAGCAAAACAAAAATGTTCTAGGATAACCTGTAACACTGTGGTTGCCCACAAACCCTCTGCCTATTAACTACATTATTGATAAAATCTCCTGATCATATATGCAGCAGTGCTTCTCATAATATTGTCTAAATGTGATGTGTGTCAAATAAATGCCATAAACAAGTTATAGTGATGGTACAACAAAAATATTCAGTGCTGGTTTTTACCCATAAGATTTTTTTTCTTTTTTTTTCCCTCTCCTGTAAGAAGGCATTGGTGCTGAGTTCAGTAGCCTCTATCATATAAGTACGCATTGCTTAGGAGAAAGTGTATGAGAACACCAAGTAATGAGTGAGATTTGAAAAAGAAAATAAAGGGGGAAGAAAGTAAGTCAGAATGAATTGTGCATTTCTAAGGAGTATCTCCAGCTGAAGCTATATTAGTGCAGTGTTCTGCTAATGCATACATGAGACTTTATTTCTCCCCCTGCTATAGCTTTATCTACCAAGCTTTTTCTCCCTTGAACTAATGTTTGTATCTTGAAATATTGTGGAATGTATACTATTTGACCTGCAGTTTCCTTGTCATAAGTTGTTTAATACTGGAGAGAGAGAAAAGAGGGAGAAAGCTATCTGGTATAATCTTTTTAGCTGGGGATGTATTTGGCACAATCTGTTACAAATAAAAGAACCTGCTTTCAGTATCTACAGTACAGCACACTACAGCCCTCCAATCCAGTCACCAAGGAATTGCAGCATTTTGTTGATGGAATCCAGTTCTGTCTGTGACTGGGTTTCATGTTAGCCATGTATGTCAGAGAGACGGTGGTTAGCTGTAATGAAGACAATTGCACTAGTAAGATAAAGGACAGAAAGATAAAAGTGCAAAATTCTTTCCAGTGGAATTTGATGCCCAAAGTAATCTTTTATGTTTCTGTGTCTTCAGCAAAGTTACTGTGAAGGGTTCAGAGCATATCTAAGAGAACTTGGTTTTGGTGATTTTTTTTTTTTTTTCCCCCTCCATACTTAAAAGAAAATTATACAAAGTAAATTCATATTTTTCTATACATCCTGAGACTGATTCAGATCTCTTGCCAGTCTAAATTTAGAATTGAAGTTGAGCTTGAGAGGGATGACTGGTATCAAAATTTGTGGCAAAGCAATTACTAGGAGTTTAGAAATACTAGGCCAGCTGTGTGACTATGTAACATGAAAGCTTAGATATTTTCAGTCAACCATTTTAATATAGTACTGAGCTTTTTGGTAACCTGGATGCTGAGTAGGAACCTGTATTATGGTGTTGGTAGAAGCTAGTTAATAATCTCCTTTCTCTATTCCTATTAAAAACAAGGACTTAACTTTAGAAGGAGAGCTAAATTGCTGTCTATTCTTTGCAGAAGGCTTCTTAAACCTTAAGAGGAGCTAGAGGCTGAAAGCTTTGACAAGGGCTGAAATAATTCGTATATGTGAGACTGAGTGGCAAAAGGCCTTTTAAGACAGCATGGCTATTATGAAGACTTTCATTTAGTAGGAAAATAGAATTAGATGCCCAGATTTCAATGGGAAACATTTTATTACCAATATCTTCAAAAAGTTTGTAGAGCTAAGGTGCAGGAGAGACTATACATCCTAAAAGAGACAGATTTTTGTACTGGTTCAGATCCACAAATTGATTTTGTAGATACCGTACAGTGTCTGCCAATTTACTTCCTTAAAATAGTATCTCATGCTGCATGAATACTAGGAAATTTCTTTTTATTTGAGTTACATGTTCCACTCTGTTCACCAGTCTCCTACTGATATCAGTGACAATTTCATAGGCATGTTGATGGCACTCTATGCCCTTCGTAGCTTAAAAATGGGAACTGGTGGCGTTCGCCCAGCATGAATTGTCCTTCCTTTGAACAGATTTTTTGGACTCAGTTCATCACGCCTGTGGAAGTCAAATCATAAGGCAGAGAGAGCAGCAGAGAGACTCATGATTAGCACTCTGTTTAGGAGAGGGCTAACGCTTTGCTTGCATGGAAATTGAATTGCCTCTCATCCCTGGAGAGGGTGTTACCTTCAGGTCAGAAAGTAAAATGATTGATAAGGTTAAGTGCAGAGTTTCTTACTTGCTCTGTATACTTAACTTGTGGATTAAGGAAGAACACCACTTGTATTTCCTGAGCTGAAAGTCAGTGAAATTTCAAGTAGTTACTATACTTTAGACTAAATGTATGGGGGGAAGGGGGGGTGTGTGTGTGTGTGGTGTGAATCAGAACCAACCTTGAGTGATTTTCTGCAAACATTCTAGGCTTAATCATGTGGGTGTCTAAATGCTGAGTATTTGTTTCTGAAACACTGAGGTAGATTTCAGATTTGGTAGCAAATTCTAAAAGATAATCAGTTCTCAAAATCTTGTGCGCCTTCAAGTCCAGTTGTCCAGTTGCCTTATTGCATAAGAGTTACTGTGTATTTGCTGAATTTATCACCTCCAAGAAAAAGTACTGAGTTATGCTTATGAATTCTGTACATTTTAGGACATTCCAGATTTTATTCTTAATACAAATGGGCATCAAAAATGGAGTATATGCTGCACATGCCTATACAATTTTTTTTTTGACAGAACCTTGTGATTATAAGTCATCTCATTAGTTTTCTACAGTTGTCCCTCTGACCAAAATTGTCCTAATTTCTGAGAAAGATGGCATTTTTGATGTGTCAAGTTAGAGCAAAACCAATTAAATTTAATCTACCCTGGAGATCTGCTTCTCTTTGTTTTGGGGAGGGGTTTTTTGCATTACAATTTGAAAAACTGTTTTACTGTTGAAGCAAGGGCTAAAAGCCTTCTCGGTGGTTTTCACCCTAGAAATAAGTCCACCCCATTTTATGACTTGTGCAATTGAAGTGATTGGAGGGATACTACACATTAATTTAGCCTCACTCTTGCTGAGATACAAAGACGTCCTTTAAATTAAAATTGGATCTAAATTCACTTCTCTTGCAGGTTTGGGATGCCAGATTGTACTTTCTGAGTATATTTAATGGGTCTGTGTTTGTAGAGCTTATAGTAGGGAAATAAAAATTTGGTTTCAGTGTAGAGGGGTTATTGACATACCTTCCTAGTAGGTGCAGTTTTATCAGCAAATGAGTTCTTTTGGGATGGGGGTAAGGCATAATTTATAGCATTGCCACAACAACAACAAAAGAATGTGGGGAAAGTGCTTCTTAATGACTTTTAATTGAAGCCATACCAGCATAAAAATGGGAATTTACTGTGTTACTAAAATGAAACTTCTGTCTGGGCCCTCGAGTGATGCTGATACTGGTGTTGATACTGTTTTCAGTTCTGTTTTGCTTCTCTAACCTTTGGTATGCCACTTATACCTAAATTTTAGAAGGTATTTCATTGACTAAAAATTCGGTTGCAAAGGGATGATTATTAGGATTTTCAGAAGCTCTCAAGCAATTCAGTTTCTGAATTCCCATTAATATCAAAGGAGGTTAGGTACTTCAAAAAAGAGACCAGCTGACTATTTGCCCCCAAAGAACACCATAGAAAATCTGGATTTTAGTTGTTTCTGGTTTTATTACTGACTAGAATCTGGGATTAACAGAGTTTGGACTCTTAATTAGTTGAGGTTTATATCGGGCTGAGAAGATGTATTGCTACAAATTCCTTATAAAGGAGGGTTTTTTTTAAAGTTTGCCCAAATGATGACAGTGGATAATATAGGTCTTTTCTGTTTAATCTCATAAATCTCACTGGAAGTAAAGCAGCTCCAAAACCTGTAATAAAAAGATCCATCATTTCCCTGCAGCTGTAATTGTTGGAAACATTAGCAGTAAGCTGCTGAGTGGTGCATTGAATCCTCCTGTGGGCTTGTAAATGTAATTTCCCCCCCCCCCCCCCCCCCATTGTGCCGAGACACAATTAATGCTGTTTCTGAAATAAATATCAGACGTCTGTTTTACAGTTTCCAGAACTCTCTCTTAAGGTTTTGATGGGTGACACATGTACATGGAGGTTTCCAGAAGAGGTGTGGCTTTCTAGGTAATTTGGGGTAGTCTGTTCTTAGACACGTGTGCTTGTACAAGTAAGATCTACCAGTGAGAGTGTTGAAAGGTATTTGCATCCCTTTCTAGTCGGAGAAGAAACCAGATGTTTTCTTGGTGTTTGACCATACTGGAAGACAGAGTCAAGTTAACAAAAGCACTAATACATATGATTTAAACAATTAATGGCTGACAGTGGCCAAGTAAAGCAATACTATATTTTGGCATTCATTGTGTTTATTGAGAGAAAATGAGTATTTGGCTTTGTATCATTCAGCATGTGTTGTATCACAAAATCAGTTCTGTGTATGTGCATGTATGTATTTTTCTGGCTGGAGGTGTCTGGATATCTGTATGATGTGCTGAATTTATACCGTAAGAATTTGCAGACTGTTCACCTTTCACTGGGGGGGGACAACATGATCAGATAACCTGCCTGTCCCCTCCATCAAAGTGTTTGTAGTTTCCCTTTTGAAATCAGGAGATGAGTTATAAATACTGAGGAGTTAATCCATTTGCCAAACCATTTTATAAAATAGTCACTACAGCCTCAAAAATATTTGTAAAAGGCCTGTTTTGTTTGGACTTTTTAAATTCAAGTTACGAAGTGATAATAATTCTTGACTGACGAGAGTGAATTTTCAGGACCGCAGATCTTGGCACAGGAGCGTTAGCACAGTGCGTCTGGAGGGGCAGAACATCCAGTGAGCTCTCTAATGGGAGGCGGGTGTGGGAATGGAGCTCCTGGGAGGGGAAGGCAGAGGTGCCGAGGTGGCCATGTAGAGGTTGCTGACTTGCAGTCGTTTTCTTACCTGGTGCGCTGGCTTTTACCTCTCCTCCCTGATGGCAGGTGTTAGGCTGAAGCAACCGCTGCCACCTCTGTGGCTTGCTGTTACCAGAGTGTTTGCCCTGCTGGGTTTTCTTCCAGTCCCACCACCCCACCTGGCTCTTTCTCCAATTTGTTTGCTACCCTGTTGGCTGAGGAAAGCCATGGTAACCTGTGGGGTCTGGCTTTACCCACGGGTACTAGGATTTCTTAAGCAAGAAAATCAAAATGGTTATTGTCAGCTGGATGTGGTATTCTCCTTCACTTCTTCCCTGTTTGCCAGGCATGTACTTTTCCCCCCCCTTTTCATCAGTTCCTATGCCTGGGCCCTCATCACGTAGAGTCTCATTCAGGATTGGGATCTCCAGCTGTGCTTGGGAAACCGGCATCTACCCTGGCAATCACGGTGAGACGACTCGAGGAGATAAAGGTGCCAGGAGCTGTTGGACACAGTGTGCTGAGCCAGTTCAGGGAGCAAAGCCAACTGGACCGAGCAGCTGGGGAGGCACGGCCGTGCGTGCCAGGGCTGCGTCGGTCTGAGCATGGGTGGTGGTTGGACCTGCGGCAGAGGAGAGTGAGTGCTGGGTAAAACCTGGTGAGTCCTTGGAAAAAATCCGAGGTCTCAGTCACTGTCCCAACAGTCTTATAGCCTCCCTTAGTGTAATTTGCCCTTTTCTGGATTTTTTTTGTCACCTAAAAGCCTTGGTCTTGACTGTGCGCTGTCGGCTCTGGTGTGTGCCCAGCAGTGGCCCTTTCACTGGTGTTTCAGCGTGGTGTGCGAGGGGATGTGCTTGCTCTGCCTGGCCGGCCGTGGGGTGTCGGAGACGGGCAGCACGTGTGGGAAGGCTGTCCCCATGCGTGCCGTCGCTGCTGCAGCTCTGGCTGCCAGCGTCCTGCAGCTGGGGCACGGAGGGGAGTTGAAAAGTTGGGTGTTGAGTTGGGTGCCGTCACAGTGATAATTGTAAGAAATACAAGTGCTTCAGTAGAGGAAAAAAGAAAATGCCTGGATCTTCCAAAATGCCTTACAAATTTGGGAAACCGCATTCAGAACAGCTATGGGCGATGCAGTTGCAGAGCAACCCAGGCACGGAAAGCTTGTTTCCTGGTAGCTTTGGGAGAGTGGAGCAGCTCAAAAGATTTTGAGTAAGTTCTAATGAAGAACAGGGGCACTGTGTCTGCTCCACACTTGATGCTGGAGTTTTAGTTTTTATTCTGATGGTGTATGAAGTCTTTAGTAATGTGTCCATGTTCATATCAGCCTGATCAACTGAACTAAATGACACTGCACTGAGGACTTATGTTAACGTTTTGAGCTGAAGTCTTTGAATTCAGATGTTAATTTTTTGTTTCAAAATGGTAGACACATTTGCAGTTTGGTTTTGATATAGTCCTTCTGGTCTGTGGCATTAAAAACTGGTTCTAAAATTATGATGTTGGCCTAATAGTCCTGAGATTTTTTTTTTAAATAGGAACAGTTACACATCTTTTATTTCCATTCCATTTCTTGAATGTCTGCAGGGCATACAGATGCATTTCATGCATTTTTGTTCAACTGAGAGACTTATTGATCTATTTTGACAAAAATAATTAAGCCACAGGTCTCACATGATCACCCAATTCTAGGACATGGGACTTGCTCTAAAAGAAATAATAAATATCACAGTATAAGAAAGCTGTGAGATCTGGTTACAGTAGCAAATACTTTAAATACTGTAGCAAGGAGTTTTCACAGAAATTTGCATTCTTCTCTTCTCCTGAACTTCCCATGCCAGTGGGATCATACGTAGAGACAGAGGTACAAATTCAGAGAAAGAAAAGGCTGAAGAAGTAGAAAATATATTGCTTTTGTTTTCCAGTTCAACAAAATTCTCTCCTATAGCTGAGGAGGGGGAACTAACAGCACTTAGAAACAAACTTTTTAAAGTGTTTTTGCAGAAAATGTTTGTATTTTAATCCTAAAATAAATACACCAAGCTAATTGGCTCTTTGAAAAAGTATTTGGTTTACAAATTTTGAAAATAGGAGTAGCAGGAAGAGTATGAAGATTTTGCAAGAGGAAGCTAAACTGTAAATGAAGAAAACTGTGACTATTCATAGCAAGTATGAGTAGGTGTTTCTTTAAAAGCTAGTAATACAGATATGTTTTTAATATAGATCAGTTTCTAGATAGCATGTCTCCAAATGACTCCCCAAACAGTAGAGTAAGTGCAACAACACACACAGATTTTGTGTGGTACACAGGCTTGAAGTCTGTGCTTAAATGGATCTATAACGAATACTAATTTAGATGTCACAGAAAATAAACCCACAAATTCAGTCACACATATAACCCAATGGAGGAATTATTAGGAGATGAAAAGACAGCGTACGATGTGACGCAGTCTGGGAAGAACACGGGCCCTTACGTCACGGGACCATTCTTCATGCATCTGGTGAGCCTGGGAAGGAGTAAAGTTACGTGGTCTTCCGCGCTGACTGCTGACTTGTTCACCTGTAGGAAAGCCAACAGAACCATCTTAAAAAGTAGTGGACTGTAAGCAGTAATAGTGCTGGTTTGAGTTGTAGGGTTTGGGGTGGGGGGAGGGATTTTCGGCATCTGTAAATGTTTTGTCCGGCATAGGTGCTACATTCATCTGAGTGATTTATTCGACCCTGGGAACTGGAAATTCTTCCTGGCTTAATGTTTAAGATTTTTATTCCGTCTTCACGGATGAATTGGTTTCTTGGGAATCGTTCTGTAAGAGGGGATTTGGGGTCTGCATATCTCAAAACCCGAGAGAGCAGGGAAGTGAAAAGGCTATGAGTTCAGTTCTCTAAGCACAGGCATTCCCGGGGAGTGGCTAACCCAGGCAGAGCCCTGTATTTTCAGCATTCGAACTCACCCATGCAGAATTATCCTTTGCAATCAAAACTTTTATTTCTTTCAGAGAAATGATGCTTGTGTCTTTTCTAAATTTTCTTGGAAAAGAGGGTCTCGGTGTAATTCTGCCTGCAGCTATGTCTCTCGGAGGGCTGCACTGCCCGTTCTGTCTCGGAGGTACTTTCTAACGCTGCTGATTTGTGAGACAGCTATGAGTAACTAGCGTAAGCTTGGGCTGAAATACATAGCTAATATGTCTGTTCCATATAGCGTGACATCCTATATCAAATCCTTTGCCTCCGTGCATGTGAAGAGCCCAATGTTTTCCTCCTCTGTGAGTTTCTGAATTCAGCCCTCCTGCCTCACTGTCAAAATCTCCTCGATAACTTCTGTGTCGCTTATTGTCGCTTATTTATTTAATCTCTGCTTTTAAAGTGTAAAGCCGTGACAAAATTTGCTGTCTGATGGATGAGGGAGGGCGTACAACTCCAAATCCGTGCAGTCCCTGGGAGCAGTGCCGGGTGCCAGCAGCCCAGCCAGCACCACGCTTGGGCTGCTGTATGCACATCTGGCAGGGCGAGGGGCAGCACTCGGCTTGCTTGCTTACGCCACCCCGCTGTCTTGGAAGTGCCATGGGAACCGTGGTTTTGGAGGAAGATACTGGTTAGCGATAGCTGAGCAAGCCAAATCGGAGCCTGGTTTACGTTGCCATTTGATTCAGCTGCAGCAACGTGCGAGGAACTGTAAATTTGAGGTTTGTACCTGAGGGACTCTTACTCTAAATGAGAACAACTGGTGGTAAGGGCAGTTTAGTAAAGCCAAGTAATTATCTGATAAACAAGGTCCTTATAGAAGGGCATGAAGATTACATTGTCCCTTCTGATTTATAAACCCTTGTCATAAATGCATTAAATGTGACAGATCTTACATTACTGTCATGATCTTAGAAAGCAGTCATTGCTCAACAGCCTCACGGGATTTCATTCTTGGTCTTACATAAACTTTTGAAAAAACACTTAAGTGCCTGATTTTCTAAGGTGCAAGATATCTTAGGATAGACAAGTACCTATTAGCAGCTGTCTGTAAAGGAAGTTAGATGCCCAAAATAATTTACTAACTTAAGGCAAAAAATTCCTCGGTCATTTTGATACTTGGCTATTTTGTTAGGTCGTTTTCCATTTTCCTGATTGCTGTATTAATCCTAACGTGAACATTTAAATTATTCTGGAATAACATTTTCTGTGTCTTTCTGTGAGCATGCTTTTTCAAATGCAGTGATCAAATAATCTGTAAAGTGTTTCAGTCTGCCAGCTCAAGAATACTGAAAAAATAAAGTGGTGGTGGTGACGGAGAGTGTCAGAGTTAGGTGGATGCACTGTGTTTGGAGCAAATGGTAAAGAATATGTTGAACTTCTCAGGTATGGGCTCTGATTCAGCAGGGACTGGTGGTGGGCAGGTCTGAAATAATTTTTATCTCCTCTTGAGTCGCAGTGAGGGTCAGATGCATAACTATTACAGAGCTTTTAGAAATGCCCATCTGTAATCCCCAGATGTTGGGTTGTGAGGTGAGCAGACCACCAGAAGAAGGGATGACGTTCACAGCCCGGGTAGAAGCCTGCTAGCGAGCAGCAGTGTGTCGCCAAAAGCTGTGAAAGGGTAGCGCCTCGCCTACTGTGGCAGCTGATCTCAGAAGTTCCAAGGCCAATCCTCTCCTGATGTAGTGAAAAAGAGAAATCTCACATTACTGTTTGCCGTACTGTAGTTGTGGACAAAAAGAACGCGAGCCTTTAGGACTGGCAATAACACCACTTTTATTAAGTTTCTATTGAAGGACTATTTTGAGTAAGATAAATTGATGGGCTGAACACAATAACCTTCAGTATCTCACTTTCAAATACTTAGTAGGTAAGCACTACTGAATAAGAGATGAAATTAAGCTAAGATGTAGAAAAAAGGTTACTTGGCAACACCATAGTGTTTGTAAAGAGGAGAAGGAAGGGTCAGGAACTTAATGAGTTTCGATTATAGAATTTTCTGTAAGTCATTGCATGAATAGAAAAATCCTAAACCAGATTTTGGTGTCATACTCTAATAGCGGTTGCCGATAGCAAAACAGGTTTTGTTTGGAAACAAACTGCAGAGAATAGCAAAAGCATAGCTGCTGTGTACGAACAAAATTGGACTCCCCAGAGGCAGGCAGTGCTGGTCGTAGCTCAAGCAGAGACACTCTGAACAAGGTATGTGGTAGTGACGAAAGTTGGTCTTCATATTTTTGTGTTGTGTGGAGTAAACATACTTGGAAGTGTGGAAGTGTTGATTCGGAGACCCCCATGTTTACTGTTAAAAAAGTTTCAGCTTACTCTCAGTGGTTGGGAGGAAGACACCAAATACAAAACCACTATGGCCTATAATTACAGTTTTGCCTAGCTTGCCAGTGTGATTTCAATGGGTAGATGAATTTTCCTCTGTAATAATAACCCTGTTGATTTTTGACCCTTGCAGAGAACAAGAATCCATTGATTGCCAGAGTTCAGATTTTTGCAGTGGGTTTCTGTAGTGTTAACCAGTTGAATGGCTCATGGTGCCATGGGTGGAATAGGAGGTGCAATACCAAAACCAAAAAAAGTTATCTACTGAACTGCCCATTCCCATCCAGTCCAGCCTGCAGTAAAACCTGTTTTAAAGGTAACCATCATCTTGTAGAACCTGAATTTTGCAAATTAATTCAGTGGACCATGGCAACCAAATACGGTACGTTTATGGTAAATACAGTTTGATTGGAAATAATTATGGTACCTAGGAAAACGCAGTCTAACAAATAATATCTTCCCCCCCTTGCCCACCGTGCTAAAATTTTAGCTCTTGATAAAGATTCTACCAAATATAAAAGACTCAGTAAAATCTTGTTAGTAAGTGTGTTCATGTGAATGAACCACTATAAACTCCCCAGTGTAGGGAGCTGAAGGCTTTTGGTCTTTCGCACCTATGCAGGGAGCTGAAGTTAAAGACACTGGTAGAAGTTTTCACACAGTTCAGTGTATATTGAACACTAAATACTGATTTTGTTTACTGAAAACAGTAAATACAGTTCAGTAAATAAAGGAATACGTCAAAAGCCTATATTTTCTTAAGATATGTGCTTTATTTTCTATTACTGATCATACATCTTGTTACAACTATGGGGATTTAAGAAAAATGGATGCACAGTGATGTGTGCTAGTTACTTGTTTTTCTTTTCATTCAGTGTGGAGAGCAAAACTGATAAAACCCGTTTAATTTTCTTTTTACCTTCAGGTACTGGTTTTTGAATGTTGGTTGTGCTAGTTTGTCCCAATAAGTCTCAGAACAGCATTATTTTGGGTGCTTTAAAATACTTAGAGCTTGGTTTCACTGCTCTGATGATTTGAGATGTGAGTGGGCTATTCTGACATAACTCCTAAACGCCTCAGAATTTCTAGCTGAAGCTAAGCTCTAAATGTGCTCAAAGTGGCACATCAATGGAATGGGTTGGAAGTTTTGTGGAGTTGGGAAGGGGTTTTCTATGGTCTTAATCCAGATGCAGTGCTATTCAAATGTTGGGTTAAGTTGAGCAAATCAAATTACAGTAACTCTGCAGAGAATTAATTGCTATTCCAAGGTAGGCAATGGCTTGCCTTTTGTATTTTAAGTTATTCTGTTACAAATTAGAACATTTAACTGCTATGTATGCATAAAGCACTTCTCTTCCCTGTTATTTGTCTCTATGCTGCTTAAATTTACAAAACAAACCCCCAAACACCTCAAAACTAAACTTCTGTGATGGGTTGCATATAGTTGATAAGACAAAATTAACAAATGTAGCTTGCAAATAACCAATTGGACTAAATTTTTAACATCACTGGCTATAGAAAAAATGTTTTATCTATGGTTGCTTAGTGCTCTGCCACATCAGTTCCTGACTTTATAGGTTTTTGGGAAGATGAGCTCAGCATTTTGTATGAGGGTAAGAAGTTGTCATTAGACTCAGTTCTGCAATTTCCAGGCTTCATCAAAGCACTCCTGATTGTACCTAATTGTGTGTAAACAAATATTCCTGCTGGAATCTGTAGGAGTGCCTATGCCCTTGAACAAAATCAGATGCTAAGCTGCTCAGCTCAAGTGAGAGCCTGTTGCTGGCCCACCTGCGAGACCTCTTATTTAATAGCCTGTGTACCTGTTCATGTATAAGGTAGATGATGGAAAAAATATGTCTGAATTCAAAGTCTCTGAAATCCTTTTTTCCCAAATGTTTAAATGAACTTTAGTATCAGAAACTGGCCATATCTTACGTATTTTTTAATTTTCCTTCCTTACCAGGTTAAGTATTTAAGAAGCACTGTGGTCCCTTCTGGATTTTTGGCAGTGTTGCGTTATAGAGTCCTTTCTTTCAGCATGGTGTGTGTAAATGTATGTGTATGCGTGTGCATGCATGCTTCTGTAGAGATAGATCTGTGTTGATATCTGAAATAATAGATGTGAGGGTTTTAACCTTGTAACTGTTACGAGATCTTTATGTGTCTGCTTTAGGGTCGACCCTATCCCATATGACACTCCAAAACCAGCGGGCCACACGCGATTTGTCTGCGTCTCAGACACACACTCCAGAACAGATGGCATCCAGATGCCTTATGGGGACATCCTTCTCCACACGGGCGATTTCACCGAACTGGGACTGCCCTCAGAGGTTAAGAAGTTTAATGACTGGTTAGGTAAGGAATTACTGCATTTTGGTGACCCCAATTAACCTCTCCTGTCCAAGTGTCAGTCACTGCCTCCTAATTGAATTAGAGCACTTGAAAATCCCCCACCCCCCACCCTTACTTCACTTGTCCTCATGTGATGCGCTGTTTCTAGTCTCAGTATGATTCTGTTAATTAAGACAAATTTAGAGACTTCGCTGTGTTTCTGCATTATCCTGGGGGAAAAGATTCTGTTATTCCACAGTAAGGACTGCGTAGCCTTATGTGTGTGCTGAGCGGTGGTGCCACCTCATATGAATGCATACGGTGTCCCATTAGTTGATGCAGTGTGGGTTTATATCCACAGCCAAAACTATTGCTCGCTGTAATTTGGATTTACCATAACTTAAAGCAGTGCTGAAAGCTACAGTGTATTTGGAAGTGATAAAAGTCCTTCTTCCCACAATATAGGATGGCAAAATCAGTAATACTGTTTGGAAGAGGAGAATTTTTTGGGGGTGGTATTCACATGATTGCCCTTTTGAGTTAAGAGTACTGGCATTTTAACTTTGAACGCAGGCACTCCACGCCTCTTTGGTAGAACGCCTTTCATGTGCTGCTGTATTTGATAGCAGTGCCCCTATAGTGTATTGCTACAGTTGAGGGCAATTAAACTGCAACAGCAGAAGACAAAATGAAGTAGGGGAGCTTGTGCTGGATGCTCCTGTTATAAATGCTGCTGGTAGGCTGGCTGTGCACTACCATGTCACCACTTGCACTAAAAATACTTAGAGTTGAAGGTGACTTGAGCAGCTGATCTTCAAGAAATGTTAGAATGAATTTACAGCATTATATAAAAACCTGTGAAAGCATAGCTTTGTTATCAGGCTTTACCTCCATCACTGCAGTCTCTCTTGCCTGCTGTATGATGGCCACATCTCTACATGCCTTTAATAGCATAATTTTATTCCATTGGAGTTCCTTGGCTGACCCTTCAAGAGATAAGTAAAGAACATTTGGATTTACAAAAGGAATTTTTAAATAGAAGAGCTTTCACATTCTCTGTCTTTTCACCTTCCTTTGCAATTTCTCCATACTGTTCTTTTTATCTTCCTTCTGACCTCCACTGATCTCCACAGCCCAGTTTTAAAAAACATTTTTCCTTCTTTTTATTGCTGTGCATGTGGGATTGGGGTTTCCCGATACTGCCATGTTACTGTAACTTAGTTTTATCATTCTTATTTCTAGAAAGTGGTACTAGATTTTATGGGCTCAAAACTATCCTTTTTCTAGGAATGTAATCGCAGGACTGGGAAGTAAGAAGAGTAGGAGAAGTAGGTGGATATGTACATAGGTTGAGGGAAGAGACACGGTAGGAATCATCTTCCTCAACTTTGGGTGTTTGTTGTGATAACCTGTGGATGTTAGTGTTGCAAAGGAGGAGGAGCAAGCAAGGTAAGGGCAGTGGGAGGCTGCACAGCTTTCCTGGGAGGTGGGCTGTGTGGTCCTACCGAGCTTCAGTCCCCATAGAGAATTTGGGCACCTCTGCTGTTCAACGAGGTTCAGTTGTTACAGATGCCAGGCAGCTCCAGAACAGGAACGGCTTTCTGGAGAGCGGAGACCTCCAAAGTCTGCCCTGAATGCACTGCTAAGAGCAGTGTCTGGCTACCAAAGTTCTTCTTTGGACTTCAGGTCATTTCACAAGTATTGCTTTGATATAGCCAAAGCCCATGCCCAGTGCTTGGCATTTGAAAACGCTCAACTCAGTACTGCAGAAAGAGAAAACGATTAAGCTGCTAGTGTGTTTTCACCCTTTCATGGGGAATCTTACAGTATTGGCAGCCACTTGGCATTCCTTTTATTTAACAGGTGTTTCACAATGATGTTATTTTATCACATAGATCCTTGGTTTAACACTGGCAACAGAAAAATTATAACCCTTTGAATAGGTTTTGTTCCAGCCTCAATAATTTACCATGGGGCATTCTTAACATATATATAGTTCTTGTAGAAGTCAGTATGGTATTTATCTGAGAAAGCAGATTTTTACGTTCTTTGGCAGTCAGTGAAACGGGAAGCTTTGACTGTGCCAGAACCTACTGGTGTTGGCCTCAGGCTTTCATATTTCAGGTACAGAGAAAACCCCCTTTGTGGGGTGGTTTGTTTTTTTTTTTTTTTTTTTTTTTTTTTGCTGGTTTTGGGGGGGTTGTTTGTTTGTTTTGGGTTGTGAGGTTTTTTTTGTTTGTTTGTTTGGGGTTTTTTTGTGTGTGACATGCACAGAGTCCACTTGCATTTTCATATATATGACAATACCAGTTATTACATTTCTGGCATAAGGTCAGGCAGCAAATTGATTTTCCTGTGTAATCTTGTTGCATTGGTGAACACTTGCTCCAGTGCTGTCCTCTCCTCATCTGGAGTCAAAACACTGTGAAGTCAGGCATGCCATTTTGCTACTTTATTTCAGGCTCCTATCTGCAAAATGGGAGTAATAATGTTTTACTGTTCACTATGTATGTTGTGAAGAGTAATACCTTCAAGGTTGTGAGGTGATGACATGTAATATTTTGAAAAATACATACTAGTGGCAGGCAGGAACAAGCAGGATTCCTTCTTCTTCTGCCATACAGTGGGAGGCATCTTTTTTCATCATAGTTGGTAGGAACGTTATTCCAAAGCCATGCATTGAGAACTCCCATGAAATACAGCGTTGTCCTTATAGAAGGGGGTTTTCATATCTTTTGTGCGCATGGTTTTCTCCACTGGCAATCGTGTTGTAAAGCAGTAATGAAGACAAGGCATCTGTATCATTTATACCTTGAGGGAGAGAAGCGAGATCAAAGCTAGGCTTCATTCCACAGCTTATTTTACCTACTCTGTGGTAAAAAACCAGGGCTTCATCTCCACTAGGATTAGATAATGGGATAACTAAGGCACAATAACTGTCCATAATTTTCTTGGCAGTAAAGCCAAGGGAGAAGTTAAAAGATGATTATTCTGA
Organism: Astur gentilis; assembly: GCF_929443795.1. Taxonomy (NCBI): domain Eukaryota; kingdom Metazoa; phylum Chordata; class Aves; order Accipitriformes; family Accipitridae; genus Astur; species Astur gentilis. Next base: position 22,628,958 of record NC_064896.1, read on the forward strand.
ACCCCTGCCTCGCTTATACTTCACTGGGTGTTACATATGCCGGAGTTATACAGGACTGAGAGCACTTCTGTCAACCCTGCAGCTATGTATTTTGTGGGTCTTGCATCCCTTTGCAGCTCTTTGAGCATCTCGCCTGAGCAAAAAGTTCAGCATCTTGTCCATCCATTTCATTAACATTCATCCTTCTTCCCTGTCTCTGTAGCCAATTCACGGAACATGTGTTCCATGCTCTCTTTCCCACTCCTCCTAGCTCTTGGCCCTTCCTGCAACTTTTACTAGTACTCCTGCTTTTTTCCCTTTGGCTGATAAATTTTCATTATTGGTTTTGCATGAAAGTCGTCTGGGCTTATACATTGAATAACCTCTGTGGTCACTTAGTGATTACATACACTGGCTGAGGTAATTTATTCACTTTGTTTTGGTGTGAACACGTCCCTTGGGTCTTGTAACTGCTGTAATCACTTGACCTTAGTGACTGTTAAATGCTTTAAACACAGTTATTTTAAATTTATAATTGTTTTCATTAAAAATCTCTTATAGTAACTTAACTGACCTTGCAGTAAACACAGCATTATGTGCTGAGGAAGAATTAAGACGTTATTCTATGCCCAATATATTTCTTACTGAATGTTTCAACACACTATTGTTATCACTGTTCATATTTTCCCCATCCATTCTCATTCAGTCATATATGTGAAATGAAATACAGGATTATCTAATTATAGCTCTGTCTTCATAGTGCAATATTTCCTTTCCTGTGTGATGGGAAGTGATTGAATAACTCATAAGAACTGAGGAGAAAGCAAAGATAAATTCAGGCAGATAGATCTTTAATGAGTGACGATATGTTTATTGTGCTCAATTAGTATGGGCCTGATTGTACATACAACTTACTTCTGTGAATAATTTGCATGTGGTTTAGTCATTTTTCTCAAATAGCCGGTTTTGTTCTTTTTTGTCTAGTGGTTATCTCTTACTGTGTTCATTTTCGGTTCAGGGATTGTTTTCTTCCATGCAAGATTTCTAGTATAAGACATATTACTGGATGAACTAGGCAAAATTCTGTAGTGGTAGATACAAATAAATCCAGTAGGTGAAGTTACCGCTGGTGAATGCCTGTGGAGCTGAGAGGAGAATTTGGCTATGTTTTTTCTGAGTTGTTCTGGGACTTAGCAACTTGACTGTTTCATGTTTTTTCTTTCATGTCTTGCTTTGGCTTTGAATGAATGTTGCTTTTAATTTCTGTGGGATAATGACTTGAGGAACTTTGTGAATGGTTTAGTGGCCAAATACATATGGGTTCGTACTGGAACAAGTATTTCTTTAGCTGTAATATTTGCTTGCCTTTAGTATAAACTTTGCTGATAGAACTAAAATAAAAAAATCAAGATTTTTTTCTGTGGTGTAGTTCCTCCATTGTGTTACTTAAAGTGAGAAGAATGATTATACTATTTTAACATAGAGGTTTTCTTGTTACACTCTGCGTATACGGACGTGGTCCTCAGAAATGTATTGTCAGTTCTTTTAAAGTTCATGTTTGTGTGAATGCTTAGTTACTGAAAATAGCAGCTTCAGTTTGGAATTGCTGGCTGTTACATGGAATAGATGACAAGATGGGAAGAGCACTGGAAATGTGTTCTTGCTCTCAGAGGTATGGACAGACGCTTGGTTGTAGTCTACAGTTAGATTTCTGCTTTAGTACTGTAGAAATTTGAAATTATATTCAAAACTGTAATCCAGACACCTGCTAAAATAGTGTTTGATCTTGAAGATAGTATAATTTAATCTGGGGGGAAAAATTCCCTGTAACAAAATAGTATAATAATAAGATCAAGCTCTTTTTCTTATCACTGTTTAAAAATTCAGGGTCACATTGTTCTTGTATCCTTTCTCAGTCTCTTTGGTCTGGCTCAGTTGTTCCCTCATTTTATTGAGGCTTCATCTTTTCTCCAGGCATATTTCATTTAGGGTTTTGTGTGTGTTTCTTTTGCTAATGTACACTGAAAACAGTTTCATTGTGACAGAGTATTTGTTCTTGAGAACTTTTGCTTTGTAAAACTATATTTCTAATGTGAATTATTTTAGCATCTGACTTGACCATTTTTTGTAAAACCAAACCAGTAAGCTCTAAATTTCTCCAAATTCAGAGGGATATTAGCTCAAAGTATTCTGAACTAATTTAGAACCAGAAGGAAGCTTATGAATATTTTAAAGTAAAATTATGGCAATAAAAACAAATCTCTTCCTATTTTTATAAATTGATTTATTTCTGATTTGTGTTTTTACCATCTGGAGCATATTTTGAACCCTATATTGCTCTACTTGTTATAGCTAGAATGAATAATTGACTAAACATAAAACACCATTTTGATGAACGAAAATCTTAGCACTTGAAAAAAAATTGCATTCATTGCAAGTGAAAGAAAATGCTGAGGTAGCTTTAATCCTGTAAGTATGTATGAGTTTTGCACAGCTGTTCTGAGAGAGGGGGAAGCAACTCCCTGGAAAATCTATTAGTCTGATTTTGAAAACGGCTATGCTTTCTGTGAGTGGCTCTGGTGAGGAGCTTCTGCAGGCTTCAGATACTGGAATGGGATACACTTGTTTTAATAAGAGGTTGAGCTGGCTGCTGAAGACAGTTGACTCTTCTGTTGGTGTTGGCATTCTGGTATCCCTCTGATACCGTTAGGAGTTTGATGTGATTTGCAGGATTCAGACCACGTTGGCTGCCTATGTCAGAGATGCTCTGAACTGGAGAATAATGGAGACCTGAAGGTGCACTGGCAAGCCTGTACAGACAGTTTTATTGCGTCTACTTACTTATTAAATCTAGTTGCTAATAGATGCTGAATATGATGAGTTTGGAACATGTCGATGCAATTTCATAAAAAAAACCCACCCCAGATTTATAAGATGAAATCTAGAGTCTTTGTGGTTTTTTGGTTTGGTGGTTGGTTTTTTTGTTACTTTAGTGCTCTGGGTTATGTACCTCACTCTGTCTTTATAGTAAAGGCTTTAAAAGCTTCTTCCAAGCTTATTTAGGTTTTATTGCAGTATCACTACTTAAGAATATTTCCTTTGCTTTTGTTCTGACTTGAACTGTGTTTAATGCCATGGTTAAATTCTCATTTGTACTTAGTTTTAAATTCCCATATGGCTTGACTAAATTAATCATCAGTGCTCAGCTGTTATTTGCATACACCTTTTTTAGATATATTAATACTAATTTTAATTTTTTCTTCTCAGAGGAATAAAAATAATAATTTGAGCATTACATTTTATTGTATTTATAAAATAGCAGGGAAATAGAGCCATGCGGATTTTTGGTAGTAAGCTGAATAATGTTTTCCTGATGTAGGAATCTACAGCGAAATATGAGGACAAAAATAGGAAAAAAAGTGTAAAATTCTACTTTTGTGCTATGGTTATTATAGTTGCTTCTTCATATTTATACTCTGCTCTGAGTCAGATACTAGATGCTTTGTGGAAAACAGAACCCTAGAAGTATAACTTAAAAGGTAAAATAGAAGAAATTGTATAGCAATGAGTGTCAAGATACTAAAATTTCCACTAAGAGCAGTTTAAGTTTATTCATATCTGTTCAGTTGTTTCTTGCTTTGCTTTTGTTATTCCTGGCAAATTTTCTTAAAGAAATTTTACAAGAAACTATTTTTACTTTCTGTTAAAACTATTTTTACTTTCTGTAAAGAACCTTTGAGGTTATTTAAAACTGTAGTCACTAATTTACTAGAGATAAAGTGTAAAATTCTCTATACAAGTTGTCTACTACCTGCCATGATAAGTCAATCCAAAGATCAGCGTGTTATTTGACGGCCATTAGAAAACTTGGCTCACGTGAAATGTGCTTTCAAAGAGAATAATGTTTTGGACTGAGTGGCTCTTTATATGTTTAAACCCAACATATTCATTTGGGATTTTTCAGTGAAAGAAAGGAGCCAGTGAGCACTGGAAAGTATTGCACAATTCTTGGACAGGACTTTCAATTACAATAATCCGCTTAGTCATTTCTTGGGTCTGCTTCCCTGGACTGCTGTTGTCTTAAAAGGGGGTGGGATGATCAGGTTTCAAATAACAAACCATAACCAAAACAAATTTATAAAATAACCAAAACAATTCTTCTTTTCAATTCCCTCTTTCCCGCCAATCCACTTGAAAACAGAACAGAGAATTATGATTGTTGTATTGACCAGGCATGAAACAAGTAATGCCACGCAAATAGAAAGTTTTATAGACATTGTCATCAGATTCTTCCTCCAGCATTGCTGCTGCAGCCACATATCATAATATGAGAATGATTTCAATGGAAAGCAAAAGTATGTATTCTTTGTACACCATAAATTTATTTTGTCACAAATTTATGTTGCATCAAAAATACAAAGTGCAAAAATACCTCTCCCAAATTTCCACATCACGCACACCATATTAACAATATCTAATTAAAATAAGAAGTCTTTCTGTTAGAGCATCACATTCCTGCCTAGAAAGAACAATGGTTTCAGGGTGGAGGAGTTGCTTTGAGCAGAGAGGTTGGGGCTGGGGGGAGAAAGCGCTGCAGATTTTAGTACAATGTGTAGTGTTCAAAGAAATTTTATTTCATCATAAAGATTAGCAGGGTGTGTAATTCAATTTAAAGCTGGTTGGCAGTGTCCTGTCTATTACAAAGCCTCTTTTTTTTTTTTTTTTTATCGCCACTGGTTTTTTTTATGTTGTATGTGACTACAGAACCTAGCAGACAGCAGGAATGATCTTTGGGTTTTGTGCTTCCCACCCCCCTTCCTCTTTTCATTTCTGCATGTTAGGAAATGTGTGAGATTACCTTAAACTGAGCTACAAAACGGTATCTCAGTGAAATGCCATCCTGCATTTTTTTGGCTTGTATATGACATGATTATTTTTTTTGTGGCCAAATAGCCACTGAGAGTGAAGATCTGCTAAAAATGTTAGACTGGGGGGGTTGAATCAAGCTTAAAACTCAAATGCTAGCATTTATTCACACTGTTGTGAACATTACTATGCTGTAGAAAAGCAACATGCAGCAATTTACGTTAATGCAAGACTGGCAGACCTTTATCTTACAGTAATTGCCTATACTAGGGGGTTAATAAATGTTCCAAGATTAGTGACTTCTTTTTTTTGTTAGAGAAAAATAGATTATTGCTTCTTGCTGGCTATAACCAGCCTGCATAGCTTGTTAATTAACCCTCTTGTTGCAGTGGGCTGAAGCTGAGTATCTGAGCTCGGACAAAGTCTGCATGCATTTTATGTATCAGGAATGATGTGTCTTGGCACAAAAGGGCTGCGAAAGAAAGACCCGTGCAACTCCACCTCTCCCATCCACCCCCGTCGCGCCTGTTAGAAGAGCTTGAAATCTTTATTGACTGTATTTGGGGAGTATGTTGATTTCGGAGGACGGGCGGCACTTGGGTACCACTGGTGGGGAGAAGGAGGAGAAGGGAACCCCTTCTTCCAGAGCTAAAGGAATTTGCGTTTTCTTTGTCCTGCTTTCTCGTCCCGATCCTGACAGCGTGAACGACGGCGCTCGCTCCGTAGGGTGGTGACAAGACCCGCAGGCAGCACGTTCTCTCGGTTAAACCCTGGTGCGAGGCTGGGGGACCCGCTCTGCTGCCACGTCCCGTGGTGCCGGGCCGGTCTCGGCGTTTGGCTCGCCTGCGGGCTGGTTCGCGTGGCCCTGCCGCAGCTTTGGGATCGATGGGAGTTCCTCAGAACTTGAGGTCGCTTTGAGGCTCGGGTCACTTCAGTGCCTCACTTCACTGAGCTGTTCTGGCCGCTTTTCTCATCCTGCACCCCAGCTGTGAGGTAAAAGTTACCAAACCCTGACTTACTATTGATGGTACGTTTAGTAGAGGAGGAACAAAGCGGCACAACGGGGGACAGCAGTGTAAGGAGAGAGGCAAGAAGATGCGAAGCCAACACAGAAGAGAGCAAAATAACATCAAACCAGGGGAGGGACGGTGGCTTGAAAGAAGAGAGAGTCAAATGAGAGCACAGGGATGTAAAGTCGTGGAGATTTACCTGCTTTTTCCAGAGCTTCATTTCTCCCCAAGTACATAAAATTAAGAAATGAGGGCTCAGGAACACACTGTACTTTGAATTTCCTGTAACTGTTGATAAGTGAACCTTGAAGACCTCAGAATTATGTACGTGTTTTCTAATGTACCAGAATCTTTAATATTAGAGGCCAGGCTGGGTATTGAAGTGCAATAGCTCCTTTTCTCCTGAATGTTGCCATTAATTTTTATATTTTTTTTTTTTTTTTTTTTTTTACCTGACCAGCCACAGATACACACAGAGTTTTAGTTTAGAACAGAGCTGCAAATAAAAAAAGTTACCCACATTTTCTTACTTTTACCTGAGCTGCTCTCGCCCATACGTTACGCTTAAGGCTTCCCGCTCCCTATGCAGCACTTGGCGTTTGCGCTCGCTACTGAGAGGTGAGTAGAAAAACTGCAAGGCAACCCTGAGGTTTCCTGCATTTTTGTGCAGATGTCTCCTGAGCATTGTGGGGAAGGAGTTCGTTCCTTCTGTTCTCCCCTGTCCCTGCCGCAAGCTTCAGCGGTCGCTGAGAATAAAATAACGTATCCGTAGCCGTACCAGTGGTCCGGAGAGTAAAGGTCCCGCGCTAACGTCCCCTCATAAAAACCCCACGTGAAGTCATTCCCAGACGAGCAGCGTCGGGAAAAAGCCGTTCGCCATTTGCAGTCCGCTGGTTGTAAATTATAACCCTGTGCCATTAGCTGGAGCGTGGAAGGCGGGGAGGGATTGCCCGAGCGGGGCTGGCTGCGGGGATGCCCTGCTGCCGCAGTCCCCGGGCTGCCCCGGGGACGGGGGGAGCAAGAGCCGCGCTCTGGTGACTGACGGCTCTGGCTATGTGGGTTAAAATGGGTCCCGGCGTTGGAGCGAGTTACTAGGGAGGATGTGTGTACAGTTATAGTGGAAGCAATATAGCCATTCATAAACAAATGCTTCCGTGAAGCCAGCTGTAAAAACAACGATGCTTGCCTTGGAGGTGAAAGGGCAAAACCTTAGCAGAAAGGAGTATAAATAAGAAATAAATTGTTACCTTTGTGTAAGTGACTGAAATAGCTGTTCTCTGAGCGCTCTTTGTCTTGATGACCAGCTCTGATTAACTACAGTTGTCGCTTTATTCAGCAAAACTTAAGCTCTGCGTATCGTGCCTTTTTACAGCAGTTTTTTCATTCCTTTTTTTTCTTTAAGTCTGGAAATGATGGCCAAAATGTGCAAGTCAAGAGAGACCCTACTCTGCAGAAAGCACGCTAGATGAAAAATTGCAACTGCTGCATGCCCCAACAGTTAATGACAGCGTTTAATTACAGAGAAATATTTATTCATGTACCAGAATCCTCAGTGTACTTCTGTATACAAAAGGAAACTACAGATACTGCATCATACAGATTTTGCAGCACCTCGTGAAAACGTTACTGTAAATTCAAATGCACAGGTACAAGTACCATAAATCTCACGAAGCCATTTAACTTGATTTAAAAACATTTCACTACCTTAGTAGGTTAGGTGCTTAGTATTATTATCCTTATTTTATTAAGGAGCAGGGATGGCTGCAGCAAAGGGCCTATGTACTTGTACTAACAAGGATAGGAAAGATAAAAGTTTCACCTCAATTCCGTCACAAATAAAGCACACAAACTCTTTATATTGCAGAATGGAGTTTCCATTGCATATACTATTTTTCATTCATGTGTTTTGTCCTTCCTTCTGTGGAAGGGCAATTGGGTGTTTTTCAGCACATGGGTTTGCCCACTGAAATTTGAAGAGTGGCACCGTGGATTTTGAAAAAAACCGTCAGTGTGAACTCTCTGTCATGAGGTCCTGGGATGCTGTAACATAAATAATTTGGTAATTGATATTCTGCAAAGCCAGATGAGAGGAGGTGGCAAGAAATAGTAGCAGGGGTGAGATTTGGAACTCAGAAATCACTGGCACCATTTTCCATAGTTACTGCTCTAGACCTTTATCAGGCTTGAAGTTTCCTTCTCTCTCTCTCTTTTTTTAGTGTTCAGGGTCACTCTATGTGCTTAAATTTAGAAGGAAGGTATCTGAGGCTATGTGCCATTCTGCTCAGGCAATTCTAGATGGCTAGGAAAAAAAACAACAAACCTGCATAAGAGGAATTCAGTTCTTGTAATACCGTGATACAGCTGAAGTGACTTGGTTGTCTCCTTTAGTAGCAAAGAAATCTCTCTGTGGGCTGGGTTATTAAAAGGAATTTCCTTACAGGGCTCAGGAGGTTCTTCTTGAAAGACGAATGGAATGTTTAGGTTTATTTAGAATAAAAAGTTTAAATGTGGGATTCAGAAAAGAATACTGGACGTTCATGAAGACCTGCTTGAGTATTTTTAGTTGACTGTAATTTGTGTTTGCGTTCTCTGTGCATTTTCTCTTTGGTTTTTATCTTCTGTAAAAATTTCAGGAAAGGACCGTGGAGGTAGTTCTGAAATACAGTACATAGTGCTGTCAAATGGATATCAGGCTGCTTCTAGAAGAGGAGTTTAGTTCAGTTTTTAGATTTCTCCTCTTCCGACTTAGAAAAGGAAGAAACAATTCCCAACAAACATCAGCATCGCTATCTAACAATATGCTTAACGCCTCTGAATATCAAACTTGGTTCTCATACTTAAATGTTTACAAGTAAAAGAACAAAACATGATCACAGGGTAGAATTTCAAAAGCAGCTAATTGCTTTAGCACACTGGAGAATGTTACATCCTCAGAGTCAGCTGTTAACTGAATAAAAGCTGTCCTGCTTTTAGACAGTAGTCCATGCTTTTAAAACTTTTGGGATATTTAAAGAATATTTTACCGTGTTCTTTTTCCTTTCAGTTTCTTTTCCTTGTGATTATTCTTGCCGTCCCTGCTTATTATTTTTACCCTTATCATTATGGGAATTTATCCACGTTGTATTAGTATTGGTAGTCAGTGAGCCCCAGTATGTTTTGTAGTTTACCAACGATGTACTGAAAAACCATAGTTTTGAAAGAAAGCATTTCAGTTCCATGTGTAAAAGTTGAAAGGTTATGTCAAACATACTGTATTATAGAAAGAAAATTAAAATAGTTATCAGAAGTTCCTTGTTGATGTATTTGAGATTTTTCTTCTCATAAAAAAATGCTCTGACCACCTTCCTGGAATACAGAAAAAAGGAGGCATTTGGAGGGATTTTCTCAGAAATATTGACTAGGCTTTACCAGGCTGTGAGGTAGAGGGAGATGTGTGTCTCCTGCTTCATGCATTTGTAAGCCTCAAAGACTTTCATTTAAAAATGAGAAAACAAATAATGGCAACAAGTTCAGAGAGGAGGGAAGCAGGAGAATGTTTTTGGTGATTGTATGTGTTTCCTGATTGTTTTATTTATTTGTTTATCTTAAGACAGGTAGGTAGATACTGGAAGTATCCTGATAGAGGTGTGTTTTTCAGTCCTGTGGACAGAAAAGGAGGTTCTGCTGCTCACATAAAGGTCGCTGTCAATAAGGCAGAAAAATTTAGGGCAGAATCTAGATCTAGATCTGGGTCCTGCATTCATAATTCTTGTTTCCTTCAGTAAGTTTTCCTTCAGTAAGTAGTGAAAAATTGATATCCAGACTTGTTTCTCTTTTAAATAAAGATTTTTACTTTGTATGGAAAATCTTGTCCTTAACATTTGCTGGCCTTTTGCAGTGTGAAAATATATGTACATGAAAATACCAAGACGTTGTCTGTGATAATTATGATTAGCTTAATTACTTTCTGTATAATTGTTTCTCAAGATGACCTCCTTTTTGATGGCTTTTATTCATTTATTTTAGGAAAAAAAAGACTTAATTGGAATTGTAAATTACAGAGACAAAGGGTATGTTACGGGAAGTAGGTTCAGATCTGTTTGTGTCAGTGACTGTTAGTTTTTATATTCTTAAGATTCATGGAGAAAAATCATTTAAATTGATACAGTATGTGCCTGCACAAGGTAATATCAACAACCAATATATTATTTCAAAATCTGGTGAGTTTCTTTATAGAGGATTAGGTTATATAGTGTGTGGGGACTCCAAAAAGAAAATAGAATTGTGTATTGATGCCTTTAGAAATATTATTTGAGGGCAATAAAATGTTCTCTGAAATTCCCTCCTGAGTGGAGAAAATGGAGTTTGTTTGCAGTAATTGCATTTTCTAGCATTTGCTTTCGCACTTTCCAATATGAGTTAAGCCAATTGGAACCTGTGATTTCGTTTTGCTTATTGGCAAAAATACCATGTAAATTGATCTGTGATGCATTTATAGAGAATGCTTTGAAAATTTTGAAATAGAGATGGCTTTTTCTTATTAGATTTAGATAGTATTAGGGTTCATTTCTATATTTTAGCCTAATGTAATAGTAACCAAAAATGTTCCTTTTCAATTTAGTCTTAATCAAGTTCAGGGAGAACATTTCTACTTAGCCCCACTGGCACTGCGAAGGGAGAGTTTATGTTCCCATTCTTAGCCTTGCTGAGTTCAAGATCTGAGCCATTTGAAACCACACCGAGCTGAAATCGGTCTAAGACTTGTCAGCCCTGGTACATTAAGATCTTGGTCGCAAGAGAAAATGTAAAATTCTGTTGGACAAAATACAACATATTTCTATGTATTTGCAGTATACATGCTCTATAGACCTTAAACTACAGGGGGTTAGATGCAAATCTCACTGTAAGTGTAAATACAGGGTAATTCTGTGTAGAGGAACACCCTTCAGCTCTGCCAGACAAAAGATGTTCTTGCCTGAAAACCTTATATATTTTCCCAAGTGAATGCTATTTCATTTAAAGGATCTCTTTGACAGTGTTCACATAGCACCTATGCAGTCATGGTAGTCCTTTTTGTATTGCTTTGCTATGGGAAAGGGAAGCATAGCAGGAACTACCATTTCTACAAGAAGCATTTTTTTAAATGAGAGAGAAAAATAAGGCTATTGCGATTTCCAGGGAGGGTATTGTTTTCATAATTTGTTAAATTTTAAAGGGAAACTTGATAGCTGTCAGCTTTTTTGATTTTCCTCTTGAAAGCTCTGTCTTTTAGGTTATATAATTACAAGCCTGAAAAGAAAGCCTTTCCAGGGACTAGCAAGCAATCTGTGCTGCTTCTGTTTCAGATTTCATAATTTTAAAGTCAATTTGGGGGACTTTTTACACCTAAAGTTGGCAGTGCTGCGAGCTGCAAAATCTGGAGGCTTTTTTGTTTTTGAGGTTAGACTAAACAAAAACTTTAGATTCTGCCTGTTTCAAAACAAATAAATGTCACGTATTAATTGATTAAACTTTAGTGAAGCTTTCCATGTTTCAAGAAAAAATGTTTCAATAACAGTAGCCCAGTGAAATTCAAAACAACTTTGAGATCAAAACCCAACACAAGTTATCTCAGAATAATGCTAAGGAAGCCGTGGAACACTGAAGTGAAACAAAAGATTTGTCGCTTACGTTGTGCTACATTTTCTCTTTCAACAGAGAGGAGAAGGATATTAATCACAAACAGTTACATTAGAATAATGTTATGGTTGGGACATAAATACATAAAAGCAAGGAATTGTTACCAATGCAGAGCAGCGTTAAATCAGATCCATAGTTAACTAGGTTCTGCAGTGTATATGGCCCCCTTGTAGGGCTCGTACTGCACTTGGCGATGTTACGGCCCAGTGTTGCGCAAAATTCACTACGTTTACCTCTGGGAGAGAGAAGGAGTGGAAGCACTTGGTATTGCTGCCGCTGATTCTGCAGTATCGGACTTCTCCTAAGTGCCCATATAGGTTGGGTAGTGCCTGTACCTGCGGTCGCATGGAGAGGACCGTGTTTGCTGAATGCCTTGGCACTACCTAGCTGAATTACAGGTGCTGAGGCAAGATTCACTCAATACTTCCTTGCTTTCATGGGTTTATGACTCAGCCTTGGCATTATTGTAACGTAGTTTTTTGTGTTTAATGTTTCTTAGACTTGGTTTTCCATTGCCAGCATGGAAGAAATCCTAATGCATGAGTTTCAGAGGAGAAGGTAGCAGTCTGAACCTGCTGTGTGGCTCGATCCGCAAGTGTGAGTATTAACGCTAGAGCTGTCAGGCCTTGTGAAAATTAATGAAGCCTGACGGTTACAGAGTGAAAGGTCAGAGGCAGAGCTTGCACTTACCTAACATTTCTGTTTTGTTGTGTCTAACAGCGTTTTCAACAAAGAGGAGCTTTAATGTACAAGCTTTAGATTTATCACAGGAATTCAAGGGTCTCAGCCTTTGCATCTCCCTGTGCTGTGGTCTAATGTTTTCTTTGCATAAAGGCAAAACAGTTAAACTTTCATTCATCTACTGTTGCTGTGTTGCCCATGTGTATTTTGCCTTTGTTTTTCCTTCTCCAAAATTTTCTTTTGGAGGGGGGAAAGAAAAAAAGGCGGCATCTGAACTGATGATAGTTTAAAAAGCTGGTGGAATACTTTTCATCAAGAAGATTTTGAGAGATCTCGTACTTCAGTTATTTGTACTTCTTTAGAAGCGTGTTCTGATTTTGTGCATGTTCTGTCTTTTATTTGCCTGCTTTAATTGTTTCATTCTGTAGATTTCTAGACACAGAGAAGTAAAATGTATAGAAATTCATGGGCTTATGTTTTCAGCCAGTATGTTGGTTGACATCAGTTTTAGCTATTCCGTTGAGGACTTTTTGTGAAGGCTGGTTGATTAAAACAGCCAGAATATTTTCACAGTCAGTCAATCTCACCCTAGAAAAGATGTTTGTTTTTCCTACCCAGTTTTGTATCTCAGTACTTGCAGTTGATTGTTGGTGAGAAAAGTCCAACTTACCATTTGAAAGCTCGAGTCTATATAGCTGTACTTACACAGTCTCACTCATTTGTCAAAGGAGAAATCGGAGCCTTTGAGATATTCTGTCTGTCTTTTAAAAAGCTGAAAGGCGTCTGCGTGTGTTGGGATTGTGCCGTAAATGCTGGGAAGAGAGAGTAACTGTGGTCCTGAGATGCAGTGGGCTTTCCATGAGAAACCTCTGAAGAGTTACAGAGCTGCTGAACAGCAGCAGCTTCTGCTGGTTGCCCATCGGTGGGCAGCTTGGGGAGCTGTGGCCTGGCAGCTGATAGCAACTGGTGGGGACTGGAAGGCCATAGGAACGACACAAATTCCGCTCTTTCAGTGTTTATCTCTGGATGTGTACGTGGTTGGTAATAGGTGAACGCTCCATGACCGGTTTGGCACTTTGGAAGCATATATGATACGCCATAAAATTGGAAGGTGATTCACTTGCACAGGCATCTCGCTTGTACAGATTTTCCTTCTTTTTGAAGGGACTACGATTTGTACTTCAAGGTTTCTCAGCCCATTTCTCAGCATATGGCCAAAGGGTCTATGAGGCTATGAAATGGGCATGAAAACACTTCACGTTTCATGGAAGTGTTGTGTGGTTTGAATAGTTAATACATGCGTACGCATATTCAAAGCTTCACATCAAAGGCACTTGCATAACGTTTGTGTGTAAATACAGGTTTCTACCACTACACAGACAGCTAGTATCACATTATTTCTTATTCCCCTACTTCCCTGTGGGTTTTGTAGGTAACAGTAGTCAAAAAATAACATGATTTTCTATTTTTATAGGGACTCAGCAGTTAACATTCATTGCCAGTCAGACTCCTTTTCATGTCTGGCAGCTCTACAGAACTTGGGTTGTGTGACTAAATTGTACTCGTATGAAGCATGCCATTAAAACGGGAACGGTTGTTCAACAGATTAAGGACTCCTAGGATCAAGTACTTGATGTGAACTTAAGCACTGGAACACCTACTTATATAGGTTAAAAAAACCCAACAACCACCCCCAGTTTCCCTACCTCGTCCCATGTAATAGGTGTATTAAAAGTCAGTTGTTCAGCTAACAGTGTAAAGTGATGTAAGTAGTTGCAGCCAGCAAAAGAAGTTCTGCCTTACCGGTGTACACAGAGCCTCATTCCTTTTTTGCTGCATCAGTTTTCAGCCGGATCAGTTTCCTGATCTGCTGTGCTCTGCAGCCACCAAATCCATGTGTTGGCAAAGAGGTGCGGTGGCACAGGAGTAAGGGTGAATGCTTGAGGGACAAAAGTACGTGGGACTGTAGCTTGAGGGTTGACTTGTTAAATGAAAAGTCACAGAAATCTTCTGAGACTCCTGGATTAATGTATTTACTATAAACAGTTTAGTATTTACAAGTTATGCACAGTTAACTATCTTTGCTTTTATTTGACCAAGAGTGATACTGACCTTTTGTCTTCCAGAAGAGAACAACTTGTCTAATTGCAATATTTTCTTAATCAATGATTACATAGTGCCCTTGCTACTCTACTGTTGAGGGCAGATGTCGAGAAACATTTTAGACGAAATAATACAAATATATATTGAAGATACACACGCACCCTGTATGTGTATATATACACAGAAATATATAGGATTTCAAATACTCCAGTATAAGTGACTTTAATTCACAGGCTTTGTGCCCTAATAATTTTTAGTAGCTGTAGTTTTAGGATTGTGTTCTTACCTGTTAAACATTTAAATATTTTTAAATTAAACTCGGTTATTACCCTGGGAGTTGATAATTGGGGTTTCTGATGTGCTTGTCCCAGCAAACACATCAGACTCTTTTCCTAGTCTGGAAAGTGATAATCCTTTCTGTTTTCCAGATTCACAGTATGAATTAGAGTGAATAATATTACTGATGTGGGATGGAAAATTTAATAGTTAGGAAATGGGACTAATAAAGACCAAATGTAGCTAACAAGAATCTGGTGAAGGAAAATGAGGAGGCGCCTTTCAACCTGTGTATTGTGCTACATACAGCATCTGTCTCTGTACAGATAGCATGGATGTAGGTATGCAGAGATTAATCTGGTCAAGATGAAACTAAAATACCGTGGGGTAAGAGGTTGCGTGTCACTGTTTATGCTTCCATATTAAACAGAGAAGGTTAGCAGCTTATAGACAAAGGGCAGGACTGCCAAAAGAAAGCACACCAAAATACTTCATAAATTCTATCAGGGAGAATGAATGTTGTGCATTGCCACAGGGCTTTTCAGGAGGGGAAAACCTGAATGCGATGAATAAATAGCTAATCTGATTGCAGGTAATTTATTACTGTGATTAGTGCTATGTAGTCTTTCCTCGGGGTAGAGGAAAGAAATGGATGAGTCTTCCTCTTGCTGCTCCCCTTTGCTTGAGCCTGGCTTTTGATGTGTTCGCATTTTGATGAGTGGTGTTGCTCATTGCTGGCCCCCAAGCCAGCTCTGGAAAAGGAAAGCAGAATGCGACTGGTTGTTATAAAGTCGGGGAGCTCGGTGGGGAGCCTGGCCAGACCTTGGTGCCCGTCCTATGGTAAATATTGAAGTACGTACAAATACGGGGCGAAGCACATCTCGTCTCGTTGCTGGATGTGATGGGCGTGCGGTACGGCGGAGCTAGAGCTGACGGGTGGATGTTGGTGAACTTGGGTCCCCGTGGGGTTTCTCCTCTGGGGCCTGTTGTGCCTTATTCCTCCGTCCTGGTGTTGGTCCTTAGGTGTCAGTGGTGGGACCGTGCCCAGGTTCTCAGGAGCTGACCAAGTGAAGCCTCTCTCTCTGCAGTCTTAATAAAATCAGCGGCTGTCTTGGCACCAACTGCAGTAAATACTGTTTGGTTTTCCTTACTGACTTCAGGTGCTTATATAGCACATATAAAGTTACATTTACACGTTTTAATAATCATTGATGCCACCACCGGTTTGTCTTTTTGTGTCCTGTGTGTCTTCATACTAAGCCCTCTCTTTTAAGGTGTCGAGATGAAAAAACATTGACTTCAAGCCAAATGTTCCAGACTTAATTGGACATAATACCAGCAAAATGTGCTGATTTTCAAATCTATAAAACTAAATGGGAGAAAATGTAAAACCTGAACATTTATCCAGTAAGATGAGAAGTTTTCTCTGCTAAAACTGGCAAATGTTGATAACTTGGCAGAAACCTGAATTTAACTTCTCCATCCTACTTCTCTGAGAATTTAATCACATCTAGCTTGTTTTGGGGGATTGATAGTTATGACAAGTGTATCAAATTTCCTGCCAGTGGTATCTTTTATGTTTCCTGAGAGAGGAGAAAATAGCAATTTTGCCTTGTGCCCAGGAGTCACAGAGAGCAGGAATTGTAGGTACCTGCCACATCGAGTTTTTAAATAAAAATGAATTGCAGAGCAGCATGTAGCAGAGATGGGGAAGGGGAGGGAGAAGAGTGAGGCATAAACTGTAGAGGAGCATTTATTGCATCTCCCCCAGCTTTTAATCTAATGCAGCACCGCAGAGAGTTATGAATATGTATGATCTGCATTTTGTTCAGATGTGAGGTGTTTATGAAGATGTCTGCTTGGGTTTTTTTCCTGGGGATTTATAGCTTTTTGTTTTTCTTTCTAGAATTAACTAATTTTGCAAAGATGATGTTTATATATATATATCTCTCTTGTGTAATTCATGTTTCTGTGCTGTAAATATTGAAAAGCAGAGGGTTTTGACTGGTTCCCCTTACGTCTTATTTAGGGGAAAGTTAATCTTGTTGTAAATACTTACAACTTTACTTTGAAACTTAATATTTACAAAAAACCCAAACCACCAAAAAGGTTTTGAAAGTTGAAAGACGAGTTTTAAGCTAGCAAAGCCGCATCTATTTAGGAGAACTGTATTCAGGAGAAATACATAGCATCCGATTCAGTGTTCCTCGAGGCAGATGTTGGGAGTACCAGAACTGGAAGATGGACCCATAGATTTGCACATACTTTTTGCTGCCTTTATTAAAAACCAAAACAAACCCCACCAAACTTTTCTAAATTATTATTAGAAATATACACAAAAATGAACGATTTGCTATAAGACTAGGAAATCAGGCTTATGGTGACGGTAGTAGAAGGGAGATCTATGTCTGGTTCAGGTTTGATGCAAACTTATGTGTGATTTTTGGCAAGTTACAGAGGGACAGATTTTGTAAAGTAACCTAACTTCTGTGAGGACACCACAGTATGGGACCATATTTTTAAGGGAGCTTAGCACCCAGTATGTTTGTTTGGAAGATCTGGCACTGGTTGTTGGTACCAAGTGCTTGAAAATCTGTCTCTGAACTCCAAAACTCTGGCTCTGTGGGCTTGATCCATGCCTCGTTCCAAACAATGAAGATAGTTGCCCTGACTTGAGGTGATCAAGCCTGTACTCTTTATCTGTGACCCTCATGGTAAATTAATTAACCACACTTCGTTTTTCCTACCTGATGTCTTACTTGCTTGAGTTTCATGGTTTTTTCTACACGTGTATGTCTTACTAAAAGGAGATAATTCCCATAAACGGAATTATAATAATAAAGTGAAAGTTCATTGCAAGTGAATTGGGGTTTTGAAGAACAGGCTAAGTCTGGAATAACTGTGCCACTTCTTGAACACTTTGGATTCCATACAAATGAATCCAAATAACTGCATAATTTAAAAACCAGCAGCCTAATTCAGTTACCCCATGCCTGGAACCCTCACACCATAGTTGTGAGGCATGCAGAGACTGCAGTCGCTGGTCCACCCACCCACCCACTCAGACACGCGGGGTATCTCGCTGCATGTCACTCCTGTGGACTGGGGCTCGGACTGCTGACTCCGACCCAGTCCCATGAATTAAGTGACAGGACTGAGTATCACATCTTAGGCTAATCTAAACCAGTGTGTCATCAGTTGAAAGCAAGGGAGCAGTGGTGCTTTATGCCACCTTTGGAGCTGGTTTGGTGCCTACCAGCTTGTTTTGTTTAACTCTGCAGCACACGCTTTTTATTATGACACTGCTTTCTGTTACTTTACATTTTAACGCAGTTCCATTCAATGGAAGAGGAGCAGCATTAATAACTTTTGCTCAACATGGAGATGCACACAGATCTTGGGTATTTCATTCTGTCACTGCTAGCTGTCTACTTATTGTGCCAGCAATGCTGGTGTGGGAGGAAAATGTGCTAATTAAGTCCTCTTTTTTGTTATTTCAGGAAACCTACCATATGAATATAAAATAGTGATTGCTGGGAATCATGAACTGACATTTGATAAGGAATTCATGGCAGACCTTGTTAAACAAGATTACTACCGCTTTCCCTCTGTGTCCAAATTGAAACCAGAGGACTTTGACAATGTTCAGTCACTCCTGACAAATAGTATTTACTTACAAGATTCAGAGGTAACAGTTAAAGGATTCCGAATATACGGTGCCCCGTGGTAAGTCTCAATTTAAACTTTCTTTGCTGTTTATTACTTGATCCACAGCAGGAATCATTCCTGTTGAAAATGCATGAAGCTGCTTTGTTGCATTGCCCTGCAGAACAGTATCAAATTTAGCTGTAAAGCACCCTGAAAAAATTGCCACATCTTTTTTTGTGGATAAATAGGCTATATTTAGCCACGTGTGTGAAATAAGACAGAAGGAATTGTAATTATTTCTATTCTGCCTGCTGAATGCACTTTAAAAATTGTGGACTCAATATCTACTCTGTGCTTGTGGATTAACTGCAGCGGCATCTAGTATGTATTAGGGAAGCTCCATTATATTCTGTGCCATTTAGGTATTTGTCTGCTGTGCTAATAGATTACTATGGTAGCATTTAACACCCCCACAGCACGAGGTTCAAGGCAGCAGGTGCTTTAAGCGTTACTTCTGATCAGTTCTAGGCATTGTTTTCTTTTGCTTGTAGAGTTGCGATAACAAAATTTCAAACCAGTTTTGATCTCGTTCCACCCCTGTACCAAGCATATGCAGGAAAAATTGCCGTCCGGTTTTGTACTAGGGAGACTCTTCCTTGTTTTTTCTACACGTTGTTTAATTGTGATGCCTGATACCTCTGTGGAGTCTTGGGTACCACTTGTTTTAAATTCTCTTGGTAACAACAGCCACAGTCCTTTGAGGCTCTACCAGAAACTTGAACTTCAGTGATGGTGATAATCATTGTGCTACTTGGCATTCTCAGTTGTCAGCTGAAGTACTTAGATGCTAATTTATGCACACCTATAAGAAGGGTTTATTATAAGCTTATAATTTACATCTTTTATGTTAGGCTTGCTTTAAAGGTGAAAATAGGAGAGGAAGGGGAAATGGCAGGGGTTGAACCAAAGAATGGGGCAAACCTGTACAGACATTAGAAATTTTCCTCTTCGTCTTATCTCTTTTGACTGTTCACTTGGCCTGCAGACCTTGGTGATTCATACAACAACACACGTGTTGATGCTTCTGACAATGCCTTTTTTTTTTTTTTTTTTTTGTCATATGTGGACATTAGTGCTGGCTAGAAAACTGTGATCTAGCTCTTTATCTCACATTCTTGACTTAAGCTACTGATTTTTTTAACTTAAGTCATAGCCTTTAGATAGCATCATCCTGACATTGCTTAGCTAAAAAAACCCAAAACTCTAGATCCTGCGGTATCAGCTAATTGGGAAAGATTATCTTAATTCAGGTTAGGAATCATTTCTTAAAGACATTTCAAAGTAATTTTTTTGGTATAGCAGCATATAACACACAGAAGAACACAGGGCATGTAAAGGCCTTGGGTATTGTGAGGTGGATTTGAGACTTGGTGCAAGGCGAGCAGCTGCGCGAGCTGAGATTAAGATTGTGTGCAGCTTCTCTCGTAGCTGTGTCTCGGACTCAGAGGGCTTGTATTCTGCAGGCATCCAATGATAACAAAGCGTAGGCATCTTTCAGATTTATTTGGGGCAAATTTACCTGAACTCAGCTTGCTACAGAGGTGCTGGAGAGATGTGGAGAACGTAGAATCCAAGTCTTGGGAAGAGAGCGCTTGATATTCTGAAATGGAGAACCATGTGATATGCCTTTACATGTACGTTTATATGTACTGGCAAGTTGTAGTGATCTTTTTTTCCCCTCTTCTGCTTCCCGAATCCATAATGGCCTCCAGCTGCATTTAGAAGTTCTTTCATTTTGCAGGTATACACATGGATTTAGAATGTTTGTTCTGAAATATTAAGGGATGCCACATCAAGTAACAAGTTTTAACCATAACAAGTGAATGGCATACATATTCTGACCTAGTCATGAAAGACAAATCTTAATTATTCCTCCCTATAATCCACTGATAACTGTATTTTTCCAATTGGTGATCAGTGGGAAATAAAGCTAGATTGCTAGAAAGGCACACTGAGCTCCAACCAAGTGCAGACTTCTCCTCTCTCGGAGGATGTTTCATTTGTCTTCAGCTGTGAAAAACTGTTGTCAAAGCGCGTTTTGAGCAACTGTTGATGTGGACTTGAGGCTATCATTTTGAATACAGCTTTTTAGATCAGCTAGTCTGTGTTTGGAGGATAGAGATACTGTTCTTCCTCTGCGCTGCACCCCCCCCCCCCCCCACCCCCCCCCCCCCCCAGTTCCTGGAAAATATGAAAATTCAGCTAGTTTCCTGCATTTCAGTTGGTCTTTGAGAGGAAGGAAAAGACACAAAGTCACATCAGATACTGGAAAAATCTGTTCCAAATCTGTTCTGTGGCTGGAAACTGAGACAGAATGATCAGACAAGCCTGTTAGCACTACTTAATTTTTTTCTCCTTCCCCTCCAATCACATCTCACTCTACTACTATAAATCTTCAGATTACCCCAAAGGAAGAAAATTTGTGGGGGTTTTGTATGTATTTATGGCCTCCTTACCCCAATTAGTTCTGTCACAGAAGTGGAACACTGGTCATTAACCCAGAAGATGCTCCAACCCTAAAATGAGATAAGTTGGCATGTTCAATTTATGTGCATTTTTGTAAGTATTTCCAGAGGGAAAAAATTCTCATTTGCTGATAAAGCTACTGGTTTTAATTTAAAAAGAGGGATCAAACCAAGAATAACAGCTGTGATTCTGGAGGTTTCAGCCTGTCAGGGGTTTCTAAGAAGTAATTGCCAGAAGACTGGGAAAACTGGCTATAAGTCATCTATCTATTTAGAAAATGTAAATTGCCAACTCAGTGTAACTACAGAAAAGAAATATCAGTCCATATTCATTACATGTTATTACTCATGGTACATCTGAAAGCTTTCTAAAGACCCAAGAGAATTCAAGTAGTGCCTCCTAACTTACAATTTAGTAGAATTTGTATGTAGAAAATAACTTAGAATACACGGGAGCATTCATGTGTATTTGCAATTGGAATGTGCGGTGGTGCATATCAACAGCCTCTAAGGAGCAGAAAATTTGAATTTAGCCTGATGGTTCTGAGAGTATTAAATGGCATTAGCTGGAGGGGAGTTGAAAACAGAGTATCAGCCCCTAAAAGGGAAAAGACCAGGGGTGGGACATGAATCGCGCTCGGAGCTCTGCTCATTTTCAGAGGTGGAGAATGTAACTGACATTTTCACACCTTAAATAGGAGATTCTTTGATGTACCTTGAAGGAGCAAAACGGCTGAAGATTCTCTATTTGGTCTATAGATAATCCACAAAACCACTTCCCTCCTTTCTTTTCCTTCTGACTTTGCCCTATGAACCTAGGTTGTTTGGTGGGAAAATAATTGATAGTTTATACTTTATGCAGTCAAAGCTCTTAAAGATTCCAATGGAAACATTTTCTCCTTTGGAAATTTGAGATTGAGGCTACTTATTGAACAGGACAAAAAATAAAAACAGTAATGGATATATGAATTTTTAAATCTTAAAACTCCCTTTGTGAAGATTACGTAAGCATAACTCATACTGATCTATCTGTAAAAGGGTTAAGGAGAGACAGTCTGTTTTTACTGCAGCTTCGGGTGCTGAATATGTATAAGTTAATATGTATAAGTTTTATTTAAATTCAAATGTTGTTATCTTAAAATAAGTATATTTTTTTTACATTATATTTGAAATTGTTCATCCGTGCTAAGGACTGAATTTACTATAGTATGCTATAGATGTTTGAATACAAATATTCTAGCGTTGTCTGTTTTCTAATGAAGCTTTAAAAGCATTCAAACCACCAGAGAACTGCAGTTAACTGGAGCCAGAATTTGTTTAAACCACGTTTTGACAGAAACAATTGTTCAGGGAGAATATTTTTCTCTTGCTTTATTTTGTTCTGCTGTTCAGCTATATAGGTAGCTTTTTTGATTTGTTTGAAAGAAAAAATAGCTGAAATGAAAAAGTATACTGATAAACTTCTGTGTACACAGAAATTTATGGTAGTTAATTTCATGAATAATGAGGAAATAAGCTTATTTATGAATTTTAAATTTTGCTTTCCATAAAAATTGCACAAAAATGTCACAAGCCATAAGTATAAAATAATTGAATAAAACAATTATTTACATTATTTTTAACTGTTAAAACCTATGGGTGAGTTCCACCCATATCTAGCAGAATGAAAAGTAAAACTGAAGACCCAAGACTTTCAGTATATATATTTGTTTAGATAACTATAGATAGTTGAATCTTTTTGAGGGAAGAAAATGTTTAATATAAAAGCTAATTTGATATAAATCAATACATTTTAATGGTTAACAGAATCAACTTTATGGAAATGACTGAAAAGCACAAATGTAAAAGATTAAAATTGATTATAATAATGACTGAAATCTGCGATCTGCATCATTGTGGTGAAAATCAATTCATCCTGAATGAGGCTGGGAATAAAGCTCTTCCCTTCTGACAGGAACAGCAGCATTGTTCAGCA
The DNA here is from genome assembly GCF_929443795.1 of Astur gentilis. Lineage (NCBI taxonomy): Eukaryota > Metazoa > Chordata > Aves > Accipitriformes > Accipitridae > Astur > Astur gentilis. Next base: position 22,651,679 of record NC_064896.1, read on the forward strand.
GTATCCTGCACATTTGTCAAGTTGTAGCTTGTTCAGGTCTCAAGAACAGAAGCACAAAGCTGGCCTCCCAGTTGCTTTTAATGAATACTAGTGGGTTTTTCCTATGTCCAAGAATTTGATCTGTAGGGTGATCCAGAGGTCAAGAACAAACGGCTCACTATCGCTCACCTCTTCGAAGCCAAGGCTTTCATTTGCTTTTTTTAGTAACTCTAGAGGAAGTGCCTCAACTCTTTTTCAGAAGTAAAATTTTAATTGGCATAGATAATGTAGCCTTAAGAAAATATAGACAGGTTCAGTCATCTCCTTGAAAAACAATATTTTGTGCAATTTTTTCTTTTTAGCCCAGTGTAAATCTGGGGGCTTTCATTGAATGGTTTTGCACAAGTTTAAACTTATTTCTATAATTCTTTTTCTTTCATTGCTTCGTTTGCAATCATATTTTAATACAAGTAGCTCTAAGTTAGTACATCTCCCTTCTTCTGATCAGTGTTTTCAGACTTCGTGTTTATCCTGTCAGAAAAGCGTCAGATGTTGTTTTTTTTTTCTTTTCAATTATAAGTTTTGTAATGCATCATGGATTTTGCTGACAGTCTTCAAGTTCTTGAAATAGCAAGCAAATTAACAGCAGATATTGAGCGTGAGGACTGGAAAACCAATTGGCAACTCACATGATAGGATTCAGATATACTGATGGGTTGGAATGGATCTCATTTCTTTTATTTTCATAGTCTTACTTGGCAATTAGCTTGCGCCTAAAGAAGGGAGAAATAGAAATTGGGCTACTCAGCAATAAAGTTCTTCATTGCTATTTAGCAGTAAGGAAACCAGGGGGAGACTGGACAAGACTGTTGGTATTGTACCAGTTTTTCAGGAATTCCAGCATTTATGCGGTAGAAGTCAGCAACTGAGAAAAATATTGGCAAAGACTGAAGTCGTCTGTCTGCGTGTTAAACAAACACACCAGCACTGTAGCGTGGTTGTGTTTAAAGGTGCAGGCTTCTGTTTCATTTTTTTTGGCATTTGTCCTTCAAGTCTCTCGTTTTAGGATCGAAGAATGTATTCCCCTCGGTCTAGAATTGCAGCGGTTTGTTTACATTTTTTGCCTTGTTGGGAATGTCGCTGATTTTTCTTCAGTCTTCTTGATACCAGATTCACTTCTAAGTAAAAAATTGTCCTGTTGACTTTTAAAAGCTAGCTAGCTTGCTTTCTGACTGTCTCTCTGACTGACTCTCTGGTGGTGTCTGACTGATTGTCTTTCTTTTTGTAATTCTAAATATATTATAAGTAATTTTTAATACTATGATGCTACCCTGTCCTAGCTGCTACTTTGAAAAGTTCTGCATCCTGGCACTGGGGCAGATAATGAAGTCTTAACCTTTCCTTCAGGCTTGACTTCAGCAGGAGTAAGAACTTCAGAGTGTTCATTACTAGTGTAGCACACAAATTGTGCCTATTTGTGGGTAGAATTCTAGCCAGTTAAAACAGGCATAACATGGTGGCTCTCCTAACTCTTTTGAATCCTTCCTAGTGTGGAAACAGGGATTTGAATTCCTTCAGAGCAGTACCAAACAGATGATTGTGGGAATCTGCTCTGTGTCTCTAATTACTGCTCCATTTTCCTGGAGTTCAGTAGGTGCTGCGCAAAAAAGCAAAGAGCCTTAATGAGCATGAGCTGTGCTGTTGAGGGACTAATTATTTATGGTGGTCTCCCGTCTGTAGGCTGAAGTGTGGTTTGGTCAACAAGGAGGTCATTTCAATATATAAGTTGTGTATACAGAACACACAAGTTGTGCTACTGTTTGTAGTTTTGCTTTGGTTTTGTGTTTTTTTCACTTGCCAGCTGTCCAGGAACGGGAACTTTGCTTTCCTTTGCTGAACACTGGAATAAGGCAGTGGTCAGTGTGGTGGTTGTGTGCCTTGAGCAGGCTGAAAGCATTTGCACCCAGTGAGGAGTTAGGAAGAGTAGGGATTAACTAGAATACTACAAAACTCCTGAGATTTTCAACTCGGCTGCTAGAGACTTCATCTTGGGAGGAGGTGTGAACCCCCTTAAAGAACAGGAGCTGGGGGAAGAGGAGGGAAGGTGAGAGTTAACCCAAATGAGGAGATGTGCTGTTCCTTACAGGGTTGGGCTCGGCGCGGTGTGTTGATGCTTGCTTGAATAAATTCTTCTGTGTGGCTTCCGCGCTTCAGGACTCCTACTTTTCCATTTTCTTCTACCTCTATGTGTGCCGTACCTCTTTGTGGTGGTCTAGTGCAGAAGGGAAGAAAGACAAGACTGAAAACGCCATGCTGTTAAGGTTAACTGAAAAATTGCTTCACTCGAGGACAACCACCTTCACAGCAGGGGAGTGGAGAAGAGAGGGGCTTGAGCTTTGACGAGCTGACATCAGAAGAGATTTTGCATTGGATGGTGCTCTTCAAGCCCTATTAGTTTCTTTCCTTTGTTGCCCCTGTACCCTAAGCAAGAGGAATTAGGGAGCAGCTGGATGCTCTGACAGGCAACGAGGCAGTTGGAGGATGTGTGGGTGAGTGCAAGCCAGGGCCTGGCTGCTGGAGCACAGAGCAGGAGGAGGTGCAGGACCCACTGGAGAAACTGGTGAGCCAGAGAAACCAGAGCTGGAGCCAGGAACTAAGTGGGAGACCAAGACTTTGCTGTAGGGGCAGGCGGACTCCATAAGGGCTGTATGGCTGGAAGGGCAAGGCCCGTCCAGCCCAATGTGCGTGAACGTGTGTGCGTTTCCAGCAGGGTATTCGGATCGAAACAACACACGGGTGCATTTGGCGGGGAGTTACGAGTTACGAGCAGTGCTGCCGGTTTAAAAGCACTGGATGCATGAATCATTTCTCAGTCAGGAGTTGTGACCCTGCGTGAGAAGAGACTACATGGGCCGATACCTTTACAGTGTGAGCGTCAACCTACACTGGAAAAATGTAGTGAACACCCCCCCCCCCCCCCCCCCCCCCCCCCAACTTCAACAATGTACCTAAATGTGCCAAGTTTGGGGCATGGGTAGTTTCACCGTCTCAGTGAGATTCATAATAAGCTTTGACTAAATGTACCATTATCAGTTACATACAGATATACATATTAACAGCTTTGCTGAGTTAAGCTGTAATTGAAAAAATAGGGGTACTTTCAAGTATCTTCAGAAGATGTGGTGAAATGAAGGAGATAGGGGTAGGGGGGTGACAAGGGAGAAGGCAAGTCTTGTCCTGTGTACTGTCAGGTGTGTGAAACAGGTGTAGTCTACAGGTGGTTTGCTTCATAGTTCATCTGTTCAGGACAAACAGGAAAAAATTTGGAAGAATTTACACTGCTTCAGGTAGAGCTGATGATAAAGCTCACATGATGTGATGGGGATAAAATGCAGTAGAAATGGAAGAGAAATTATGTTTGAAAAACTGTATTTGGTTTTAATATAGAAGTAAGTCAAGTAGCAAGTGACTAGATATTGTTAGCTCACAGTGAAGGATAAGATTTCTTATGACTGTCTTCAAGATGATTTGGGTCATATTTATCTAATACTTATTGATCAGAATGCTAACTTTACCCTGACGTGTATAAAATGCCTAAAGTAATTCACAGAGGCTATGAAATAAAGCAGAAATTGCACAAGCACTTCAAATAAGAGAACACTGATCATGAATCTGAGCATAGACATAAAGGTCAAGAGTGACAGCTACATTCATCAGGTTTTCATGAGAATCCGTTCAGTAGAATAGATCTGGCACCTTATTTCAGAAGTGGTCAACACTCATGGATTCAGTTGAAAATCAATGAGACCGCTAGGTATTTATTACCACCTCTAAAATGTTTAGGTGCTAGTCTATATTACCGTTTGTGTGCATCTAAAGTATGAGAGTTGCTGACATTTCTGACTGCTAGTTAAATATCAAAATCTTAATATGGCTGAGAGCTATGTTTGTATATGTGCACACAGAGAGAAGGCTTAAGCAGTGGTTTACAAGCAGGAGGATGTCAACAGCTTATCATTGTGCCTTCGTAGACGTGGCTGAGTTGCATACGCCCTTGAGTAAGTACAGAAGGCCTCACAAGCTGTGATGCCTTGCTGTTCCCTCGGTTACTTCGCACAGACAAGGACATCGTTTTACGGCCTGCATGCACCGTGTACCTGGGCGAAAGTAATGGGAGTCGCCACCTAGTAACTCCATTCTGTGTTCCTCCTCGTTAGCGTTTTAGGTAAACACTAAACACAGTATCCTTTAATATACGTGCTTAGCTGTTTGCCTTACATACTGACACGCATGTCATGCTTGGAAACCCTGTGCCTGTGGCTACTTTGTCAAAGGAAATAATGCTTCCTAGAAAACGAGCTCGTGATGATTTGAAATCATCTGACAAGTGTGTCATCGTATTTATTTTGCAAGTAATGTTGTGAGTCCTTGAGTATTGTTATCTGCAGACCTGCCAACCTGTCTATCCTCCGCTTCTGGAGAGCGCTCGCCTTCTGTTTTGATACTTCAGCAGCATTTGCTGGATGGGTAGGACTGACAAGAAAGTTGTGTGGTCTGGTTCTTCAGAAAGCCAGTTTATTTCTGTACATATGCGAATCAGCGTATCTCACTGACAAAAGCCGATATTTGCAGCTGCTAATTGTATTGCTCTCTTGAGTAAGGTTTACGGGTTGGTTTGTACCCTGGGAATAAACTTATGGCTTGCGTATCGCCTCAAACTTTATATAAGAAAGCTTTATGTAAGAAGGAAGGATGAATCTTTCAGTCTCCTTTTCCTGGCACAGATTTTAATGCATCTTGTTTCCAAAACTGGGAATGTAATAAAAAGAAACTGCAAGAAAGGTGTTCTCTTTAACACCTCCCTTGGTGTTCCATCTGGGCTGCTTGGGACACTTCCATGTCCTGCATCGCAGGAAAATGGAGGAGAAAGGCAAGCAGTCTGAAAGCTGTAGTCCTAGTGTTCCCTTTTTTAATATGGGATGCCCCAATACACTGTAATCTCCAGGGTTTTGGGCACCTGGATTTGTTTTTTTCAGTTCTTAGTAAGTTTGTCTCCCTCTTCTGTTTGAATACAACACAGGTTTTGTGTTTGTTGAGAAACCTAGAAAGTACCATTTTAAGGAAGAATGTCTTCCATTGCCTAGCCTGAAGATCCTTTTTTATAAAGTCCTAGATTTTATAAGGTTCAAGGATGATATTGCTTATGGTTTTGTGTGTATAGCATTGGAAGAGGTAGAGCTTTTGGGAAAGCCTAGAAAATTTGAAAATAAGGCAACTATAAATCACTCTGAAAATATTGTCTAATCTCTCTGTAGATAAAGATACTCCGTCACGTAAAGGATGAAATCCATCCTTCCTGAAGTTAGAAGGACTTTGCTAGTTCATTCAGGATTTTGGACAGTTGCACGTGTTTAATGAAGCACTGACTATGAGTAGTACCTGCAGTTGTTCTTGAACTCTGAAGCAGGCACAGACGCAGCATTTTGTGTTGCCATTATCTTCACTACATTTTCTTCTAGCAAATAAAATTGAACACTTTCAAAAGCAGAGAAGCAGTTTTCCTCAAAGGCATGAAAAAGTTCCATTATTTTCCATATGGTATTTGTGTAGACACTGCACATAGTTTGTGCATAACTTCTAATTGTTGAACATTAGCAAAACTCCAGGTAATGAAAAATGTACATTATCTTCGTTTCATAGGGATTTATTTGTAAGAGTTTTCTCTGGCTGAGTACCTTTTCCTCATGTGGTGGAATCCTGCTCAGGGCCAGCAAAATCCGCTGGCCAGGATGGCACAGCAGGAGCAGCACACCTCCTCGCAGGGTCAGATGGGATGTGTAGGATCTCTGCTGGGTCTTAGCATCTGCTACCATATTGCAGTGGCAGCAGCGTTTTGAGTAACAGCCGTTCGTTGTACGCCAGTATTGTATTTGCTGATCCGTGTATGTATAACTGAAAAGTATAGTTCCTGCAAATTTTATAATCGTCTAATATCAACAGAAGTGTAAGTGATACTTAAAGTGTGAGATGAAGGTATGCTTTGTTTCAGAGAAGGATTTTGTTGTGGTTTCATAAATTTTGGAGTTAAAACACAGATTAAAATATTCAGAGATGCAGAGGCTGATTGTCCATCTGGAAGTGAGCTGCTTTAGCACAGAACAGCGAGACCTCACCATAAGGATGTGCCTTTAGCTGATAATTACTAGCAGTCAAACTACCTAGAGTGTACACCTTTTCTTATTTATATTCCAGTCCTGTAACCTTCCCTATTCTCTTGTGCCTTTGTTCTATTAATCTACAAAACAGGGCTCGACTTGTGATTAGTCCTTAGAGGTTGTTTCTATTAATCAGGCTGCAAAACAGGTCTAGTTGGATGTTCTGTTGCAAGTGTTTAATGTGCTTTCCTCATCAGTCCGCGGCACAGAGCTTCTAGGGTTGTCTTAAATGGCAATGAAATCAGTGATGTGTCTGCTGCACTTTCTTTGTGTTTACGTCTTGATTGTGTTGCTGTAGGATGGGGAAAATAGAAAGAGGAAAATAATTGCAGTCCTGTAGAAAATTGCTTAAGTTAGCGACATTGGTGGCTACATGTTGATAGAGAGCTAAGCGGCAGCTGCAGGACGGATCCTGTCACAGCAGAACCGCTTGTTAGGTGTGTTTTGAATGAAAAGAACCTGCCCCATCTTTAAATGGGAAGTTTGAAATTCAAGCTTTGACCACAGATAGGGGCCTAAGTTTTAAACTCTCCTGTAGAGTTTTAAAGACGTATCTTTCCCCATAACATTTGGAGGGTCATTTAAGATAGTGCGTATTTTTCTGCAGTACGTAGAAAGCCAGACAGATTTCTGCTGATGTATATATAACAGAAAATAATCTAAGAGTTGGCGGAATATAAGGAAAAACCCCCAAACTGAACTGTTCTGTAACACTTCCATTATTAGAACTTACCGTAAAATTTGAACAATAAACAGCATATGTAGTGAGAAACTAATCTAGTTTCATTATAGAAGATATTACTAACTATAAAAGCGTAATGATTTATGCTTCTAATTAAATACAGTATTTCCTCCCTGTAGGAGGAAAGTATCTATTTTTAAAATGTATCAGAAGAAACAAACCAGACCCCTAGTTATTTTTTCTGTACTGTTCCTTAGGTTTTTGGTTTTGTTTGGTTGGGGTTGTTTTTTTTTTAAAGTTTTTGTTATGTTGATTACGTATTTCTTTGCCAGCTCAATAAAGTCTGTCACTGAACTAAAGAACTTAGGCTGCTGTCTGGAAAAAAACCTGGCCCTGAGGCAGCAGGGTTTGTCTCAGCTGCCGTGCTCGCCTCTCGCTGCGTTCCTGCCTGTTTTTTCTGTATTCCCATGGCACATGCCTCAATTTCTCTAATGCACAAGCTTAAACTACCAGCCTTTGCAAAACTGGCCCAGTATTGCCTTCCAGTGAAGTCCACACCTGAATTCGCTGGCTGTGCCGAGAACTGGTCCCTTACCGCCTCGTGCCATCGTTTAGCTGCTAATTCGAAGGGCTTTGTGCTGCCTCACCCCCAGCGACAAACCGCTTCATTAGGCGGTGGTTTGTCCAGTTTGACCTTCCGTGGCCTAAAGAGCAGAGTTAAATGCCAGCGCGACACCTTCTTCCTTCCCTGGGCTGACGCAGCGCAGATGCGATGCCTTCGGTCGTGACACCAGCAGCCGGGCGAGCGGCTTACGCGCACCCAAGGAACCGATTTCCTTCACAGCAATTAAGGAGGAGGCGTTCCCCGATGTATCGTGCCTTGCAAATCTATCGCGCCCGCTCTTTGTTGTGTTGTTGAGGAGGAGCTGGGATTCTGGGTTACCGCCACCTTCTCCCTGCGGCAAACCCGAGGTGTTACAGAGGGCTAACCGTTTGAGGGTGCCGTATAGAAAAGCCATTTTTCAGAGGTTTGCAGGCTAGTAATAACAGTCACTTAAGTTAGTAATAGTTTATACCGTCCAAGGTGATTTTCTTTCCAGTTCTAGCCGTCTTTGGATAATGCGGTTTCAAAGCCACCACTCTGAAATTTTACATATGTTGTTCTTATTAGGAATTCAGAAGAAATAGGCCCCCTAATGTGGTTTTCTCTAGTCCCCCTTTGGTAATTTCATTTTCACCAGCTACTTCTACTGGGTTTTTTTTCCTTCTTTCTTCTTTTTTCCTCCCTCCTTATCATTTCCCCAATTATCAGAGAAATCACTCTTCCTGCATTGATTCATTTCGACCAGAGTCTGGAAGGCACAGAGAATCAAATTAACTAATATTTTACTTTTGCATGTGATTAATGCTAATGCTTACAAAGAAGAAAATACTTCACTGTGATTTAATTTTCATTCTCTGGTTGATTCCCAGTGATTTAATTTTGCAGAGGGTTGTCTCTCTGCTTATTGTCTCTTATGGAATCATTGAAGTTAGAGATGGAAAAGACCTATTAAGTCATTCTACCATCGCGGGATTGTCTCCTACACTGTATTTTTTTCATGTTTTCCCCCAGTTTTAATGAATAGAGAAAAGGAGTTTTAGGTAATTCCTTTCGAGATTGTTCCTTAGCGTAGTAAGTGTTACTAATGGGAACTAATATTACGCTCATGTTCTTCCTATGTTCGTTTCATTTTTTTTAAAAAAAACAAATTATACCAGGTTTGTTGAGATGAGCCTAAAGGTTTCTCGTACATTTTGTGATGTTTATATTCTTGTACCTTTCAGGAACTGTGTCAGTTCCGTTAAATACTCAGTCTTTGTAATCCTTTCAGATTTTTCTCTCTTGCTCACTCTTTGTCTCTGGTGAGGTTTTTGGTTTTGTTTTTTTATTCCTGGGTATTGGGTTTTGGTTGGTGGGTTGGCTGGTTTTGGTTTTGTTTTGGGTGGGTGGGAGTGGTGGTGGGTTTTTTGTTGTTGTTTTTTGTTTTGGTTTGGTTTTTTGGGGGGGTGTTTTTTAATTTTTCATAAGAGGCTCAGAACCAAACCCCAGTATTCCTCATGGATATCACTAACGTACTGTATGTTGAATGGAGATACTTGTCTAGTTGCAATGCTGATGTGGTATGGTGACCATATGATTCATTGCTTCTGCAGAAAGTCTTGTGTCACACTGTCGTCTTGATGTGTTGTGTTACATCCATGTGTGTAGCCCAGATCATTTTATTCTTTTTCCCCATTCATGTTGTAAGCTCATACATAATTTGATGTCAGCTGCTGCCCCTAGGTCTTTTGTTTTAGCTTAACGGCTTTCAGGTTTCTTCCTGTCACTGATTATTTACTTTTTAAAATTCTTCTCAGATGTATTAGCCTGCATGTTTTTCAGAAGGAATCCTGTTTTCTTACTTGTCTCAGTGTTTCTAGCCTCCTTTTGCATAATTTCTTTCCCTACTGTCATGTTTATAACACCTCTCACTATATTGAAATCTGTGAATTTAATTAATGTACTGTTTACCCGTTCTTCCAGATCATTAATAAAGATGTTAAATAAAACTGATCCTAATACCAATCCCTGTGGCAATCCACTAGCACCTCCCTTGTGCTGCTGCAATCTATTTGTTTATAGCCCTTTAGCCACTATTCATCCGTGTGATAGTCCTCACAGGCAAGCCAATTTTAGGTTTTCGAAAAGGGATTGTATCACATTTTGCCAAAGTCTGGAATGATACAATCTACTCTATTATTTTAATCTACTGACTTGACTGAATTTAATATATTTACAAAAATTAAATGTGATGAAATAGACCTATGGTTTTGGAGCACTTTGAAATCTTCGCAGCTGAGTAGCTATAATTCTCCTTTATTAGAGCAATTACACCTCCTCCACCCCCACCCACCCCTCACCCCAATTACACCGTAATTTTATTCTGTGCTGAATTTAGACTTACTAGGAGATAATTCTCAGTATCACTCCTTAATTCACAGTGTACAGATCAGCACAATTCACAGTGTACAGATCAGCACGATGTTTCTCACTGTTTCTCAAGGATCTGATTGTAAAAACAAAAGTACCCCAGATAGAATTCTTCTGTTAGTATTTCAAGCTTTGAATTGTCTCTTGCTTTTTTGTCAGCGGTCATCATGGGCAGAGCTTTATTTTGTAATTTTATTCATATGTCTATTTGAAATTTCATTCATCTGTTTGCAAAAGCAACAGTAAACTCTTGCCTTAATTTTAAGTGCACACTTTCATCCTTGTGAAATTTTTAAGATTTATGTGTTTGCTTAAGTTCAACGTGGGTTTAAGTGCTTTCTTGCTGTGCAGCTTGCGGGTATGTATCACTTGGTTAGTAGCCCACTGAATTTATATTTCATTCAAATTTAAAGGTAGTTTAAATTGCAATAGGAAAAATCTTTGCTTCGTGACTTTTTCCCTTTACATTGTGTGCATCTAGATGAACTTGAATAACGTGTCATCAGCAGTTGAATAAAAACAATCTTGGGAAATTTCGGTTCCTTTTACGTATGTTTGGCTTGATTTTACAAGCTCCATGCAAAAATCAGTTTTTGCATTATAAAGTGTAGTATGGAGACTTTATTTGTCACAGTTTGGTTGGAATGGCATGCTGTCCAAATCACAACTGAATCATCATAACTGGGAGAAGAAAATGTATTAAAATATGGGTCACAGCCCTGATTTATGACTGTGCTAATCCAGAGCTATAGTAACATAAAACCAGAGCACTTGTTATTACCTTTTGGTTGATTAGGGCTGGGGAGTACTGCAGTCTGAACGAAAAAAATCACTCGGGGCGTGCGTGGTGCTTGTACATCAGTGACCACACTGAGCTGGGCTTTCTTGCTTCTCCTTGCTGAAGAGAGCAACTTCTCCAGTGGTGCTAAGCAGTGAGATGCTGTATTAATGACTTTAAACACAGTGATTTTGATGTCGCCCTGCAACCATTTAAATCCCACCGAAAGTGGGGAAGGGAAGGGAGGCTGGGAGACAGCTTATTCTCAGTTCCACTATCAGTAATACTGGATCTGGGCTCTGCCATATTACCCATTAATACAGATTTCCTCCAAGTCAGCCACGTTTCCGATTCATTCCCCAGAGCATAAAATAGGGAATGTGTGGTGACTGCAGGAGGAACACAGTTACTCCTGCAGTCGTGCTCCAAATTTTGAACTGGCCAAGTTTATACTGGGTAAATGTTTTGCATCTTGTTGCTGCAGTGCTTTGGTTTGGGGGTTTGATGGAGGTTTGATCTCGTGCTAGGTACACTGAAATGGGATTTACTGTCTTGTTGAACAGTGACTTCAGAACAGAATGAGTACTTCAGTAAGATCTGCCAATAATGAATAGGGAGAGATGGAGTGACAGGTTTGGTGTGTATCTTTGTACTTCCGTAAACATAAGGGTGTCCCATTTGAATCAAAGTGCCTTCTGTATAAAGCAGGTAATGGAACGTGACCATGATATATTTTCAAGCAGTGTTGACTTAGCTGGCATATATCCTTAGTGTGTTGAACCCTTGAGGAGAAATCCATTAAGAAATTACTGTAGCCTCTCATCAGAAAGCCGTGTGATTTGCACTTGCGCGTGTACATGAAAGGCAATTTCACGTTGGTGAGCGCTCTGGAATAATTTTAATTCAGACATATTTCAGAAAGATAAATGGGCCAGAGGGTGATAGAATAAATGCATTGGTTTCTTCAGGAGGTAAATTCTTGGGTCATGGGTTCTTGGAGTGGAGGAGAGAGAATGCTCTAGAAAGGTGTCTGTAGTTTGTGAGAGCTAGTTACGTATGCATGTCAGAAATGCCTTTAAAATTAATAGTTAGCACAGTTACAATGCTAGTAGAAGAACGCATATCTTCCAAGGAGATCTGGTCCTTCTGCTTCTGGAATGATACTGTGCTGGTACGTATCACAGTTCAATGATATGACTATTTTTAGTTACAGTATTTGATTTATATTAATTGCTGCAGACTGTAGTAATCGGTGGAACTGAATTTTTAAACTTTGTTTGCAGACCTGCAGACTGCTAGGCAGCTGCTGCGTATGCTGACTGTGCTTCCAGTTAGAGAGCCACGTGGATGCCAGAAGGATGGAGCATATGGGTGAGGGAACAGGGAAGGGGAGTCCCAGCTCTGACTCTGTCTCACCGTACGAGGAGCAGGAAGGAACTGGTTTCTTTGCCTTAATTTCTTCATCTGCAAATGAGGCTCCCGATATTTATATTCTTTCCCCACTGCTTGCCATTTGGACAGTAGGTTCAGCACGTGAAGCACTGTGAAAGTGCCAAGTATTAGTGTTAACTTATTTTTAGGAAGATGATCCAGCAAGGTACTGAGCAGATCCAGACTTACTTTCATGAATGATTTCAAAGGAGCCGGTGGGACTGTTTGGCTGCTTGAAGTTAGTGTACTTGCCTAAGTGCTTGGCTGGATCATTGCACTGGAAAGCTAAGTAGGTGTCTATTTTTTGCGGGATAAGAAGGGGCGTATTTGAGATACTGTTGAAGTGGAATAGATAGCTGTGTTACTTGAAGTGGGAGCTGATAACGTGTGATTTCAGGACACTCGAAGCCCTCTTCTCCAAAAAGAGGAATGTTAATAAAAACCATGCACTGAGTTTACTTCCCGAAATTTCTGTTTGTGATGGTAAATGCATCACTCATTAATAATTAGTTTGTTAAGAAAGATTGAAAGAATGCAGACAGGCTTCAGTCTGTACTGCAGTACAATGGAGTCGGGGAAAACCATCTCAAATTTTTTTTTGCGGGAAATAACCGTGCTCTCTTGTTGCTATCCAAACCCAGCAATGGGCTGGCTAATGTGCCTTTACTATAGGAACTGTTCCTCAGGCTCAGTCTGTACCCGAATGCCTGTTGAGAACTTCTCCCAAGGCAGCAACGAGTTGTCAAAGACCTGGGCGATCCCAGCCTTCCTCTCCCCAGCCCATTTGTTTTCCACGGAGCTACTAGGATGTTGCTTATTTTTCCAATAGACCCACCTTGGCACTGATTATCTGTGGGGAAGATATTTAGACTTCAGAGGAATTTAGACCTTCATTTGAACTTGGGGGTGGGCCACACATGAGCACCTGTGGGAAGAAACGCACCTTTGTACCTCACAAAATAACACTAATACTCATTCCTACCTACTCATAACCACCTTTAACCTGCTCTTTATTTAAATCAGACTAAAAGTAGAAGATTGAATCTTCAATCAAAGACACTTCCCAGGTATTTGAGAAAAGAGTCCTGCAGTCCAGGCAGTGAAAACCGATACTTCTTCTTACCTTCTGTCAAAAGCAGTGTTGAAATGTAGGGCCTGTTATTGTATATTTATTCAGGCATCAATCACAATCAAGCCTCCTGCTAGTTCATCTGTAAGGGCATTGTAATCCTATTTTTATCAGTTCCTTCCTGTACAACAGGCTGTTAAAATAGCATGAGTAGGGGTCAGAAATATCTTAATGGGTTCGGTTCCCAGAGATATCGGTGACCAGAGGAAGAGTTTTGCCGAAATTTCTTCCTGAGCTGATAAGGTAGATAAACAGGGGCAAGGTGCAGAGAGAGGGCATGCTATGGGAAGTAGAGCATTGGATGGCACTGTAAAGGAGCTGCGGAAAGATTAGGTAGAGAGCATTACTTATGGAAAAACCTCGGGAGCAGATGAAAAATAAATGTTACTGTTTGCCAAGTTACCCATTGTAAAAGAAAGTGTTTAATTTTTTTCAGGGTGGGTGGGCTGGTTTAAGTCTTCAGTGATTTTTATGATTAGCTTTACTCCTGGTTTCGCTGTTGTACTTCTTAAAAAATCTACGAGTGATTATATATTTGAAGAAAGTTGATTGTCGCTGATTGGCAATGTTTTATTCTTGTTAACTTTGGATGGTATGCTACTGACTTATTTAAATAACGACATAGCTTACTATACATTAGAGCCATTACATTTTTATATTACATTTTAACACTTTATATTTTTTGTACATACATTTAAGATTTTTTCAGGTTGTGAAGTGATGAATTATGCTTTTAAAACTTTTTTTGCCATCAATTCAATCTGTCTTTGAATGCAAATTATTAGAATTAATGTATGAATGAACACAGAGAGTGGTTTAAAATTTGTTCACTTAACAGAATAAAACTACCTGAGAACTTCTAAATAGATAAAGTAAGTTCATTACAGCAAATTTTATCTTACAAGACAAAGTATTACCTTTGTCTCAGTTTTTAAACTGATCTATTGTTCCTGGTCAAGCTAGTCTTTCAAGATTGCAGAGACAATGGACCTAGTCTTTTATACTTAAGGGTTTGGGTTTTTTTTATTCATAAATTGCAGGTGGTACCTTTGCTTTTCTGATTCCCAGGGTTTTTTGCTTTCGTTTGGGTGGGTTTTGGGTTGGGTTGGGTTGGGTTTTTTTGTCGGTTGATTGGTTTGGGGTTTTTTTTTCCTTCTTCATTTTAATCAAAAATTAATATGGACTACTTGTATGGGCTAAAATAAAAAATATATTATCTTCTCCAAAAGCAGAAGGTAATCCTGTAAAACCTCAGGAGCAATTAAACTTTGCTTATTTGTTTAGGATATTAATGATTTTAATGTATTATTGTAAGTGTAGATTTCGTGTGGGTAGTTACAGATTGAGGGTGAAAGTTAAAAACAATTAGCTGTCCAAAACAGTAATAATGACTTAATATAAACTAGAATTTGTTATGTAAAAACTCAAAATAGAAATCCACGTTAATTAAATCAGAAATGTCAGTTTGTCTCCCCACCACCATTTGTTGTTTGAATCTTAATAATTCTGCTGCAAGTTTGTGATAAACTTGCTGAAGAGAGCAGAGAAGCCACATGTCAAGCTACTTTTCTACTTAGTAGAGTCTTCCCCCCCCCCCCCCCCCCCCCCCCCATTGTGCTAGGGGTTGCAGCTGCTTATGACACTTGGTTTTATGTTTAGTTACACAATATGAGAAGGTTACGCTCACAATGTACTGAAGATTTTGAATGGCATTCCACCATGTTTTTAGTTTAATTTTAGTTGTTAATTATTCTAATTGTGTACTCCAAATTATCCTCTCCCATGGAAACTTATTTAAAAGAAATTGCACAAGAAAGCAACCAATCAGTAAAGTCAAAAATATTTTTGGAGACTGAATGCTTTTTGCAAGCGTTAAAAGAGCGAAGGCGTCAGCATTCTTCCATCGTGAATAGCGAAAGCTAGCAACAAATAATAGGAAGCCATCCCGCTTATTGCAAGCTAAAAATGCATACAAAGTGAGTTGGACTTTAGTATTTCTCTGCTTCTGGAGTTGTGTGATCCTTTCTGGAACACACCTAATGCAAATGGAGATGAACTCAGTGAACCTGTGTACAGCTGCAACTTCTGGAAAGCTGTTGTGCTCTTCCCAAAGTCTGGAGAAGCTCATGGGGATGGGTGGTGCTTGTGCTGATGGATTCAGTCCATCAGGGCTGCTAGCAAGCAAGCACTGCAGGTAAGTCATCCCCAGGGATCTCTCTCACAGATTTTCTTGTTTGCCTCTTTGTTTCTGTAATGGAAGTTCCTTGTGTTTTTCAGCCTACCTGTCAAGCAGTGGCCTTCCATACCGAAGCGTCGTGCTGAATTGTGCGTTAAAAATCTTAGATAATCATAATTTTGTAGCAGCTGACCTTACAACATGAGCAATTAAATCTTACTGTTTGAGGAATAAGCTTCAGTGTTCAAGAAGAAATTCTGCACAGTTACAATAAACTAGGTTTTCCTTTTGTTGCTGTTCTTAACTATCCTTTCAAGAAGTATTAATCCTTTCTGGAGGCATGGTATGTAAGTTAATTTAAAACTTGGTCTGACTTTTTTCCTCTTATAAATGACAAGGAGGTAAATATTGGTGTGAGCAAAAGATGTTATTTTAGTTGGAATAAATAGTGGGGGCGGAGGGGGTTGTGACTTTCATATCACAGCTTTCATGTAATACTTCTGATTCTAATTATATTGCACTTTTCCTCTCACCCCACTCTGATGGTTATATTTCAGGCGAATTCATTTTAGTCCAGCAAAAGCTGACAAGAAAGGGCAAACTTGGCAAAGGTATAGAAACCACCCGTTTCTGATACTCTGTTCCAGAAAATAGTTTTTTTTCATTAGCATGGTGATTTTTTAAAACAGCTGCCCTCAAGGTAGCCAAGCAGCACAGGGAG
The DNA here is from genome assembly GCF_929443795.1 of Astur gentilis. Taxonomy (NCBI): domain Eukaryota; kingdom Metazoa; phylum Chordata; class Aves; order Accipitriformes; family Accipitridae; genus Astur; species Astur gentilis. Next base: position 22,667,803 of record NC_064896.1, read on the forward strand.
CTCCCCAGGCTCTGAACAGAAGATTTGTCTCATGCTGCTGCTCGATGGCTCCCGGTCAGATACACTGCACTTGTTAAAACTGCTCAGGATTGAAAAGTTGCTGTTAAAACTTGAAGCAAAGAAGTTTACAGACTGTGGTTTCTATGCTTGATTTCTCAAATATGCGATGAGGTTGCTGAAAGTAAGCAGAGGAGCCCATCCTGCAAATTTTGGTGTGAAAAATTTGATTTGTGAAGAAATGGCTCCCCTGAATGCGTGTCAGTAATTGTGCGTGTTTGTGGAAACATGATCTTCCGTTCCCGCTTCCTCACTGTGTTTTCACCGTTCATATCTACTCTTTTACATTTTGTTCCATGGGGATTTTATATAGATAATCAGTAACATGCCTCTAATCCTTTGTGTAAAATTTTGCTAGCTCTAAAGAAAGAAGATGGTGCTTTGTAAGCAAGGTATGATCCAGAGCTCACTTCATCTTTCCATTGACTTCAGCGAGAGTTTGGTCCAGTCCTTCTGATTCCACCTTCATGGATTTCCAACATTTTAGTATCGTTATCATTAATGAAATATGTTTTGCAATAACTCTGCGTTAACGTCTTGCCAATAGTCACCCAGAATTGATACAGTTTCAATCAGTGGGCAAATTTCTCCTCGTTTCAGTGGGAGATGAAGTTTCAGTCCCTGTAAATGACTGTCAAATCTGGGCTGACAAGCCAGAGGACCATTTTTCCTCCCAAGATGACAGGGACTTGCTCTGTTTTGATATGTTTTGCAGTCAAGCAGAAGTTACTGTATAAACCTTGCATTGTATGCCTGATATTCTCCAGCTAAAATAAGACATTGTCCTTGCAGAGGCATCGGTAAACATATGTTTAAAGGTTAAATGGTAGATTATAAAACAGAAAATGGCAACTCATATTTACCTATGTGCATACATAGCTCTTGTGAGACAGCACACTAACCTGGGTGGCTTTGGACGAGGAAATTGATTGCAGTGGCTGTGCAGTATTGATAGAGCAGAGTGTGTCTGGATTTTAACAGGACTGGACTAACGGATTGTGGTGATTTTCAGTCTGCTCATGCTAAAGGAGGCTTTTTTGGTTATGAAGTCATATCTGATTTTGGTACCATGTTATAAAACATGGCACTTATTATAAATAAATCTACTGTAGTCATCATAATGAACTATCAAATAATTATCTCTGATAGTTACCCTATGTGAACTGGTTTTCATAATTTAATATCTTTAAATATGCTAAAAAAGTATATCTGTTTCCATGAATAGTGTGAGCAAAAGGCCCTGATAATTAAGTCATTTTCTCTTTGGGAAGAATGGAATTACCATCTAAAATATTTATAGGAAATATCTCAATGACCATATAATGTATCAAGTCCACTTTGAAGTCACCATTTCCTATAGCTTGAGTTCAACAGAAGTTAAAATATCTTTGCATAACACGAGTAGAAGTTAAAAGTGTTATTAGTCTCTATTTTATCATGGAGTTCTGTTGTCAAGGATAGAATTCCCAAGTGTACCAGAGAGGGGAAGGGGGTGGGGGGGAGGGGCAAAAAAGGCACCAGATTTCCCAAGAAACAAAGAATAAAGAAAATGTCTGATGAGTATAGTTCAGGATAGGAATGTGGAAAAGTTGAGAGGAAACCTAAGAGAACTAGAAGTTTTGATGCTGAGCTAGCAAAATTGGCATAGTTCAGCAGAGAATCTGTTTGTTTTCAAAATCCATGTGGAAAGCACCCAGTCATAAAAGTGTCTTCAGCATCTGCAGAAAGGCTGCATCGGTGCTTTGGAAAACTCACTAGATGCATTTTTAGGCCCTAGATAACTTTCTGACTGTGGTCCTCTGAGTCTGATCCAAAGTTTATTGAAGCCAATAGGATTTTTTCCACTGATCTCAATAGACTTTAAATTATGTGCTTGATGCTGAAGTTCTTGGACAACAGATGAGAAAAATTTAGATACTGTACTTGGAATTCTGCCTGATTAACGACTACAGATTTACATTATGACATACAGCATACAGACTCAACTGTATCTCCATCTTGATGGTGGCTTTGGCATCTAAATAGCTTAGAAAAACATACTAGAGTCTCCAGGCCTAATATATGAAAGTGGCTTTTGCTTTATGCCTGCAAAGAGTCCTTCATTGCAGCTATAGTCTGAAAAGTTATGTGGGTGCTGGGTTTTCCACAGTGTAGATGTGTTCTAATATTTCAGTGTATTATTTTCAGAACTTCCTTACATTGAGCAGGTATCAGTTCATTATACAGATAAAAATAAAAGATTAGGGATCAAAGCCAGCTCCTTCTGAAATCAGTAGCTCTGGTTCCTCAGTTCTGTTAAAGCCAGGATTTCATTTCAAAAGTCAGTTCAGAAGACAAAAGCCTTTCCAATCAAAGGCATGGCAAATACAGTTTCATACTAGAGGACTGAATAAGTAGAGGACCCTTCTAATTCCAACTGCTTTTCAGCTGTACTGTTACTTGCTGGAGATGTAAATATAACTGTTTGAAATAGTATGTGAAATTATTCCAAATTTCTTAAAACTATTAAAACTTTCTCTAATAATTTTAATTCTAAAAAGAAATTGTTTTCAATTTTTGCTTGTGTTTGTGATGCAGTCCAATGCTATCACGCTTTAGAAAGGCAGATGGGAAGGATAAGGGAAAGCATGAAATCCACACACCACCTTTATAATAACCCTATTTATAATGTGGGCTGAAGATGGAGAGCTTTTTAAGTTAAATTGTGTGGACTTGAAAGCATCAATGCTGAATATTTTATGTGAAGCTTGTCAAGGGCCCTTACTAAAATAGCTTAAAAGCAGTATCACAGTTGCCTTCTTATAAGCATTGCACACTTTCAAAGAAGAAACATGCTGAAGGGTTTTCAATATTGCCAGAAGTTGGTATATATATTCTTTTAGGTGTCAGATTTTATATGCTGCATATATACATGCATGCTCATGTGAACAAACACCTTTCTCGCCACGTTTTTGCAGAAGCTTTGTTTTATATAATGCATGGTGTTCCTTAAGGTATAGTAATTTGTTGTTGTTGTTTTTTTGGATTTGGAGGTTTGATGGAGTTTTTTTGTATTTCAAAGCTGATAGTTGAAGCTAAGCAAGAGTTCCTCAATTCCATTTGTAGTTCAAGGGGATAGAAAGCAGCATCTGCAATCCATCCCAGCTGCTTTAAACATCAGCCTGTGGACAAGTTGCACCCTTTCCAAGGGCTTGTCTCCATTGCCTATAAAGGAGCCCAGCAAACTGGCTTGTACCAAACATTTGACTTTTGAATGGCTAAATTTAGCTGACAAGGACTCTAGTAGTAATAGACTTGCATTCACTGTACTTAATAATAACAACAGGACATAGTTGTTCCTGATTCATTGTAAGAAATAAAGCTACAGCAGGGATAAATTTACCTCAGTAAGGGTATTGTGATAGTGATTTAGGCACTGGAAAGTGTCAAGCACTGTGGAAGACTCATCCCTGATGACAGCAATAGCTTGTATTTTAAACACTTTGCTAATTCATCTATCTGAATACAAGTTGTAGTTAAGCAATTAGACATTGAAACAGAAAGTTAAATACTGCCCTTCCTTGTAAAAATTCATATTTACAGGCAGAAGTTGAACTGCTAACATTTGGTGAACAAAGTTTGATAAAGGACTTGTATGTTTTGATATACATGCCAAATTATGGTAATTTTCTATGCACTTTTTTACTTGATTATAATTGCGTAGCATGTAATATAGCATAACTCATTCATATATATATAGATGAAAAATATATATGCAATGTATTATGTATATGTATGTGTGTGCTTGCATGCATAGAGTTACTGGCCTTGCCTGTACAGGATGGTGAAGGCTATTCCTCTACGTTTTTGTTTGTTTTTTTTTTTTTTTAAAGAGTATTTGATTCATGTCTCCTCAATGCAGAGGACTTTCTGAGGAAGTTTTTTAACCACTAGAATATTGAATAAACTGAGGTCACTGTCCACAGTCTTCTGCTTCTCTTCCCCCTTCTTTTTCCCAGCTGTAGCAAAGGAATGGTAAGCTAAGGGAACGGCACAGGCTGTGTGTCCTCTGGGGCCAGGTAATCTCCTGCATCCGTGGAAGAGGAAGGTTTCAGGTGCATCCCACTATCGAGTTCTGAAAATATATCCCCCAAATACGGTATATCTCACTCGTATCATCTTGGTCATGGAAGATTCTGATCATTTGGGGCCCCAGTTGTGTACTGTTAAAGAAAATAGTTGTATAGATTTACATCTTCAGGGAAACTAGCCAAAGTGTGGTGCAGAACCCTATTTTTACCCTACCTCTACTACTCAAAAGTTTGTTTCCTAATGCTTATAAGAGAGACCACTGTGACCTCAGGTTTTTTTACACGGAAGGTATTGTGATAGTCAAAATGATTTCTTCTGAGGATAAAGGCAGGTAAAGGCTGAATAACAGCTTGTATCAAAGAATGGATGGCAGCAAGGCCTTATAAAGAGGGTAGAATGTGAAGTTTCAAAGTGGATGTTGCTAATAGAAATGCACCTTTTCATATCGTCCACGCTCTCAGAAGCAAAGCAATATCAAAGAGCAGAACAGCGAGAGGTGTCTTATTGAAAAATAAATCATGGGTGAAATTTTGAACATTGACTTCAATGAGACCAGCATTTCACACACATTGATATGGGTGCTGGATGTTTCTAGATGGAGGTTGCTGCATACAAATGCTCGCTGCTCCATTTTTAGCGTCGCTGAGAAGGAGTCATTGCTGTGAGTGGCAGGTCTTCCTATCTCATTGAGGTGAGATAAACAGGAGTGTTATGCAGAGTGAGCAGTTACTCAAAAGGAAGAGAGTAAGCAATATTTAGGTGTTAATTGGTAATACAATCCCATCTATTTTTTTTCTAGTTGTTACCAGCTCTATGACATGAGCAAGCCTATATAAAGAAGTTACCTTTTAAAGGCAGAAGATTATTATTTCAATACAGCAAGGAAAAGAGATTTAGAAAAGAGAAACCCAAGTTCAGAGTTTGATCTTGAAGTTGTCCTTGGAACAATTCATTGTAGTTGTAAGTTAGGGTAATGATAAATGTTACCATGGTCTTCTCCCCGCTGTCACTGAAAGGACGTCTTTGCAGATTTGGAAATCCCAGTGAGCAAGAGACATCATTTCTTAAGCAAAAGTTTTCTGAAGGAAGTTTTCTTTATTTTTTCTTATCAATACCAACCAAGCCTCAGTCTATTCATCCACATAAAATACGTATTATGGCCACACGGTTCAATCTTCTGTATTGCAGGGGTTTTATTGCTGTCAGTCTCTCACTAATCTTAGTGAGAGAACCTGTGGTGGTAAATAAAATATATTTGCATGATTTGGCCCTTAGTGGCATTTTAAAATAATGTGTGTATATTTATACATACACACATAGATGCATACAAAGTTTTCATAACCTGTGCTCTGTATTTCATCCCGTGTGAAGTCACATTGCAGAGCTTACCCCTGTTACCTTTAATACCTGGGAGCAGGCCAGGAGCCAGGGGCAGAAGTAAATTTTCACATTTGCCAGGCATGGTTCATTGGAGAAACCAGCTCTGTTGCTTTCTTGTGCCTTTGCTCATCTGTCATTGTGGCAATACATAGTGACATTTCAAACTGCTAGCATGGAAATAAGATAAAAAGTGTTTAGGACAACTGGGAAATTTCACTTAGACAGAATGTCAGACCCTAGTCTCCAGTGAAAATACTGTAGGTTTACCATGTCCAACTTTGCGATATCATTTGATGTGAAATTAAATCAGAGGCTGGCCATGAGAAGGAAAGCAGTTGAGCCTGTTCAGTTTTAGTTTGTCATACAGTTCTTGTTCTCCTGATCTCTGTTCCTCGCAAGAGTAAGTTACAGTGGCTAACGGTTTATAAAGGTGTTTTAAAAGCATGACTCTCACAGAAATGTCTTTTAATTGCATTACCTTGAAGTTTGAAAGTTAGTTAAGTCTTTATAAACCTTGTTCTGGCCCTCATTGTTCTTGTGGATCGAGGTCATGCTGGCTAATAGTTACTCTGCTTTGCACAGTAACCTAACACTGGTATTTCAGGACAAATAGGCACCAGCGTGGCTCCTGAATGGGCGAGTTACATGTATTCATAAGCCATTCCGTTCATTTCTCTGACATGGAAAAAAGGGTAGGGCTGCTTTCATCCTGCTGCCAACCCTTTTATCTCTAAGGAATCAAATTTCAGGAAACCTTTCTGCCTAGGTCAAAAATTTCAAAGGGATCCTGTAATATTTTAAAAGTTTAGCATCTTAATTCTCATAGTTTTACTGGGAATGTTTCTTTTCCCACTGAGAAGACAAAACAAAGCAGCCCCCCAAAACAAAACAGAAACTGATGAAAAAAACCTAAAGCAAAACACAGGTTTGGAGATGTGGGGGTTAGTAAAAATGCGTTTAGTGTTACTTCACTTCCTACTATTCAGGACAGTGCATTGTTAAAACTGAAGCAGTGTTCATACACGTTGTGGTTATGGCTATAGTTGGGGCTATTGTTGAAGGATGTTATACAGACATTTATCATAGTATGTCAGTAAACCCATTGTAAAAATGTCCTAGTAGTTAAATGAGGCTTAGATTTAATGAGGCTGTAAGAAAGGACCATTTTTTTTATCATACTGTAAATAAGGTTCCTATAGCAATGTCATTGGGATTAACGTGCAGATTTTGTTTTGTTTCACAATAAGAGCAGTATGTCCATGAAGTTAGGCAAGCAATTTAAAGACTACACTTTTACAAAGCCTTTGAAGAAATAGTTGCTTGGTCATACTCTGACTACACAATGATAGTAGTAAACAAAGGTGTGACATTATAAAAAATTCAGACTTCTCCCACTCCCGGCAATAAACTAATAGTAAACTAGGTAATAAAATCCTAACACTAATAAAATACTACGTTAATGGCTAAGTAATACATTGTTAATGGCAGAAAAACCCTCTTCAATACTTTTAAAAAAGATACTTAACATAGTTCCAAATTTTTATGCTACTTCATATGCTAATGGTGAACTGACTTTAATACACGTTTTTAACACTACTGCCACTGAGAAATGTGAAAATGAGGCTCATAACCATGAAGATTTTACCCAGTAACGTCTGTTTTTCTGGTAGCTGTGAATACGGCCATCTAAATTTCCAAAAGGTAGTGATTTGGACCACACTTTAGCTTTCTGCATTTATTTTCAATCTGACGTATTTTCTGTGAAGTATAGGAGGCATGCCTTGCGTTTTAATTAGAAAGTATGAAACCGTAAGAGGAAATAAATACAATTTTAACCATTGGAAAGGACATTGTCAACAGCAGAAGATTAGGAAGGGAAGAGTGTCTTAATTATTCTTCATACGTTTCTTTTACGGTAGGTGTACATTGTTATCTTTGAAGCTGTAGTTTGATGGTAAAGCTTTAAGTGAGTTTTGCCATCAGAGAAGCAGTTTCTCCTGCCCTGAATAACCAGTCCTGAGCCCAGTGCTGCCGTCCTCCAGTCCCGTATTTGTGCTGTTGAAGATTCGAATCCTGTAAAACCGAATAACTGAAGAGGTGTTCCAGTTTTTTTGAAACACGGGTGACATCAGTGAGCCCATCTCAGTCTCACCAGTACCACCAGAAGGGAGCGGCGCCTTGTGGCATGGAGGAGCAGGGAAGGCTCAGGAGAGAGGCAGGAGGTTTTCCAAGTCGTTTTGCTGCCAAAGAAAAAATACCTTACTCCAGGCATCTCTCTCTCTCTGTAGTCTTTGTAGATCGAATTGTGCTAGTCTGTTCGTGAGGGCAGAAGGCAGGACTACCCTGGGATCCTGCCTTCCCGACAGCCTGTTGTGAGCTCCAGGACGGAGCGTGGCTGCCCGGGAGGCTGACTCACCCGAGTGAGAGGCACAAAACTCAGTTCTGCATCATTCGATTCCAATTTTAGTACTGCTGGCTTTAAGAGGAAGATCCAGACAATGGAGTATTCTCAGGGAAGAAAAAAAAAAAAAAAAGACCATTCAGGATGAGGATATTTGGATCCATGGCAGCGGCCATAAACACAACAGCTTTCCTCTTCCACCAAGAAAAATTTCGACTTAGTCAGGGACTTGCACTCTCCGTCAGTGTCCAAGGTTCCCCTTTGGCAGCACGTTTCCTTTCAGCTGCTACATTCTTTGCTTAAACCTTTCCAGGGGCATTGCTAGGGGCGTGATTCTGAGTGCTTTATCCTACAAGAGTAGATTCTTGCAGCTCTCTATTTAGAAGGCTATTTAATGTTAGCTCTCTATTCATTTGGAAATAATGGTGTTGGGGGAAAAAAAATTAATTAAAATGGCTTCAGAAAGTAGTTAATTATAAAGCCTACCATGGCCTGGAGTATGAAATACATTGCAGACTGAGAAATCACGTAGGGGTGCATTACTAAAATAATTAATTTAAAATTTTACATATATCACCCACACAGCAAATGCTGTGGCTGCTGCTAAAATGAGTCCAGTGCCCTTCAAAAACTGTGAGCATCTCTTGTATCTCCCACTCACTCCCTTTTAGATACGCTTGTTTTGTTCTTTACTATGGGCGTGCACTTTGTGTTAAAGAACATCAATTTTGTGGAAGGGCTTTGGGTAAGAAATGAAATCTTCGCCGCATTTATTTTAGCATTATCGTTGTATTTTGTGGGGCCAGGGTTTAGCTCATCGAGTGCCCAGTCTAACACCGGCAAGAGGTGCACAGACCTAACTGCTACCTGTGCCGTGCTTCCTTCGTCTGGCGCAGCTTCGGCGTTGATCTGGATCAGTTAGTGTCAGCTGTTAAACTAGTCTTAGACCATTGACAGTCCTGCTAGTTCTCTCAAAGGATAACGGAGGTGTAGAGCCGCACCAGCATGCTGGCCTTATACCACCATGGGATCCCATCAAGGCAATCCTTTAGGTTCAGCCCTGTTGTACCAAATTTAGGGCTTTTCTGTGCTAGTGCCGCTGTGTTTGCCTGCATATGCCAAATAGGAGTTAAATATTGCAAAGCCTCACCTTTAAGTGCAGGAAAATAGCTGGTGGGTTTTGGTAGTTGGGGAAGGGGGGTGGTTTGGGGTTGGTTTTTTTTTGTTTGGGGTTTGGCGGGGTTTTTTTGTTTGGGTTTGGGTTGGTTTGGTTTTTTTTGCTTTACTTTTGAAGAACCAAGAACGTGTCCTGTGCAGGTTCTGGTTTTGTGATGACATCCAAACCGTACCTGCTCTCCTGTAGCTATCAATATGCTGAGATTCTTGCCTCTTGTCAGTCTAATTTCTAGTTGGCGCAGGTTCTTGACATTCAGCGCTTTATCAAACATAGGCTGCTTGGCACCTATTACCACTGATCTCAGCATTGCTAATAAACAGCAACATCAAGGCCATATTTTCTGGTTCCTGTCAGATCACTGCTTTCCTGGGTGAAATAAAAGTCCTATTAACATGCTCCTCCTCATTGGCTCTGACAGTTTGATTAATTAGGCCCCCTCTTTAGATGACCTCTGCACTGACACGACAAGGAGGTGAATATAAAATGAATAGTTTGCCCACGTAATGGCGTACTGCAAGTTTCAGATTTTTATCAGATCAGACTGAAGTCCGGGGCCGGTACTGAAACCTACAGCGTACAGCGATATACGGCTGTGGGTTAAGAACCACAGGCTTTACAGCAGGGTTAAAGAATTCAAACCAAAGCAATCCTAGCCATCCACATATATTGACTTTTCCTCTAAGAATTAATCTTCCCTTTACTCTCTTGACCATACAATACAAATCTAATTCGTTTACATTATCAAATAAAATGACCTTTTGTTTTCAACAGATTCTTTATTGCCAGAAAATACAGTATGTTAACTCTGTGGTTATTCAGCCTCCCATAAAATACTAAGGTAAAGCCATTATTCTAGTGCCACTCTATTTAAATGTCAGTCTGCCTTTCTATTATAAACCACCAGCTTATAGGCTTGTAACTCATCAGTAAAAAATTTACTTTGGGTGAGAACTTGTAATACGAGCTCACAACTTTTCTTTGGAAGTGTATTTTTTTTTAAATGTGAGTGTATATGATCCAAAGGCATGAATATGTAATTTGTGAACCAATAGCACAGCATTTGCAGCACCAGAAACACCAGATCATGCCAGCACGTTGCCCACCGGCTGGTGTCCCTGACTGGACCAGTGCTTTGCGGTTCCAGGAGAAGCAGTTTGGTCAGCCGGCTGTGCAGAGGCTTTTGAACTGCGTTGCAATTCAACTAGGAGGCAGCTCAGGCTTTTCTTCGTGAAACCTGGAGTTTTGACTGATGGTCAATGAGAAAGACATCTTCCCTATCTCTTTTTTTTCTGCTGCTTGCTTGCATTTAATTATGTTCTATTAACACCCTTTTGAGGGGAATTAGGTGTTGCATGTGGCCTTGAAGAGGTGTGGGGCTCAAAATCCTCTCTCCATCAAGGTGAGAACTGGAAAGAGCATGAACAGCATTTTGTTGATCAGGTGGAGTCATGGTAGCAAGGTATTCTACAACGTTGGTTTCTAATTAAAGTTTTCATGTTAGGTTTTTTTTCACTAGAAGAGTCAAATTAAGTCTCATTCAGTCTGTGGTAATCTGCATCTCCCACAGACCTTTGAAGGGACAACATGGTGGGTGAGCCTAAGATTAAACGTTGTGTAAATTGACCTGCATGTAATCTGAGCTTCTCGTTTAATGATCTTGAAGCCAGCAAAAGCGAGTGACCCATGCTTAAACAGATACTTTTCAATTAAAATAATGCTTTTACTTCTGTGATGCGGAATGCTCTCTGCAGTCTTTGCAGCAGCTTCTGCTTCTTTTATGGCCCTCGTGTTTTTTCCCTCAGTCTCTTCTGTCATTTTTTTTTTTTTTCTTTGTGTTCATCTGTTGATCAAGTAACTGCATTACTTTAACTGATTTGCTAAATTGGCTCATACATAAGACAGCTCCTCCAGGTAATAACCAGCAAATTTTAGCTTATATTACTGGGGTCATGCTTGAGTGCTACAGCAGTTGGAGTTTTCATTGGTTTGGGAGTGCATCGTGCCATTTCTTCAAGTTATTTGTTGGACTCCTTGTCACAGGCAGAGCAACAAGAGATAAATGTATTTTTATACATATATATACACACACACGCACATGTTGTATGCATGTAATATTGGGTATAGGTTTTCTGTACGTGTGAACTTAGTTTGCATAGAAGTCTCCTGAGGTTTTCTGAGCTGAGAAGGAGGTGTGATATGCATTTGGAGATCTATAATCACCCCTTTCCCCAGATGACTTCTTTTTTTTCATTTCTTGCTTGACAGAATTTGACAAATAAAGTAACAATGTTTTTGGATGAAGATTGAACAGGAGTTGCTAACTTTCCGTTCCTGCACACTCCAAAGTAGAATCACAGTTTTCAGTAAAGGTGAAGTTTTGAGTAGGTCAGATGTTAAATTTCTGTACAAAGAAAAGGCTGTAATAAATGAAGAAAATGAAGCAAATCTGCATATATTTTAAAGAAATGACATTTCTTAAAACTTATAATTAAATTATAAGTTATAATAAGTATAAATTATTGCTTAAAGTCCAGCCATGATATTTTATACTCTATCTAAATGTCAAGTAAGCATGTATTGTGACATTGGAAACTCTGATTGTTTTGGCTTTTTTCACCTGGTTAGCAAGGGTAAGCAACTTTACATCCAGCTTCAAGAATAAGCTGAAACGGAAGGTAGCACAGACTTCAAACAAACAAGAAATGCTGGGAGTATCCTGTGGCCTAATTATAACTGTTTCCATTCTTTTCTGTAAATTTTCAGAAGATTATCTTACATGTTGCTACAATTAAATACTGTGGGCTATGTGTGCATGGAAGACTAATATATGTGAACCTTGTTTGGTTTTCCTACCAGGCGTTCTGGCAAGTTTCAGTTTCTTCTTGAAGAAAGCTAAGCAGCATTTTGAGCAAAACATAAACAAAAATAGTGATGGTATTTATAGATAAACAGCACCATCTGGCAATAAGCAATCTCAGTGTCTGATTTTAAATTATAGGATTAGATAAAAATAATTGACTTATTGTTAAAGACTAATAGTGAAGATCATGGAGGGTGGCATTCTGTGTCTACCATCTGATTCACTTTAAGCAAGTTACTTAGGCATATATTCTGGCAAATTTATTCTTGGTGTAGTCAACCTAGTTCTGCACAGTACCTCTATAAACAGTGCTCTATCTAGACTGTTCTGAGGCTAAATTAATTATTACTTGTAAGGTACTTGAAAAGTCTTTTTGAAAGCCTTCGAGTTCCTGTGATTGTGATGTAGGTTTGTGCTTAGTGGATTTTTGGGGTTGTTTTTTTACTTTTCAGAAACAACAGACTGGTTTGTTAGCTCTGGAAATTAGATCACGAAAAGGAGGGGCAACCTAGACATCCAGAACATAAGGGCACAAACACCAAAATCTTTTCTTCTTGGTGCTATGTGCTAGAGAATGGGAGTGTGTTATATGGAAAGCTCTAAAGCAATGCAAAAGCAAGAGCTAAACTTGGCTCTAATGTAAGCGCACTGTTTGAGAGACTTTATAACTTGGAGTTCTTTTTAGGTGTTTACTAACCATAGTTTTACTGTGAAAGATTAAGAGTAGCAGCGGTGGGTTTCATTCCTAAGGTGACTCAAAACATAGATGTGATATGTAGTAGGTATTCCTGTCAGCATAAACCAGCAAGTCACTTTTTGCGCAGGTTTACCTTCAGAGAACAACAGAGTGAGAAAAATGACTTATTTCAGGTAGCCCAGCTATTGCTTTTTCCTCCATCATCTGTGGCTGGGTTTTGCGCCACGGCTTACAGAAGTAGTGACATCGTCTAGTGTTCTCCCTCGTTTGTTAGTCAGGATTCAAATAGATAGGGCCTGCAAGAACTGGACCTGGTGCGAGGACTGGTGACGAGTGTATGGGGGGGCTGTGGCCCCCTGGGCAGCGATGAACTGGGACGTTGGTTCGGCGGGTATTGGTCCTCAGCCAAAACCAATCCTCTGGGGGAAGACTCACCATGCATGCTAGAGTCATTAAGGTACATGTATTAAGAGCAGTACGGGGTGAGGATGTAAAGTTACGTAAAGGTGCTGAAACACTGCATAAGAATATGTATCTGGAATTCCTCTGGTTTGTGGCTTCAGCATTTTTTACTGAATAAGCAATCATGTTGTTCTCTGACCAGTATAGCCTCTTGGAGGAACTACAGAGACTCTCTAGTGATGCTAAAGAATTCTGTTTTAAGTGGCATTCAAAACCACAAAGCTTCTAGAGGCTGTTTCTTAGGAGCAAGAGCCAAATTCACCAATAGGGCAGGCAGGCAGGCATATCTTCTTTTGAGTGTTTTGTTGTACTGATTTATATCCAGCAACGTTTGTTACACAATTCACTGAAAAGTAGCTTGCTTTGTTTTAAAGGCAGCCATCTTTCAGTTAGTGTTTTCCAAATGCTACTTTTATAAATATATAAAATGTTCAACTGAAGGTACTGGATATAATTACACCTGTACAGATTTTGCTTTTTTACATGTCAAACACACACACTACCCTAGCGGATCGAAATTATGCACAAATAAGTCTGTGTTGGGGGAGAGGTCTTCACTTCCCTTTTGCTTTTGCTCTACTTTAATTTGTGTTGTCATGGCAGAAAGGGGGCTACTAGTAAAACCCTCTTCCAGATCTACCTGGGGTGGAAGCTTTGCCAATTTACATTTCCTGCATGGATAATAAGAGGCATATAGAAAATTAATTTAAGATGCAATAAAACTAGCATATTATGATCACGTTTACTAGAAGAAACCAAGCGTTCAAGCATCATTCTGTAACATGCAAGTTGTTGAGCAAAGTTGAATCAAAATTTCAGCCAGCTGCTCTTTTCCCTTTTGTCTTCTCTTTCCCTGTGCTTCAGAATGGACATGCGATTTATGTTGGGGTGAGCTTCAGAGCTCCTTCCTCTAGATAGATATTCCATGATTCTCTGTGTTTCTACATGGACCCCAAAATTCTGCTGTAACAATTCAAGGCATTCAAGCTTTTCTCAATACTGCAGCATCCTTTGACACTTCAAGGGTGCATGTACCCTGCACAGGGATGCAGCGTGGGAATGAAGGGGTGAATGTGCCCGCTCTGGAACAAGACGCGGTTCTGCTAATCAGTCCAGCATGGTACTTCATAGGCCTGAGCTGCTGCCCCAGTGCTCCCATTGCCATGCAGGGAAACGCGGCGTACTTAATGGTCGGACCCAGCTGAGGCTGGTGCTAGCTTAGACCAAGTCTAGCCTTCAAGACTTCCTCAACCATATGCAGCACAGAAATACGCATCGTCTAATACTTGCTTCTATTAGTAGGCCTTTGTAATTCTGTTCTTTTTAAAAGTAGAATGAAATTAGCCCTTGAGTCAAGTTTGAGTTATTTTCATGTTTTTGGGATATTACAATATCTCCCAGATCTCATTAAGTAAAGCCCTAAATAAAATGATTGCAATACAGCTAGGGATTGGAAAACCTCAGAAGATTTGGAGGAAGCTTCCTCTTTGATGAGCAATTCAGATACTTAAACAAAGGTTGCCCGAGTCCTGAACTTTAAAAATTCTACTCCCTTCCTCTTCTTTCCAATATCCACTGGCTTCCTGGTGTCATCCCTTCCTCTGCTTCATTTTATATTCTTTCCCCCCTTCCTCAGGGGGGAGGGGGGGCCCTGTGCTCTTTCCTCCATGACTGCCGGCACTTGAACCTCCTTTCTGCTCCTTTGGCCTCAACTTTCTTAAACCCTGGCATGTTTTTGTGTGTTTCTTTACACAACTTCCTTCTGTTTTCCTTTTTTTTTTTTTAAAAAAAAAAAAAAAATACATCTTCCCGACAGAAAGATGAGTTGTGGTCTTAAATAACTGTCTGTGGTGCTCTGGTATTAATACAAAGCATATGAACTGAGCAGATGTTTTATGTTCCTCCTTCAAAATGCATCACTAGCCATTCGAGACACAGGATAGAAGATGTCAGTGGTTGATATGGGCCACCAGAGAAAGCAAATACTGAAAGGTATCCACAGAGGTAGTAGGGTTTAGATTTGGGGACCAGAGCTCAGTTACCTGTCAAAGTTGGGGCAGCCTGGAGGCAGCAGAGAGGTGCGCAGAGAGTGAAGAACTGCAAAGTGCAGGAGGGATTACTTTTCACATACTGTTTTCCAGCCATATGGAGGGCTAAAGCTGCACTTACTCTCCTGTATCTGCCCTTATTTTAGGCGATAACATGCTGGATGGCAGCAGTCGAGGTCCTAGCTCTTTCTTACCTCTCACAGATCCAAGCACGGGTCTGTCTGACAGGAGCCTTAAGCTAAAACCTCCATTGACCAGTTTGTACAATCTGAGGTAGAAACTGAGAACACCTCGGTGCGAGGAGTGTACCAGGTCACACTAGCTTCTTGGGATGAGGTGGTTGCTGCAGCTTTTCATTGTGGCGGACCGCATCGTAGAGGAAAGGCGTTATGTGAACTCTTTCCCTCCAAACACGGTGGATGTGTGGGGTTGTGTTTCTCAAATGTTTTGTCATTTAGACAGCCAGCAAGTGTTCGGAGGTTGTAGTATGTAAGTTGAAAGAGAGAGAGAAAAACCTGCAAAAAAAGAAAATTACCAGCAGCTGTTGAGGCTTCAGGTTTTTGTAATACTGTAAAAATAGCAGAACTATGTTTTAGAGACTGCCTGACTTCTGTGCGGGTCAGTAATAAGGAGATACATGCAGTACATGGCTGACATAATCACAGTACTGGTAACCCACTTTCATGAGAGCTTCAGCTCTTTAAAGATGCAGGGTAAGCAAAATCCCAAGGAACCAGACCCCATGATACTTCTTTCGGTTGTGTATTATTGTCCTCACTTTCTAAATGGGACACTGAGGCACAGCAGGTAAATGCTAGTGGGAATGAAATACAGCTCGAGCCACCAGCCTGTGCCTTTTACTGATACCACAACATTACATATAATTTCGGGAATTATTTAGCCTTTAAGATTTCCTGCTTGTTGTTACATTATGAAAAAGCGTTTGAATATTCACTGTAAGAGCGAGCTTAACCAAAAAATGCTTTTATAGCACTGAAGGCAAGTTTCAGAGCTTTTATAGACGCTCTTATCATGTAAAACGTGCTTCCTTAACACATTGCGCACTTGCTCTGCTCAGCCTTTTGTTTCCATGATTGCACGCGCTCTCCCTCTTCCCCTTCGCCCCACGCTACAATCCCTTTTTTGTGTATTCCCACTAGGCACGCTCTGTCCATTGACTGAATGGAGACGGGCACGTGTGTGCTGCTCTGCCCTGGCCAACGCTGGAGCCTGGCGTTCGGGGCGGAGGGAGGAGGATTGAAAGGCTTTTCTTTTCTGTGCACAAAGGTCACTTCTCCCCCCTCCTTTGCAGTTTGTTCTCTGCTAGTCCGCTGCACTGCTGCAGCTTTCATCTAGGACCCTAGCAGGTACTTTGGGGATACGTTCGTAGGCTCGTGCTGTAACTGAACGAGTCTAGGAGCGCGTCTCGGTGTCCTGTCCCACCGTTTTTGTCCTGCTGATGGAACTGTCTCTCTCCCTCGTAAGCTAGGTCTGTGTGTTCAGTTTGAATGCTGTCAAAAAGAAAGAGCGTTTCATTACTGTTATTAGTTGCGTTGAAGTGCTTTCTGCTGCGGTGCCTTCTAGACGCCCCCTTGGCTGTTATCCTGTGGAAGGAAGCAGACTGAGATTTTTGCCTCCTGTGCACTTTACTCATTGGATTAAGGATAAAATTGAAGCTTTCCTAAAAGACTGGGTAGCCTTAAAAATGAATGAATACCGGGGATTAAAAACACGTGAGATCTAAGCCTCTTTAGAAGTAACTATTGAAATAAATGGATTTACTGGCAGAGGTGAAGGGAAAACCTGAATCTAGAAGATCTCATTGTACATTTACCTTTTGAGTTGTTGAACTCTGAGGATCAGGTAATTAAATTCACAAGACAGAGAAGAGATGAAAGTAGGTAGTAGGAGATACCAGAGTTGAAGTTCCTGTATCGCCTGGGTGACCTTGGCCATGGCCTCGCGTCTCCCATTTCCCCACGTGACAGTGTTCCTTCTGAGTGTATACACCAAGAAGTGGTTGTGATTTTGTGTCATAAAATAATGCTCTGTCCCTGTGCTCTTTTTTTTTTTTTTTTTTTTTTTTTTTAAATGTAATGGTAAAATACTAAAACCATACAAAGTTACTTGAGAGAAAAGAGATTCAATCACCTGCTGAAGAGGCAGCTCTCTACCATTAGAAGCAGACGGATTTGTGTGTCTTGTCAGGCAGTTCTCCCAATGTACCTGCAAAAGGAGGGCGAGTCTTGTCGCGAAGCTTAAGATCCCCTCCTTCTTGGTATTATGTCAAGTGATGCCTGCATCTCCTGCAGCACAAGGTGTGAAGATAATACGCAGCCTACTGCCTAAGCGTTCTGTTAATTGCAGAAAGTGTAACTTCCAAAATGCCAGGTGGAGGGGGATCTGTGGGGACTCCTGTGTAGAAATGAAGAACTGAAGAGAGTAACGATGGGCCAGGTGTCTGCCTTCAGTGAGGATATTCCCTGTGTCACATCTGGTGCCAGCATAACTGCTATCCCTAAATGATACGGAAGTTTTGCAGTCAGGGGAGGGCTGAGCTGTCAGGTGAGCCAGGGATCAAGAATTATCGTGAGGGTTTGATGGCACGTGAAGATGCTGTGAAGTGCGGCGTGGTTCCGATGAGCAGGAGCTCAATTAGGTTCTCCCAGACACGGGCTGACATGCCGGGCAAGCGGGACCTGCGTCATGCCAGGCATCGGGTGTGAGGACATGTTCTGGTCCATCAAACATAAAATGACAAAATCATTTGTAATCTCTCATTACTAATCCCTGTGGTTTTTATGTCTATGCCTCCCTTGTGGCATTATTCAACAGCTGATAGCTTTCTTTTCTTGCCGTCTACTTAAAAGTGAAGTATACTAATAACGGTTTTAGGAGTTAACTGAAATCTTTTTACTGAGAACTTCATAGGAAAGAAAAATAGGTCAGATCTTAAATATGGTTACCAATGACTAAGTAGCCCTTACCTAATTATTTGCACCGGATTGCAACTTACACAGGTGGGTGCAGCCAAAGTTCATTATAAATATTTCTTCCTAAATATGAGGTGGTTTCTCCCAGTAAGTAATCAGCTTGAGAATATGTTGCAGAAGGCATGTAACTACGTGCACAATTTTTTTCCTCGAAATTATTTAGAAGTTGAGAGCAACTCTAACTCTTAAGTATGCAAAAAAGGGCACTAATAGGAGTAAAGGATCCCTCCCCGATACCCCTTGATAGGATGCTACCTACCTACAGTGCAGGCTTTGTCTTTCCTGCACACATTTAAAGTTTGCTGGGGGTAAACAGCTATTCATCTGTCCACTCACGGGATTCACAGTACATCAACTCCATTTTGTCTGCACTGCAACACAGCGTAGTGCAAACATCGGATGACCTTCCTTGTGATCTCATCTAAACCTGAATCTGTGCCATAAAGCTGTTTTTTTCTTGGTGGTGTTCTGAACACGTCCTTTTTCCCCTTGGCTTTCTGATGAGGCCTGAACCACCTCAGAAACGCAGGGACTCTCAGTTTGTCTCGTCAGGGCTCAATACTCGCATTGAATATGCAGGTTCGTGTTTTGAATGCCCGAAACCTAAATCTGTAATCCAGGTGTTCTTCCAGTCGTGCCTGCTCTTCTCTATTTATTCATTTCACATGAAAATATTTAGTATATTAAAGAAGTACTTGACCATTTTGTGCACATGCTGCATAATGGGGAAGGTTTCTCCAAAGTTTTCTTACAAGTGGATTCCCATGTGGTGCCTGTTAGTCACAGCTAATTACAGAGGCTGGTGAATGAAGAATATATTGGAGCTCAGGTTCCCCTCCTCCTCTTCCCCCAGTGCTTCAGAAGAAAATAAAATAAAAAACCTGCAGACAAATCCAGGTTTTTCTGTGGTCGTAGTCTCCAAAGAGCTCCAGAGAGATCACAGATGTGGTTTCACATTTCAGGTTTAACTATGGTGTAATAACTACAGTATTATCTGCAGGAGAAATGCAAGTGGGGAAAGAATCATTAATTGACAGTGAAAAGTTCAACCTATGCGCTGTGTGTTTGTTTTTTTTAAGCAGCTGAATGTTTAGCCAAACCATGTTTTAACTTTTAACTGCAGTCCTGAAGGTTACTATAATCTTGATATGTTAAAACCTAGGAACATTACAGGAAAGGAAATTCAGATACGTGTTTCAGAAAGGTCAATCATAGTAAAGCAGAAACACTTGTGATTTAGCTAAAGCTAAGCCACACGCTTCAGTTTTAATTCAGTTGCCTACAAACCTCTGGTGAGGTACGCTGACCTTATTTTACAACATAGGAACTTTTTTTAAATGTTTCAGTGGGTGCAGAGTAAGCCAACAGTGAGAGGTGAAATTTCACTGCTATGCACATGAGGAACCCATAGCTTACATAAAATGTTTAACAAACATCTAATTTTCCTGTCTTTTCCTAGCGTTCATCCAGCATCCAAGAAGTCTGCTAGGTTGAACAAGTTCCTATGTATGTGTGGTATTAGTTCAGTAGGACTATGTGGGATATGTCTATTATTTGTAACTAAGGCACCAGTGACCTTGCTGCCACTGTATTAGCAGTGCCTGCTGTTTGCCCATACTGCTGATCGTCGGGAACTCAGACCATACATATAACTGGGTATACTCTTCACTGGTCAATGATTGTCTCTGGAAAAAACCAACTTTAATTACAAAGAATAAAAATCAAGACATGTAATCTTAGCAGGAAATTTCCACTTAAATACACGTTTGAGGCTGAAAAAATGCATAATTTAGCGGGTACAGGAGGCAGATTACATAATGAAATGATGTAGGACTCTTTTTAACAGGTATGCTTTTCTTTAAGGTTGGTTTGTAGTTGGTTTTTTTCACCCTATTTTTATTTTTATTTTCAAAACTGAAAGATTCTGAAACACAGAAGACTGCAGGAGTAGCTTGAACTCTCAGAAAGATACCCCCAAATGACTAGGGCTAGGACAGGAGTATCCTACCTAGAAAACGAAGCAATCCAGTCTAAATCTGGTGCCTCAGCTCCAGGAAACACACACATGGATGAAAATGCTTAAAATTAGTACAGTACTAACAGCTGTGTAAAAAGTTGTTAGAAACAGGTGTAAATACTACAGTGTCTCTTCAGAAGAATTCCCCTGTGTGCCTACCTGATAAGGAAAGGCTTTATTATAATATACCTGCATCGAAATGATTCAACTTGGCTGTTATGCACTGAAAAAGTACTCCTGGAAGGTCTGCTTTTCATTACTACGTCCCGGGGTTGATGGATAAACCAATGTCTAAAACAGCATTATGCTATGATGGTGGAGACTGAGGATATCCGTTTTCCTTAATAAATACTAAATTAATTTTAAATTATAAGACCTATTGAAGAAGTCATGTGAGGCTAAACATTGTGTGCTCAAGACCTCGAGGAGGCTCAGGAGTTCAAAGCCAAGTTATGTGACAATGTTCTGATATTAAAAGTGCTAAAAGGGAGCAAGTTGAGTTTAGTGAAATACCGTAGTACAGATGGTGCTAATAACAGCAGCATCATACAGCCTTCCTGTTGAACTGTTAGCCACTAGCTGCCCCGTGCTGTGAGAAGTTGACTCTTGCCTCCAAAAAACTTCTGGGATTTTTGCTTGTTTTGATAGGTGACGTAAGGAAGGAGCTCTTATGTTTGAACATCCCCAAACTTTGGAAGAAAGCTTTAGATTTAGACTGTGTTATTGTAACTTTTTTCCCTTTCTCTCTAGTGAGTAAATGTCCCCAGGACTGAATACTCTTGAAGTACGATAAGAGCACAGGATATTAATCTAAGTTCAAATGTATAGTTAGTGTATGTACGTATTTGAGCCAGTTTGCTTCGGATGCATCCCCTTCAAAAAGGCTGTCTGCAAGTAATCTCTGAAGCACTGAAATTGTTTTAATTCAGAAAAATTGGAGAAGGGAAGAGATTTTTATTTTACACTGATGCAGTTCATCTTATTTTTCCCCAAAGGACACCGTGGTTTAATGGATGGGGCTTTAACCTACCCAGAGGTCAGTCTTTGCTAGACAAGTGGAACCTTATTCCTGAGGGAATTGATATACTAATGACACATGGACCTCCCCTTGGTAAGTGAAACAAAAACGGTGTGTGATTCTTTGCATGAGAATTTTACTTTCAAAATAAGCAAAATTAATAATGCTATAAGCTATACTGTAATCGCACCCTACCTCAAAACTATGAATTAAAAAGCCTTTTTGGAAGAAGTGTAAAGTGATTAGGCTTAGCAGATCTGTTGACCTTCCAGATGTTTTCTTAATAAAAACTAAATTATTTGTTAAACTCAAGCTAGGGAAGATCAAATATCTGACTCCATGGCCGTTATAGTTTGACATTTTATTTAAGAACAGTATTTCATCTGTCAAACAGTTTCCCATCCCATATGATTTTTCAGAAATTGACTAAAACTTTTAAAACATTTTTCCACTACAATGGCATGTTACCTTAAGGTTTTAGAGTATGCAGTCAGGAGTTCAGGAGTATGTAGTCACATATTCTCTTTGATAACGTCCTTGTAAACTCAGAATATCTAACAGTAGTTTTAAAGATATTAATTGGCTTATAGCAGATTTGTGAAGGAATAAAATTACGTTCTCAGATAATTGTTCCTTACTTGAACTAATGACAGGTGAGCACAAGTCTATGAATGCAGAATTTGTTTTTTCATTAAGTAGTTGAAGTTTTTGATTTAGTTAAATTTTGCTTGCCTTGTAAATGTGAGTAATTCACTGATCCCCATTTTAATTCTACATTCTAAACTAAGTTCTGATGGTCTCAAAAAGACACTAGGATGATCATTCAGCAAAGACAGGAGTATCCAGTTTTGGCATATCTGAAGTCATTAAAGCCTGCACTAAAACCATTTGAAAATTCCCACTATTTTTTCCCTGTCCTGTACCCCACAAGATAGTATCACGTATTATTTACTGTTTTCTGTAAGACACATGCGGAAAGCAGTCTAGGACTCTATTTCAATATTTCAGTTGATTTTACAAGAACTGAGCCTCTGCCTTCTATAAATATGGCTTCTCAGGAAAAGAAAGTGTGTCAGTCTCCTCTTCATTACCGTGATTGTTAGTAGACTGTGATTTTGTCAGGGTTTTAGTAAGCTCCTGAAATCCAAGGGGTCAGATCATCGCATGATCACATGAAGTCACTGACTTTTGAGATGGTAGTGAATATAAAAAAAACTTCTCAGGATTGCAAGATGCCATTATAAAACAGCATTTAAGTGCTACCAGGCTGGCTCAATGCTCTCATAGAGCTTCTCAGTGACCGTGGAGTCAGGAATTAATGCATGTTTATGTTTTGTAGCACATTTAAGTTTAAGAGTCAGCAAGCTAAGCAGAGCTAAGGGGAAAAAAAAGTCCAGAAAGTTTTTGACCAGTAATGTACTTACCACTCCCTTTATATCCTGGTTATTCTTCTAATACGGCTTAGAGAATGTTGTAAAACGATCTGCGAATTCTCTTTAATCTTACTAGAGCTACCAGCGTGCTGCTTTGATAAAGCAGCGATAACACCATCCACTGATAGCGGAGCGCACCGGATATTGAAAACCAGCACTTTGAATAGCACTCTTTTAATCTGTTTGTTTTCCCAAAGAAGCAAAAAACCCCACAAGCATGTTTGTAATGTTTCATGGGTGCTGTTTTAAATGGGTTGCTAATCCATCTGCTCTGAAATGGGTTCATCTAGAAATACTGTGATGCTGCAGACACTAATGAGTGCTTTAATTGAATAAGCGTGCTTAAATTTTGGTTTCGATGGAGATAATGAAGTTCAATTTCAAAAGGTTGGCACTGTATTTTAACTACAGACACAGATTAGGTGCTAGTACTGTGCCTACAAGGAGGGCGTCTAGGTCTCAGCCTGCATGATAATATTGAGAAGAATGCAGCTTTTTCAATTACATAAATATTAAGGGAGGTAGAGCTGTAACGGGACTCTTTGTTCTCTCCAAAATTCATTCAAGTTCATGTCACAACATGTTTTTACTACCTGGGATAAACTTGGCACAGGATGTAATTACTCCGAAGTCAGTAGAACGGTGCTACAGTTGGATGTGGCTCCTGATTTCCCTTTTACTCCTCCTCATTTGTCGTGCCCTGCTGATCCTTAGTGGTGCCAGTCCAGGCAGCAGACTTCTGTAATAACAGACGTCCTATTTGTGCATTTTTCCATATTGTCCGTAGGACCGAGCGGCAACGTAGTCAATTAGCAGTGGCTTGTTGGAAGCTATTTTGCTACGTTGCTTGTTGTTAGTGACCGGGGGCTCAGAAATAAGCTGACACTTGCAGACTGTGGTCCTCGGGAACTTGTGGGAGACTGTATTTGAAATCTTTGGGGTGGCAGAGGTGTCGGGTCCTAGGTAGCTGATCTTCCTGAGGTGTTTTATTTCTGGAGTAACCACATAGCTGGCTGGGGAAGCTGACTGCTGTAAGAGCCAGGGGAAAGGGAAGAAAAATCTGCAGCAGTGCCGGGAATAAATGTCCCAGGGTTTCAAGGTGGAAGATGGGTTTAAACCTATGGTTTAAAAAAACAAATCACATCCAGAAAAATATTAATGCAGATGGAGGGAGGAATTCTTAAGGAAGACAAAGTGACAGCGAAACATTTCTTAAAAGCCATTGTGTGCTTTAATGGAGAAGTTACGACTACAGATAATGTAATAAACCTTCTGTGAATTATGACTTCCTGAAAGACTATGTGAAACCTTACCTGAATAGAGAAAATTAATAGTATTGATTGCATTTTGCCTTCAGGTTTTCGAGACTGGGTTCCAAAGGAGCTGCAGAGAGTGGGTTGTGTGGAACTGTTGAACACGGTGCAGAGGCGAGTAAGGCCCAAACTCCACGTCTTTGGTGGGATTCACGAAGGTAAGGAGCAGCACTATTCCCCTCTTCGATCTCAGGCTGATTTCAAAGCAGCACATTTTGATGGTGTGTTGCAAAGGACGGATAATGGCATATTGGACTAAAGTAGGGAGGGAATTGAGGGAAGTGATTGCGTGCACAGCACTTCGTAAATTTATGCCAGAATTAAACCAGACTTTTTCAGGAACGTGTGCTACATTTAGCCACCTACATCTTTCACCGTGCAAAGGTTGTTCTATACAGGTTATTTGAAAGCAATTCAGATTTTGACAAACTTGGTTAGAGAAACAGATGAGATTCCCCACACTTGCAAGCCAAAATGAAAATTATCGCCATTATTCCAAGCACAGGAGCCAAGAAAGGTGCTAGAAAAAGAAGAAAATCGAAGACAACTTACTGTCTCAGCTCACCTCCCTCGGTGTATAAGGAAAAGCAGAAAGGAGGGCATCTCGAGTCAGACATCAAGAGGAGAGATTGCCAGAACTCACTTTGCATACATTTCTAAAAGCATCCTGTAATACAGTTTGTACTGTGTATGTTACCTTCCAGCGGTCTCATATTTTAGAAGAGCTATTTCCCCACTGTCAGTACCAGATCAGGCAGAGTGTGAGGCTTCAGAAACAATAAGCTCAGTTTGTGGAAGTGGAAGAGGCTGAGAGATTAAGTACATTTTGGAGATACTTAAATATTTAATACAATTTTGTAGCTTTCATGTGGCTGAGAGACAAACACTAGGAGTTCTGCCTGAGAGGGAGTGTAAGACTTTGTGACCCTAGAACTCAAAATTACACATTAAATGCTTTATATTATCCCCCTGGAGTGTTCTCCATGGACTCCTAACTAGGTTCTCCATAGGCTTAAAGATTTGGAGGACTTCATAAAATAAAAATAAAAAAAGGATAGCTTTCTCAACTAGTGTTGTTGTTTTTTCTGAAGCCCTTGTGACTTCATACAATGAGTTTCATGCTGGGTATCTGTAAATAAAGAGTTTATAATGGAAATACTGACATGACCTTGAGTATAGTGGCATGAATAGCAGTCTTTCAGCGCACCCAAGAGAAGATTGGATATTTTGTATAAATATTAATCCTTGCATATTAAGAATAAGTGAATACAGCAAGACTTCCAGCTAAAACATGTAAAGTGTCTACAACCTTTGTAGGCACGCTGGATGATGAAATTTCTAGTTGTAGTAGTGTTAAGTAGTGGGAGAGGAAGGTACTTCTGTGTACAAGATCATTATTGTGAGAAAGCACCGAGGAACCACATGAAGCACCTTACATTTAAGTCTCACAGGAGAGGTGGTAGCACATATTAAAAGTGAATGTTCAAATAAATTCTTACAAGAATACTAACAAAAAAGTTAAAATCCTGTTTAGTACTTACGCAGAAGACTTAAGAACGGCTTGTTTCAGTACAGAAAGAAATAGCCAAGTGTTAAGAGCATTATCTTACAGTGCAATTAATTCTCATCCAACTCCAGCTGAGATGAATGAACATGCACCACATTCCATTAAATCCACAGAGGCTATGCACACATTTTGGCGATGCAGGTTTTTTTCCTGGTTGACAAGCACGAACAACCACAAACAAGGTTTTTCCCACCATGAGATGATCTAAATCAAAATTGCCAGTCTAAATAAATAAAGTAATACAGGCGGACAGTGCAGCAATTCTGAAGTGATTATTCTTTCTGATAGACACTGTGGGTAGCTGTATTTATCTTAGCTTTCAGGCAGCAGTGATCTGTACTGTATCATAATGGTATAAAAGAAAAACATTTTTCCCCTGTGGGTTTGCAATGGGAAGTTCTCTTCCTCCATGAAACTGATATTTATTTTTTTTTATTATTATTATTTTTTTAAAGTACATTTGGTGCCAAATTCTTCCTAGATTTTTTCTAGCTGCTTTGTTAGCTTTTTGTGGATGTCAGCTGAAAACAACGGCAAAGCTTTCACCTTTTGCACTGGTGGAACTCCGGCTCCTATCTCCTTATCCTTGAGAGAAATTCTGTAAGAGGAGAGCTTCTACCTTCTCAGTATCTCTGTACTTCAGTTATCATTTGTTTTCTCACATCACATTTGCTGAATGAAGACTCAGCTGTGACTCAATTAATGTGTCGCTATAGTTTGCTCCACTTGCCCAAAATTACTGGAGTGCACAACCCTCCGTTATGTCCTAGTCCTGTGCGGCAAGTGGGAGAGAAGGCAGAGGCCGGCAGAGAAAGAGCGTTGCTGCTGGGTCCTCAGACGCCGTCTGAACGAGAGCATTGCTGGCCAGATGTTTAGAAGGTTGAGACCAGTCTTCAGCATCCTGAAACTCATGTGATAGTGTTACTGAGGAGTCGAGTACTTGGCACGCTGAAAAACCTGTGATTAGTATTTGCTGCTTCTGGCTTTTTGGTTCGGGAACAAGTTACCAAGTTCCCTTTGTAATGAAAAGCAGTCATCTGTTTAAGCTTCATCGCAATTTTCTGCTTAAGCCGGGGGTCATCCATTGACCTTCAGTGCTCTGTTGTGTTTATAGCAGGAGATTCCTTTCCTTGGTCGTGATTTTCACTGGTAGATAACATACATAAAGTAAATACGTATGCGTGTATATTTTTAACCTGCTAATGAGTTTCGGAGGTTTCACAAGCCAGCGTCAACACCGGCTTGGCAGTCCTATGCTGAGGAACTGGATGGTGAGGGCTAATGTGGGGAAAGCTTACTGGGTTCGGTTCATTGCCCAGAGAGGGGGTTTTGTAGGTGAAACCAAAGTTACTTCTAAAACTTTTTCTCCTGATTGGTCTTTTCCTTACGACGGACATCACAGGCATGCAAACCACAGCTCGCTAATTAAGTAATTAGAAAAAGTACACGTGTGGTTTTGTCTCTGTTTCTGCTGTATCCAATTGCAACAGAGATTTTCCGTGGGGGGAAAAAAGTTTGTACGTAAGAGCATCAGTTCTTACTTCAAATACTGTACGTTGTATTTTTTTTCAGTCAGTCCTTTGTGGCAGCTTTCAAGAGCTTGTATCATTTTGAAGGGATGAATTTAATTTTGTTCCAAAGCATTGATCCCACAACAAGGTTTCGGTGCAGCTGCCCATGGGCAGTATCGTTTGTTTATATTACAGTAAGTGTGACACATTCTCCCTACAGGTTACGGCATTATGACAGACGGTTACACAACGTACATCAATGCTTCAACGTGTACAGTCAGCTTTCAACCAACCAACCCTCCAATTATATTTGACCTTCCAACCCCTCAAGGATCATGAAGCACTACTGCACATTTGGAACTGGGGAAGGTCTATAAACTGCCATTTTCTAATTATAAAACTTACATTCTGTTACATGTTTATTTCAAAATTGGTGGGGGAGAACTTGGGGGAAACCATGGGGGTTTTTGTTTTGGGGTGGGTTGCGGGTTTTGGGGTTTGGGTTTTTTGGTTGTTTTGTTGTTTGTTTTTTTTTGTAAATTGCTGGTACAAAAGAAACAAGAAGAAAAGTTAGAGGTTGTGCTTTTTTGGAAATGCAGCATTCATTTTAAATTGATAAAGCATTGTGAATTTGTAAAATTAATTTTGTTTTTCAATAAATTTGCCATTGTAAATTGTTATAGTGTTCTCAAAAGGACAGCCAAGCTTTCTTTTAATAAGTGAGAGACCTTATTTTAATATTATATTATAAGCTTAAAAATAGGCAGCATTTAAAAACACCCAAATTTGCACAACTTATGTTATTGTCGGGGTTTTTTAAGTGTCTTCTTTTTCCCTAGGTCTAAATGTTAGCTTTTCATCTCCATTTATATCAACTTTTTTTTAGTAGCACAAACAATGTTTTGGGGTCCATTTTACCTCTTGATATGTGTGCATGTGCTGAAGCTTGTTTCTGTTAACAGTAGAATGCAGCAAGGGGAGAATAGACTTCTCAGTTGTTTGTCTCTACCTGCTTTATACGTTAGGACTGATATAGATAGCCACAGCCTGTATGTGATATCTACCTTTTATTGTTTGTTTTTAAATTATTTTAGCTTTAAAAGACTGGGGGTGAAAGCTGCAAAGAGCAGGTATTTCATGCAGTAAAAAAAAAAAATGTAAATGCGGACTCCTTTTAAATATGAATTTATATATATATGTATTTTTTGTGCATTATAACTAAGCTAGGATTTAATATTGCCAGTATAGCATCTGCAAAATTATGCTGTACAGCACATCTAAATTATGAAGGATGTGACACATTTTCCAAGTGCTCAAGGCCTTCAAGAGCCCGAGTTAAATCTTTGTCGTAGTTCAGGCATGTATAGAGTCAAATGGATACAATCAAGCCTAACTAAAATAAGGCTTAGTTGTCCTTTATATTTAAATATTCTTCTTGTCTTTTTTATTTCCTTTTTCTTATTTTGCACTGTGTGTAAATGCAATCTCGCTAGCACAAAATATTGTTGCAGATAGTTATTTCTGTTCTACCACTGTAAATGCTATTGAGCTTTGTTCTGTTTTATGTTACCTTGTTAATGGAATTTAGAAAAGCAGTTGTTTCTTTAAATTTATTGTGATATTATATCTAGCGGCCTTTATATGCAAATAAAATTGCAAGATTTTTAAATATGTGTTTTAAGGGAATTTTGCTTTTTTTTGTGGCATTAACAATTTGGGGGGACAGTGATAAGGGTGAGTAAGAACTTTTCTATTTCTCAATAAATTTTTATTGCTTACCATTTATAGGATGTCAGTTGGGTCGATAAAGCACTCAGACTTTTCCTTCCGTTTCTCTGCCATCCATCTTTCCCTTCCTTTTAGACAGAAGAGATTTTTGTCTTCAGATGTTATAATTCAGTGCAACCAAGTTTGCACAGTTAAGCCTTGTAGGATACTATTCCAGATGACATAAGGAAAAATTGATTAGGCAGTAACCTTTGTACTTCCTCACTTGGCCATTAGTACCGAGCTGCAGGTGCCTTATGCTCATCCACTATGGGTTAAGAAATGAATAGTCATAGATGAAATATATCACTTTTTATCTGGATTTCTACTCAGTTTTGTGGCTACAGTGGGATCCACCACTGGGAAGGGAATTGCAGGGCCACGTGGTTCAGTGTATGCCAGTAGAATGGCAAACACAACAGGACCTGCTGGTATTGCAGCAATACAGTTAAGTGTATAATAAGAGTCTTGTTCAAAACTAGAAGTTATGGTGGTAAAAATCCCATTTCAAACATGAGAAGGTGAGGCACTGTTTTTCATGAATCAGAATCTGCAGTAACATGAAACAAGACCCAGAGAGCCGCAGGATATTCCCATTTATCTTAGCAGGTTATTAACTTCTGACATTATTTTGCTACAAAGCTTATAGACAACAAATTCTAGGCTCTTACAGCAGAGTGCTGCTTATGTGTTTTGATGCAATGCGCATTACACATAACTATGGAGTTAGGCTGAAATTTTCACGTTTATAAGGCTGCTATACTGAAATCTTTTCTGGGAAAGAAGCTGTTGTACCTCTTAAATCTGTCTGGTTCTTGTTTTGTATGTGGAATTTCTTGTCAGGTTTCCTTACGGAATAGATAGGCGCCTTGACTCTTTGAATGATATCTGCCCTGCTTTGCTTGCAGTGCTGGTTATTTTGTCAATTGAGCCAAAGGGAAAAAAGTCACCGAGTATCAGTCCTTCCTTTTGGATGTAAATGCAGGATCTGTGTTGTGGATTTTTTTTCAGCCGGCAACAGGAAGACTAGGGAATTGGTTTTGGCAGCCGTGGCTGTTTACTGGCAAAGAACATGGCTACATTTAAGATGGCTGTGCTTCCTCAGATAAACTGCTTTCTTGGAGCACGTAGAAATCATATATATAGCGGACCTTAGCTCATTCTCTTTCACTGATCTGTTGCTTGTTGTCACTGCATGAGGAGGAAATATCCATCACCTGGGATGCTTTGTAGTGCCATGAACTTCAGACGAGCAGAGAATAGCCGCGCCGTCTGGATTGCCCTCCAGCCTTCTGAAGGACCTGGTACCTCTTCACTAGCTGGGACAGGTACAGTCCATGGCACCAATCTGTCATTCTCCAGGTATCTGCCTCTAGTGAAAACTGGGTTATTCCTAAAGCAAAAAAAAAAAGCCAGCAGCTTTGGTCCAGGATTTGAGCAGCCCGAAGCCTTCTGGCAGCAGACGGAGCCAGATGAATAAAGGCTGGCATGAAGTCAGCCAGGAGTCTGCCTTGGGTAAGACTGGTAGTGAGAAAATACCAGAAGCAATGCCTTGAAGACGCAAAAGTCTGTACCAGACTCTGCAATAAACTATAAACTGGTACATGCAGCTGTAGATGTCCTAAAGGTGTGTATCTTTTGGTTTCAACTGTTCGCCATGTGGCTTTTTGGCTGTATGGTGCATCAGGTGTGCTATCAGGTAGTTCTGTACTGGGATATGAGGGCCTGGATTTGTAACGACAGGCTAAGGCTCTCCTTCCATTTAGACAAGCATCAAGGATAGTCACTGCTTTGTCATCAGTTAGCATTGGTGCTGAATACAGCTGTTAATTTGGAGAAATATCTAATCTTCAGGGGTGCTTTCTAAGTGTGCGTTTTCTCTTGTATTTTTTTTCTCTCTGGCTCTGTCAGCTTCACCTTGCGTACCACTGGTTGTTCAGCACTGAGCTTGTTCTTCTCCATGGCAGGGTCTTTTTAATTTTATTGCCCCTTTAATTTTATTCCCTCTCTTTTCCTTCATCCTTTCAGAAACTGATCTAGCTTTTCCTCTTCTGAGAAGGCTATCATTTT
This sequence comes from Astur gentilis, assembly GCF_929443795.1. Classification (NCBI taxonomy): domain Eukaryota; kingdom Metazoa; phylum Chordata; class Aves; order Accipitriformes; family Accipitridae; genus Astur; species Astur gentilis. Next base: position 22,698,645 of record NC_064896.1, read on the forward strand.
GGCTAGAGGCAGTTACAAAAAGACCAGGAAAACATTAGCAGTTTGGCACTTTTTCTTCTGTACTCTTTAGAGATTTTGAAATGTACATGTGTCTGTCTTTGCTGTCACAGGCAGGTAGTTCTCCTTTGCTGGATGTCGACCGTATCTGACAATCAGGGTAAATGGGACGCAGTATGATTTGAAGAAGTTTGATTTCACAGGGAGGCAAAAGTGTGATGAATCTGCTTCTTTTCAAGGATCCTTCACTACGAAAAGTAGCTCGATATCTGTATGCAGAATAAACCTTGGCTAATAAGTCTTTCTCGGGGTCTGATCCAAGCCCATTGAACTCGCTGGGAGTCTTTCTATTGACTTAGCTGGCTTTGGATCAGACACCTGGCATCTATCTGGTTTGTGTTTCTGTCTGTTACTCATCCTTCAAACTGGAGGAGATGGTCCCTGGTTAACATGCAAGAACCTCTTGGCAGGAAGAGGGACGTACCTATTCTAAGTGCTGAATCTTTCCAAGTGATTGATTAACAGCAGCGTAGTCGATTAACCTTTCTTCTTCTGAGAGCAGCTTTCATCTAGTCATCTCGATAAGGCTGAAAGCAGTCAAGGCCTTTATCAGGGGAGGGCTGCAGAACAGGATGTTCCCCAGAGGTGATTGGTTCCCAATTCTCTCTGCATAGTGAATTTAGTGAATTCAGCAGACCTCGAGGTCAAGCATTTATTAGGCTAAGAGACTGTCAAATCAATCTGGTCCACTCCAGGCAAGTTCTACCAGGAGAATGGGTTTTGCCAAGACTCTGTCTAAGAAATAGATTGATGACTAACTCCTGGTTGAAGCTGCCTTTCTCTTTTCCATTTTCTGTGAATCAGATTTTTTCCCCTCACTGACACCAATATTTTCTCCCTAGACAAATTTTATTAAGGAAACTCCTGGAAACCATCTGTAATTTAAGTCGCAGGGAGACTACCAAACTCTCTAGCCCTTCCATTCTGTGTTAACTTGACCCAAAGGCTTTCTTTGAGATCTTGCTTTTGACCGCACCTGATTGAGTTACATTTCTGGAATTTTCAGCCCTTCTCTCCCCCCAGCCCCCCCCCCCTTTTTTTTTTTTTTTTTATAAACTTGATATTTTCTAGCAGTTATAGACAGACAGGATCCTGATTTTCCCTGCCCAACATGATAACTTCTTACTGGAAGGGGAAACGCATTGTAAAAGCTGCATGGAACAAAGCCTGCAACACAAAGCAGTCTTTTCTCTATTTTGAGATGGAGATCTTAACTTTCTTGCAGATTCCTCATTTGCAGTAACCAGTCTTTTATGCACCATCATCGTTGCTAACTCGCATTCACGTGCTACTCCGATAAAATCCTGTTATGAGCAGGCTTGGACAGCTATGTCAGCTGTCAGCCCCGTAGGACACCTTGTGCGGTTTTGCAGGAATCCCCAGCCATCAAAGCACTGTCTGACCTAGAGAACCACATAGAAAGGGACTCTTCATCAATGAGTACAGGCGAAGGGCAACATGGAAGGCTAAAGTTGGGTCTTAACATTTTTACTTTCGGTTCCTGTCGGCCTAATCAGGAGAAAATGCAAGAGAAGTCTGAGTGAGTTTAGTGCACTAAATCAGTTTTCAGTCATCCATCTTGATTTATCAGTTTTTCTCCATCTAGTCATCGCTTTCCATACCTCCATCTCTGGCTTGAGCCAGCCAGTTTTGTAACGATTCAATTAGGATGTGGCTGTAAGGGTGCATCTCCTTTTGTTTTACCTCTGAGTTTTTCTAAGGAAGTTTTCCTCGGGCTCAATTTGCTTTTTGTTGATGATAGAATAGAATCAGAGTCCTTCTTTTCTTCTGGGCAGCATTTCCCTGCAACGGTCAGTACACAGTTTGGTCGCTTATTTTGTACCTAAGGTTCACATTCATGGAAGAGGGTCTGACAAAAACGTGTACCTCAGTTTAGGGTAACTGAATGAATGGCCTAGATTCATCTCTTCTTCAAACAGTGGGTAGTATTTATCTAAGTGGATGGCTCAGTGGTACAATAGGACTTGTCAGTTTTATGAACTGAGGATTTAGGACTGCAAAAGTCCTAGGAGTTTAGATAAACTACAGAATACTCAGAAGTAGACTTGAAAGTATAGACTTAAAAGTATAAAATAAAAGACTTCCTCAAATCCCATTAAAATGTATTTTTGTACTATCATTAATATTAATATGGCTCAAACGTGTCAGTTTGTTGCCAAGGGCTTTCAGTGATGGACTGTTAGAAGAGGAACAGCACAACAAATTTAAGTTTTTTTGCATACTGTGTACAAGCACTTTCAACATTCGCTGTCATGTGAGTATTTCAGCAAAATTTTTTTTCTTTTCTGGCTGCTGAGAGTCACCGCAATTGAGGAAGAGTGTACTTATTTTGTTGTTAATTGTCCATACAGGTAGTGTTGCTTAAATTCAGCGTGGATCTGGTTGGTTTGGGAGCTCATCACACACATAACAAGGGATCTCCCATGTAAGGCTGAGGCTAAAGGGACAGGATGCTGAAAAGGTAGGAGAAAAGAAGTCTCTTAACAGATTGAAAAGCGATCGACTTGCCCTAGATCACGCAGGAGATCTCGCAATCCTAAGAACTAAAACTGTATCTCCTGAGCAGTGTTCTAGCTCCTTAATTACACTTTCCCTTTTTGTACACTTTCCTTTGCGGATAGATGGAGAAACCAGTTCCTTTGTTACCCCAAGAACAAAGCTGCTGCTATGAAAATCATCCTAGGATCCTGGAACACAGGCTGGCTTGTGACAGGGGAGACTTACAGCTAGACAGAAAACAAAAATCAAAGCCAATTCCTGCATTTTTAATCAAGCTAGAATAGAGGGAGGATAAGCAGGTAAAACCAAGCTCTTGGTAACAGAACAAGCAATATCCGTTAGACGCACAGCAAAACATTTTATCAATCATCTTAAAGTGTTAAAGTGCATCTTGGTTTTTTTCTTCAGCAGGCAAATAAGTGATGAATTAGCTTAGTCTAAACTCTCTGAAGATGATCACTATTGTAGATTCTTTAAAAGGTCTGAAGCAGGTACAAGATCTTTACATTACTGTAAGATAGAGACTGCAGCTCTGTCAGTGACACCACATTGTTATTGGCTTTGTGTTATGAGGTATCTAGAGAATTTTGGAGACAACACATTTGAGCATCGTATTGACGCTACGAGGCATCTGGCTCAAGCCCAACTGAGGCTGGGAGAGTGGCAGTTCCTAAGAGGAGCTAAATTGTATCGATTAAGGTCTCCTAATCAACAGAACAACTTCTTGTACAAAGTGCTATTGAATTTGCTGTAGACTTAAAACTACAAAATACATAGGCTTATTATTCATAATCAATTATACTAGATCTAAACTATGAAATTCCATAGCCGTATCAGCTTAAAATAAAACTCAAGTGGTTTAGTTTTATCTTTGATTTGGGTTTCTAATATCACATTGAGGCCAGATTTTCAGATATCTTTACGTTGCCAAGAACATTTGAAAAATCCTATTGGACACCCCGTCACTTCGGTGGCATTTAAATCCATCACCTTATGGTATCTAGCAGTATGTAAAAAAAAATAATCCAGTTTTGTGACATGTCCTAATGCAAAAAATCTTACCTGTTGCTCCAAGATTTTTTTGGAGCTGCTACAGTTACCAGTTAGACTTAAGCACAGTGGATAGTTGCAGATAGAATTTACTGTTCTTAGCAAAGTACCCTACAGCAAACAATCAGCTATGCAAATAATAGCCGCTCAGAAAAGCTGCTGCTCTCATTTGCATGACAGTGGCACTCCAGGCAAGGCCAGGACCTTCTTGACTTGGTGTTACATTTCCAGCATGGTAAGAGAGTCCCTTTACTGTGAAGCCCAAGTCAAGCAAGAGTCAGGAAAGCAAAAAGCTGTTAACTATGATCTTTTTACTGTTGGAGCAGCTGTGAGACAAAAATTAAGCTAATCAGCCACAGTCACACCAGTGACCTGTGGCCAAACTAAGGATTGAATCCTTATTTCCTGATCTGACAGCTTGCTGCTGTTCGGTTCCCCACAGCTTTTTATTTGGAAAAATCTTACAATGAGAACGAGCCAATTTCCTAATCCTAAGTCAGAGAAACAAAATAATTTAAAAATGCACAAAACATTGCACGTTAAAGCTATCATTTGAACCAGTGATAGCAAATAGATAGCAGAAAGGGCACTCTGAAGGCATTCTGGATTTCCAGGCTTAAGTACGTAGGCTATCATTACTGCAAATGTTAGACAAACAGTATTTTGTGACTTGTTTACTGAAATCTTCCTTCTTCTGATAAAGCTTACAAGGGTGTGTGCCAAAGTGCCCAGGACAAGAACAATGTTAAGACCATCCCACCTCAGATTTTTTGTTGTTGTTTGGGTTGGGGGGGTGGTAGGGAGTTGGTTGTTTTGTTGGGTTTTGTTGTGAAGTAGTTCACAAGGCACTATTCCTTGGGTAGGAAGTGCTCTTTGTTGAAATCTTGATCCAAGTTTAATTTTTTTCAGACCAGCCAGTTGGACTTCTGTACGCCGTGCAGTAAATTTTTTTCTTAGACTGTGTTTTGATAGATTTAGCTCCCTGCTGTAAAGACATGCTCGAACAATGGGGGCAGGTAAGCAGCATGGTTGCGCTGATGATTTAGAGTTTGCTGGCTTTTATATGGAACAAGAGGAAAGCTGGTCTGGTGTCAGCAGTCATTACCTTCTGTCTGTGATGTGCTTTCCCGACACAGTGGCACTTGAGAGACTGCTTTGTAACTACGTTACTATGAAAACAGACTTTTCCAAGGAACGAATTATCTATCTGGAGTGTAGTAACCATATGCAGACAACCCCAGCTGTAGCTGTGGCTTTCACTAGTACCGTTTACAGGCCTGAATATTTGTATAAATGCCAATTAAGCTGTGGTAGCATTATTTGTCACAGAAAGCTTGGCCATATTCTGAAAATACCTCCGTTTCTGTTGCCAGACAATTTGAAGAGGACTTTTACTGCAATAAATCAGCCTTGCGTGATTACAGAATTGCAGTAAGTAGTTTAAGCGTTTCTGTGGATCTGACTTTATGAAGTTGGTGATACTACCGGTGTGGGTTAGGGATGCAGCAGTGGGTGCTGTGAAATCATTGACAAAACAGCAAGACCTAATGGCTTATAAGAGCACTTCTATTTGATGGAACAATCTTAAAGCCCAAGAATATGGCAATGGACAAAAGACTGGAAAGGTGTTTAGAAGGAGATAGCACAAAATTTACTCCCTCCTCTGAATATACATTCAAACAAGAACTTCTTGTCCAAAGTAAGTTTGACCAGCAGCAATTATGGCACTGGTTTTAGAAATTAATAAGAAACACAATGCACGTGCCTATGAAGCACCTGAATCATCCTGCGTATTAATTTGTCTATTTAGTTGCTGGAATAGATGTTTATACTTTTCTGGCCTCTAAAAATCAGTGTGTAGCCATGCTATCGCGTATTTGTTACTGTATGCATAGGCTGACACTGTGATGATAATTTGATACATCCACGGTAAGAAGTAGGTGACCTGCCATCTAGGTCAACTGGTTCTTTTTCCTTTGAGACAAGATAGTAGCTCTTCATAGCAAATGAAGCCTCTCTAATCTTCAACCATTGTCCATTTACACATGAGTAAATAGGTTAAACTGTTCATAAAATGACAGAATCATACCAAAGAGTAATACAGAGTGGCAGTAGCAAAACTGAAAAGCAGTCCATTATATTCTGCTTGGGCTAGTACCTGCCAACATACTGAAGACTGAGTGCGGTTTTGGATAACGATCAAGTTAATGGCTATGGGGAAATACAGTTATTCAGAAAACAGACTTGCCCTCATTCGTCCTGCCGGGGGACACGAGGGCTCTCACGATGGCTCTCCAGAGCTCAGTGCAGCCGTTCTCCGGTTTCCCGCAAGGGAGGACCCTGCCCCAACAACTAAATGGCCGTAAGGAAGTAAAACCTGCCCAATGAACACCACGGTTGCGTCTCTGCATAAAAGAGTAGTGAGTTTCATTACGTAATTAGTTCTTATTTTCCTGCCTACTTCCTCGTGGTCTGGACGGAACGGTATCCTTTCAATCACGGCACGCGTCCTCCTCTGCAGCAGTACCTCCGAGGTTTGCTCCTGCTGGCCGTGGGGCCGAGGGCTGGGGGACGCCACGGGTGCCCCTCGCTGGCACCCACCGTCCCACGGGACTTGCCTCCAGCAGTGGGAATGGGTGCCTGAAAGGGGCAGGAGGGAGAACAAACGGCAGGCAGTAGCAATATGTTCTACGGTATGTTCGCATGCACAGCGGTGTGGTATTCCTCTAGAATATAAATAAGCATAAAAGAGTATCGCTGTTGCTCTAGCAAGTAGGAATGATTAACTGAGCGAGCAATTTCCCAAGTCCATCATCGTCCCTTACACTCTAGAAAGCTGCTGTGATCCTATAATAATCACTGGACGTTATCTTTCCATTTGGGTAGTTTGTCCAATATAATTCAGCCAGGACTTATGGCTCATCCCTGCTGTAATAGGTCACCATATGCTTCACATCTGGTCCTACAAAAAAAGCCATATTACACATACGATGGCAACTATTTTAGGGGACAGTCTCCAGAGACCCATGAGTGTGACTAGCAGTCTTGACAGTTTAGCAGTTTCATTAATCAGCATTAAAACCTCATTTTACTATTACAGGCATAATTACTACTAGCTCAAATGATGACTAAAATAAGCAATTTCATGAGTTTTGTTATTTAGCCAGCTGATATAGCCAATTTTTTTCTAAGACGTAGGCACTTAAAAAAAAGCCAACAGCAAGTCCACCACTTTGTCTCATCAAAAGTCACTGGACCAAATTGACCCCATCGGCGATGATAGAGTAGAAGTGTATTTAATCAGAAAACGAGAAGGATGTAGACTTCGTCATATTTATGTTTCTCAGAATTCAGATCTCTGGTTTGTCACGGGAGAAACTGCTGCATTAGGATTGCCTGGAGTATCTGCTGTTAGGTGAATGTTTCCATTTACACTTCGATCTAACTAGCTTTTATCTGAGAGGGGGAGGGGAAAGAAAAAAAGAATCCAGTTTGCAGAGAATAGTATGCAGAGAAAGTATGGCTTCTCTTGCCTCACACACCACATCCTGGAACACACTGGTATTTAAAGCTTGAAACATTTTATTTTCTGTACATTCGCTATAGAGGGTTGAAACTTGATACAAATTCTGTACTTAAAATACTTGAAGTCTTCCTATGAGGGTAAAACACAGCAGCCTGGATTACTCACTGACTGTCATGTGCAATTCCATGTATGTGTCTGTTGTTCTTCTCCGATGTCCTAACAGCCTTTGCTTAACATACTGGTAATCCTCTAAAACGCTAGTAAGAGGAGGGTACAGGGTGGACAGGTACATTCTAACTTTCAATAGTTCATACCGTGAGACAGCTGCCTGCAAGAAAGCAGCCTGGCAAACTGAGAAAAATGCCCTTAAAAAGAGCGAGAGCATAATAATTTGGTTCTCTTCTCCGTTCCCCACCAAATCAGAGTTCATCCTGTGCTCCGTCCAGCACAGCTGACGGCTTTTACCTTCACCAGCTCCAGGTCCTCAGGCTGTGAGAGGACTCCCATGTATGCCACCACCGAATGGGCCAGAAAAAGCAAACTCCGTCCTCTTTAAGGCAAATGCTTTCTTCTTTGCTACTGGAAGAAGAGTAACTTTCCATCAAATTCAGTGAACATTTGGGATTTCTAGACCCCAGATTCAGTGTAGCAGCAAGGTATAAATACTGCCTTAAAACCTTAGTAGGGTAAGGGCTAATTTCCAGGTGGTTCACTGTAATGGGAAATCCTCTAAAAGTGCTCTGGAATTGTGGACGTGCCCCTGCCCTGCATGTGTCCTGTGGGCACCTCTTCAAGAACAAATAATTCCTTCAGCACTTGCAGCTGAAATTTCCCCTTTTCCCGCTGATAAGCAGAAAGTTGTTTCATTCTCCCAACACAAGGGTGACTAAATACGTTTTTGGTGGGCAGGTTTTGGGTACTTCGCATCGCAAGGTATGACGTACCCATTTTTAAATGAACGGTGTTACAGCTACAAACCAAGGAAAGACTCTTATCCCAGGCACTGCAGTTAAACCGGGTTTACTCCATGTCCCACCTTTAAATAAGCCAGATATTGGGGTAAATGAGCAGGGATGCTGGCCCAGAGCTGCTCCATGAGGTCCCTTTAAAGGCCACCCGCTGTCTGTCCTGGCTGGCTCCCTGCCAGGTTAGAAATGAGAGCAGGAGGCATTGGAAATCCCTTGAAAACTGTCATTTTTTTGAACTGCCAAGAACTGTGATGCTAATCAAGGAAAACAAGGGAGATGTACCGGATACTTTACATGAGCGGGTCTCCAGGGTTGAAATTTATTTTAAGCTGGTGCTTATTTTTAGAGAGTTTCTTGCTGTTGTTGTCAAACCTATGCTAAAGCAATTATTGTCTGCAAGGGTCACCTGGAGTTCAGTATTACTGAAAAACTTACAGTGGGGCTGGGAATGGCCTGATCAGCTCAGCAGAGCAGCCTGCAGACTCGGTCACTTAAAGAAACAGAGCAGCTTCCTTCTCCCCTCCCTGACTTCTGCCTTTTTTTGTTGTTTGGGTGGGTTTTTTTAAATGAGAAGCAGGTTTGAACCCTTTTCTTTAATTACATCCAGCCATACTGCCAAAAACCCCTCCCCACTCCAACCAGCCAACTCCCTCCCCAAAGGCAAACCTTGTACTAGGGGGGCAGCTCCATCCTTCTTTCGCCTGGGCCCTCAGGGGTATTGAACAAGCCATCATTAGGTTTCAGAGCAACCCACTCAGACAAGATCTGTTTTGACATACTGTCTAAAATGGATGAACCGAGATATAGACAAAGCTACAGGAAGTGAAAGCCAAAACAAGACACAAACAGAGCCATCAAAGGAAACCCCTCAAATGTGCTTTTCCCCCTTGATCAGCTGCTGGCCGCCAACTGCTCCTTTTCTGTCCAGCCAGAGCAGTGGGTACAGACTTGTGCTGCTCCAGCCCGTGTGTTACTGCTGCGGGAAAGCGAGCGCTGTCTGCCGCCACCATGCAGCTTCATTTTAATTTTCACATTTTCTAACTGTTACACAAACTCTTTTCTTAAATAACATCATTTTTACATTTAGTCGAGTTAAGAGACTAACTTTTCGACTCAGTCCCTTGGCTGGGGAATTACCGAGTAATGCGAGGCAGCTGTTCCTGTATTTGAAAGCTCTAATACTAAGAACTTACACAGAGAAAGAAGCCTGCGCTAGGGAGAAGGAGTGTGACAGAAACAGCAGGAATCCTGGGCTGGCTGCTCAAAGGAAAGTCGAGGATTTTATGAAGTTGTGTCAGAGCACCTTAGCCATCCTCTCTGCTGCAGAAGGAGGACTCAACAGCCCAGGTAAGTACTATATTCCTTGTGTGAAAGCCATATTCTTTGTTTTTCTCCCTGCTATAAAAAAGCAGAATACATGTGGGGCCAGAGCTGTCCCAAAATGTGTTATATTTTGACAGTTATGCTCCAGAGAAAAGCAGGATGGATGTAGCTGTTAGTTTTTTGAGGGGAAGGAAGGAAGGATTTAAAAGCAAACAAACAAAAAAATCAGAAAACTGCCTTCTTTCCTTACTTATCTCGTGCATGTTTTGAAGCAGCCCATCGGCTTCTGTGATTTGCACACTTCGCTGAGGGCTAAGGAGCTAAACTGCTTCATTTATGGCAGCTGCAGGTGGAGGCCTACTTTACATAGGTGTGTGTATTTTTATATGCATGTATGCATACAACATCGTCATGTTTTCCCTTTTATATGTCTGTGTGTATATATATATATACACACCAAAAATGAAAGCGCTGGTGCTTTGTGCGTTGACAAGCATCCACAGCTGTTAAGGCAGCTGGTTTTATGGGGTATGTGCACACACACAGACTTTGGGGACCGTTCTCATTATACCCAACCAGGAGGGTTTTTAGTAACAGGGCTCAAGAAGTTGCAAGAGAGATTTATTTTCAACTTCTCTGTCACTCATGAAAGATACCTGCTCGCAGATAAACCTGTTTATTAACTCAAAAAGTCATGATTACAGGAAATCCTCAGGACAAATCTCTTGGACAATACAGAAATGCTGCAATTGTCATCACGAATGGATTATATTAGGTACTGTGGAACTGCAGAAGAGCTTGTAGAGGCCTGATCCTGCACCCAGTAGAGGCAAAGGTTTTGCCGCTGATCTCAAAACTGCAGGCGAGCTCTGGTACTGCTAATGCTAGTCAGCCACAAGAGTTTTATTTGGTAAGAGAACAGAAGCAAAAGCAGAATCCTGATACCAGCTTTTGGTGGAAAGATAATACATTTTGTTCTCTGATCATCACTCTCATATTTAATAATGAGAAATATGTGTACCAGGTAAGCACAGCTGGATCAAAATAATTCCCTGATGGAGAGACGGAGGCCTTCAGGAAAGGGTCAGTCTTTATTGCCTATGAGGGGGCTGTCAGCATAAATAATTATCATGAACTTCAACTTCAAGCAATCAAACTTCATCGTATTGAAGGAGCCCCATTAAATGCTCAGATTGTTCTTAATTTGATCTAGTGCAGTCAATTCCTTAGGGAAAGAGAGCCTGCAAAAAATCAATACAGCATCGCAAAGGAAACGGAGGTGTCTTGGCCGTGTCTGCCAGAAGAAGCGGAACCGTCTGAAGGAGAGGACTTTGTCTCCATCCCACCGAGACACAAGGGCGATAAAGCTTGTGAACTGCTCAGAAGCCCTCGAATCGCTTGGACCAGATGACGAGTTTCGAAGACAGCTCAGCTGAGGCAAATCGGACTCAAAGCAGCATTTCTTCTAAACCTCCGCTGAGATGGCATTAAGCTCCTCTTTCAGGTTGTCTCGTTTCCCGGTTCTTGCCCAGCCAGTTTGCGTGACGGCATCTGGTCTGCCCTGACGATGCTTTTCCACCACTCGCTGCGCGCAGCCGGCGGGCTGCTGCGGCCGTCGCTGCCGCCTCGCCTGGGGTTTAACTTCTTCGGTCTTCGGAGAGAGGCAAAGAGCGATGCAGGTTTCGGCGCACCTTCTGTTCCCTCTGTGTTTATAGTTCTGCAAGTCAAAATACGCTGCTGGTTTCAATTTATTATTATTATTTTTTTTAAACTCTCCACTCATCACTTTCTTCAGAGGTGATAGTGAAATACTGGACATTAAAACAGAAAGATTCTGGATTTGTAGGCAAAACTGATAATCAAAATCTAACCCACTAGACTGAGCTTTAATATTCATAATATTTAGACTTATTTAATTATACCGCCTGGACCTGTACAAACATCGCCTCCTAAATAAGCCCTTTTTCCTACCCTCTATATCTTGCACTGTGAGCTGCTGCTACGCTAACTGTTGCAACTATTGTGAGAGGGCACTAAAAGGTTGAAATAATCGGCACAAATTTTTTTGTTAGAACTACTCTTATCTCTCATGATTTAAAAATTACCCTCTGTCACTTTGTAGTTATTCTTTTAACCAAAGTTCATATTGAAATATTTCCAAACAAAAGAACAGCTTGTTGTAAGCAGATTCCCCCCCCCCTCCCCCCCCCATATTTTGATCATAGGATTGTGGGAAAAAAATTAACTTAAAAATAAAAAAAACACAGAAAAATTAATGAAGCCAAGGTCACTTAAAAGTAAAATGCCTTTTCATTTGAAAGCTCTCTGTACCTGCCCACTTAGAGGAGTGGGTATAGCATGTGTGCGTTGGGCTTCAGGGATTCGAGGTTTCCACCAAAAAGAGAATGGGAGATGCTTCTTCTAAATTGTGCCTCAGATAACTAAATTAATTTTAAGTCAGAGATTTTGCAAATTACACAGATCAAGATTTTTACAAACAGATTTAATTATCTTTCCCTTTCTCACTGCTGGTTGAATATTAGGAAACTTGACCTAATTCAGAGTGGGAATAACAACCCCTACTCTTTCAAGTGGGCTTTGATGGACAAAAGATGCCTTGCTCCTACTCCTCGGGGGTAAAGAAAGCAAGCAGGCTTTCACATCGCTTTAGCCTTTTCCCTACAGCAGGTTCAGAGCAGACGCTTAAATCTGCAAGGGGAGGATGCCCAGCTTTCCCTTTCCTTTTCAAAATAAATGAACAAAACTTTAGCTTGCTCGTACCAAGCAGCCACCTTTTTGTGCGGCAGAAGATGATAGCTTTTGACTGACTGACACGGCAGGTGCCGTCGGAGCCAAGACAATTCTGCATTTCAACCGATTGTTGTCACTACCAAAGCCTATTATCTAGGGTAATAAAGTTTAAGATTAAGGGGATTCTGCATGTTTGTGCTATTCTCCACAAAGCTTATCTTCTAATAGACCAGCTGCTTTATTACACTTTGCCCGCCACTTCTCATTGTCTCGAGAAGCCACATGTACGAATGGGAACGCGCTGAGGCAGGCCTTGGCTACCAGCTGGGAATATCGTATTGCCCTCAGTCTCAGGGAATATTAAGTTACCAGCAGTTGCCAGCTGGGAACATCGCATCTTCCACCTTGCCTAGCAAAGCACATCGTGTTATTGTCAGGCTTCTGCCAAGACCGTCACCCAGTTGTGTTCCCGCTCTTCTTCTTCTGGACTTGGGTGCTCCACGTGCAACTGCTCTGGGTCTGCTGGCCCACGGTGACCATGCCTGCTTCGTACTAGAGATGCAAGTATTCAGATGAAAACGTCTCCTCCTCCTATTCTCTGGCGTGTGCCCTTGGAAAAAAAAAAATGTTAAACATCTGTAGCAGAAAGTACTCAAATGAAACTGCCAACCATTCATCACTCGGAGAATTTATGGATGTCTTTCCCTCGAGTCTTAAACCTTGCATTCACTGAAGGCCACAACATTGAGATATTGCCACATATCTTATACCAAACAGGGACTCAACTAACCTCAGGTCAGGGGGGCACAGAGAGATATTCTGTGTCGTTGTGTCCCCCCACCCCGCTTTTTTCTTCTTCTCTGGATATATCCCAGATGCATATTAAGAAATAGGATCTGCCAGTGTAACATCCTGCCTTCCTCACAGAGTGTGTGGGAACATTAAAACAACATTAGCATTTTACTTTCAATACAAAGATCTCGGGGTGTTTCAGAGGGACAGAAGCCGACCTTCCAGAATTCAGCAAGGACAAACACAAAGTCCTGCACTTCACAGGGACTAGCCCAGTACCATGATATGGTACTGGGGAGCAGCCCCGCTGAAAAAAAGCGGTGGGTTACGGGAGGCAGTGAGCTGAACATGATCCAGCAGTGTGCCGTGGCAGCTAAGGTGGCCGACAACATCGGGGCTGTATTAGAAAGAGCACGGCCAGTAGATTAAGTGATTAGACCCCTGTCCTCGGCACTTGTTAGACCACATCTCCACATCTGTAATATTGCATCCAGTTCTGGGGCCCCCGACGTAAGGAAGATGAAGAAACTATGAACTATGAAAACGATTTTATCCGGCTTCTGTATTACCATCTGGTTCTGCAATAGGAGTGTCCATAACAGCCCCCCTCGTAATGCCATGGCGGGGAGCGCAATAGCATGTCCATCCCAAAGTCCCTGTCCTTCATTCAAGGCACTCGGTATCACAGCTTATGATACCTTACAGCTCCAAAATGAAGACTAGGGCTGACAGTTTTGGTCTTTGGGGGTGGCATTACCTTTAATTAGCAGATAAGACTACCCCTAACTTAGAAACTGAGTTGTCTTTGGGATTGACATAGCAAAGCCAGAATAAATTGTCCTGAGGTTTGAGAACAGCTTCAAATATCACTTATTTCCATCCCTGATTCAGACACGCTGTCTTCACGTTGGCTCAAGAAAGCAAGCACATCGAAGATCAATATACTTTAGGGAGCAGGTGGGAGGAAGAGAAGAAGAGTAATGGTGAGATGATTCTCATATTTCTTTGAGGCATATTAATATTTCCTTGGCCACAAAACACGGATCACAGGTGTCCTAAACTCCAGAATGAGGTAGGTCTTTGCTGCTAGATGCGTAATACTTGTATGAGCTGGGAGCCCTGCAGGTATCTTTAACAGGTACCAAATATTTATTGGGAAAACAGGATGAAAGAGTGGCAATTGTGGGCCAAAACAGTCTGCATAGATGGGACGATTTGGGCTCTTCTCCTTTTCAGGGATATCTGCAACGGTAATATGCCCTAACAAACACAGGCAATGATGTGCATCGCTCTGCAAACTCAGAGCCGTAGAGAAGACGACTGGGTGAGAATTAAGCAAGTATCAACAAAAAAATGTGGAAGGGTATCAAACAGGATATTTTCCCTTCAGTGATTAATTTTTGGGAAAGATCTAGCTGGTCTGACTAGACCTTGAGATCAGAGCACAGAGCGTACATGCGCTATAGTGACAATACTACAGTTCACACTCCTGTAAGCTGCTTTATCATAAGGCAACAGCACTTAATTTAGCTCTTAATAAAAAGTGTCAGAAGATTAAGACCAAGCTGAACATTTCTACTGCCATCCTGGGATTTAGAGGTTATGCTGAAATCATTAATACAACCACTATTTGAACTCTTTTGATCACCAAGTATTAAATTCATCCATAAGTACATAAATCCTAGGAAGCAGGAAAGCAGAGCTACCCAGCATCCCCTGTCCTTTTTCACTTGCTTTTCTCATCATTGCCTGTAGTTGTAATGTCTTTCAATCATCTCCTGAATTGCATAAAGAACCAATACTGCAGTCCCTCCCCATAAAATGCCGTCCTAAATTCTCTTAGAATCTCCGTTTTCTTCTTTCAGACTCTCTCAGAGCGTGTGTTAAAATCCCAGGTGGCTTAGTTCCCTCCCCAGGGCTCCGGGGCATGTTTTGTGCCACCCTGAGCACAGAGAAACAGGCCTGACTTTGCCCCCTGCTCTTTGTAGCACGCAGGTATTTCTCAAGCGCGTTTAGATGATACCGATGAGTCTAGATCCGTTTGCGGTATCCCCAGATGCGATAGCCCAGCTGAGCCAACGCAGTGTGCTGGAAGAGGGTGAGACAAATTTCACGGGTCAATACGGGAATGTACTTCTGCATTCCCCTGGGAAATTCGGGCACATTATACATTCCTGCACCGAACATCTGGCTGTATGTTCGGGGAGGCTGTGGGATGGGGTGCTGCCGGCCCTCCTTCCTATCCCTGCGGGCAGGAGCCGAGTCTGGCTCAAACGCACGGCAGGGCAGCTCCCGCTCTTCCCAGGGTTTCGGGTTTGGTTAACGTCAGTCCTGCTCTTTCATGCTGTTATCTTGCTGGCATGTGCGGCTTTGGGATTTAACCCTGAAGATTTTATTCTGTGTTGCATTAAGTTGTTGTTGAGTCTATGGCGATGAGTACTCGTCTGCTGGCAGAGCTGACTTAACAGGGGTGTTCTGGCTTCTACGTGCCACCCTAGTAGGTCTGGTTGTAGGTCCAACGACCTTAACCCTGTGCTGCACTGATAAGGAAGAAAGCCTTTTTTTTTTTTTTTTTTTTTTAATAAGATGAGTGACTAATGTAAAACCCACCCCCTAAAGCCAGAAGACCTCAAACCGTTTATTAAAACAAAATCTACGTTGGAAGTGGATGAGTTAGCACAGCAGTCAGGGAACTCTAATAGCAATTTTTTTGTTGTTGTTTTAGAAGTTCTTAACAAACGTTTCTAAATCAGACAAAGGATATGCTAATGAGCCTGCTGAGTTGACACTGCCTTCCCACAGCCGCAGCTTTTAAGACAATGGCCACGTTTTCTTCTGAAACAACTTCCTCATTAAAAGAAAGATCTCCAGAACACACCGATTCTCGCAGAGAAACAATTCCTCTATTTATATTTTCTATTCTGCTTTAAGGAGTATTTGGATAAAGCTGTCACTCCGCAATATTATGCCATTGTTTCATATTCTTTCTTTTCACATCCTTTTCTACCCTTAAAATGAAGATTCACATGAAACCTCTACTTACTGTTGCAGAAAACTGTTGGTTTGGGTTTTTTTTAAGCGCCCCTCACCGCAGTGCTGACAGCTCAGGTTAGATTACAGGATCTCTTAGGAGGTGAAATGGTCTTAGTAATGCTTTCGACTTTCATTACTCAGCCAGATTGTGGAGTCTATCAATTATACCTACATTGACACGCTGGTGAATTAATTGGTGCGTTTGACAAGGACAGCTATTACCCCGTGTTGTTCTGACAGCTGGGTTTGATATCAGAAATTTGTCAACCTTCCCCTTCACGTGAGCTGCTGGAGGAACAGTTGAGTAGATCAGGCGAGGACATTGCAAGATTTGCCCCCGCCGTACAATCTCAACATCTGGTGATAACCTAAACCCTAAATAAAATCACGGACATTCATAACATCAATAAGCAAACAGCATGCCAGACCTGTGCTATAAAACAATCTCCTGTCTGGGCTGACAAAGCATTCAAGGAGTGAGAAAACTAATTTATTATCAGAAAAGTTAGCACCTTTCAGTAATGACTTTCTATGTGTCCTTCAAGTGCCAGTTATACGTACTGGGGGGAAGTATTTTAAGTTTATCTGAGTTTGGGGACTGGCGGTTACAAGACAGCTGATAACTTAAATTTCACCTCGCTTAAGATCAGGGGCAAGATTTGAGTTAGAGTTGGATGTAAATAGTTGTGGGCACAGAGCACCTTGCTGGGGAGCCGTGCTGCTCGCTGGCTACCGCTGCCCCGCTTTGAGGCAGTTTCTGATAGTTTCTCATTTTCTTTCTTTTCTGTGGCTGCTCACGTGAGCTTTTCCCTCCCCCTTTAAGACCAGATTAGAGAATTACTTAGTGTTTTAAGAAAGACAACAACATGTGGCCATGCTCCCCGCCTGGAGCGGGCAGAGACTTGCTGGCCTCGCAGCCTTCGTCTTAGTCCTTGTGCTCTCTCCTCCAGAGGAAAACACGTCAGCTGGTCCCCAGCTCAGCGAGAGAGCTTCCTTTTCCCAGTGAAGAGCAAAAACCAAGCCTTGGCTTTGCCCCCTCCACACCCCACCGGTGGGCACAGAGAGGAAGAAATGCCCTTGCAGCCAGCAGTCCATCTCCGAGCCTGACAGGAAAGCAGTGAAAATAAACTGCTTTGGGCTGTGAGAATAAGACTGTGAGCAAACCCTCAGACACGTAACTTCGTTAGGTCTAGAATTTAGCAGCAGTCACAGTCACGCTCAACAGTTTATTTGTGAACAATTAGTGTATGTTAAAGCTATTGGAGAGTCAAGACTTACAGCAGCTCTGTAAAATGGAAAAAAGAAGAGCCCCAAACTTCCTAATTCCTCAGCTCAGCAAACAAGTAGCAGCTACTTGGCTTTCCCAAGGCCACGTGGCAAATCGCCTGTGTCCCAGCGAAAGAACCAGACGCTTTGGGGCAGTCCTTCAGCCACAAAGCACGTATCTTTTTTTCTCGAAAGAAAATGGTTTTATTTCTAAAAATAACCTGGAGAACAGGTTATCAGCATCCGTTGCCTTACGAAAGTAGACACGGACGGACTTTCAGCTGGGCTCTGAAAGGGAGTAAATCCGTGGGGAGACTGGTCTGCCTAGCTGGTGGCACCGTGGGAGCAGAGCCCAAGCCTGACGGCCGGGGTCCGATGTTTCACTGGTCCCAGAGCTGCCTGAACTGGCCAGCAAAGGATGGTTGAGTCCCCATCTCGGCGCTTTCCCTCAAAGCAAGCGAAGTGTTCGTTTCCACGTAGGTGATCGCTACAAATCCTTTCTCCTGCAACGGCAGTTCCCTTCCTTGAGAAAACACAGTGAAGAGGAGCTGCTCCCCTCCACCCATTAGCCAGTAATCCCGGGGTTAATTGTGGGCCTTGACAGGATTTCAGCACAGGCTAGGTACTGAAGCGCACAGCACTCTGAAGATTTCAGCAAACTCTGGCTATGCCAAGAGCATTTAGAAAGATTTATTGGGAGGCACTTAAACACCTAAGGAATTAAAGCACAGTGGCTAGGTGACAACAGAGTGGGAGGACGGAGGTCTCGTTACTTCCTAGGCAGTTAGATGGTTAGGGGGTTTTTTTGCACTTTCCCACCCTCCCCACACTAAGAAGCCTTTAAATCTGTGTTTCCTGGTATTACACTTGCTGCTCAGAAGACCAAAAAGGGGCTTAATTTTTAAATATTGTCATGACCACAGAGTGGTGAAGCATTGCTAAACTGGCAAGTGTTTGGCTAAATGCTTCAAAATGTCAAATGACTGTATTATCATTAGATCTGGAAATTACTGGGTTTTTAAAAAAGATAATAATGCAGCCAGTTTTGTTATTTATACCATACTAGTTTTGATAGTAAGTGGTATACGGTAAAGATTGAATCATCCAAAGCTTGGTGAAAAGATACATAGGAATTGCTATTATGGTGTTTATGACTCTGTTGAGGGGAAATAGCTGTAACCAGCTCATTTATTTTCTTTGACCACGTCACATGTTGGTGGACAGCAAATTCATTTTATCCGACGCACAGACACACGGTTAACGCCAAACTTCTTTAGTAGCTAGTCCAAGAAAAGTTAAAAAAGTAAAGGTCTTGTTATAACACATTCAAAAAACTAGCAGAAGACGATCTGGCAGGCTCAGTAGCACAGATTCTTGTAGGAAAAATTTGCCTCATGAAAATCAGTTGTTCCGCTTACAGAATCGGGGGCTGCTCGCCGGTGCAAGGCTTTCCAAAGCTGAATTGCAGAGCTGCTTGCTTTCCACTGGAGCAAGCACTGATACCTGCCTGCCTCAGCCTCATACCAGAAAAAATGGACTCCTAGATGGTTTCTTGTTCTGCATTTCATCCCAGAAAAATGTTAGGATGGGGGAAGAACGCAAGTGAAGCAGCTTGCTTATTCCTTCTACATCTGGCTGCAAAGCTGGTAAGTGATAAATTGTTTGCAAAGAGCTGGAAATGTGCGATATGACAAAACATATCCCCATCTCTGCAAGTTTGGTGATATCGCCTCTGAATTAAATGGATGACTTAAAAAGATGATTCAATCAGCAAGCAGAGAAAGTTGCAAAAATTAAATGCAGTTTAATGGTGAAACATTTCAAATTTTGAGGCACTACATTAAATTATGCAGCTGTACATCAAACTAACTTTCAAGTCAAAGTGACCTTTGGTTAAGGTATATTGAAATAATCTTATTTTATGAAATATTTGTTAGGGGGAAAAAAACCCACATGACATACATAGATTTTGCCATTTCAGATACTTGTCTTACTAAATTAAAAAATACCGCCTTGTAAGTGTTCATTAGCAGCAAAAGAAGCGCAGCAATACGTAGAGTTAGTGTGATCACACTGAAGTGTTAAATTACCTGAGCCAGAACTGCAGTAATAGATTTCTTTTAGAAAAAGGATGGTCAAGTAGACATAGATGGTAAGATTACCTTTACAATGTTTTACTGTAGACCTAAAATAGCCGCCCAGCTTAAAAAAAAAAAAAGACCGAGAAGGGGAGGGGGGGGGGGAAGAGAGTGAGAGAGAAAATAATTTCAAAACCCTTAGCTTATTTTTAATTTATAGTCCTTGGAAAAAAAATAAGTGGATAGCCCAATCATTTATATGCCTGGGCAAAAGCAATACATCTATATAAAAGTACAGTGATATATTTCTGTTGCTAGTTTAATGTGCTGCTCTGTGCCCTGCGTGTTCTGATTCATTGGAGAGCAGCAATCATGTCGACAGGAGCTGTTCTTCAGTTCCCATCAGCGACAACTAAAGGCCAATTCAAGGTTGTGGTGGGGTCATGAATCTAACATAGTCACTGATAGAACAATTTCCCTTCCGCATGACACCATTGGTGGGACACAGAGGGAATATACAGCAAGGACTGCTGCAGGTATGTCTTGTTATTCTCATCCCTCCTCTCCTTCCCCCCCCCCCTTTCCTTTTTTATTTTTAATTTTTGGCGATGGTCTGTGCTGTTAACAAGGAGCCTCTGGGGAATACAGAATCAGTCAGTGGAAAATAAGAAGAGGGGAAACTTCTAAGCCTTTAAGAAACCAGCATACTCCTGGCCTCTGTGCAGGGCAACTCGGCAACATCAGCTCAGTTTGAAAGCTGGATCCACCCCAAGACAATACGAGCTGTGCATCCCTGCCAGTCTGACAAACGAGAAGGATGCTGGACCAAACCCCGCAGTGATTTCACCTCTGGTCCAGCACCCTTTGAATTAAATAAAGAGGCATTTTTATCTGGACACAACCCCACCAGAACTGCTACTCTTCTGCGGCATGAAAATCAGACCTGAATTTTGCCTGACAACGCTATTATTTTTGCACGTTGAAGCCTGTAGATGATCCTTCCAGGGGACTTGGCACAAGCTTTGAACAAGTTGCAAAAAAAAAAGAGCCAACTCCCACTATTGTTTCTGCCATACACATCCCAGGGAGAGCAGATTTTGGACCAGATGAGTAATATTTCATTCTCTTGCCACTATTAGCCATCATGAGACTGTACCGGTGTGACTTAGCCCTGCAAATTCTAAGCACCGGGCATGGGGCTCATGTTGAGGAGCAACTGCATTGCAGCTGATAGAAATGCTTAAT
The DNA here is from genome assembly GCF_929443795.1 of Astur gentilis. Lineage (NCBI taxonomy): Eukaryota > Metazoa > Chordata > Aves > Accipitriformes > Accipitridae > Astur > Astur gentilis. The sequence continues at coordinate 22,719,254 of NC_064896.1, forward strand.
GCGGTAAGCTTTAAATTTTGAAAAATTACTTCTAGTACCTCAAGTCTGCAGACAGTACTGTTTTCTGCCTCCCCTATTAGAAGAAGCAGACCTGTAAAATGTGGCTTTGCAGATTTTGTTAGAAAGAGACCACTTTAATTAATGCAATTAATGTTTAAATCATGCTAGAAAAAGCTGCAGACCGCCGGTTCAAAACCGAAAATAATCAGCTACAGCAAGGTGCATGGTTATACTCGATGCTTTGTATTTCCCGTGTCTCGAAAGCCAAAAGCCTAGGTCATATCTGCAGTGAATAGGGATGGGTCCAAGCTTTTCTTATGACCAAATTTTCCTCCCTTGTGCGTTATGCTTATTCACACCCGGCACCAGGCCACGCTGCGGAGGTCTCTGAAAAGGCCATAAGTGAACTTGACCTCGCTCAAGTCCTCCTTCAACGGGCTGAACGCGGAAGGGCTGAAAGAACAACGGCCCTTCCTATTCACGCGGATGCTGTTCGACAGGGGCATGGGGAGCTCAGCCAGCCTGCGGGCTTGAACCTGCTGGCTGGTTCAATCTTCCCTTTCTGGTACAAACGCACCAGGCACGACTCGGCGAAGATGGGGGAGAGGGAGCTGCGGCAGTACCAGAAAGCAGGTGGAGCCCCCAGAGGAGCTCTGCTCACTGGAGGCATCTCCCCAGCTTTCTAGGGAATGTCCTTCAAAAGAAGTTCTGCTCTCCCTTTAAAATAAGGGGCTTCCCTCCTTTTTTTTTTTTTTTTTTAAGCAGCTTTAAAGCTAGATGAGCCCCAGTCTGCCATTTCCCTTTGATCCCCAAGACAATTTCAATGATAGTTTACGTGAAAACACCAACAGGACCCGTTTTAGGTATCTAAACAAAATTTAGGCCTCGTCTCTACCGCTGTGACCTTTAAGACTTTTCAGACCGGCGGCATTTCACAGCTCAGCATTGGGGAAACTTAAATGCACCTTGGCTTGCACATTGGTATGGGGATCCCTAGCACAAGGAGCACGGGAGTTTCACGCGAGTCGTGCGATGGAGCCAGCCCAGCCTCAAGCCTCGCTGAGGTCTCACTACGTCAAGTAGTGTTACAGCATTTTGGGTGGTGTTTTGGTGGCCTCCCCTGAGTAAGCATGTGGGCTCGCAACCGTGTCCCTTGCAGAATTAGCGTCACAAGGAGGACCTCAGTGGAGGCTGCGATGAAGGCCCTTGCTCTGAGCACTCTTAAATTGGTAGGCGAAGGTGCGGAGGGAGGTCACCCGCTCTTTTGTGGCGGTTGCTTCCACGGGTATCGCTAGTACCTCTGCTCACGCACGCTGATATGAAAACACAGGCGATGAACGAGATAAATTGTCCCTTTTTCAGTGCCAGTGGTTCTTCAACAACATGAAAAGCTGCTTTGCCTTTGTCTGGATTTGGAAGAGTCCGTGAAGCTCTGGACAACCTTCTCAGTCCCAGAATGGGCCTTCTCAGGCCGAGATGCATTGGCAAAGCAAAGCCTGAAAAGCGACGGTGGGTCTGTGTGCATGCTGGGGTATAAATACAAGGCTTTGGGGCCCAGAATCGTCCCACAGTTACCAGCTGCAAATACTAAAATCGCAGTGTTTCTGGGAAACACTAAAACCAAATTAACAAAAAGCTCAAATCTAAAAATATAGCTGTAATTTACAATTCCCTTTAATAGAATTTTATTCCTGCACTTGTTATAATTGAAGATATTTATAGATAGTGTAAAAAAGGGGTCTGGAAATTTGTATTTATAAATAATGAGGAAGAGCTGTAAATGGCAAGAAGAGAGGTTGTGCAACGTTCCTGCTGAAATTCCCCAGCAAGGTCCCGTCGAGGATGTTAACGCTTACCCACTAACTGCTGACTCTGGCTCAGGCCCTGTCGGCTGTACGCAGCTGTGTCTAAGTACAGGAGGGGGTTTTTCACTCTTGTTTATACTGTTGTAGTTGCTTCTCATCAAACTTGCTGCAGATAAGATCACAGCATGTATTTGAACTCAAAGGTGAAAGCACACGTCTTTTATCCTCTTACTGAGCAACTTCCATGTGTGCATGCATCGCTGTCACACCAGGGGTGAATAAAAGGGAGGGTCTAAACCCTCTTGTCCTCAGGCATTACAGCTAAACTCGGGTTTTAGCCTGTCTTTGGGCAGAATGTTTTGCCATATTTATTTCACTTGCACTAAAAATTCTTCTCTGGAAATGAAAGACTTGGATCTGTCTCATTATTTTAGATCTGAGCTGGCAACTGAGTCAATATTAAAATGACATACACACACAAATCACATTTCCTATGTTACAAATAAGTGGAGCAAAGCGAATATACCAACATTAATAATTTACCTTATGAGCTCAGCTCCTTTTTCTTTTTCTGGAACTTCCACAAGCAGATTGCAATTTCCTCCAATTTATTCATTATTCAAATTCAGTCAACAATTTAAAAGAAAATGTTTACCTACCAGATAGCTTGCATTTTGCTTCCATTTTCACTACTCGGTATTTGTAACAAAGTGTTAGTCACAGTTGTGTAATTAAGTCACATAGTATAATTTCTTTTCCTCAGCTAAATCAAAATGTAATACTTCTGGGAAAAAAGTACTGTTGATGTGTCTATAAAAATCAAATATATACAAATAGTCTTGTCTATGTCTGAATTCCATCTACATTCATTCTGACTAACAATTCAACTGCTCAGATGTTTAGCAAATGATCATCAAAACAGGCAAAGAAGCTTTATTTCCTTGCTTCTTTGTAAAGAAAGAAAATACATTTTCTTTCCTTTGGCAATCTTTAACTTCTTCTGCTGCCCCTTCCCCCTGGTTCTGCAGGTGCCATTAACAAATAAAAGGCTACTGACAGCAGCCGTCTTTTAGCTAGCTTTTATTCACGTCCTAGAAGCAGCCTTCAGGTTTCTGCAGATCCATGGGCCACAAGTGAAAACCAACACCAAACCAAGGAAACCTCGGGTACCAGGAGCAGAACGATAAATCTTCTTTCACTCTTCCCCCAATTCTTGGGGTTTTTTTTTTTCATTTTTCTTACCCAGGACAGTTTTTTTTTCATCCCTGTTTAGTTATCTTTATTGTTAATTTCTGATCATATTCCTCATTTATTGGGGGGTTAGCAAGAGGTGAAACGTGCCCATAGAAACTTAAAGGGCACCAAGCAGACCTTTGCCATTTCTCCTTATCTGATTTTCAGCTAAGCATTCAGATGCTCCTCACAATCTGAAGTCGCTGCCATCGTGGCAGGATGCGATGTCTTTCCATTACCACTGGAAAAACAGCGTCTCACCAAACCCAAGTCCTTACCACGTACTGCAAATCCAAGCAGAAGACCACACTTGACCAGACGTAATCCCCTTGTGTGAACAGCGTAAGTTATTTTGTCAAGCCCCGTGGGCTGCGTGGGTCCTGTGAGGTGAGCCACCCAGGCGGCTCTTGATTACTGGCCCGAATACCTGTACCTTCAAATGAGAATAGAAATAAATATACAAAGATGAAAAAAGCCTGTCCTAGGAGACAGCATTACTAAAGCATACTTAGGAGAGGTTTCTCTCTGCTGCTCCTCTATAATGATAACATAACTTTCAGCTGTCTGCCACAGCGATCACTGAACGTGATCAAATTGGGTAGGAAACCTGCAGACTGCTCTGTTAGACACCGTAAGGATTAAATGTGCGTGCCACCCAAGCAGCTGTTCCAGCGCAAGCACTGCAAGTCCTACAACGGGCGATGAAGTTCTACCAGAAAGTAGTTATCACTTATGGAATTAGCATAGCGAATATGCAATACCAGGTGACAGCTGCACGTGACCTGCAGACCCTCCGTCGCTAAAGCAGAAAATGTTGTTCCTCATAAGAGCATGTCCATGGGGCTTGTCCACAGCAGAGACGGGCGACCCTGGCCACCGCTGGCAGGAGCTGTTCGCTGCCTCCAAGGTCTGTCCCAGGTTCGGCCAGGCACTTGCAGCAGCTGCTGGATCCTAACGCCTCTATGCGATTCAAACAGGCGAGGCGACGTCATTCCGTGGAGGATTTCTGCCAACCTGGTCTTTGGTGCTGCTCAACGGATGTGAAGATTTTAACACCAGTTTGCATAGGCGCAGCTCTCAGAAATGAGCAAAGGCTTTGCCAACGAAAAGCTGAGTCGCCGCAGGAGCTGTGCTGCTGTCGAGAGGGCTGTGTGAAGGCAGGTTCGCAGCAGGCGGGTCAGCTCTCGGAGGGCAGGGATCTCTTCTTCCTAATCTATTCTGCCTTCTAAACGGCAGTGCTCTCTCTGCATTTTTGGAGGAGACAGAATAGATTTAGAAAGTGGCTGCTTATTGATTTATAGTCTTTAGGCTGGACATAGCTTTTTATTAGAGAAAGCAGATACTCAATAGTGTTAACTAGTAATAGGAATTGACTTTTCACTAATTGCACAGAACCTGGCATTAATACACTTTAATAGAAAATAGGCCTGTGCGCTCCAGATCAATCCAAAAGTTTTTCCTGACTACGCTGCAGACAAAGGACTCCGACAACAACAACAACATGGCTAAATAAGACATTTTATTTATTTATTTATTATTCCTCCAATTATCAAGATAAGGACATATCTCCAGGGAACGAGGGAAACGATTTAACTCAGCTGCGCTTCCGCTGTTTGTTTGCTCCATAGGGATCATTATTTCCCAGGCTGCTATTCTGCCCCATTCGCCTAGTTTGTACACGGAGGAGTGGTTTTGTCTGCCTCAGGTACAGTGGGATGCAGGCAGAATAAATGTCCTAGAAGTAAGGCTGACATTAGAAATAAAGCAATTTATTATTTAATAAATATTGTAAATATATAGAAATAATAATATTATTATTATTAATAATAATTAATTATTATTATTGGCTTGTTTTAAATGTTAATGTTATGAAACAAATTCTCTATGTGCTTAGCTTCACCTTCTGGTTTCTCATTAGAGAAGCACAAGGTGGATTAACAGCTGTGCCCTGCTGAGCACCCTCTCCCTCCCTAGCTCTTCATCGCCAGCCAGCCCTCTCCTGAACTACTACTTCACTTGAAAAGCTCCAGCTTCCACAAGAGCAGTCCCTGCCTGGCTATCTTGCTGGGTTGCTCTTTTTGTCCAGAGAACATGTAGCCACCAAAGTAATTCTCTGTGACAAAATGTTGGTGGTTCTTAAAAAATCCCTCAAGGTTATCTATCATTTCGGGTGTGTAGCTCCCCAGGGCTCAGCAGCTGGTCACCGAGAAGGTATATCATGAATTTGTGGGATCCAGCAGAAGAGAAAGCTGGTGTGCTCAGTTACAAGTACTGCATTGTTCACCCAAGTGTTGTCACTAATTTTGAATATTTGCTAAAGAAAGTCTTGCTCCCATTATGCAGCTGATATTTATTTTGCATTGCCTGTCAGCCACCTCCATAAAAAAGTTGAAGACAAACCAGGATCAAGACTCAGTCCCTGCCCTGCTGAAACTCTCGTAGAAAATGAGATTTTGTGCTCTCACAGCAAATAGCGGTTCCAAGTGGAGCAAATTGGAGTCCCGGCCCCTTTTAGGCACTATTACCAGTCAAATAAAGCAGCTAATAATAAAGGATTGCTGTTTTATTTCAAGCACTTAAATAAAACAGATTGGTAAAACCTTACTAATGGTTTGTGACGCTCAAGCCTTATACCAGCCAGCTCCTGGAGACAGGCTCCTGCAAAAAGGCAGGGTTTTTTTCCAACAGCTGTAGGCTTTTAAAGGGTAGACGCCCATAACTCCACCTGAATAAAGTTTGAAGCACCCTCACCTTTACAACTATCCCTCCCATAGTTATCGGCTGCTTTTAGATCCCCCCCTTTAGCCTACTCTGAGCCCAACTGAAAAAAAGAGCCCTGTTCCCCAGGGCAGCGGCAGTGACACGGGGGCTGACAAAGGGCAGTGCTAATTAATGCTTCATGCTAGTTAGTGATGTATGCTCGTGTCATGAGAAAATCATTTTTAGCTCCCTGTAGTTCACACAGCTTGACTACTTCTGTTGCCGGCCTCCCACGGAAGGGACCCCGAGATAAGCCGGGATACAGCAACGCTGTATTTCTCCCCACCGAGGCAAAAGCAGCTCTGAAAAAAGGAATCCTAAACTTCGGAAAACTTCTGGCTCACCACGACACTCCTAGCGCGACAGAGCCAAACAGCGGAGGAAGGGGTACTCGGAAATCCCTCTCTAGGTTAGTCCCGACGGCTACAGCTCTGCCGTGCTTGGGAGGACGCAGGAAAGCGGGAGGTCTCCTCTGGCAGGGCTTCAGGCTCAGGGTGGAGATTTGCCGTCTGAGAAGATGGTGAATGTGGTCCCGCAGGCGGCTAAAGGGACCCCCTTGGGATGCGGTACCAACGTGCTCATTACTACTTAAAAGCATGTTGTGATACTGCCTGTAAAACACTATTAATGTATCGTTAGTATCCTATCCTGAAGTGAATTTATGCCATTATTAATCGGTGATAAAGCCACCTATATTTGTCCTCTTTTCATAATATGGTAGTTTGTACACAGAGAGCCACTCTACTAGTAGTGCTGGACACTTGGATTCTTCCGGATGCCTGCAGATATGCAGTGTAACCTGTCCCCCAGGAATGTTTTTTTTAGTAAGACAGGACTTGGAGAAGTGAAAGGGTAGCCATTTCTGATCATAACCTTGGCTTTGCATGCCTAGTAATTATCCTTTAGTTGCATTACCCTATTTGAAATAGAGTTGTAATTGGAAAAAAACAATTTGACGTTCCCTGATGCATACTCTGACATGCGTTATTTGCTTTTTATTTAAATATAAATGTTCTCTATAATACTATCAAAGAAAGGGGAAAAATGAAGTGAAATTGAAATGTCAGTAGCAATTTCTGACATGTGAGAAGCATCATCAACTAGTGCTGGAAGGTAGGCAAGGATTTTCAATCCATTAAAAAAAAATAAATAAAAAATTGTGAAATTAGCAGAGTCAGAGGGAAGGAGAGATGTAAAGGGGGAAAGGGCTACAGCTCTCTTCTTCCAGGAGAGCTTTCTGTTGCACATGGTAGTATCAAAATACCAAGCCAGCTACCAGCTGTAATTGAGTGATGAATGGGCCTTTCAGATTACATTGAAGCAGAAGACGCAGAAGGATAATTTCCAGCCTTCCAGTTAACTATTGAATAATTGTTAAGGTCAATAAAAGTCAATGAAACGGAGGTCCCCTTCACTCATACCCTACAGTACAGAACATGCACTTAGGCAGAAAAGCGGTTTTGCATCTTCCTTCTCAACTCCTCTTGGTGTGTGGGTCATACAAATCCACTCTGATGAGCGGCAACTTACACCACTTCGTTTGCACCTTGTATTTCGGAGAGGTGAGCTCCAACTAGTTTGTCTGGATCAGCTGCACATACAATCCTATATGCACTTACACATACACACAGAGCTTTATCGAGAACTGGAAGAAGTAAAAACTACCTGATGGGGTTCAGGATCTGAATCAGCCTTGGACCATTTGGGGCACTATGTCCCCGAATTAAATTAAATTAAATTTAAAAAATTAAAAATTAAATGAATTACATGTACAAAGTTAGTGGGCTAGGTTCTGCCACTCCGGAAGAAAAATATTACTTAAAACTAAGGAATCAGTATGTGCTCAGACAGTACATGAGGAAAACCATGGCTTATCATGTTACCCCAGTTTGGGAAGACGGTACCCGGCTGGGATGGGGGTGTGTGCATGTAGAACTGGCTGTTGGAGTTTACTTACACTGGAGGAGGAGAAACTGCAGACATCTTCTGCAGCGACTCCTATGATGGATGTCCTTTGTCAGCAGCCCTGAATTCTCATTTGCTCCAAACCAGATCTAGCCCAATGTTTTACTTCAAAGAGTCAGCAGTTCACAGACAAGAAATTAACACAGGGGAGTCATAAAGCAGAAGTAGTTGGCACAGACTAGGCTGGATAAATTGTGCCTTTCTGGTTTTTTTGATAAAAGCAAAACCAAATTCAAAACACAACAGTAGGAAGAGAAGAAGAAAATTCTGGGTTTGCCTAGAGATATAACCAGCTTTCATTAGTGTAAAAGTTAATTACTCTGTGCTTTCTACCCAGCTAGTTTATTATGATCACATCCAACAGAAAGCATATGAGAAGTCATCTATTCTACCTCTCCACATTCGGCTGCCTTGTCCCCATTTCCAAGCCTGACTCTGAACTCCAGTGGGAAGTCCAAACATTTAAGTCCAGATCCAGGCATACGGCACTTAACATTTCGTAGGGACATCAGGCTTCTCTGGATCTGGTCTGTAGGGGACAATCCTGTAAAGGTTACCAAAACATTTTATTTTGGGACCCCAGCAGCTGAAGGAGATTTTATTTTAGGCGTACACTGATGGCTGCTCCCTTCCACGGTGGCTCGTAAGATCTTGGGCACAGTCTCTACTCCTGGGCCAGTACTAAAGCATCCGTAACGGGGTGGACGGAGGGTGAACGGTGTCTTTGTCCAAACAGTCCCGTCAGCTTCAGCGCTTTATCGTGACGCATTTCACCTGTGCAGAACCCATCTATTTGCTCGGCTTGCTTATCCACCTAAGCAATTTCACTGAAGTCAATAGGACTGTTAATATGAGCTCATTACCGAGACAGAACAGCTTGCTATTGCCAATGAAATACATGGACAAAGTGGCTTGATGTAACAGTGTAGCTGAGATCGGGCCCCCCTCAGCGATGATCCGAGGATTCTGTACAATTTAAGGGGTCTGGCTTGAGGTTAGGCATACCACACACGTATATTTAACAGAGTAATAACTGATTTTTCTCTTTTCTTAGAGATTCAGCTGAAACTCCCAGGAAGCAGCACAAAGATAGTAACAGAAAACTAAGCTGAAATATAATCACTCTAATTAATGCTTACTAAGAAGAGCTGGTTGTCAGGAGAAAGGTTGCAGCAACATTGAAGTCAGCTGGCAAGATCCAGACCATCTGATTGGAAATTGCCAAGGGAGTCACGTCCCAGAGCACTACTGTGTTATAAAACAGAAGGGAAGAAGCAGCCTTGAGGTTTGGTGGTGGGGATTTTAATGTTTGTTTCTTTTTTTGGGGGTGTGGTGTGTGAATTATTTTTGTGCTACAAACTTGCAATAGAAAATGAAATGAGGAGAAAACTCATTCTCTTGAATACGTCTGGATTATCAGGTACTCCTAGGAAGGATGAACTAGAACAAGAAATACTGGATTTAGGAAACTTAACTTTGGTCCTGAAAGTCGGTAAAATCTGATTTTCTATCTTTAAGCAAAGTAGTTTTGTTAATTGAAGAACTCTGTGATCTTTATATATACATTAGATTATGATGCTTCTTTCTTCTTTATCTGGGCTGGGCTCTGGAGAACATACTTTGATCCTTAGTTCCAGTTTCTTGGATGACTTATGAGGCCTTAAGAACTGTGAATTGAGTAGGATCCTAGTGACTTCTTTTGAGAAGTTTTTAAGTTCTGATGGTTCTTGTAAGTGACTCGCTTGGTGCTTGCCAGGACTATTTTTTTTTAATATATATATATAAAAATGACTGTTGTCAGCTTCATGGTACTAATTCAGTAGCTAAAATGAACAATTTAAGGTAGGGAGAGCTATCAATTAAAATGCAAGAACAAATGGAATAATAACAAGGAGAAAATCAGAAAATGACAGAAGAGGATTGCTTTTACTTGTGGTTGCAGTTTTGGGCTCTGCATGGACAGTAAATCACTGTTTACGCTCAGGAGGTTATAGCAGATAGTGCTGTCACCTGTGGGCGAGATGGAGAACTGAGTTTATTACACTCCAGTTGTTAATATTGCCCTAACTAGAGCCTAGAAGGGCAAGTAATTTAGTGAGCTATACAGATTTAATTTGCTGGCAAGTACATGTGAAGGGCTGCCAAAGGAAGCTGGGGGAAGAAGAGAAGAACTAGGGCAATTTTCTCACCACCTAGTAATACTAGGAGACCTAGTATTTTCCCTAGTAAAGGGAAACTTTTCCCATCCCCGGCTGCCCCTCTTGTCTTTCCCCACCCTGGCCTACCACAGCTTACGCTAGGCTCCTTCTGGTTCCTACTGTAGCTTCTCTGGTAAAATACTGTCAGAATATTTTACCTGCTTGTCTGGGAAACAGGAGATGTGTGGTTATTCAGCTGCGTATTGCACGCTGGCAGTAGCACCAGTGTGGATGTCAGAAGGTTTCCTGTTTTGCTAACAAGTGTAGGACCCTGCTGTGGGCGGCTTTCTTGGCTACTGATACTGAATTTCTAAGGGAATGCTCAGGTAGAAGCTCTAAACCAAGGTTTCATAGTGAACACTGTAAATTTTAAATGTATCTATAAAAATCACATTGATCTCTAGTTAAAGAACTAACAATTGGCAAGGTACCTGGGGGCCTGGGTGAGAAGCTCTTATAAAGACCAAAAAGCAAATGAATGTCTCCTTTTTTGAAGTGCTAATCTTGTACTTGAGTCTACTGTGTTTCAACCTCGCAGCTGTGGGTAATGCCTCTCTTGTCCTGGGCTTGATTCCTGAATCTGTTGAATGATGAATTCCCCCCTGCTCAGATGACTGGGGATGCAGCTCTTAAAAAGGTGCACAAGAAATTCAGGGTCAGGTTTGCAGTAAGCTGATGCCCTCTGCTGGATATGAGGAATTTTTACAACTCAAAACTTCTACTTCAGAGCAGGGTAATGAGTCTTGAACAAAACCCCTACAAAGAGTGAAGTGGGCAGTTGAAGTGCAACTTTTCACACCTCTCTATGATAATTGTTTTGTATGTGCTTGGAGGAGAGCTGTTAATTTGAAATCTAATTGCAGTGAATGAATACAATAGTTCTGGTTATGGTTCCCACGTTGGTAAACATTAGATGAAACTTTTAAAGATATTTAAATACAAGTATAATCCTTTAATAAACTGTTCCTCTACTATTAGTAGGATTTAAAAGCATGCATAACTTGATGAAGAATTACTGTGGAAAATTATTTGGATCATGAGGGACAAGCTACTGCATGTCTGTACATCCTATATTCCACTGAGAAATCAGTTGAAAAATGCTGAAATTCTGCATTTATTGAGACACAAATATGACCAAAAAATGACTCTAATTTTAGAGGGAAAACAAAGAAATTGAAACTGGAAATTGTATGTTTATGCTTTTTCACGAGACTAAGAGAACTCAAAGGCGTTCATGCTGATTCCAGCAAGCTGTAGCTGTTTCTGTCACATACCAAGTGACAGATGGCCACCTGAACACTTAACCTCTGTGTAGCTATGTCACTACGGGATTTCAGTGTGAGCTCTTGTGCAGTTGTCTATTGGTCCATTCTGGCTAATATGGGTAACACCTGTATGAAAAGCCTAAAAAGAACATTAAAACAGGTCTAAAATAATAATAATAAAAAATACAGTCGCTTTAACTCAGTTTTCTTTTCCTTTAGAGGCTTTAGGTCTGACTTCTGGATTTATAAAATCATGCTTTTTGAGTAGGCCTGTCTACTTCCTGCTGTTTCTGATGTCTTGAATGGTCAGCCAAGAGATTCAAAAGTTACAGTCTCCTTATGTTAGTTTCTAAGAGTTAGGAACTTAATTCATTAAAACAAAACCAAATTCAAGCTGTGTCTAAGGTTATAATGTATCTATCTCCCAAAGATAAATGCCTTTTAGTAGCATAGATGCCAAAAATGTTAATACAACACATTCTCTGAGTTAATTAGCTGACTGTACTATATCGTTATTTGAGCACTTACTTACACTTCTTGTTTGAGTATTTAACAGAAAGTATTCCAGGGCATGTTTCATCAGTTTGAAACTTTCAACTCCACTTGCGGGGTGGGAGGGAAGAGTGGGCACATCCCATCTATGACCTCAAGGTTGTGTGGTAACTCTCACAAGGTCCACAGAACACCCACTGACTTTAGAAGATGTTAAATTTGACCATGTTGCAAACCTGATGTGAATTTTGCTCTGTGTGAAAAAGAAACCAAAACAGTACTTAACACTGTACTTGAGAGCACAAAGCTGTAGCTTCTGTTCAATAAACTCAAATTGATCCATGGGATATGTATTATTCATAAAACAGATTCTTTTACTGTCATTGATTTCTGTCTTTTGAATATATACTTTGGCTAGGCATTAATTTTTGCAATTAATATCAAAAGGCAAGTTTTAACATGGTAACTGGGATATATTTGCAGTTGGCTTTTCTCTTTAATGCATGCAGTGTTTAAAGTGGCTATTATACCTGGTTTATGAACTTTGGCTTTTATGGAAAGTAGTTGTTTCCTTTGGCTATATTAAAAGAACATACTGTTTAGCAGGCTTAGTTGTAGAGTAATTCTGAAAGATAGGGACCTACATATGTTATTTGGAACAATATGCAATCACTTTTAGATGATGATAAAATAGCTTGGGTATTATGCTGGGGTAAGTTTTGTGTGGTGTTTATAAAAACATACAGAACCCCCCCCCCCCCCCCCCCCCCCCCCCGCAAGAAATTCATAGCTGTAAGCATCTTAAATCTACTAAGATTGTAAATTTTGACTTGCAACAATGTATTTTAACAGAAAAAAATAGATGAGGGGGACATGAAGTGTATAAAAACATACTATTGAACTTACTACATACTATTGAACACACTACAGCCTAGGCATGTTATAGAAATGCAGCTAAATGGAAATGCCCTAAATACTTCAGCAGGCCCTGTGAAAAACCAACACCAAGATGTCCTGTTTTACTGGAAAAAAACCCCTATGTCTCCTGTAGCTTCTATAACAATCAACAGTACCCAGTACTTAGTGCAGATTTTTAGTCAAACAGCAGTCCTATGCATTTTGTTAGGAAACAACCTGAGTGAGTTATTTGGGAAAGTACTAATTGCTAGTGAATCTGTAAAATGAGAGACTGAAATACTAACTTTTCAGAGACTTAATGGAGAAATACAGTTCTAATAATGGGATGCTCTAGGCAATTTAAGCTACTGGTAGACTTGCGTTTCATTTCAGTGAAATGCTTTAACAGTTACTGAATCTGAAGTCTAACTGTGGACTTAAGTGATAAATTATATTTATCAAACAGTTGGAAGCCTGTTAAGTTTATTAACAATGGGTACTGCTGACTCTGGTCTAAATTAAAAAAAAAAATTATAAGATTGGACCAGTTTCCCCTCTCACTTTCATGGAGGTATCTATTTATATTTTCATCTAATTAAAAAGGTTGCTTAAGAGATGAAACAGTTCCAAACATGGATCAAGCACACAAGATTAACTGCTGTCAGGATAAGCATGCCCTGTAGTCAACAAAGTAAAATGTATTAAATGCCACTTGCATGTAAGGAAAGCCATGGCTATTACTCAGTTGTGGTGTTGCTATCTGGAAAAGCATGAAGAGCCTGCTGCTCTCCCTAAATGAACTCGTATGATGGTTCTTGTGATGAATGTGTCTGGAATCCAAGGCCAATGAGAGACATCCATTGGAAGAACAGCCAATGCTCTGACCAAAAAAAGAAAGTCTGTTTATTTTTGTAGCAGATTTAATAACAATGTAGTATAAATTGATGCTTATACTTCACTAGAACCAGCAGATGTCAGTACAACTCAAAGCATAACTGGATTTTAGCAATGCAATCTTCATGACACTTATCAGAAAACATTCTAAACAAATAGCAAGATTATACAACTTTACCAAGTAAGTCTTCAGAAATCAATAGTTAACAGTGTTCTTGAATAAATGTGACCCAATAAACATGCAGATTTTCCAAGACTATCACAGAAATAGGTAATTTATCCAAAACACAACAAAAATACAAAGGAATAATGCTTAATGTCACTAAGATTTCAATTATAAATTCTCTTTTCCATAAATCCTGTTGTATTGTAAAATTTTAATGTCCTGAGGATAGATAATGCATCAACTAAACATAACTTCAATTTTCAATTCAACTGTTTTTGGGTTTTTTTTGTAGCAGTCTGGATATTCTTAGTTTGGGACCAGACACTCAAATTCATTTCAACTGCGTGTAAACTTTTACCTTAAAAACAAGTAAAAAGAAAAAAAGGGAAGAGGGCTGTTGAATTACCAGTCCGGCCCAATTTCAGACTGATAACAACTACAGCAAAATTATTTCAATTGTGTGATACAGAAATCAACAAAACACTACCATAATTAAATACTTTAATGTTATTTTTCAATGCCTTGACAATTCAATTTAATTTAAACACTTCAGCAGTGAGACTTTAATTCATAAGGATAACTTGATCTCAAATCCCAGTAAACTGGATAGGATCTGAACTCCTAATTGCCTTTGAATCCATTTAAGTGAACAGGATTGAATTTATCAGATGTTGCTGGGATAATCTATACAAGATACAGCATGCACTGTTAATACTGGAGAGAGCTTTATTAACACTGCATGTAAATTCACTGAGAACTTCTAGAGTGTTTCACATAAACCAGATTCAAAACCATGAGATCCTGAACTAGAGAAGGAAAAATGAGGGATACATACACTCTACAAAACAGTACATGAAACCATAGTGAGTGGCTCAGGACCTCTCACGTGAAAATTTAGTACCTTATACTTAAATACAGTGAAAGATTGTTCAATGAGACTTACTTGGATGGCTAACAAGACTGAGTACAAGGTAGAATGAAGTGTGAAAAGACAGTAGTACAATTATCTTCATAATCACACTGAAAATGAATGTGAAAGTGAGCACATTAATCATGTGGCTTGACATAAATTCCAATGGCTTTCATTAAACCACTAAACGATGAATGTGCTGTGTTTAATCAAAGCATGGAATATATACTCAGGATAAATAATGTGCATATACACTAACCAACATGCTTATTTCTAATTATTTCCCCTCCTTCTATCTCAATTTGCTCATACAGCCACTTGCGGTCACAGCGACATTCAGCTCCACACTTGTTGGAGCCACACTTGGGGCAAGCATAGAAACATCCCAGGCAATCTTCATCAAGACAATCACAGAGATCCATCCCACTATAAAGTAGTAGCCCCTGGCTATCGTAGACTTTACTCTTGGCTGGTATAACTTGCCTGTATAAAGAAAAACAACAGTTAATTCCATGTTAAAAAATCCACCCATTTTGATGCAAAGCCGCTAGTAGTAGTGGACAGAAGTTCGCTTTCTTCAGTTGTTCATTTAAACATGCTGTTGATTCAAAAAAGGTATGTATGTTACTGTATTTGACAATATTTGTCAGTCCTAATTTTATCTCCACTACGGTGCTTTTGAAATAATTTCAAGAATGGGAAGTTTTTATTTCTTCAATAGCATACTTATTCAAGCACTTATGAATACTCTTAGTTATATGAAGTAAACTTCAGATTACCTTTCAGATTATGTGAAATGCTCCCTTTAATTTACTTTTGTTTTGTAACCTGTAGCTGTAATTCAAAGGAGGTCACGCAATATCATTTAGGGTGTGCACATCCTAATTTCAAAGTATTTTTTATGCTTTTATCATTACCCATCTCTGTAAGAGTTCTGTTAAACTGCAGAATCACAGAAAAACTGTTGGGAAAGGACCTCCGGAAGCCACCTTGTCTGACCCTCTGTTTAAAGCCAGGTCAACTCAAATTAGGTTGCTTAGGGCTGCATGTAGTTGAGTTCTGAATAGCTCTAATGTCAGAGGTGCCACACCACTTTTGATCCAGTGTTTTACTACATACATAGAAAAAGTTTTCCTAACATCTCAACAAAATTTCCCTGGTTGCAACTTGTACCCAAACTGAGTAGAAGAAACAAATGGAGAGGAGAAGGACGTGTAGTTTGTCAGCAGCACATCTAGTGTCTGTTTCTGTCTTGTAAGGTTAAACTTAGGTGGAGAGCATGAGAAAGGCATTAATGTGATCTATCTTGCATGTTTTAACAAATATTGTATGACTAGTTAAAGCTGGGATTTCTATTGCTCTCCTATTAGGACAAGACTGAATTGGTCCAAACTTTTAGTGGAAAATGACAGACAAAATTCAGCTGCATATACCTTTCCTCTGTAGAAAGCATGATTTTAAAATCAGTCACATTAGAAGGTTGTAATTTGTCATCTAGTACTGTCCAACTTCAACACTAACTTCCTTTTAAAAAAGGAAGGTAAGGTCCTAACTTGCACACTTTTGTTTACAGAGTATAACTCTGGAGTTTACTGAAAGATGACAACTCCAATATTTTAAGTGTAGTCTACTTGATCTTACGTATTCAAATTTAGCCTATTATCAGAATCTTAGTTTATGCACAAATAGCTTAATCTATGATCTGTGTACTATTGTCATCCCTTAACAAATACTTGTTTGTATTTTAATTGCCTGAAACACAGACTGTATGCTAACACTTCACCTTCTGTTTTGTTTATCTCAGTAATGAGTGAGCTTTAACATCATCAAAAACAAAAAAGCAATCCCTAAACATGTAAACCTCTATGTAGAAAATGTTATAGTGTTACAGGGACACTGACCACCAAGGCTATTTTATTTTGAAATCCAGGAAACGGCTCACCTGTCTGAATTAAATGATGCATTTTTTGTTTGCAGCCTTCTTTTTTCCCTCTTGCTGGTCTCAGGAGTGAATTCAGTCTGTCGTCCTGGATTAGCAAACTGTAGAGACTTTAAAGCCTTAGCTGTACGCCCCTGAACAAAGACAGAAAATCTCATTATTACAAATACAAACCTAAATTCCTAAGAAAACATCCAGTTGAGCCAGGATATTGTAATAACTTGGGTAAATTGTTGA
Organism: Astur gentilis; assembly: GCF_929443795.1. Lineage (NCBI taxonomy): Eukaryota > Metazoa > Chordata > Aves > Accipitriformes > Accipitridae > Astur > Astur gentilis. Next base: position 22,736,015 of record NC_064896.1, read on the forward strand.
CCTCAACTCTAAGCACTGGATTTCCCAGGAGAAACAACTTAAGTCTTAAAATTTTTATACTGGAGAACTGTACCAGTCTCAAAACCCAACAATGCAAGCTTTGTAGTAGCAGTTTTAATCAATGCTTTCAAATTTCACCCCCTATCAGTCTCCTAATCATACTGACATTTAACTGAAAAATACAGTTGGGCAACACTCCCTGGGCTGAAAGGGACAACAGCTCCTAGAATGCAATTCTGCTTTGCCACAGGGCATTTATGGATGACCTCTTGCTGGTTTGGTTGCTCACACTTTGACTGATTACCTGCATACATCTTGAACAGTGGTTCCAACAATGTATGAGCTGCATTCCAAACTCAGCACTTAGAGCATTATCCTCCCACACCAGTTCATTACTGCCCCTGAACAAACGCCATGGCCTTCACAACTCAGACACCACCACAAGAGTACACCTAATTCACCTCCGTGCAGGTTCACTTGGTAATGAACTGCTAGAAAAAGTGGATTTTATTTTTAAACTGAAGAGACTAAACCAGAAGTTTATCTCAACATCCTTAGAAGCAACCTTTAGTGTTCAGTTTTAAGCACACAAGCTTGTTTTTTGCAAGGCTTGAGTAACAACTTATAATACCAGCAGCAGCAGTCTGGTATTTATTTAAACTTATGAGTTGTAAGTCACCCTAGTAGACACAACCATTTGAATTTAAAAGGCCATGATACTTAATTCGGGAAGAGGATTTTTCTAAGGTCCTCCAAATAAAGGTTTCAATACGGTAAACTCCCACACATCTATAAGACTACGCCCTTTCATGTTTCTATTTAAAAAGTTAATTTCTTTATGCAGGACTTGTATGAAGCCCAACTCCAATAGCTTGCAGAACTTAGGGGGGTGGGAAAACCAATCCATATACATACGTCCGAATCAAGTTTTCTTCTTTGGCGATCTTCAGATTCAACATCCACGCTTCCGTTTATAATCTGCATACATTTGGGACAAAGCTTCCAACCAGGTACAAACTGTCTTCCAAACTTGGCACTTAGAAAAGTTGCATCATCTAAGTCAATTGCTCGTAAGTTTTTCTTTGATAGTTTTCTGTGTATATTAAAGGGATCACAACATGATTTTTGTAAGTCTTCAAATCTTTCAATGTAAATTTTTGCATGGTGGAAGCAGATTGTATTGTTCTCGGAAAGGGTTATTCCAGTTCTAAGCTGAAGTAACAGTAGATCAGATGAAGATATATCTTGCTTAGTCTTGAAGCCAGTGTGACGGGTGTAATACGTCTTATGGCATTCATTGGTAGCTTGAAGCTGAACTCCAACTGAACAAGGATCCATTTTACTTTATCAGAACAACTTATTTCACTTATTTTGCCTAAAATGAATTCTTTGAAGTCTTTAGTAGTTTCTATGAAGATCACCCTAGAGAAAGCATTAAAATCAATCAGATTTGTGCTGCAAACCTTTATCTGTAAGCTTGAGAGACGAGGTTTAAGTAATTTAAAAAGAACATGTAAAGAAATTATAGCCTTCTAGTCTAGATAAGACTAAAAATACACTAAATTTAATTCTGGAATTAAACTATGCATCTTATATTCCTTTCAGAGGCAATTTTTTCCCAGCTATAATACTTATCAATTCAAAATGTTTAGTAGCATTACTTCTCAAAAGCAATCTGGGAGCAAGGTATGAGGTGGACGAATTGTTCAGACAGCAGCCTGCCTTGGTCATCAGTTTCCTAGGGGCCCCCTCTCTTGGCACAATCCCTGCTAGTCAAGACCAGTTGCTAAGATGGCCCACAGGAAGAGACTGCTGATGGGTAAACAATTAATCCATCCTGTTTCCAAGTAGCTTCTAGGAAAAAAAGCTGTTGAAGGTAGGCTGCACAGGCTGCCTGATGTCAGTTAGCAACTCATATCTAACAGTGCTTTCCTGCGGGTTCTTCCCATGTGTGCCAGGTGCAAGTCAGGGCACACAGAATCAGCCTAAGCCTTTTCAAGAAACAGCCTGGGGTATACACAAAGATTGATGGTTCTAAATGTGTGCAGTTGTTGTGGTCATGTGGCCTTTGTGTGCAGCGCTCTCCAACTGAGTGCCATGTCTGTTTGATGTAAATATTGGGCAGTTATTTAAGTTAAACACTAGTTTAATTACCAAATACAAAGCTAGCTACTGCAGCTGTGGTCTCGCATGCCAAAGTTTGTTGCAAATCCAATGCTGGTCCTAACGCATCAGAGCCTGAGCCCATCTTGCACTATTTTCTACTGCAACATAAAGGACAAATTTCTACTAAAAGAAGGAATTCACTTTCAAAACCTGAGAACCTTAATTACAATGAATACAACCTAACTGGGATGTTAATGTTCACCTACACGCTACTCTGCAAAGACAAAAATCAGACAAATTAAAAAGCAGTGTACTGGTGTTGGCTGGGACAGAGTTAAATTCCTTCACAGTAATTTATATGGGGTTATGTTTTGGACTTGTACTGAAAACAGTGTTGACAAAATGCTGATGTTTTAGCTAATGCTGAACAGTACTTACACAGTGTCAAGGCCTTTTCTGCCCCTGACACTGCCCTGCAAGTGAGTAGGTTGGAGGTACACAAGTTGGGAGGGGACACAGCTGGGACAGTTGACCCCAATTGACCAAAGAGATATTCCATACCATATGATGTCATGGTCAGTAATAAAACTGAGAGGGGGGGTTGCTGCTCAGGGAATGGCTGGGCATTGGTCAGTTGGTGGTATGCAATTGTTTTCACTTCCATTGCTTGTTTTGCTTGGATTTTATTTCCCTCTCTTTTTTTTTTTCCTTTTCCTTACATTTCTTTTTTAACATTTCTTTTAATTATTAAACTGTTTTTATCTCAACCCACAAGTTTCTTTCTCATTTTTACCCTTCCGATCCTCCCTCCCACCCCACTCTGGGGGAACGAGTAGCTCTGTGGTACTTAGTTGCTGGCTGGGGTTAAACCATGACACATAGTTATTTATGCTAACCACCGAACAGGGTAATACGGCTTTTTAATCAATAAAAGTAACAGCTAATTGTATAATGGAAAAAGTCTGGGATGCTACTTTCAATAAAATAAAAGCAAACAGCATCACACACAACCTAATGACATGAAATATGTAAGTTCATCCAATACACAGAAATACTTTTGCACTGCTGTGTTTGTGTAACAAAGAACAATGAGAAGTTAATTGGCTTTTTAAAATTACTCTGAAAACCACTGCCTGGAGCATTTTTGCAGCAGAAATCCTCTTGATTGTAATACTTTAGTTTTTCTGAAACAGATGTGTATATCTGAAGCAATTACACAACACATTTCCATATATTAAACTGTATGCACAGTAATTTAAAGTTCTTGCACAGGACATGCTATTGTCTAGTGATTTAACTGATCCAAATATAAATGACATGCTGGCCTATACAAGGGCCAGTAAACTTGTTTTAAAGTATAGTTTTATATCTAAGTCAAGACAGAACTGAGTATAACTGAACAATTATTTTTAAACAAGTTCTCTCAGCCTATTGTTAAGAATGCTCCAGCTTTCATATTTAAATTAAAACAAGAACAACAGAGGCACAAAGAGTCTCAAACGTAGAGGTACAATGTTATAAACACCTAAGTTTGCAAAAGAGGGTCTGTATTTCATTCTAAAAATAAAGCAAACTTGGGGTTTTGGGGTTTTTTTTTTTTTGGCAAGTAATCTGAAAATATCTAATGCTTAACACTGATTTCTTGGGTCAAAACCTAAATCCTGTATTTTAAGCAGTAGGTCTAGTCCAGTCCTAAGTTGCTAGGCTATATGAACTCCACTAAGATTTCTATATTCTGTTAACAAAGACCTCTCCTGAAGTTCTGACCCTGCACAGCTCTTCAGAGCTGCAATGAATAATACAAATAAGGACTAAAGTGTAGATATGAACGAAGTTTTAAAAATTCTTATTCTCAGTGCCTGCTGAGCCATGAGAGTGTTAAGTTTTACTATGTAAGAGTTCCAGTGGCTTTGCCTATTTATGTACTTTTACTGTGGTAATGACTTTGAATTTTTTTTTTTTAATCTCTTTTAAAAGACCATCTGTCAAACTTTACCATCTTAGTGAACCAGCTATACTTAGAACTAATCTTTTTTCTCATTAGGTCACGAAGTTTGTCTTTCAAACTAAGGTCACTGGAACTGTGTACATTCAAAGCAATTTAGCTAATACCAAATAACTCAATTCAAATAAGCCTTTTATAGGTTTTGCATCAAGTTTGCTTCAAATGCTAACATGTACTTTTGACTGATTCCTTCTGTGGAAGGTGGGGGTTATGTGCGTGGATGAGGAAGCACATGAGGTCAATATAAAAGTGACGATGTGAATTGTCAAAATTTGCAGATGTATTAGAAATAGGAACTCTTGGAAGATGTTCTGATCAAAAAAAAGCAAACTTGTTTTCTATAAAACAGAAAATATTACAATGCTCTCTTTGGCAGGTATCTGTTTTGACAGTTTACTACACTACCTGAAATACCACTGTATTAAAGAGAGGAAAAGCACATTGACTCTATCACCACAGCTTGTTCAAACGATAGTCTGCCGGTGACATAAGTTATGTATTTCATCCACTTGATTTGTAAGAATTCTTGGTAGAAGCTTCAGATGCATTTCTTCCCTCCTCCCCTCGGGAGGAGTACGCAGCTTTTTGCCTTTCAATTCTCTTTGGTGAAAGCAGGCGAGAGCTTCGAAAACCAAATGCTAAAATGAAGGCCTGTATTCACACCTGTGAAATCATTAATTAGCGTTTACTGCACCAAACACAATAACCTAAAGCAGAAGACAGCGAGGAGGATCAGAACAGCGAAGCACTAGTGCACAATAAGCCTGCTGCACTAGCAGAGAGTCAGCAAGGGTTTTCTAGCTTCTCGCAGCCAGCAGAAACAAAGGACGGAAGAAACTACAGTTTAGACTGGCAGCCCCAAGTTATAAGAAGCCGAAAGGAAAGAACAGTCCTGAAACTGAAGACTGGACGCTGGATGTTCAGCAGCTGCACGGCACTGCACGACAGACCCTCATCCAAACGTGAGAGCCCCTAGCCAGGGCTGCGTCTTGAGAACCGTCCGTGGGTCCAGTGGAAAGGCCGGCTGCTCGTTTGGAGCACTAACCCTCCGAGAGGCCAGCTTGCCAGGCCGGCTGAGCGGAGAGCAGGGCGGGAGGTGAGCAGCGGGCCCGTCCGCGACCGAGGGTTAGCTGGGCGCCACCGGGAAGGCCCGGTTCCTCCCCCCCCCCCGCCGCCGTGTTCCTCCCGCTGCCAGCCGCGCACCCGCGACCCCTCCGGCGGCGGGAGGCTGCCCCGGTACCTTGCCGTGGACCTTCTTCCGCCGTTGCGCCGGGACGCCGGCACCCGACTTCCGCGCTCCCTCAGCGACGGCCGCGCTGCTTGTGGCGGCCATTAACCGCCCCTCACCGCCCCCGACCTCCGGCTCACCATAGAGCAGCGCAACCGCCGAACGGCCCGGAGCGGCACTTCCGGGCTAGAGATGGAGAACAGCGACACCAGCCGCTACGGAGGCTAAGCGGCGGGAGTGGAGGTCACGTGGCCAAGGGCGGGCGGGCGAGCGGGGGTTTCGTGCGCGACGTGCCGCCGGGTTCGGATGGCGCTGCGCGTGCGCGGCCCGCTCCCTGCGGGGGCGGGCGTGAGGCGGCCGCGGGCGCGAGGCGGGCTGAGGCGGCCGTCTCCCTCAGCGCAGGGGACGGGTCGTGGTAGTCGTGGGCTGCGTTAGGTGTAGCCTGGCGAGGAAGTGGGGGCGCTCGTCTTGTAGCGTCGTCGCTCCTGGGCACGGCTGGGGCTGGGACTAGGCGGCGGTTGGGGTGTGGTAGCCTGGCCGGGATGGCGGCTGGGTGATGAGGGGAGAAGCGCAGCCCTCCTCGGCCGGGGCTGACGCTGGGGGAACGGGGCCCGGGGAGCAGGGATTTCAGGGGCCGTTTCGCTTGTCGCGAAGGGCCGGGTGCGGTGCCGGGCCAGTGAAATGCCGTCCCGAGAGCAGCGCCTGCTCCGAGGGCAGCGCCGTGCCTTAGAATGGGGGAAGGCGTTGGAAACAAGTCGGGCTTCATGCGAGGCAAACCCTTCTCTTCCCCCGAGGAAAGTCGGGGACACAAAGGGCTGTGTCCCACTGGAAGAGCCGCCGTGCCCGCAGCAAGCCGCCCCCACACGCCCTGCCCAGCTCCACGGCTGGGGTGAGATACTTCGTGAGGCGGTCTAGCTAATTAAAGCAGGGAAAGCTTTCAGTGTTACCAGCCTAGGGCAATCTCGGGGAGTCAATAGTTCTCCCCCCTCAGGTTCCTCACAACAGTATTCCCCCCCACCCCCAAATTAAGTGCTACTGAAGCTCTTACCTATTTAAAATAAAACAAAAACCTTGAAAATCTGTTGTTTCATTTAGGAAAAAACAGTTTCTTGGTTACTAGAATGTCTCTCAAAAGTCGGGGTTTTTTTGTGGTTGGTTGTTTGTTTGTTTTAAATTCTATAATGTTTTCAGGACAATGGATCTTTCCAAGGAGGAGGTATGAAATTTTGAGTGGTGTTTGTTCTACAGCTAGATAATGACACCATGTGCTACTTATTCTTGGGCATTTCTGGAACAATAATAATAATAAACAGAATACAAGTGTCCTAATAAGTACCTTAAATTTATAATACTGATGCTGATTTCAAATTGTAATGATGTTAGTGATATCTAAAAGAAAGCCTTAAATTACCACTTAATGCCTATACAAAGTTTTTGTTGGTTTATCTATTTCTGTTGAGAATTTTAGAGCGTTCAAGAAAAAAGTGTTGGATGAGCACTTCTATTTCTGTCAGCTTGCTCTCTTTCCAGACTGGATTCAACCCAGAATTTTTTAGAGCATATGACAACTCATTCCAAACCTCTTCAAAGGCAGGATAGCCTTTTGAAAACATTACCGTTCTCATAAATGAGATGTGACATGCAGACTTGTTAGGCACTGGGCTGCTCTACCTGTGTTGCTTGTGTCCTGCATGTTTCTGAGTTGTTGGTGAGTTGTGACACAGTGAGACAGAAAAGATCTGTGAGATCATCTGCTATACGTTTCTGCACACTTAGAGCTATTGCCCATAGTACATCAGTATATCACAGCCTGAAAACAGCAGCAGCAAATTAAGGCCACCCAGTTAGTCACACTAGAGGCTTAGGTTCCCTCCCCAATCACTTAAAACTAACTGGTTTTCCAATAGATTTTCAGGGGATGGTAATTGTAAGAAAGCTGAATTATAGTGAGAGCAAATACAGAAAGGCATGGCATGAACCTAAAAAATAATTTTGATGAGCCATAGAAACTAATATTAGTAACAGAATAGTGAGTAATACCATACTCATTACTTGGGGTTGACACAGCAGATGGGATAGTATGGTAATAGCTGACACCTCTTTCTAAACAAATAAATGATTTTGGGCCTGAGCTAGGGCAGTGATTAGTACAATAGAAGTCAGTCTTGATTCACCATAAATATTTGGGTGTAGATCTAGGTGGTTAATGTGATTCAAACAGCTTTTGGACCTGGTTTTATTGAAGGTGTTCTTAAGTTGAAGCTATGTCAGGATCTTGGATTTGGCAAATATTAGCCAAGCCTAAAAGAAACTAAATTTTCCTTAGAGGGCAAAACAACTGGCTTGAAATATGCAGCCAACTTAAGCTAAAAATGTTAAAAATAATACATACAACTTCTTGAGGCCTAGCAGTAGGCTTTGCTATATTTTTTATGGCTTTGCTATATTTTGCATTAGAAAAAAAATCCTAGCATAATGAAATACTGAAGCCAACTGGGCACAAATGGTAGAAACAGCACAAAAGATCAAAAGCAGCAAAGTGGGGGGATTTCTCTTACAGTCTGTTATTCACAGTAGCCTTTGTCAGTACTGGTAAGAGATCAGCGAAAGGATATTTTCAGGTAGAAATATGGTTTTGAAATTGTCTGTATCCCTTTAAAATGCAAGACTGTAAATCAGGATGTCTTTTCATCTACCTTTTTGCGACTGTTGAAGAATTGGTGGAATAGTAATCTGGAAATAATTAAAAGCCTGTGGAGGTGAGAAATAATTTTATACTTGCTTCAGGAGATACCCAGGATTCTAAAGCACAGGAATACAAAGCTTTAATTGTAATGTGACAGTAACAGCATGTAGGCTGTGCCATTTTCTATTTCATCTGACCATTAAAGAAAGCCATTATGAATTCCATATATATTGCTTAAGTCATACATTGGCTCAATGATGACAGAGAGACTGTGAAGTGCTGTCGTTCAAGGAGGCTTCAATAAGGCTGCTACTGCTTAGGATGAAGTGTGTGGAATTAATGAAGGGGAATAATTCATGAGAGGAAGTATTTGAGATACAGGTTGTGACATCAATTTGTGTTAAATAAATATAGGAAGAGCTGTGAGGTGTGTGTATTCGCTTTTTTAGTGTTAAGTGTCAATCTGTGAGGCTGATTGTGTAGGGCTAGGTTTCAGGTTATCTGGGTGTTAACTTGTAACAAGTCTGCCATCTCTGGATTTAGACTGGTTTTGGTTGATTAAATTAGCTTTTATCTATGTAAATGGAATTGTGCCTTAATGAGGGAAAAGTTTGGGGTTTAGAGTAAAAGGATTCTAGATATGGAAGGTGAAAGGGAACAGGATCATGAGCTAGACTAGATGCGGTAAAGATATTCTCATGTATTTTGGTAATACTGGGCTGGAATTTAAATTTGTTTCTCTGCCTGTGCAGGTTGACTCCATATGCCATTTTCATACACAAGTGCATCTGAAAGCTGTCAAAGCTTGTGCTGCAAAGGAATATGTATGTCAAGGGAGTTTTTAATGGATTTCATATTGAAGAGTAGAAGTCGTACTCTCTGAATCCAGTTTTGGTCTGCTTACTAAGATTCAGTGATTAGTGTGTGCCTCCGTTCACTCGTGTAAAAATTGAATGAAGTAGTATTGACATCTGTCATCACTTAAAAATTGCCGTGTCTTTCTGTCACCCGATTTTCCAGAGTTTGAGTCAGTTACAGATTTGTTACTGACCTGCAAAAGCCACTGGGATAGACTCAGAAGAAAGATGATATTACCACTGTATTCAATACAGTACAAGTTCCAGGTAGCTCAGCCCAATTTCAAAGATAATCAAGCAAAAATTTTTACAGGAGAGGACTACCTGAGAAAACACAAAAAGTAAGTCTTTTGGTATTTTTTCCTCCAGGAGCACTACCTGGGTTTTAAGTTTTTCGTAACTTTACCTATCACGCAAACAGTATTGTTTTAAAAGCTTACAGTTTATCCATAGAAAACTTCCAGAAATTCAGTTTATCTACATAATACCCAGGTAGACTGGCCTTGAAACCAGCAAAATGCTGGTAAGGGTCAGAGATTTGATTTAATTTCTTCTTCAATCTAAGCAAGTGTGAGGATGCTGTTAAATTGTTTTTTATTAAAGTGAAACAGATTAAGATACTTCACTAGTACAGAACCTTTTGTATCACATGAAGTGTCTCTCTTAAACATAAGTGTTAAAGGAAAATAAAATTTGTACATTATTATATTTAGCATATTTCATAAGAAAAAAAGCATCTAGTTTAGGTTATATATTTTTGTTACAACCAGAGATCCTGTTTCTTTTCTTCAAAGTTTTTAGGCAAACATATCTCTGTCTAGCTCCTAGCAAGTGTGCTGGAACACTTAGTAGGCATAGGTGTTGTCTGCTTTGAGTTTTCCTATGATTTTCTTATGAAGTATTGTCATTTTGGTAAGGAGCATTTTGGCATAACTGGAAAAAAGAAAACCTTTACTATCAAGGAATACCCCAGTAAATTCAGTGTGAAGGGGCAAAATTCTATGTGAGGTGTAATTCAGAACCTTAAAGGCTGCATAAGAATTGGGAGGACTCAAGGCAGAAAGGGGGCTTTATCAGTTGAAAGGGTTATTATGAATTACAAAGATTTGGTGGGATAAAACAGGAGACAAATTTGGATTAAATCCTAAATTGTGTTTGGAAGCTGCCACCTTTCTTACAGCTTGTATATTCCCTTATGCTATGGGGATCCCCAGCTCAGGGGACTTCTTTCTTTTGTGACTGAACATTACAGTCTGGGAGTAAGTATTAGCCTGTTTAAATATTGCTTGTGGAACAAAAATGTTAGTTTGTGGGAGGGTGAAAGAAGAGGACCTTAGAGAATTTGTTATGTTGCCATTACATTTATGTTGTCCAACTGATTTTTTTTTTCTTCTTTTGTGTTGCCATTGGTTAAGTTGTCTTATCTTTACCCTTTACCAGGACCTGCAGTTTCATTTGAATGACACCTAAATAAATACATTTTAATGCAAATAAGGGTAAGTGCTGATTTCATGCTTTTGCCTACACAAACTCAAATACAACATAAAGACATTAACTAAACCATAAGCAGGGTTGTAAATAAGTAGCCTACATGAGTTTTTCCTTGTAAAAAATGTGATGCCAAGTGCTGCATTTTATCTAAGAGTCATGAAGTAATGTCTTGTCACCAACAGAACTGTTGCTTTCACACCAAATCTTAAAGTTGCCAAAAGGCTGGGTATCACCATAAAGCTAATGGTTTAAAAAACAAATTTCTTAAAAAGTACCTTGGGATATTTTGTAACATGATACTAACTTCTGTTTTGTAAAATATGGATATAAAAGCATGCATATACTGGCTTAAATAACTTTCTGGCCTGGTTGTGGTTTGGTTTTATTTTAATTGACAGTGTTATAAAGATTATGGATTATTTTCAAAATTTGCATTTAAATTTTGACCCACAAATATTGAATATTTGGATTCATATCATGCTGCATTTTTTGAGTAATAGAAATAACAGAAATTCTGTCAGGCTGCAAAAAAACTAAAATCCCCTCAATACTGATTCTCACTGTGTCTCAATGAGAATCATCTTCTTTACTGGCATCTGACTTTGGGATGCCTCTTTGGGAATCTTTTGCCCTTTCCAGCCTGATTTCTTGGTAGTCTTTATAAATTTATTGCTGGGAACATTCTGTCTGTCTGCTCAGTGAGATCTTTCTTTTTTTTGTGTTGAGCAGGATTTTGGCTGCTACTTCCAATCTGCTCCTCTTGTTTGAGCAACTTCACAGATGATGTAGCATCACCCTGTTGCTATACTGTGTTCTTTGCTTTGGGGCTGAAGAGGACGTGCTTAGAAACATGGATGTTTGCTGTCCTTTGGAATTGGTGCAGCATCTCTCTGCCAGGTTTGTATCTCATTAGAAAGCCCCAGTAGACAGCATTTTGTTCTAACATTTGTGTCTCAGATGGTGCTGATTTTAGGGAGTTTTCTTTACCTGTCTGTAAAGGTACTGTATTTATTGTTCAGAAAGCAGGAACATTAGTTTTTGCTGTTATTAAAAGCAATCTCATTCAGCCTCTTTCTAGTCTCTTAGAGAGCAACTAATATTTGCACGGGCCTAAGACCAGTTAATGCTTACTCACTGGTAACAGGTTAGGGTGTTCAAGGAATTTAGGATTTGTCCTTTGCTAAGAAAAATGTCCTCACCATGCTTGGTTTGATTGAAAATGAAGGTTGTTAATCTGACAGTTGGCGACTCAAATAGGGAAGACTACTGTTTTCGCACTGGTGTATGCTCAAGCATGTGTCTGTTTATCCGTTACTTCTTCCCAATGCGCTCTTATGTCCAAGGAAGCAAACAGCACAGATAATGAATACGTGCCTGTGAATGGGCATTGTGTTGGAAAGTAAGTGTGAGTTTATGGGTCATACATCATTCTAGCAAGCCTTGCATGATTGTTTCCTATTAAATAGTAGGGCTTCATTTGTGGTTATTCTACATTTCTGTTATGCTGTCTGCCACAGAGAACAAGCTCTAAGGGTGTCTTAATTGAACACCAAAGTTGAGGAGAAGAAATGGACAGATCAGCATTCAGGTCTAGGTTTGTTTGTTGTATAGCTGCCACCAGCTATTGACAAGGACTGTAGTTAAGTCTTAGTTTTGGAAAACCTGTCCAGCACAAATAGCTAGCAGTGATTATTAGCCATATCCTGGAAACTCTTGTGTATGATATTGTCTGTAAAGGAAGAAATTTTCCTGTGATAATTTTATTCAAGGAAAAGATTTACTCTGTTGACATGCTTATAGTGGCTTAAAAGTGTTTCTGCTACTATGGGTAGGTGATAAATACTACATTTTAAAAGGATGTTTTCCAGGGCAAATCTTGTCTATCAACACTCATCGGTTTGGTATTGAGAAGGTCCTAAACAATATCACTTAGAGAAGTGGAATGACTTGCTGAAATCCTGAAGCAGTTCAGTAGCAAAGTAAGAATAGCACCTAGCAAGTCTCAGTGTAGACTTACATTGCTGAGGGCACCTGTGCAAGGTTTTATTGGTGCAGTTGTACTGGTATAGTTCATATGGGAAACACATTTTAGTATAGCCTATTCCTTTGTGAGGGCCTGCTGCAAGAATACCTTTTTTTGCTAAGCTTGCTGTTCTAACACATCTACGCTTCCTCAGTTACACTCATGGAACAATGAGTCCTGAAATACTTGTGACAAGGAATGTCAGAAACTGACTCTTAAGTTTGACTATCAAGTGTGTTGCACAACTTATTAAACATAAAGTCTTGGTATTAAAATCATCAGTGCAGCTGGTTGATACATAAACTAAAAAGAAATGTATCTGTGAGCTTAGAAATCTTTTTTTTTTTCCAGTCCTCTTCTGTTACAGGGGTTGGGCTCTGCACAAAATTCTGTAACTGTATTCTTCAGTTCTACAGCATTCTGCTCCATGACTCACTGTACATCAAACTTTTAACTGTACAGCAAACTATTAACTGTAGCTGTGGGAATTGCCATGGTTCCTTGAAATCTTTATAGAAATGAGACAGTTATCCCATGAAACCTTTACTGAAATCAGGTTTATTTATATCCTTTCTATTTTTACATTAGAGAGTGATTATTTTTTTTCTTAAAGCATGGGAGACAGTTACATTGTCCAGTAGTTTTATAGCCTTGTGACAAATCGGTGACCTAAAAACACACAGTTTGCCCCCTGGATTTCATGCATCATTATGTATTTGGAGAGAAAATGGTGCATTTGTCTGCAACTGATAGGTCTGTTAGCAGGTACCAGCAAATACTGCAAACAGTCAGAGTCTAAACGTAGCAGTTTTTAACTTCCAGAAACTAATATAAAACCATTACATATTGTATTAGGCTGTGTTATTTAAAAATGTTCAAGCAATCAGATTTTGGATGTTTTATCCTCTTTGTCATTTTGAAAGGTAAACCAGGAAAGCCTCTGATAAATCATGGGAGAAAATTCAAGTGTTTCCCATCCCCACTCAAAAACCACAATAAAACATGTTCAACCTAAGACCACTTTGTGATGTACTTTAGAGTGTCAAAGCCAAACCAATACTATTACTTACTATGCTGGAACAAACCATTTTACGAGTCAGTCAATCTATAGTTTATCAGGAGTGTTGTACAGTAGTTTATAAGTTACAGCAACAGTTTTCTTTACAGCCTTTATTGGATCCAAGTGACATAGTTAAAAGAGGACACCTCAGCTTCCTGAGGTAATGAATATGAATTAATACCAGCTGTTGTACTGACAAAAGAAAGCTATTACCAAACTGAAAAAGTGTAACTATCCTAAAGATGACGTAAAAGAAGTTTCTTAGTTTTGACAGCAATTATAAGTTTTTATTTTTCAAATTAGAAATTTTCAGCTTATGCCTTTATTGAAAGCTAGGGAACAAGAAAGGTGGTGATATCATGCAACATGCAGTTAAAATTTCTTTATGGAGGGAGGAGTGGATGGCATTCTATACTTCATTGAGACTTCCTGTTTCTCTAGGTTTTTTCAGTGTCATTTCAGTGCCAACATCATAGCTGAGGGGAAGAGGAAGGTCCTGGTCATTAGGGCCTCTAAGTGAGTCACCACGTGCCCACAAAGCGCTAAGGGAAGGCTCTATGTGTGTATCTAACCCCTGGTTCCCAGGATCAGCTGGAGTCTGCTTTAGGCCCATGGTGCAGGCTCAATAGTGAGTTGCTTTGAGATTCTAGAGTCTGTTCTAGAGTCTGTTTTTTTCACTGTATCTGAACACCTTCTCCTAGAATATCCTGAAATGACTTGTTAAGGCAGCTCATACCATGAGCTGGGTTTATGGATTCATGTCTTAATATTCTTCTCTTTTCATTGCCAACTTCAAATACTCTTTTTAAGTTTTTCCCTGCGTAAGTTGTGTACTAGCTTCACAGTAATGACCTGCTATCATTTTACCTGTAATGGTTCTCTCTTGTCTGTCTTGGAGGTATTCGCAGCATGTAAGCCTGCTGGTTGATTTCTGACAAAATTCTGCTTTTCCCCAATAATATTTCTGATATAAGCATTCCTTGTCTTCTAAGAAGTCTTTGTTGCTATCATCTCAAAGGTTTTGTTTCTTGTGTCAGTAACGTGAATTTACTATGATCTATAAACACACAGTGGAGAAATAAATTATTCACTATTTAAATCAATTTATGTTTGGAGAGTCCACAGTCTTCCTGAACTTTAATAGTTAGTAAATTGTTTAGGACTTTTCCTTCTATTTCTTACAATTGATATTTCATGATGTCATGGTGTTAATTCTGCTTCTGAAATTTGCTTCATGCAATCCTGAACTACAAAGAACAGTTCTGATATTGGGAGTAATACTTTTGTGTCGAGACTCCAGATTCTCATTCTTTAGCATGAACAAAAAGATTCCCTTTGTCTGCTTGTCCAGCTGGTATCTAGTCAGCTATACATCATTGCAGGTTTCCCATTGTAACATAATTGCTAATTGCTTTGAATAAATCTCCTGGTACTTCCCCAGGTTTTATTTTCAAAGGAGAAGCTGCCTCTTTCTCTTATGCAGTTAGTATCTGACTCTTATTTTCATTTCTCATGTACGGCATTTTAAATAGTTCTGATGAGGCAAATCTTTTGCTAATCTTTTACACGTTACTTAATTGCATTTTTACTGCTTGGGCAGAACTGCCATGCTGTCAGAGTGCCACTGTAGAATCAGATCCTTGTTGAACATTTGCTCTCAAATTATGCATCAGAATTTTTTGTCACGGGCCATTGGTTCACAGTGTTCATTTCTCTGAGATGACTGAAGAGCAGAGCTAAGAAAAGGCAATAGCTGATAAATCATCATAAAACTTTGGTAAGCAAGATGCTTTCCCCATTCCCAGCACTTACGGCCTCCTTTATATGTACATAATAAACTGACTACCTGAATACTGAAGTTCACACACTGTGTACTCATAATAGAGCGTCTGGTCTACACTGCAGACCAAGAACATTTTCCAGTGTGCTTGGTGTGGTCTCTGGTTGTCCAGACTGAGTGACCTGCTGGAATGTGTGACAGCTTAGCACTTCTGGGTTTGTTTGAAAGAGAAGAATGGGATGGTGGCCACCTGTGCAGTCAGGATCTGGAAGCTGGGGAGTGCTTGCAAAGCCCATGGTTGTGCCTAAAGAAATGTGGGTAGGACTGAGTTACATACATTAATTTTAGTTACAAAATATTCATAATTGTGTAGTGACACTAACTGTGAAGTATGCTAATGAAAAGACTTCTCAGGCTTATGAAGGGGGAAGTTAAAAGGCTGATATTTCAGACATATGAATATTCTCCTTTCTGTACATGCTTTGCTTTGGTTTGTTTTCCTGTCTTTATTATCCTCCAGCTATAGGAGACAAACATTTGGGCCATTTGTCATCTTGAATTCAAGTAATTTTAAGTATATAAACATACCACTGGAACATTTCCTTATTTATTCACTTTAATGGACTGTGACCAAAATGTTATTTTCCTTTTGTGTGATTTCCTTTTCTTTTCTGTAATCTCTAGGTTTATGGTGTTTTATATTGCTTTCTTTTCCTTTATTTTGAAGCTTATGCATATTATGTTCATACAGCCTCCTTGTTATACTGAGTGGAAGAATTTTAGAAGTCTGTGTGACTCTTTAAATGATAAGCATGCATTTACTTAGTTTCTAATGCTTTCTATGGATTTTGAAATATTAGGAAATCCTTGGAAAAGTCCTTAACATATTAAAAGTCCTTAGCTTTGTATAAGCATCCTATTGAAAAATGTAAGTCATATGCACAAGTGCAATTTTTAATTTTGGCAGCCAGGAGCTACATTTACGGGCTACAACTTCTGTGTGTCAATTGCTGCATAAGAAAAAGGGCAAACCCAAGTGGTTAGTTGTTCCATTGTTGCAAGCAAATGGATATTGGGAAACCTGTCCAGAAAATGGCTCAGCAAATAGGTTATGAGCGACATGGTTAGGATGAGGAGATGTCTCCTTCAAAAGGCTACTTTGTATTGTTAATATTCTATAGCATCTTGGACGTTCTCTGCTGGAATTGTTACAATATTGTTATGTATTGATCTGACTGGAGAGTTGTTTTTAATCTGGATTTTAATCTGAATATTCTCAAAAAGTGGAGAGGCTTGAAGACCCTTGTGTGCAGGCTCATCCTATCTCAGATCGGTGGCTTCTCAAGTAAGGGACATGCAATGGAACCACAGTTTTCTGTCTCAGGAGAATATCTTCTCATAAATTCATGTTTTGTATATTTATCAGATGTCTCTGAATGTAAAGTGCTTTTTCTTTTAGTAGCCACAAACTCTTTCGAGTGGTATAACACAGTGAAGTACACAGAAGCATCTGCTTTGTTCTGTGTTCGTTCCCATGAGGTAACTTGTACTCTACACAGTGTTACATTCTTTTGGTGTCTCTTTGCTGAAGGAAGGGGAAGCTAATTTTGTGAAGTGAAATATGGTCACTGTGTACTGTGCTTGGATCAGGGTGAGTATTCTGGAGTTAGGTCAGACTTGTATTTAACAGTTTTTCAGTGTGGTTTTGTCTTAGCAGTGCCTTTTTTTTTAATAGTGGAAAGCATCAGAAAACAATGGCAATCATAGAAAAAAAGTAGAAGAAAGATTTTGTGTTTGTGTGGGAATAGATTCTTTATGCGACCAAGTAGGATGGTTATTAATTATTTTTACTTGTCTTTACTCTCCAGATAGCACCATGACTAACAGAAAAGAGGTAATGTGCTATGTTATAGTCATTTGCATAGAAAAACTGTGTATACTATCTAATCCTTTTCAGGCTCTTGTCTCCCCAAGCACCAAATGATGTCTGAATTATCTTTTTTTAAGCAGAAGCACAAGCAGGCTGATGCCTGTACAGTGCAACCCTGTGGGAAAACTTTTTGAGCTTTGCAAAATGTTTAGCTCTGAGAAGCTAAAGCAGATGTTAGAGCAGAAAGAATTTATGCCAGAACTTAGTAAGGTGAACAGAAGGGGAAAAGTAACGCAGGAAAACACATAATGAGAGACTAGGCTGGACTGGGACAGAATAAATGGAGGAACATTGAGGACTGACTGAGAACCTAAGTTTGATATGAACTGAGAATGCAAGATAGTAAGACTCAAGGATGGGGAAGAGTGGATGGAAAGAGAAAGATGTAAACAGCAAAATAGGCAGAAGCAAAATAAATGGTCGTAATAGGAAAGACCAGAGCTCTGAAGGTAGTGCAATTTTTTCCCTTCCTGTTAATTTCACTTGATAAAATTATAATGTATGAGAAATCTGGCTTTGGTCCTTCTGGCAGTCAATGTACACTGGTTTCTCGAAATAGGGAAAATAGCAGGGAAGTAATATGTTTAACTTTAGGAAGCAAGTATGAGAAAATCCAGTACAGATTGCTTTCCCTTTAGTTTATAAAGTAGCAGTCATTTGTCGAGTGGCTTGTGCAGCGTACTCTGCTGGTCACCAACTGTGCACTTTCTTCTGTGTTTTTGTGCAATTTTATGAACACTGAGAGCCCAGAATGTTGGCATGTAATAATTAAAACATAAGATAAGACCAGTGGTTGTATCGAACTCTATAAATACTCTTGTTATTTTGTCAAAACAACCGCTTCAAGAAAACACAAGGCGGCAAGTGAAAAACAGTTCGGAGATAACTAGCCTGTCAGAGGCTGGGTTAAAAATAAGCATAGCAACCTGAGTTTGGCTCACATACTGAAGCAAACAAGTTTAAATTGGCATGTAATAATAATGCATGCCCAGAAATTGGGGGGGAATCACACTATTGTTGTATTAGAGAAAACAGAGGATGAGGCTGTGGCATTTATTGTGCTTTTCACAGTGCTTTATGAAATTTGCAAATAAAATTATACAATACCTTATTCATATTGAAATGTTACACAATCATAAGTCAAGAGTCTTGATCCACTCAATTTTTACCCAAAAGTCAACATTTTGGCTATGAACAAATTAGAATGAGAAGACTCAAGAAGAAGGTATGTGCTACTAAAACATGGTAATTCAAACAGAAGAGAAAATCTTCTGGCTGTTCTGTGACTGTTTGTTGTACTAACAGCCTAAATCTCAAACTGTTTCAAAATGTTGTGCAAATCATGCTGTTAGATAAGTCTCTCTACAAGGATCTGTTTCCCCTTGAGTAGAACACAGTAGCTCTTTGTAGCAGTGAAAAGCAATTGTTGGCAGCAGTTAGTATAGAAGAGTAATTTCTCTACATGCGGGAATCTTTGATAGCAGCTGTATTTATTTACACTGAATTATGGTTCAGTATGCCAAGCTTTTCTTTATCCCCTCTCTTCTGGTCTTCAGAAATGTCACTAAAGTTCACAAAGGGACAGGGCCAAGAAAACAAGAGAAGCCAAGAGCTCAAATGCTCTTGAGATGCGTTATACAAGACCCATTACAGGGATAAAAGTGATGGAAGCACTGGCTTGACTTTTTGCTTGTAGGTTAACTTTGTCCTTATTGAACAAATTAGAGGTGTATCAGCAGTCAGATGTTGGTGTTCCATCAGTGTAAGGTGTTTGGGGTCTCCCAGAGCAACATGCTTAGTCTTGGCTATAAACTGATAAATCACCACAGTTACCTCTCTGCTGTGTACGTTTGGCAAATCTTTTTCCATTCAGTTCTTGTCAGTGATGCTGTAAAATTCCATGTGGTGTTACATTGCAAAACCAAAGCAGAAGCAGTTACTTATGTAGTAGATTTTCTGATTTGAAGTTGAATGTTTAATTTTATGTGAGGTGATGCTAGATTTTAAACTGAGTATGTTTAAAATTGGAGAAACAGTATTCAGCATCATCAGGCAATTCTGACTATCATTGCACTTTAGATATAAATTAATAGTGAGTACTACAGTCTTTATGAAATAAGTGTATTTCAATGTCCTGTAGTAAAAAGAGAAAACCAGAAATCAGGGAGTTGAGTGGGACTGAAAAAAAGAAGGATCGGGTTAAAATTGTAATTGAAAAGTCCATTACATATATGCAGACATCAAAGCACCTAGGGGTGGGTATTTATTCAATAGAAAAATTAGTTTATTTCTAAGTTCTGAGGAAACCAAGAAGAGCCTAAAGAGGGTCATTAGAGTGAACTGCAGTCAAATATTCAGTTCCAATTACTAAACTGGGTGGGTGGGGTTTTCAAATGCCAGGAACCAGACAATTTGGATTGGCCTGCAGTACTTAGGCAAGATTTACGAGTTTTACTCCACTAATTATTTGTTGCCATGCCATGCAGTTACACTTTCCACTATGTTCCCAGTCACTCATTTGAACCTCAAGTGCAGGAGAGAGAGAATATCCTCTAATTTATGTTGTTAAAGGGAAAGAAATGTCAGCACGTCATCTTGTTTTGCTAGAATGTAATAATGTGTGCCCAATTTTCTTACTTTCTTCTGTTGCAATTATTTACAGTTATTGAAAAAAGGTTTCAAGGAGGGTATAAGCAGCTGCCCGCTTTCTGAAGGGTTAAACTTGGTTGCCACTGAAAAAAGGGACTCCAACAAGTATTAGGAGTGTACTTTTAATAAGTAGACAGTTTGAATTTGATAGTGATTTTTTTATTGCATTTCACGGGTATAAATAGGTTCATAGAGTCAAGGATTATAAATTCAGAAGGGATCTTTAGGGTTGTTCAATTTTATTTCCAGTAGGTATTAAAAAGTTAAAGAATAATTCCTGGATCAAACACAGAACACATCTTGTTGAACTGGAACATGTCTGTTATAAACATGGAATGATATTATAAAGTACCTGGCTATATTTCTGCTAGCTATAGTCCTTGCTTGCTTGCTCATACATAGAACATGTTTTATTTTGTGTCATTCTGTTACTTTTGAAGAAATGGCATATTCTTCAGTATAATCAAAATTAGATTTACTTAACTTTCTTTAGAGCCAATGAAATTTTAGCATAGATTTTAGCTGTATCCTTAAAGCCTCTGTAAAGTAAGTGGATTTATTCATTTTACAAATACGTGTGTTGATCATACGTAGAGTGCGCAACCATTGTTCCTCTTTGTTCCCAATGCTGTTCTTGGTGTGAATTCATGTTATATTCCAAGAGTGTTGTCAGTTAAGTGAAACCTGTTAGTTCTTGTGGCAGGAACTTGTGTTTTTTGGAGAAGGAGGATCTAAGTTCTTTCTGAGTTGCTAACTGGATGATCCATGACTGCATGCTGAGACAGTACAGAAAACAGTTTTTCTTTGCAAGAAGGGTTCTCCTACGCATGTTAGTTAAAATAAGGGATGTTATTGTCTCATCTTTCCTGGGGCATCAGAATGTTGACTCATCGATGCATAATTTATGGAACAATATCTGTTTCTTTTGCTATTGGTGGCAACACCAACTGTATGATGAAGCTGAAAGGAGAAAAATATGGTTTGGGAAGGAAAAGTTCTCTGTGTGACAAGCAGCATGGATAATTTCAAAGGGAATAAGTAATATCAGCCCATTTACTTTTCATCTTTAGAGGTACTTTCAATCACAGTGTTGCACCATTGTGAAAATCACCCTTTCTGTTCTTTTAAATATAACAGTATTCTGAGCAGTAATATTTGTATTAGTAGTGTAATGCAGACAAAACAAAAATCCTGTTCAACAGTCTATATCTAAAATATCATTTTTTTTCTGATTGTCATTGCCCAATCAAGCTATAGTGTCACAAGTAGAAATCTACAGTGTGTAAAACATTGAAGATTCAAGCTCAGCCTTCTGTTGGATATTGCTCTATGGCACAGATAGTGAAAGTGTGCATAAAAAGATATGCAGTAAATATCAGACTGGGGCCAAATCTTATAAGTAGAAATATGTCATTTGTACCTTTTTCCACATGAACTGCAATTTAATAATGTGTTGATGCTAGCCCTGAATCCTAACCTACAGTTCAGTTTTTTGATCATTGACACTTTTCATTGGTTCTTCACAATGCAAATAAAATTAAACTTAGATTAAATCTAAAGAGACATTTATGGCTGTCCATGCTATCAAGCAGAAAAGAAGTCCAAACTTTTTACAGATATGTTGTCTTTAGTAGTTTAAGCATCTTGTGATTCATCAATTTTTAATGTTAATTTCAGTTTATGTCTTGATTTTAATGAGGACTGGCTAAACCACTGCAGCCCAGGGCAGAATTCCAGTAGTTGATATAATTTGAAATATTTTTCATACTTAATTATTTTAGATTTGTAGCAACATTAATGTGATGTGAATACGGCCATCAGAATTGAAGCTCGGTTCTTTGCAAAATAATGAAAATCTTGTGAGACATCTAATGCATAAAATCTAATAATTCATTATGAACTTACAGAAAATATACCATATCAATATGAAGTGTGATAAGTGTCCCTTATAGTCACAAAGAAGAAATATTCTAAGCAGTTTTCTACTTGAGTCCTATGTTTATTCCTCAGAAAGCAAGACCCACTGCATGTGTCCAGCCTTTTCTATCAACTTTCATTTCATCATTTTCCAGTGCAGTTGGAAAGAAAGATGTTATGCACATAGTTTTCTTTAAAGTGTAGCATGAGATAAGAACTAGACTGGAGCGAACAACTCAGGCTGCTTGCTATGTTATTACTCAAAATGGCCTCAGACTGTTCCTTCCCCTTTACACACTAATTGTGGTCTTCCTGGTGGGGAAGGTAGTGCTGCTGTATTTAGACTGAGTTTGTCCTTTTCACAAACTTCTACTTCTTCCTAACCGATTGCCCCTTAATATCCTTCTCAGTGTTTTTTAATCCAACAAATATCTTCTGAACAGTGAGCTTATATTGTATCTTGCAGTGTGTGGAAATTCTGCAATCTCTTTATTAAGATTCCCTTGCCTCTGTTCAGTAAGTCTTTAGAGCTATTGCTTTTTCATGCTATTTTCTCCTTTTTTTTTTTTTTTCTTAACATCAATATTTTTTTGATACTCAGAGAAAGCCACACTCTAAAAGATCAGCTATGCTGTTAGAATCGGCATTTCAATTGCTGCGGTCATAGCTTGATCCTGAAATGAGGCTCTGCCCCAAATGAAGTTACTGGGATCTTCTGTAACAGCTAAGCAGTGTAAATACACTAGTGGATGCTGCAGTTACACAGCTTTCTTTTAAAGTCATCTTGCTGATGATTGTACAAGCATATCTTCTGCCCTGAGAAGCATAAAAATAAAAGCATTCCCATTAGAGTAGCAGGTGGGAGGGCTGTTAATCAACTGAGAGCCTTGTTAAAGAGATGACTGAAAAGTTTTCCTCGGCTAAGGCTTGATCTAGAGCCCATTGAAGTCAGCAGGTGGCTTTGAATTAGATCTGGCCTGCAGTGTTTCAGATGAAACTAACAATAAAGCAGAAGGTGCCATTGGTATTTGTTTTAATAGATTCTCCCATCACTTGATCTCTGGGGAAAAAGGTAGATTACATTAGTTAGGTTTTTTAATGCTTTTTTGTTGTTGTTGTTGGGACATATGAGACTTTCCTGGCACTGGGAGTTTCGTGCACGCTGTACTGCTGATTCCATGACTGTACAATTGAACAGGATGATGAGTGAACAAGTGACAGCTTTGATACAAATCTATTTTATCTGGAAATAGTGCAGGTAGAATTAGAGACCTGGAATAATTCTAGCTGCCTAGATTATCTTGCTCAGCCTCTGTTATAGTTCATAGGATCTTTCTCCTGCTGTAAAATTCTGCCTCAGCCTCTGCATGCATCCTTCAAGACTGCTTTCCTGCCAAAGCCTCTGAGAAGATACTGTCTTAATCTTGGTGTGATGCTGGCTTATCTGCAATAGGCCCCTGAAATCTCATAATGCCGTGTTTTTACTGCAGAGGTAGTATGCATCATCTGCACTGGCAATTATTTAAGAGGAATGTATTTGACTCTCAGGAGAACACCAAATGATACTGCAGTTTTTTTCTTTAGCTAACTGGGTACTTCTATTAATTGCACAGAGAGCCTGAGTCCCCATTTCGGTGCTACGCTGATTTTCACTATACTTAAATGTCAGCCTGCACCCCTTATGGGCCAGTCAGCTTGAGTGAAAAACATTGCTTCACCTAGAGAATTGTGTTTGGTAGGAACTGAGTGAACATCAGTGCTCAGGATGTAATTGAACTGGTTCTGCAGTGACAGTGAGCCTGTAGTATCCCATAGATTGCTCACATGCAGTTTGTTTCTATATAAAAAATCGTCTATGAAGTCAGTAGTCCGTGTTTTTTAAAAGGAAAAATTGTAGTTTTACTGTTCTGCATTTTCATTCCCTTTATATGTTTTCTCGGCTTACTTTCAAGAGCAGAGATTGGGATGTCAGTTTTCTGCATGCTGGCTGTTTACAGATGATTTGATGAGTACTGAATCCTCCCTGAAAATAAGCAGTCAAGAGAGTGAACGTGTGCCACTGCCTCGTATTCCTCTACCTGGGTGTAGTGTAATGCCATCTTGTGGAGTTGTTGATATATTACTCTAGATTAAAATGAGTAACAAATTCTGTGGGTTTGGCGAGTGCTTTCCCTTTACCTCAAAGGGAAACCTGCACATTTATCTTGTCATAAGAGATAGAATAAACCACCAAGCTCTAAAGCATTATCAAGATGAGTAAATAATTCATGGCTTTAAATAACACAAAGGTACTTATATAGATAGGTTGTCAAGGAGACCATTTAATATTCTTGATCAACATGTGAAGTATCTATTTTGATACACCACAATATTCTTCATATTGGCATCAAAGCAAAGGAGAATTTTAAGGGAAAATACAAAGGAGGACCAGAAAGTGCCTTTTTGGATGTGTCGACTCTTAACTTGACAGAAAGTATAGAGGTGCTTGTCTGAAAAATTAACAAATAGATGATGGAAGCTGTCACTATAGCTTGATTGGAGGCCTCTAAATACTTGATGAAAGATGATGGATAGGAAGGATCAATTATAAAGAGCCTTGAAAGTGATGGCAAATAGTTTATGGTTAATGCAATACAGAAGGGACAGTCAGTAGAAGGTTGCAAAGAGCAATGATATAGTTAGATCAGCAAGCAAGGCTGATGATTTGTACAGCAGCATTCTTCATAAATCTATCATCTATAAATGCATAGAAAAGTAATAATCTTTTGCACTTTATAAAAAGTGCACTTTTTATAAAGTGCAAAAGATTATTACTTTTCTATGCATTTTACTGTTTGATGTTAACATAATCACTGACAAATAGATATTCTTTATCTTCGCTTTTTCCTTCTGTCAAATGTGTCACTGTGTCACAATATCACATAGGGTAAGGCATATTCTTGGGAAGTTCTGCAGCTAAAACATACATAATGGGACACCTATATGACATAGATGTTTGCAGAAGATATTTATTTATAGTATAGATCAAACAGCAATTCTTAATTCTCCATTAACTTTCTGTTGCATTCTTAGCACACAATAACTGTATCGCTCACTTGCGTGAAAGTAGGTAAACAGGTAAATATTGTTTCTATGAATATGAAATGCCCTCTCAGCTGAGGTGGTATGGTATGCCTGCTATCTCTATTGTTCTGTGTATGCTACTCTGCCATTATTTGATACTCAGAGGATGGTTTTTAAGAATCAAGTTCTGTCTGTATATTTGATTTGGTTTGTTTGGGGCTTTTTGGTTTTGTTGTGTTTTTTTTCCCCCACTGAGTGTGTTTCAGTTATGCTCAGCTAGTTTTAGCATCTTTTTAAATAAGTTTAAGTAATTGAATATTACTTCTGGCAGTTCAAGGAGTCTGAATTTCTAGTTTATACCCATGCTTAGTGGTACCCAAAAGATTCTTTGTAAGAGTTGACATTCTTCAGCTGAAAAAGAATTGTGGTACCTAATTTGTGACCCTTCACAACTGCTAAGACTGATAGGATTTCAAATATTGAGTCTTTACCACTTTCCTTGGAAATATTCTGAAACAGTCTGTAGGGTAAAATCACCAGATAAATCAGTCTAGTTTGCTTGTTAGCATTCTGTGAGCTAAGAAAGAGGTTACATCAGTTAATTAATATCCTGGTTATTCGTACTGTTCCAGACACTTCTATAAGGTTATTTTCTGAATACTGTATCTGTAAGGGTTGATTCAGAGAGTAGTAAGACTCCTAGAAAATATCCATGGGAAATAAAAGGAAGATTCCCTTTGTTCCAGAATCATGCGAACTTTCAGTCTTCCTGAGTCTTTGACAGGGTGAGAAAGATAAGTGAAAGATACCTAGTGTAAGATCCCTATCCATTGAAATGAAAGGAAACTAACTTCTTATGACTAGTGCTGGGGTATATTTTAAAGTCAGAGAATACTATCATAGTATCATATTAAAGGAGAATCTTCCCATCCCCACTTAAAGAGTAATTCCCTGGAAAGTGAAGGGTAGTTTGCTTAAAGGCAGGATTTGTTTATTTAATTTTTTTTTAAAATCAGAATATCTGGTACTACAGCTGTTTCAGAATGTTATAGTTATTGAAGCTTTTTTTTTTTCTGTGGGAGTAAAAAAGGGATTATGGCCAAATTTTTAAAAACAACTTTAGGCTTTGCTCCAATCTTTGTTTTACTAACATATTATTCAGGAAAATAGACTGCTTCTGCTTCAGTACTGCTTCTGCTTTCAAAAAGTGTTATAGATATTATATTTCACTTTAAAATAATTACTAATAAATTATCAAGCTATGAAAACTTTAGAATTAGTTCAAAATGTAGATTTCAGCACCACTAAAATGTGATGAGATTGCTATCTGATGGTTCAGGTTAGGCCTGCGCCTGGACCTATGTTTCCATTTTTGAAGTTTGAGATACACTTGATTAAAAAAATAAATAAATAAAATTCACACTTATGAGGAAAGCAGAGATAGTCCTCAAGACATAATTGGGGTTTAATCCAATATAAGAACTATGTAGAAAAGCACTGTTTAAAAGGTTTTTCTTCTACATTCTTTCTCTACCCCTACTTTTTTGATTATGCCCTTTCTTGATTTTAAATAAGTGACTAGTACGCAGTGGATTGTCAGAATTGGTGTACATGCATTGTGTTTAGGCATTTGCTGCTGAATATATGCTTTACTTTGCTCTGCTGAATGAAAAGTCGGTCTTTGTTACTTTTTTAATTATGTAGCTTTAGTTTCTGAGAAGCCTCACAATCAAAGTGTGAAACCCTCAGACTGGGCATGTTATTTAAACTGAAACCTTATGAGTGTTGATGGAATGAGAAAAAAACTCTTCTAGTTTTTTATAGCTTGTTTTAGCCCCCTGTTAATAGATCTTAGGATGAAATTTTACATGTCTGAAACAATATATGGTTGAGTCATAATTTCTTTGTTAATCACTTGAACTCAGAGATTCCCTTTCTGCTGTACTGCTGCTTGGTGAGTTTTTCTTCTTTTTAAATTTATCTGCTGTATCTTTCATAAGGGTTACACTTAACAGTTGTATGTTTTGTGTATCTATGTTTTGTGTTTTCCAGAAAGGACGTACAATATTGCTTATGTGGAAAGCTACATACCTTTTTCAGGTCCCAGGGCAACTAAAACATCTAAATTGATGCCTGTCATAGAAATTTGACAGCACCTATATGACCTGGAAAAACATATACAGTCCTGGAGATGATGCTTCAGGGATAAATCCTCACTTAGTTGCTCCTAAGTCTTGTGCTTTGTTTTCAAACATCTGAAGGTATTTGGTATGAAGGCATTCCTACATGATAAGTAGCTGGCTCCATTTCATCTCTTCTCAGCTTCCTGGATGGGACGTAGCCCAAAGATGTTCTTAAATTACACTGGAGCTGGATAGACTTCAGGATACTTATAAAGATAATGGGAAGCTACCCATAAGTGAGTTTCAAACCTAAGCACAAGACCTTTGAATTGCATGAATTCATTGCTGCTGTTAATGCTGTATAGGCAAATGAGAAGGGTTCTTATGTTGAAAAGCCTGTTTGTGATTTAGAGTTTGTCTCATTCAAAAAAGAATTATGCATTTAGGAGAGACTGTTCAAACATGGGAAGTTTTACAAGTTAGGTGGAATTTCAGAGCCTAACTTCAGGCAACTGTTACACAGACTCATAGCTTATTCTGGTGAGCTACCTGAGGACACATTAGTGTACTAAAGAGTAAATTAGATTTAGGAAACCTGACTTGTGGAGATTTTAATTTAGATAACTAATGCTGGGTTCCTGAAAGTATTGCTTACAATGAATTACAACATGATTTGTTTTGGAAACTCAAGTGTTCACCAGGAAAATCTGTCTGGCCTTGGTTTCCCAATGAATTTTACTTCGGTGCAGGTGCCACATAAAGGTCATTCTCATCCAAGCAAAGAAGAACATTACTTGAAATCAAAACATTGAGCTCAATAAATGCCAAAGGCTGTCTGAGCTGAAGAGGTGAAAGGGGAAATTATCTTTTGTTCTACATTGAAAGCAGACTTTGTGAGTTTCATTACTCATATGTGTGTTTCTTTTTGTCACAATATCAATTTCATTCTCTTGTTTTTTGTGATTCTTGCTCAAACAGCATTACAGTAGACTCTATGTTGTGCTCAGCAGAGGTGGAAAGCCAACTAAAGAAACATTTAAAAATACCAGTGACAGGTTATTTATAGACTTTATTGTACCTTTTTCTGATCTGGAGGGACTTATATAAGATAGTTTTTTCCAAAGAGAACCAGAGTTGTAAGTCCTTCAGAGGATTTTTATGCTATCTTCTTCACTGCAGAATATGAGCATTTCATAGTTATGCCACGCGCTAATTAGCTTTTGCCATATGTCCTTCATCTGAGGACTTCTTAAAAAGACATACGCTGTTGTGCATTTAAGTCAAAGGCTGTATTGAAAACATCCACTTAGTGTCTTAAGCAGAGGATGACTGATGATGGTTCTTGGTACCTAAGATCCCTGCCATTTATCAATTATTGAAAATTTGATTTTCAAACTTGTGTGTGGCGTTATGTGTGCCCAAAAGTGAGAGTGTATCCGGTTAGTATTAGAGTAAAACTACTGAGTAACTGGATATATGCGTACTGAAACTTTTAAACTGCAAACTTTAATAAGGTGGGCATAACACTATGCACACCATTTGCAAAAGTAGACATGATTTCAGGTGCTTATCATGTGAAAAGAATGGAAACAGAGTTACTGACATGAAAAAGTGACTAGAATTGCTCTTCAAAAGACTTTCTGTGGAGTAGATATGAATTGTTAGCAATGGTGTGATCGAAAATGTGCCTGTCTCTGCTACTGTCAGTAGCCAGAAAATGTAGTAATGAAAGAGGAAAGCAGGCGTTTTATTAAAACTTATGAATACAAATGTAAAATACCCAAATAAGTAGTTTTTTTTCTTTTTACCTATGTCATGGTTTAACCCCAGCCAGCAACTAAGCACCATGCAGCCACTCACTCATTCCCCCCCCCCATCCAGTGGGATGGGGGAGAAAATCGGGAGAAAGAAGTAAAACTCGTGGGTTGAGATAAGAACAGTTTAATAGAACAGAAAAGAAGAAACTAATAATGATAATGATAACACTAATAAAATGACAACAGTAGTAATAAAAGTATTGGAATGTACAAATGATGTGCAGTGCAATTGCTCACCACCCACCGACGGACACCCAGCTAGCCCAAGCAGCGATTCCCTGCCCCCACTTCCCCGTTCCTGTACTAGATGGGACGTCCCATGGTATGGAATACACCGTTGGCCAGTTTGGGTCAGCTGCCCTGGCTGTGTCCTGTGCCAACTTCTTGTGCCCCTCCAGCTTTCTCGCCGGCTGGGCATGAGAAGCTGAAAAATCCTTGACTATAGTCTAAACACTACTGAGCAACAACTGAAAACATCAGTGTTATCAACATTCTTCGCATGCTGAACTCAAAACAGCACCGTACCAGCTACTAGGAAGACAGTTAACTCTATCCCAGCTGAAACCAGGACAAGCTAAAAGCCTTAAAAAGAGTTACACAACCTGAAATCCTGAGCACCAACTAAGAGAAAGGGCAGTAAGGTTTGTCTGGCCGGCAATCCTTGATGCATTAAATGCATGCCAAAGAAAGACTATTCTTCTCTTGGAGTTTTCCTAAACAATAGAGAAAATTTATAAAGCATTGTGGGGTTCAAGCCTAGTGAGACCTAGATGGCATTAACTGTTGTCTTCATGAGATAGACTGTACACATCCCTGTGTTTAACAAACAGATGAGGTCTAGGATTTTTAATTTGACTTCTGAGTAAGTGTGAACTGCAGAAACTGATGCTTCATGAATATTCAGCTGTATTATTGGCTCATGTCTGTTAGGTTGCATGATAAAGGCCTGTCTGCACACCCAGAAAGGAGCACAGAGAGACAGTGGCAGGTGGGCATCCCAAAGGAATGCTCTGCTCAGCTACTGCCAGGCTCATTGCAGGAGAGCTGTCAGCCCATCAAAGGCTCATGTCTGTAAGCCCAGAGGAGCACAGAGGCACAAAGGCATGGCGGGAACCCAAATTAAGGACTTGGAGGAAGGAACCCCCCTGTCTGGGCCCTTCCCAAGACTGCCTCCCTTAGCCCCAGTTTCCAGGTGTGAAACCCAATCAAGATGAGTTAACACTGGAGCACCTTTTGGACTGGGAGAGGTCACTGCCTAGGGATATGCGATGCATTATGGGGTGCAGGGGAAGAGTATTTTGGGTTTGCACAGGACTTATTGTAGGATGTTTAGGGGAGGCATCAAAGGTGGGGAAAGGGATAGATTGAGGTGATTTGGGGAGCAGCAAGTGTGGGAAAAGGTAAGGGGATAAAAAGGGCTGGTCTGACATAAATAGCTTGCTGGTTGGCATGCTTGCCTGGCCATGCCTTGCACCTGATCGGCGCAGTCTGTCCTATCTTCCAGAGGGCCCATGTGCCTGGGTGCCAGCAACTGGAGAGTCTGGAGTGAATGAAATCAAGTGGCAGCCACTGGGGTAGCTGATCTGTGTGGCTAGCTGTGTATGTATGTAGTGTATGTATGTGCTCCGTGTGCATATGCCTATTGGGCATGTGTCTTCAGCCTTGCTGCTGGTTGGACCTGGGGGTACGGAGCTGCAGAAGCCTTGTCTCTTTTGGGCTGTTGGATCCAGCATGATATATTTTTCCCTTAACAATGTCCATACCTGTTGAGTCAGAGATGCAGTAATTGTCACCAGAACCAGTCATTAAACTGCGTAACAGTTGACAAATAATGAGAAGTCTCTTTGTGAGGACATGGTCCATTTCTGTTTAATTCAGTAAGTTTATAGTTTCCTTTATCTCTTGTTTTCTTTTGGGAAGAAGCTTGTGCTGTACAGTACTTTCCATCTGTATAACTCTACTGATGTCAAATTTAAGATGAGTTTGAAATATCTGTTCCTTGAACACCCCTCTTTCAGACTTATTTGGCTTTCCCTGTAGAAGGAAACATAGCAAACCAGGCTGCAAGGGAGGGAACACTTGACTAGAGAGTATTATGCAGTTAATTCCTGCTAGTAACATTCTGTGATTGATTTCTTGCTATATTGTTTCACAATGGTTGAGGGTCTTTTATTTTGTGCCACAGTGATACTACTTGATTTGTTTTAACTGTGAGATCTCCAGTGCTTTCAGTTTCTTTGTTTTCACTGACATAAATTTAGATTGTCAAATATTCAGTAGCATGTCCAGGTTCACAGCGATAAGTTCTAGTCACAAACAGACTAGCAATATTTATTGCCATGTCATTACTCACACAATAGTTGGAATGTATTGGGAAAATAGGTCCATTACTGTGTGCCCTCATTGATATGAGGAAGAAATGTGACTAAGGCATCTTGCTTGGTAGTGTTGTTGGGTTGCATTATCCATTGCAAACAAAACAGTTACCAACATCTACTTGGAAATATTTCACAAATTGAAAGAAGAACTAAATTGCATGAATTTCTCATTAGGAATCAGCTGAGGTAAGCAGGAGGTCCTTTGTCTAGCACAGACATGTTCACTGGGAGAATGTGACACATTTCAAGCAGGAGAATCCAATTATGACATAGAGTTCCTGATGTGTGAAAGATCTTGTTTCAGTGCTTTTTGAACAGCTGTTTGCATAAAGTTTTTGGAGCCGTATAACATAATAAGGATTTATGTAGTGATGTCATACCAAGACAAGGGATTTCCCAGTTCAGTTGTCTGTTTTCAAAACCTGGCAGGTCTACATTAGGCTCTTTTCATCTAGTAGTAGAGTTACAATTTGACACTTATCCCTTGTTCTTCCTTTTGCAATAAGCTTTTATTTTATTTTCAGATCAAGTACGAGGATACATTTTTAATAAACTGGTGTAGAATAGTAATATTACCCATTGTATAATGCTTCAAAAAGTGTTTTTATGTAGCTTTGCTAGAGTGAGAAGTTGGGAGGTCCTGAAGTTTCCCTTATCGATTGCCATATCCTTGGGCATGTCACTTTTCCCATTTTGAAGTCAATGGGGCTGTGTATGTCAAAAGCAGAATTGCTTGTTTCTTTCATGTGGCATACTGAGTTATCAAGAAAGAGAAGATCCTTTTTTGTGCTATTAATATTACCTAGTTTGAGATGTGGCAAATAACCTGAAGTAATATGACAGAAATTAACGCAAGAGTGACATTGAAAGGAAATTTTCTAATTTGAGATCTGACACAATTCCAGTCTTAAAAGTGTGAGTGAGTATTTGATGGATCAGACATCTACTGAAAGGATGTAGACTGAATTATTTAAGGGCATCACAAACCCTTGAGTATTTAACCCCTGAAGCATTGAAATTTATAACCGAGGCTTAGTTATTCTCGTGTAATGTTCTTCTTTCCCAGGCTTGCTGCCATGCTATTTTTTTTTTTTTTTTGATTATTAAAGCAAGATCATTGGTCTACACAGTACAAGCAAAACTAAAGGGATATTCTTCAGATGCTATATCAGAATACTCTGTAATCCCACTAGCTATCCTAGTATTTTTAAAATAAGTATTCTAAAATACTATAGTGTTAAATAGATGAAAATAAATATTCTTAGAGTGGTTCTCATGAGTCTGTAAGAGCATTCCAGACAGCACCCTTTCCATTAACTACAGTGCTTATTCTTACAGGTGATGTTTGGAGCTTGTGTTGGGGTGAACTGAATCTTTGTCAAAAACTGCTGCACCTTCATTATCTCTAATGAATTTATTAGCTGGAATTTGACAAGGTAGTTCCTACATTCTGCTTAGAGATATGCTTAATAAAAAGGCAGTCCTCCATGTCTTGTACATGCAGAATAACAAATACTGAGTAACTAGGTTGTGCATAGATGGAATTGATTTGGTTGTGCTTTTACATTGTCCCTGAACTAAGCATCACAGTGTCAAGTTCCAGACATAATAATCCAAGTATATGAACACATGCAGATACTTGCAGATCAGGATCTACTTGTCTTAAGGCTAGATTGCATAAACAAAGCCAGCGTGGTAAAGTTTGTATCCATTCACACTGATGGTGTAAATTAGTCTCACATCTAAAGCATTAGCTCACATGTGATTTACAATTCTCATGAAGATTCAGATATTTATTCTAAAAGGAGAGATCATATAGGAAAGAATTTTAACTGATTGGGCAAGATCCATTGCTTGGAAGAGCTGCCTTTGGTACTATTTGGAGGTGGGAGCAGAATTAATTTTAAGCTGTCTTTATTATTTCTCGATCATTGGGCTAGCTGAAGTGTGTACCCTACTTTTGTGTTACACAGCTGTTGATGATTCTAAACGCCTGTTTGAAAAGGCAAGTATTACCAAGGCATAGACCTGATCCATAACCCTTTGCCTCAGTGTGACATAAATTTTGACAGTGTCTGAACTGAAAGTTTTCTTTCTAACTTCTTAAGATATTTCTTCATTATATTATTTTAACTGGGAATTCCCACAGCCTTCATGAAAGCATCAAGACTTGCCAATACTGTATAATGAGAGAAGGAGGTAAGATAATTTTTGAATGAAACTTTAAATGTAACCACATGAAGCAAGAGGAAAATTGGATTCCTGAAGTTGTTCAAAGGTTTGTCTACAAGCCATTGGATAATGCTAGTTTACCTTATATGTCTTGAATGTTGGTATCTTAAGAAGATGTATTTTAGGGGTTAGACTCATATTCTGGCTGAATAATATCTCTGTCTGTAGCATTATTCAATGTGTATAACTATAGCCGAATGTAATCCAAAGATATTAGATCCAGATTTATCCAGAATTTACCTTCCTTTCTCATACGGAATAACTTCATGCTATACAAGTATTACATCTGACCCTGCCCCCTGCCCCTCTCCCCACCCCCCCAGTATTTTTACAGTGAATTAAGAGGTCATCAGTGTGAAGTAAGACTTTACCTCTTGCCTTTTAGAGTCGCTGCATGGAAGAAAACTAATGGTTAATGACTGTGAAGCACAGCTAGTTAATGTTTTCTCTTCCCCACCTACACATAATGAAACACTGACATTTTATTTCTTGAAAGTATGTCCTTTCTTTAACCCTGCTCCTGTCTCGTTTTCTATATTTCCCAGGGACTGCAGCCTTGTGAGCTGCTGTAATGTCTATGAGTGAAAGTCACATTGAAAGACCAAGGCTTTGATAGATAATGTTAATAATGTAAATTGAAGAGAAATATGAGATACACAGAACAATTTTATAGATCCCATTGCCCGAATGGAGGGGAGCCACTAATCTC
Organism: Astur gentilis; assembly: GCF_929443795.1. NCBI lineage: Eukaryota > Metazoa > Chordata > Aves > Accipitriformes > Accipitridae > Astur > Astur gentilis. Next base: position 22,770,069 of record NC_064896.1, read on the forward strand.
AAGGCTGCCATCTTCAAATGAAGTTTTCAGATTCGCTGCTTAGCTCTTTTTTGTAGGTTTTTTTAGTTTCAAGTAAGATGCTAGATGTATTATTTTTTTTTTATGAAAATGAAGTGTGTAGCTAAATATTGCATACTGACAAAGCAAAATGCACTTGCTGAGGGTGGAGGATGAAGGAGGAATATAGCATATTAACACCACGCTCAACTGTTTTTCCCCTTCCCATTCAAATAGCCCAAGTTAAGTGTAGCCTCAATTTGCCATGAGTCAAGAGCCAGAGTCCTGACATTCCTGTTTTCCATCTATTATTTGTAATTACCTCTGTCTCAGGCTAGATTTGTCTGAGGATTTGTGGATGACTAATAAATTCTTATTCATCAGTTGGGTTAATACAAGGAGAGGACATTTATATTTCTTGCTTATGGTAAAAAATATTGTGAGCCCAGTTATATGCCAAAATTAAAGGCAAATGTAAACTTGTTTTAAGCTAGGAGGAATGATTTACAAAACTTAAGTAGGGAATAATAGCTGAGCATTGACAACAGTGGGGTGATTAATATGTTGATGCTTTATTAATGGCTTCAAGGTGAGGAACATGTATTTCTTTGCCTGTCTGTAAAATCAGCATGTGCTTTCTTCTTAAAAAGGCAGTTGGGATTAAACGGTCATTTCAATTAGTAGGATCATGAATACTGCTGCTGCACTCCATGTTCCCGTCTTGATGTCTGGAGAGCTTCAAGTACAACTGGCACAGACACTCCTAAGATCAAGGTCAAACTGTCTGCATAATAAATGATAGAAAGTATTAATTCACCCACAGATGTGGCAGCAGAGATGAATAATCTTCACGCAGTTTATCTATACATCTGGGTATTTGAAAGACTTAATTAATTACAATACAGTGAATCCTGCATTAAGTGTCCCTCTCAAAGGTCTTTAAGGGACAGTTCAACACTATGTATTGGCTCTGTGGTGTATGTGTTCACCAGGGGGTTATAAATTGTAGTTTTCCAGTTTTGCTTCTTTCAAGGTGATGCAAGAAGAGATAATTTTACTTAACTGGGAGTAAATAATAGATAGTTCAGTCCATTTTAGTTTTTTACTACCTCTAAAGTTAGTTTCTGTAGGCTGGTGGCTAAAGTCTGACATGTTGTAAGGTCTTTTTGCAGAGCCTGCCTCTAAAAATAGAATTAATATGCAGTTTTTGAAAAGTTCACTGTTGGCAGAACAGCTGCATTGAAGTTGAAAAGCATTTTACCTATTGATTTCAATGGAATGGGCCCATGGTAGGAATTTTTGAAAATTTACTTCTGACTCTATTAGGAATGTTTCTAAAAGCATACCCACCAATTTTGTATTTAGAGTAGCATGTCATACTGAGACTTTCACCTTTTGACAGAGTTCCCATTTATTCATCATGACAGAGCTAGGCAAAAAGCATACAGATTACTTCTTAAAATTTTTTCTTAATTCAAAGCAGATTTAGACCTCACACTACACTGATATTAATGGCTTGCTTGTACCTTCACAAAAATTTTGAAAAAACGTTGATGTAAAAGTGAGTTTAATGAAATTATTATTGGGCATTGACTGGAAAGGGAACTTTGAGAAGATAAAGTCAAAGTCTGTCTTAGAAATTATCAAAGGTAGTCCAAGATATCTTCAAGTCAGGCCAACCTTTTGTAATTTTGCTGTCAGTGAAACTACTGACAGTGAAATACTTGCTATCAGTCCATAGAACAACAAATAATTGTTGACACAATTTGGAATAGATTTTAGTTCAGAGTAGAATACCAATGGTACTTTCATTTAAATGGAGGCATGCATTCAAAGCTCACTGAGGTTAACAGCAAGACTTCATGTGGGACTTTTATGTTTCTGAGCCTTTTGTGTGATCACTTATGATTAGAAAAAGAAGACAAATTCAATAAATTATTTGTTTGGTGTTCCCCATTGATCTTTGAAAAACTAAAAGCTTTTGATGCACAATATACCCATTTTTCAAAAAGCTAGTTTTATGGAAGAGATTCGGTTAGAACTCATATCTAGGTACTGGAGAGGGGTTGAGAAAGTGTTTGGAAGAGGTATTCCCAAAGGCTATAACTTGCTTGGCAGGGGTTTGTGCTTATATGGAGGGTACCTTTTTCTTTGCATCTTTGAGTCTCTAGAATTTGGTATTTATCTCAGCATTGGTACCTAAGGTGCATGAGAGAGATGAAGTGAGAGTCTGGAAGCTTGCAGAGATGCATGATGAGGATTTTTTTTGCTAGCATTCTGATATTAACCTCAATACTCTTTTGACTGTGTTAGTTACAGTTTTAGATTCGAGGTTCTGAATAGATTCATTTGCAAAATGAAAATGAGTGGTGCATTTGTCTGATGGATGAAGTAAGAGCTATATGGTTTTTGCTAATTTGTGACAGAAGTGTGGACACAGCTTTGGAGAGGTTCTAATCCTTATAGTTTAAATAAATTATTAATAATAATCTTTATTCTCATCCGTAGTTCTGTTGTGTTACAACTGTGTAATATTTCATAATCACATTACTGGATCAGGCTAAAATATACCAGTCTTTTATTTGCTGTGATTTGGCCATATAATGCTGTATGGCTCAGGTGGGCATGTTAGTTACTTGAAAAAAATGATGAGGGGGGAAGAAAACGTGTGATTTAAAGGATAGTAAAGTGGGCAGGTGGACTTTTAAGTTTTTTAATTGGCTTATTAAGACATAGAGAACAAGTGCAACAAAATTAGTTTTATTATTCCAAAATGCACAACAGAAATACAGGTGTTTACAGATCTATTTTGAAAATGTATCTTTTCCCATACTTTTTTACTACAACCTACTGTGTTTTGCAATTGCAATTCAAAATTCTCTCATCCAGAATGGAATAATTTCTGATATGAATAATATGCTTAGTTTTAACTGAAGTCAACTAATGTTTAAAACTGAAATGAGTGAGAGGCAATTTGATTTACCTATTACTTTACCACTTTTAAAACTTCACTAGACCAAAGAAAATGTCCATGCAGATTAATTGTATAAATAAAATTAAGAGAACTAATATCTTTCAGTAAAAAAGCTAAAAATGAAATAAGTTAAAATATCTATTATCTATTATAAGAGAGATTCAGAGTAACAGACAAATTCCTTTTAAATAAACATGTCTGTAACGGTCTGAAAAGCAGACATGCCAGGCGACCTCAAGAGGTCATCTACTTTATTCCCTTGCCTCATGGCAAATTAACTTTATCTCTGTCATTCCTAACAGGTTCAGTGTGTTCTTGAAGACCTGTAGTGGTCACTGCTCCACAGACCCCACTGTCTTCCTTCCTTCCTTCCTTCCTTCCTTCCTTCCTTCCTTCCTTCCTTCCTTCCTTCCTTCCTTCCCCAGCCCCTGACAATTTATTTCAGTGTCTAGCTGTCTGTACCTTTCAGAAGATTTCCTGGTTACTACTCTGAATCTTTCATTAGTTGTTCTGTTCACTATGAACATGGAGAACTGACTGTTCATTTTCTCTTTGTAACAGTCTTCAAGCATGTAAAATGTTCCACTAATTCCCCCTGTAAGTGTTACATCCCATAAGCAAAACAACCACATTTATTTAAATCTTTTTCTACTAAGATGTTTGTTAGGCCTCTCTCCACATTTCTTACTCTTCTGTGGATTTTCTCTGTTTTTTCAATGCCTTGAAGTTCTGTGTCCAAAGATGGAAATAACTCAGTTGAGGCCCTTATCTTTTGAGCTGAGTGGTGGAAGTAGATTGTGTCTTGTAGATTCTATTCCTTACATTCCCACTTTTCTGCATTGGTGGGATACTGTTGACTCATACTTTGTATAACCTCCAAGTCTTTGGTGCCGAACTGCTGCTGAACCAGTTGCTCTCCTTTCTGTGTTTGTGTAGGTGATTGTTTCTGATGAAGGGCAGTATCTTTTCATTTTCCTGATAGGATTTCATTTTGTAGGTTTCAGATCATTTTCACAATAATATGAGGTAATTTTCCATTCTGATTCAGTCAGTCCTCCAGCTTGCTTCCAGACCATCCCAACTTCATATTGGCCACTGCAGAATTAGGTTACTGCAGAACTCTCTGAACTTCCATTCTCAAAAGGGACTCCTGTGAACTACTTTCAAGGTATGTTATTACACCATGTTTGCACTAATGGGATCAGGTGCATCTAGATTCATCCCTAAATAGTTTGTGAGACTCCTATATGAAACAGTGTTAAAATTCTCATTATTACGTTCTGTTGTATAACGAGAGGAAATCTGGTGTTTCTGATATGTGGCAAAATTCTCAGAATTGTTTAACTGACTTAGGATGTGTTTACTCAGGTGAAAGTAGACAGCTGATTATTCTTTTTTCAAGTTAGCCAGCTATGAACTAGAGTTCATGTTATTTGTGTTACTGAGGCACTGGGCCTGAGCTAACAAGCCTTACTGAGAAAGTACAAGAGTTCAGGTGACTTTCAACATTTGAACATAAATTTTGGCTCTTAAATAAACATGCTGTTATTATTTACAGAGCATAATGACTATATGAAATATTTTGTCAAAAAAAAAATTCAGGATCTCAGCTGAGAGAGATTTATAGTCCAACTAATAGAAAGTGAGGACACAGATGTTGGCTATAAGAAAACCAGTGAAGCAAGGCTTTTTAAAATAAGCGCTTTCTGAGGAGAGAGGGAAAGCAGGGGGTAGTAAAGACTTGGAACTTGGGAACTTTTTGAAAGTATAGGATAGCATAGAATAAGCTAAGTGAACTAGACAGTGGAAATACAGGAATATAAAGAATGAAGGTGTGATAGAGAAGAAGGGGAGGCAAGGGCAGAAGGAATCGGAAGCAGTGTTCTATAGACGTATGAAAATGATTTTAAGGAAACTGATGGGATAAGTAGGGAAGGCCTGGAGAGAAGTTTAGGCAGTAGCTGTCAATTTGGCCTTAAAAATCTTTGTTTGAGTCTTGGCAGTTTCTAAATAGCCTTACCTATTATCTTCCACTTATGCCCGATCAGTACCTTTATTTAGAAGTGAACATTTAAAGCCAAACTGCCATCTCAAGTACCCTTCATTGGTTACTTCCATTCTGACTGAAGGAACAGTAAGATGGCCCGAGTCCCCTCACAGTGCAGTCCGTGCTGTCAGTGTCACAGGTCTCACAGTGGCACTCTGTAGCTACCGGGTACGAATAAAAAGATTCGGGATGATCACCACAGCCAGGGATCTTCACTGTTTCATACACAACCTCCTTGAAGGTACATGTTTGCTGAACAGATGATACTGGTGGATATTTATATACTGGATCCTGAAAATTACAAGAAGGAAATACCTATTTTGAAATTTGTTACGGGCTAGAATTCCAGATTTTTATAAAATAAAGGACCTGATGTGAAAATGAATTAAACTGGTGGGAAAATCCCACTGAGATCAAAAGGATTTGGATCAGACTCTTCTAATTTCACATAGATCCTTAGATTTCTTATTTCAGGAGGACCGATATGGCAAATTTGTGTCACACCATCACCAAACAGTCTTGCAGGTTAATTACTTGATTCTTCAAATTTGGAAAAGTAGAGGAGTCTACATAGTAATGGCTGCTTTATTGTATCGATTTGCAACTGCAAATTAAACACAAGGCAGAGATCCAGACTGTAATACTTTTAAGTCTAGTTATACAATATAAACATAATGTGTGCAGCCAGTTAAAGATCTGAATTTTACTAGCATCTTTTCACCCTTACCTTTGTGGCTCAGGTTCACTGTGTATCTACTTTCCTGTCAAATAGCACAGCAGTTACTCAACCTGTTCTTTCACAAGGCTCATCCTGCCTATATGTTCATTATGAACTGGAGAAATGGGTTATTCATACATCACTTGGAATATTTAATTCTTGTGCCTGAAATTAAACTTAAGATTCTCACCCTTGTGAAGCAGTATCCTGAGCACCACGTGGCATTCACTGTAATACAGAATTCACATTCTTCTCTTTCTACTGCTATAGTAATATTGGTGAGCTGACAGCTATTGCAACAAATTGCTTTCCAGCAAAATAACAGCATGTAAAAATTAACTGTCTTCATCCTGTTTATAAAACAAAAAAATATATCTGAACTGGAGAAACATGTATAGGTATTTTCAACAGAAAATACTTATAGAAACAGGGAGAAATTGAGTCTTCACATTATCCTCAAGTGGTTCTATAATAGCAAGCTTTTAGAAACATCAGTGAGAACACAGGATAAAGCCATTAAATAGATCTATCCTTATGTTTATTGTTAGAGGAGTTTGATTTTCCTAAGCGACTGAAATGGCATGTTGGCAATCTGTAGAATACTTAATAGCAGAGTACCATACCACTTCCAATGAAATATTTTTATCTAAGTTTCTGTACAGAGAATGTGTCTTTAAGGAGAAAGAAAAAGAAGCAAGGGAGAGAAAGAGCAAAGGATAATCTTATTTTTTCAGAAGTAATTAATTACATACAGTGTTTGCAATTTGAAAAAAAGATTTCTAGATCAGGATCTGATAAAAACTTACCTGTATTCTACTTGCCTTCCTGATAATAGCTGTAGTGAAAAGAAAGCCCTATGCTTACCTTTTATACTAAATTGTGTGTAACTTATACCTTGAGGATTTGCAGTGTATTAATTCAGCAAGCATTAGTTTGGTACTTGATGAAAGCGGATTAATGTTCAGCCAGACAGTGAGATCAAGCCTTCTTAAGAGGAAAAAGAAAAGCAAAACACACTCAGGAAGTGATGGTGAAGGTTACTGTCACAATGTCTTTTTAGAAGTTTCACTGAATTTGATTCAGTGGCATTTAGAAATAGCTGAGCCATTCCACAATTTGAAAGAAGGTTGAGAAGCCTATTTTTGGAAAAGAAATGTTCAGGTGTTTTAACTGTGTTTTATGTCAGCCCTCAAACTAATAGACTTGGGGTGCAAGCTGGTCCTCTGGTAATTCATAGCAGAGACGTTGCTAGAGTATTTCTTGGCTAGTGAATATGTTCCTGAGTTTTTCATGGTATCAATCTTAATTGCTTTTCTCTGAATTAGGTCTTACCCAGTGAGCTGCATATGTACTTGTTTATCGATCTGTGGTCCAAGAAAGCTAGTAGTGTGAGTTTTGTTAAACCATGAGTAACTCCACTTTTCTTTACCATTTAAAATACCACTGGGGTTTTTCAAATTCCTATCCCAGTATATGCAGTCCTGGTTCCTGTCTGTCGCATGGTCACATTTTTTTAAACTTATGTAATGAATGTCTGTATTGTGGAAAGGGACTATAAAGATGTCATAATGAGGCTCCAGATCTGTGTTTTCTTGTCAGGGATCTCAGATATTTTTAGCAGGCAACCATGCAAACTCAACTTGAATGCCTAGTTTGTTATGATAATAAAAGTTTCTATGAATAGTGTTCCCCTGCTTACTGCCCTTTTCCTGCATTCACAAGTTACTGATGTGTGCCTCTTCAACAGAATAAAGACAGACAAATAACTTTGTTGAGCTTCATATATCATTTCTGGGGAAAATGACTCACAGTAGCACTGTATTTACTATGATCTGCCCAGAACAGCCAGTCTTGCTTTGTTATGACTGATCTATTATGGTCAGTCTGACTTTTACAGAAATCCATCCACAAAAGAAAACTGGTCAAGGACATACAGTTAAAAGCATTTTATCATGAAAAGAAATTCTCACTGGCTTATTAGTTGTCCTGCAAATGGGATACTTTTCAAAATGGCTTTTACAAATGAGCCCTTCAAGTGTCTCATACCTTCCTGTCGTCCTGCAGACTGGCCATCTGTTCATTTCCATCCAGTCTGCAATACCTTAATTTGTTAATGAATTTCCTATCACACCAAAGTTAGAAAGTGATCTGCAAATTTTCCCTGGACATATCCTGTAATAATTACTTTGAGAGAGAACACAGCTCAAGTAAATGTATAAAGAAGTCAAGAAAGCAGGCATCTTCCTCTTTACTAATATAAACTCTGTGATCGTTTAATAATGTTCTTTTGTGTCATTTAGTGTCAACACAGTCTGTTTGCTCAGAGAAGATTCTCATTTTCTGTAAATCACCAATTCCGGAGATGCCAGACAAAACCTGATTACAATTTGTTATATCCTGCTGAGGATCTGGCCTTTTCTAGGTACTAATTTATGCAAATTAAATAAAACTAAATAAACTTCATTTGCGAAGGACAATACAGAAAATATCTAATCTCTCAGTTGCAAAGATCTGTTTATGGTTTGAGGAAGTCATACACATTCACTAAAACCATAGTTTCACAAGCAGAGAAGGCAAGTTTAGTCCCTGCCATGCTTTTTCTTCCCTCCCCTAGTTCCTTCATCTGGGCCTCTCAGCCTCCTTGTGGCAATGCAAATAAGGGAAATCATTCTGATTAAAAGGAAAAAAACCAACCCAGCCATCTTTTACAGCATTGTTGTTAATCCTTATCAATTTGTTCCACAATGAAATGAACAGCTGTAGCAGTGTAAGTGATGGGATTGATTGGGAAGCGGGAATGAGGGGGAAGCTTAACAGGAAATGCTTTACGTAGGGTCCATGAAGGCACACTGTAAACACAACACAAACTTTGTAACAGGAAGATTTTGTCCTGCACTGACTTTGAGGGCATTTGTTTTGGTAATCATCATTTCTAGGTTGGTTCTCCAGCTATCAGTTCTGCTAATTTCATTGTGTGAATATATGAATATACATTTTTAGTGTAATAGGAAATTACAAATTGAAATCGACTAACCACCAGTCTATCGTCTGAGGAGTGGTAATTTGGTGAGTTGTTAACTTGGTTGACTTTGATTTTGTTCCCACACCTTTTGTTAGAAAGATCCACAAAACTAATTACTTCTCATGATGGGCAAGATGCTGTTTAAGTACATGTTTTTCTAAGATTATTAGTTCATATATCTGGGAAATGTTTATATTCTAACTATATCATATTCCTTCAAGTTTATATTCCCATTAGATTAGAAGGTTATGGTAGTTGTGAAGGGAATAACAAATGTTATTTATTCAGGAAGCTGTAATTTTCACATATATGTGAACATTATACATAGATTCTGTGTTACTGAATTTTGTCTTTATTTGAGAAATAGAAATGCTTTCCAGTTTAAGTGGTTTATATTTCAATTTAGGGAATAATACCAGAGGGAAGAACACTTCCTTTTCACATGCTACAGCAACTTTTAACTAGTGGTTTTATCTATCTAGTTCTTAAGCAGTATTGTCCATCTTAGATTTAGCAGTTGTCATTATGCTTTTGGACTGAATGCTAGGTGTTGCCTGTGTTGTCAAAGAGGAATTATTGAAGCCATACTCCTGGAATTCTGTGGTGGTTTGTGTATAGAGGCTAGAAAATTAAAAGATGTTGTGGCATATATGTACAGAAAGATTCACAGACCTGCATGTGCTCTGCTCACACTTGGAGCTAGCTAAGCCATTCACAAATCTGCAGTGTCTTTGGAAATGGCCTGTTTGGATTGGAGCAAAGCAATCTCATGGGCTTTCTCCACCTTTCTAGGGTTAGCTTACTAGTGGGTCCATTGTGCAGAATCCAAGCTCTCCAAGCTCTGTGAGAGAGCTCAAGTTGCTGCAGAATGTTGTAATTGCATTATGATTGGGAATCAAAGAGTTGGGTTGGAACAGCTAGTGCTTTTCAATTTAGTCTTAATCAAGTTCAAGGAGAACATTTCTACTTGGCCCCACTGGTACTGTGAAGGCAGAGTTTATCTTCTTATTCTCAGCCTTGATATTCTGAGTTCAAGATCTGAGCCATTCGAAACCACACCGAGCTGAAATTAGTCTAAAACTTGTCAGCCCTGGTACATAAAGATCTTGATCACAACATGATTTGGGTCATATTTATCTAATACTTATTGATGAGAATGCTAACTTTACCCTGATGTGTTCAATGGAGATTGCTGTATTCCTATTGAAGTGAGTGCGGAAATATGGCAAATGCTGTAATGGAAGATCTTGTCTTCAACATGGGCAGGGAGTTGGTTCATCGGAGTAGAGGTAGTCCTGTAGATGAAGACTCTCCAACTTCTGTGCAAGTCATAGTGGGCATCAGATTCACATGGCTGTGTTAATGCCTTAGGGGCATCTCAGGGAAATAAAAAGCTTTTCTGTATGTCTATTTTTTGTATTCTATGGCTATTTCTCTTGGACTGTTTACTGTTGTAACCCAGCAAACCATTGCTACCACTGGTGCAACAAGAGAGCACTTGCTTCGCTATTACTAATCACTTCAACTAGAAATGCTGTGAGACATTCTGCTGCTGTTTCCCTTCTAAGCAGTAAATGCTCTTTTTCTTCTGTTTGTGTTTTGGGTGTTTGTTTTTTTTTGTGGTTGTGGGGTTTTTTGTTTGTTGGGTTTTTTTTGTTGTTTGTTTGTTTGTTTTTTTGCAAAAGCATCTAATACAGAACTGAAAGCTTTATGTTTCTTCTATGTCCTAAATGAATGAATTTTCTTTCTTCAAGAGGCATAGTGGTAAGACTAGCAATTCTGTTACTGCAAGTTGTAAATCTGCCTTGCTTAAAAGAAGGTAGATCAGATCTTTCAGAGAACTTCAGCATCTATCAAAGTGCTATTGGAAAACTTTGTTATATGTGTGCAACTTGTCCACCATGAGTCATAAATCTAACTCTGTCCTGATAGAAGTTGTATTGAACCTTCTAGTGGAAAAAATACAATGTCTGATATAAAAGACAGGTCTTACCTGTAAATTTTCCAGCTGCAGACTAGCTTTAGCTTCTAATATATTCTTTTAAAAGTGTCAAGGGATGGGATTTTAGGTTTGTTAGAATCATGGTTGTGGTTACATGTTTTAGATCCTGTTAAATAGATATGTTACTGGGGATAATAGTTTCTGCATCTGAAAGCTGTTTTTCATTGAAAATATGTCTCAAGGCATGTTTAAGGTGCTTCAATCTATGGCTTGATTAAATTCCTATGAGTTAGAACAGGATGAAGAGTTGGTTCTTTTAAGTTTGGAGTTGTGCACTTCAATGCCGTCACACTGACTATAGTATGTGCTTGTGTCAAGTTTCTTCTGCACACAGCCTGTCTTGACTGAGTACCCTTCCTCTCCCCTTTTTTGTTTGTCCAAATGTTTTTCTGCACAGGTCCAAATTTAACCTGAGGTATTTAACGCCAAAGACCTTATTGCTGCTACCCAGTGATTGACTAAAGGATAAAGGATACCCTTGAAGTACACAGATTGCAAATTGTTTCTGAATCTGTGCTTCAGGACTCCCTGTGTGGGTGTTGTGGTTTAACCCCAGCCAGCAACTAAGCACCACGCAGCCGCTCACTCACTCCCACCCATCCAGTGGGATGGGGGAGGAAATTGGGAAAAAAGTAAAACTCCTGGGTTGAGATAAGAACGGTTTAATAGAACAGAAAAGAAGAAACTAATAATGATAATGATAACACTAATAAAATGACAACAGTAGTAATAAAAGGATTGGAATGTACAAATGATGCGCAGGGCAATAGCTCACCACCCACCGACCGACACCCCACCAGTCCCCGAGCAGCGATTCACTGCCCCCCCACCTCCCAGTTCCTAAACTAGATGGGACATCCCATGGTATGGAATACACCGTTGGCCAGTTTGGATCAGGTGCCTTGGTTGTGTCCTGTGCCAACTTCTTGTGCCCTGGCTGGCCATGAGAAGCTGAAAAATCCTTGACTTTAGTCTAAACAATACTGAGCAACAACTGAAAACATCAGTGTTATCAACATTCTTCGCATGCTGAACTCAAAACATAGCACTGTACCAGCTACTAGGAAGACAGTTAACTCTATCCCAGCTGAAACCAGGACAGTGGGGTTGGCATTTCACAGCACAGCAGCACAGGCCTATGTTAAGTAAATTGACTGGAGTGTTGTTTTTCCCTTTTGTTGTTTTTATTGCTTACTACTGGTGGGAGATGACTTTTGTCATTGCATTACCTCTCTATATGCCTTTGGAGTTTACTGTGATTCTTATTACAGTAGTTGGAGAGATACTCATTGACTTTGGTGGTAATTGCATTGGGTAGTTGGTCGCTATGGTTCAATACAATTTTTACTGATACTGTTTTAGTTACCCGGCACTGATGATGCAGAATTGTGAAGTAGCTTAGGCCTGCCGAGCACATAGCTGGGTAGTTGAAACTAATTAGTGTCAGCTAAAGAGTTAATCATTAATGAAGAATTCACATATTCACTTGTATGCAAGCAGAATACTTTACCCTCAGGAGAATAAAGAAAACACTAGAATGCATTGACTATGCATTTATTAGCATAAAATTCTAGAAAGCTTTTGAGATACTAGTTTCCATTAGTTGGAGTAAAGATTATACAACCCGTATTTCCAAATACCTACACAAGCTGTTTGTCTTTCTAAGTCTTCTCAGAATCCTGCTTGCAGGCAACAGCAGGAGAAACTAATCTTTCTGAAAAGAGTTTAATAAACAGAGAAGAGTTCAAGGAACAATACAGATGTTATTCAGGTTTTTTTCCTGTAGTTTTTGTCTTGCATGATATAAATTCATTCATGGCTGATTTTTATACCACATTTCTGAATATATGAACCAGCTGCATTTTCTTACCCTTTTTAGTGATGGCATTCTTACAGCCTTCAGCTGTTCCTGCAAACCCACAGTGTGATCATGGCTTCTTATATAACATCATTTGATAACTCCAGTGGTATCTGTTAGTTGTAAGTAAGTTAAGATTCTGCTCAGGACTAAATGAAGTTTAAAAATTCTGTCTTTGTTAGGAATATTTTTTCTTTTTCATTCTTTCATTTTACCATCTCACTTTGTTTCCGAGTGTTTTATTTTTCTAATGAAAAGTAAATCTTTTTTTTTTTTCTAGGAATAGCTTCTCTGTGTGTGAATAAGTAGCAGTTTTGATCCTGTGACTGTCCTGGAGCACTACTGTTTTATTTTAAGCTTTCTGGGTACAACTAGTGTTTTTTCAACAAGAACAAGAAAGCATCTTAATGGACTTAACAAAATAGATTAGTCATTTTAGAAAAGAGTTGACAAAGCAAGGGAGAGACCTGATGGACAATATATGTAAAGTCATATATTCCATTAATACATAACCAGCTAGGGTTTACTTTTTGTTATGTGAGTAGGTTTTGGGTCTGTTTTTTAAATTTTCATTTCACTCTCAAAAAAGAAAACCCCAAATTTTGAAATCCTCCATATAAGGAAAGCCTTTTCATTGTTGACTTGATTCAGGTTACTGTCTTTCTGTCTCAAGTCTGTCTGTTGAAGCCAGAGCATACATGTGGACTGCCTAGGCAGCTGCAAATACTGGAAGCACTGGGTTCCCCACCCTTGGAAATGTAGTATCTTCAGCAACCCAGCTTCATAGGCTTCTGAGCAGTCAAGTGAGAAAGTTGGCAGGAAACCTAGGTTTCAATGAACTTCATTGAAATAATCTTTGTAGAGCAAGTTTTCAACAAATTTGAAATTCGTCATTTGCTATTTACCTATAGAAATGGTGAATTTTTGGAAAAAATGTTTCAGATATTTTTGGACTTCTGTTTTGAAGAACAGTGATCTTGGGTTGCTGAAGAGACACTTATCTGCACATTACTCTCTGGAACCACACTAATCAGGAGCTGACTGAATTCTGAAATCCAAAACAAAATGAAAACCCAAATAAATGTATCTGAGTATTCATTTGAAAAGCCAAATCCAATTTGACTGCATTTGAGTGCTTTGGTACTGCATATGCTTCCTAAAAGTAAGCGCTTGAGAGAAAGCTAAGATATTCCGTTTCATTGACACAACTTGCTGAGTGGCAAACCTGGCAATTTCTGAGCTAGGAGGCCTTCTGGTTTTCTTTCTTGTCAGTGCTTAAAACAAATGTACACAGATTCTATCAATAACAACATTTAATTTTTTTAAACTTTTATGTACGTAATACTTCAAGACCCAAATATTAAAGAAGGACTTGAGGCCAAAGGACAAAGGCTGTCATTAGTAGTTTGTGTAAGGAATGATTGCATTTTTTTTCTAGGTAGATTGTTTCACTTATCTGTGATGTTCATATTTTTTTAAACCTAGAAATAAAAAAGGCAATGTTTCAGACACTTTAAAAATTCATCAGTATTTCTATTATGTTCTGTAACCATGCTAAGAAGCTTGGCACGCATTTGTGTATGATGGATTTTAGGAAGGACTTCTGAAAAAATGTGCATTTCTTCTAAAACAGTAAGTTGGGCAGGACTGTCCCTTATGCTTACATAGACAACAGCACCTGCTATTTGTTTTCAAACTACAGCTATGATATGCAACATAAGGCTTATTTGAATCTTACTGACAGTGTGCATTGATAACACAATAAAGTTGATGCAGAACAATTCAGCACACTTGGATAATGGATGAAAAGCCCATCTTATTTGGGTTGCTAAATAAAGTCATAGGCTAAGATGCCTGACCCATATTCTTTTTGCAAATGCAGTAATTTTTAGGTCAAATTGCTTAAGACAGATGGGTTGAAAAGGATGCATACAGCCATAGCCACCTTCAGCTGTGGTTTTAACATTTTATCTGACCAGCTTTGTCTACAATATTCACTGCTTTTAGGGATTCTAAACATTTTTTTAAAAGGATTTTTTCTTAACAGTCCTATGGAATCTTTATTCTAGGCCACGGAGCCATTATTGCACAGAATATAGGGTGTTGAAGTTGCTCAGTGAGCTGTAAGAGTTTGATTGTGAACAGATTGCAAATTTGCAATGAAACTACTGCAGGAATCTGTATCGCAGAGCTTTAATGAGGAAACAGATCTGAAGCTAAAAGGAAGAACTTTACAGGTATCACCCAGTATATAGCTCAATACAAACCCCAAATCTTTGTTAGGTTGTATTAGCAGAATGATGAAATAAAAAAACCAAGCATTGTATTTGGCTAAATTCCTGATGAAGGTGTATTTTTCCAGGCATTTAAAATAATTAAAACCAGAGGCTTTATTCTTAAATAAAGTAGGTACAAATTTGGCAGGTTCAGACTTGAGCTGAAGTCTTAACTTTTGGTTACTTTATATCGCATTATACACTGTTCAACCAAATCTGTGGTTGGCAGGATCTGTGTTTTACTGTTGTCATTGACAGATGCAGCTCTTTCCTTTCCCTCCTGGTCTGCCTTTTGTGTTCGTATGATACTCTCCCCTCATTAACCATGTTGTAAGAATGCCACTGTTCTTACACAGAATGAGTCCCAGGCAAAGCAAGCTGTGGCAGAGAAGCAGACGTCTAGGGAGGGGAAGAGAAGCATTGCCTTGTTGCTCCTTTTGCTTGTGACAGAGCTTGAAGTGTGTCTGTGTGACAGAGTGAGAGTTTAGGGTTATTCTTCTGGTGGAAGAAACATTGTTCATCTCATCCCTCTGGACATTTTCCTGGCATTAGCCAGACCAAGATGCCAAGATTTCTCTGTTTTTCTGGTAGCGGCTCTTGGACTCCAGCATCCCAGTTCTAAGTACCAACAATTCAGTTTTGCTAATGTTTCTAGAGGATCTGACCTGGCACTGTCGTGTGGTCATTTTACTTCAGAAAAAATTCCCAAATTGATAAGAGATATTGAAAAATAAATATCTGAGCACCTTCATGTCACTGAATTTAAAAAACCCTATAATATGATAGCAGTCAGAAAATCAGTTTCATTTAATTCAGAATATTGGGAACCTTTTGCCTGCCATTTTGGGGACCAATGCACAGGCACCATATTTATTCAGACAAATACAGGTTTAGAAAGCTTATTTGAAGGTGTGTTATTTTAGGTGTTGTGTTGATGGCTTCTGGATTTGTTGTTGTTTCCTTGGTGATCATTGGAGGTTGAGTAAAGAAGTGCACAAAGCAGTTTGTGCCATGCCATAATATCATCCTTTTATACCCTCTCCAATTCACAGGGAAAATCTAGATATATTGTTCCTGTTAGGAAAGTGAAACACTGTTATAGTCTAGGGGATGTGAATTATAGTGACCAGAAGCACTCCATTATTTGAGGGCATAAAAAAATAGCTGAGAGGGTCTAATAGACAGCAGGAGCCTTCCATGTCATGGGACTGAGCACATGCACTGCACCAGGCTGTGCTGTGGTGGGATGTATTGGTTGCTTAGCCTATCGGGTAGATACTCCTGTATCCGACATGATGTCAGAAGATGGAAAGCTTTCTTATGGCAGAAAAGTAAAGGTACTTGATGGCTGGAACCTCCAGCCAGAGTCTTAGCCAGACTGACATCAGAAAATACTGCTTATTGTTCCCTTTAAGATCCTGGAGTCTCTCTTGTCTTGCCAAGGACGTTAGAAACTCATTTTTTTTCTCTCTCATTAGGGGCTTGGGACCCTCCTCTCCAACCTCCGTGGCAGGTGTCAGGCAGTGAAGGCCCACTTGGGAGGCAGCTCTGTGTGGAAATGGGGGAGTGTGGGATGCCAGGCAGGTCACTGGGGTAAGCAGAGGAGTTGAATGGCGGTGTGTGAGGGAGGAACAGGGCAGGTGTCATGCAGGACAGGTTGAATGAGCCAGCCTGTGGAATGGGAGTTTCTAAATGTGATTAAAATTACCTTGAAATCGGATACCTGTGGTCACTGATCCCCTTTTAAAATACTGGTTTATGTTGTGTCTGTTTCAGCACACTATTAAACAGCTGTTCAAAGTGGATCAGTCTAAACACTGGCTGCTCAGCTTTACAGGAACAGAAAAGTCACTGAGCAGAAATCCATTTATAATCTCCGTAGTACTGTCTGAAAAACAGTCCTATCCGATTGCTTTATTAATTATATAAATGAGCAAGATCATAGTTGCTGATAATTAAAGAGGTTTTGTGGCTGCTTGTGGTGCCATCTTGTGGTCCTTGAGTAAAAGTTCACACGTTGCTGAAAGTTAAAGCAGATTCTACAGCATTGCGTCAAGCAAAACTAAATGCTAGGGTTTAGAACTGAAACAGTACTTTAAGCCTCCTGGCTGCTGGCCATATTCCTCCCGTGCTCAGGCCTTTCTAGATCTAGTAAAGTCTTTGGGTGAAAAGAAGTTTCAGAACTCTCACTGTAAGAGTGGTGATAATACAGCAGTCTTTAAATGCAGTGACATTCTATTTGAATAACTTTTATATAATGATACTTCTGAAAGACGCTGTCAATATATCCATCTATCTGATAAAATTTCTGGATGTCTGTAAATACTAAAAATCCCACAGTTGCTGGCCACATATGTTTTAGTAGCTCCAGAGGTTTTTGCTTCACATCTGTTTCCATAGGTAGTGGACATAAAATCTTCACAAGAGAGCTGAGTAGGTGGGGCACTGAAAGAGACTTCTGCTATATAATATGCCCTTTCCTAAATAGCCTGGAAAGACTATGATGTGATAGTGCCATAGACGCAGTCTTGGAAGAAGAGATGAGAACTGGTGTGTTCATTGCAGCCCATGGAATCCTGATAGGTAATTTAATAGGCTGTGGTTTTGGTAGACTTGTAAAATGCTTAAGGTAGATCTCTCAGTGGCCGGAACACTAGGATCTGTGCTGAGGTCTGAGGATACACGAAAAGTGAGGAGGTGGACCTCAGGCCTTAGTTATCAATCTGTTAGGTTTGAACATTTTAGAAAAAAACAGAATGCTCAGTAGGTACTTTTGGAATCAGCTGAGAAAAGTTCCATCGCATGTCCACAACCATTCTCCCATTATGGACAACCTTTTTATGGCTTCAGATGAGGTCACAGGGAGTGTGCTACCATACTTTTATGAGTAGAGCAAAGTTGCTAATAAAATCAACTGTTTAGTTACCTTCTGCAGACTGTAAGAGAGGAAGCTTTTTAATGAATTTCTTGGCTGGCTAAAGGAAGCAACCATGATTCATTAGCTAATGCAAAAGTGAGATCAGAGAAGTGGTTGTTGCCACAGTGAGAGGACTAGTCATTACCTTCAGTACTGTTTAAAGGATTCTAAGCAGTATTTAAGCCACTGTATTTGAGTGGCTTAAAAATGCAGATATTTTAGGGCTGTGGAGCTCTTCTGCATATTCTCATACATATTTTTGCCTTCATAGACTTGATAATGTATTTAAGGGTTACCCCACAGAGCATCACGTGTACTAGAGACAATCCAGTGTTCATGAGACCTATAAGCTCTGCAAAAAATGCCAGCATTTTGTATTCTTAATTTCTGTTCCTGACTACCAATGTCATCACCTGCTCCTGGATATTGGAGATTATTATAAGACTTGAATGACCTATTTAGCTGTTCTGAATTTTGAACAATGAATTTTTTCCTCCCTTATCTGTTGAATTTCTTCCCTCCCACCCCCTTTTAGTATGAAACAGAAATTGTGAAAAATTACTGTATAGTTTTGTATGACACTGATCCCTGTATAATCTGGGAACCCTTTATAAGGAAATTGAAGACAAATTTATCATGGGTACTATAAGACTCGGGAAAGGAGGAGTCCTTGCTTTTAAGCCTTATAAATAATAATGCCTACCAGATATTCTCAAGTCCCAATCCACTATCCCATGGGGATGGAAACAAGTTTTAGAAAAAAATTATACATGCCTAACAAGCAGCAGTTAAGACTCAGAGAATTTCAAAAGCAATAATGCACTTTTACAGGCAAATGACATAGTATACCTGTTTTCTAGCATGCATGTGCAGGTCAGAATTTTAATATCAAGACATAACTCGCAGCCCACACTGAGACCAGGTCGAACTTTTGCAGACATCTGCAAGTCTGGCCGTTGCATGATGTTTAAGGGTCTCTTGGCAGCACTTTATTTAAAAAGTGCAACTCCTAGATATGCAAATTGGAATATTTATGGTGTATAGAGACTATAGTTTGGGTCTAGTACAATGCTGTAAAACTGTCCTTGATACTCAGTCTACTCAGGTCTGAGATAAGAGTCATCTTCCAGGAATTAAATCTAGAAGTAATAATTGATGCTATTTTCTGAAAACAAAGAATTCTTTTTTGTTAATAGTGACAAAAAAGAACATTCAACTATTTCAGTCTGGATCCCTTCCAGTTAAACAAAAGATGTGGATTTTCTTAATTAGGGAATAATTGGATTCTGCCTCTCAAGCAAATTACAGACTATATCATAAGGAAATAAATTATGTGAGAAGAATGGCTGCAAGTTTTAGTTGAAAATGTTTATTATATCCTTTGCTCTGCAATAAACTGTAGTATACTACAGCTAAATAGTTACTGTCAATGAAGCAAAGCTATGCTCTTTTACATTTTTTCTATTTCAGTATTTTTTGATATCTGTATATGTGAAAGAAAATGGAAATCTTTCCTGTGCTTTAGAAACTTTTCCCATAAACTTTCCATGTTTCTGACCAAGATAAAATGTCACACTTCAAGAAAGTTAAGAATGATCTCTCAGCTAACAAAGCAATATTAAAAATTAACCAAAAAAACCCCTCCCATTTCCATAAATGACAATTTTACTGTAACTTTCTTTGGGAAAAAAGTTTTATAAAAGAACTTTATAACATACCTTAGAAGTGGTTATACTCAACATACACTTCACTCTGTAACAGTGGAAAAACTGGCATGTGAAATTACTACTAGCAAGGATCTTCTGTTTAGTCTACTAAAACGAGTGGTATATAAAATTGGAGAATACTGTACATAACATCTATATTTACAAAAAACAAACCAAAACCTGAAAACATGTGGACAACTGTATACCCGTGAGTCTGAATTAATAGTATTCAAGGATTGTGAATTTATCAACTGAAAAAGTAAGCAAAAACATAGAGAAAAATAACAAAGGAACAACAACAGAAAGCTAATTAATACAGATTGTGATATATCAGCCTGATAACCTTGTTCAGTTTGACTCTTATAAACAAGGAGACTGCAGCAGATCTTACTTAAAAGGTCTCCAGGAATGTATTTGGTATTGTGCTGTGTAAAGTGTTGTTTAGCTAGAAAAGGTGGTGTATAGGAGATAAATTGTGAAGTGATGAAAAATTCAGTGCAATAGTGAAAATTTTGAGATAAGAACTAATGGTCTGAAAGAGAGACTCCAGAATAGTGTAAGCGTCAATCTCAAGCACCTTTTTTTCATTTTTACCCTGTTGTAAACAGTAGGCAAATTCATTGATGCCTTAAAGCTGGAAAACATTTGATTCCAAGATGAGGTGAAACCAGCTAAGTGAACTTGAGATGAACTAATAGAAACAGGATGAAATACGGTAATAAATTGCAAAGTCATGCAGTTAGGCACTAATTGCAAGAATTTCTGCTATCAGCTAGAGCTTCATCAGTGTGTAATGACTGACAAGAAACAACACATGAGTATACTAATCAGCTGCAAGATAATTATGTTTCAGCAGTGATATGGCAGTGAAAATGGCAAACTTGATGCTCAGGTATATCAAACAGGAGAAATTAGTAATGCTGTTGTACTGGCAAAACCTCCTCAGGTAGACTGTGTGTATGGTACAGGTCAGCTAAATCAGATGAAGTTGAGCTGGAGCATGTGCATGGCTCAAATGAGTATGGGAAATGGAGAGCTTTGCCTGTAATTCATTCGCATGGGCAGGGTAGTATGCTCACAGAGATTATGGTTGCAGGACTAGAACTGACTTGTGCATTGCTAGTCTGGAACAGAGGCAGTGCTGTATAGTGTGACAGTGTAGATGTTGGCCAAGAAAACCGCTTCGGTAAGCCTAGCAAAATAAAGCTGAAAGAGATGTGTCTTCTCACTATAAATGTAGTGGGAAGCATGTATCAGGATGGCTAAATGCTTGAACTAAGGTACAGTGTCAGCTGAGGGATAAATAGTTCTAAACCTGCTAATGAATAAATTTAGCCTGGAAATAACTAGGGGCTTTAGGAGACAGCATGACAGATTTGTTAGTAGGAATATATTGTAGCAGAGTCTGTCTGCTTGTTTCTAGTCTTTGGATCATGTTCTTTACAGATGGCTTTCAGACAGAAGGGAGAATAATTGCTGTAGCTGGGAGACTTTCACAGCAGCGCTCACAGTCCCTTCAGTTTCCTATCATTGGTTGTAGCTGTAAAGTGGCAGAAGAGTGGCAGTCTCTCAATCAGACTAATTTTATTATTTTGTAGTTTGTTTTTGCTATAATTCTGACAACGAAGTAATTTTCTTTGCCTTAAGAAGGAAGGGTTTGGCCAGATTGTTTTTCTAATGGGATATTTCCTCTGAGAGATTCCTCTGACTAAAGAACAAGTAACTTGTGAATACCCATCACTTTCCTTTATCATGTGGGAAGACTGTGATATTTAAGGAATGTTATAAATTTGGTGTTTGCATTTCCCACTATAGTTCAAGTGCCTTCTATTCTGTTTGCAGGAATTTTATGCATTACAGTCTTTAGGTCAGAAATATGTTTCTTGTATAAGAAATTTCAGTGAATACACTTCCTTCACTGAGGCCGCATGCATGAGAATATATAAACATAGGTCTTTCAGTTGTTTCTAATATCTCAGGTTTCTAATGTATTTCTGATGATCTTCCTGCATTGATTTACTGTTTCTGATTTCCAACAGTATCTTCTTGTGTTGTTCCCTGTATTTCCCTGTGCTAAGTCTGCAGACCACTCATCATTTTAATTTATTTTTCCATTGTCTTCAAATTCCTCTTCTTGTCCTTTCATCCTGAATACCACCTAAAGTATATTGAGATTTTTGGTGTAGGATCTGCCTTCACTGTCATAGTTTTCCTCTGAAGAAATTCTGAACAGCCCTTTAGTGATGAACATAGCTAGAAATCATGTAATAGCTACATTTTTTCTTTCGTTCTAAAGCAAGGTATTTGGTTCATGTTACCTCATTTTTAGGAGGGGAAAAAACAGTGAGACAAGGAAAGAGGAAGGAACATATGTCTTTGATTCCAGAAGGGCATTTTCCCTGATACAGATATATTGTATTCGTCTATTAAATCTTGTTTTGAGCATATAATGGGAATAGATATGAAGTTAGCTCAGACCCATCTTGTTAGCAATTACTTGCTTCTCTTTCGATTAGAGTTAAATATTGCACTGGTTATTTTCTACAGTTGCTGTCCCGATCTATATGCAACTTTGATAGCTCATAAAGCCTGCTTTAGCTCAGAGGAAAAATCAGTAATTATTTATTCTAGAAAATCTTCAAGGTAAATTGTGCTTATTTAGATCTCATTGAAGGAGTATTTTTGTTTAGCACAAGAATGGTTTGGTTTTGTGGGTAGTATACCATTTGCACTCTTAAAATAATTAATAGTAATCTACTAGGGTTTCTTTTCAACCGAGAAGGTTTGAATTCAAAGGACTGCAAGTACACATATGACTTAGCAAGATTGGAGGCAACAGTGTTAGTTTCTCCCTTTTT
This sequence comes from Astur gentilis, assembly GCF_929443795.1. NCBI lineage: Eukaryota > Metazoa > Chordata > Aves > Accipitriformes > Accipitridae > Astur > Astur gentilis. The sequence goes on from NC_064896.1 coordinate 22,792,444, forward strand.
TAATGCTTGAGCTGAGTGTTTCTCAGCCTCCACATTTTCTAAGCTGTGGAGCAATATCATCAGCTGGGGTAGCCAGCGTACCTGTGTTGAGGTTGACTGACAGTAGCTGAACATTTGTTCCTGAGAGTTTAGCCTTGATTTTCATGCTTGCTTAAAGGGAAAAAGAAGAATGGGCAGTTACTTTATGCTTATGGTGGCTCTTAGGAAGTGACTTCGGTTTCCAGAACTTGTATGTTCCTACTTGAATTCTGCCTGAACTGAGGGTTTACCATCCTTTGCCAAGGGATCTTTAACTATGTTCTTAGGGAGAAGCAAACAAAAAAACCCCAAAGGATTTGCTCTATTGTGATTCTTTCTTTATGGCATTATTTAAGATTACTACAAAAATTATTTAAGCCTCTCTATCTGAAAAGACTGAAAAAGCAGAGTTATTTCATAGCTACAAACAAATATTATTTCAGAATAACTGCAAATCTGATGAAAATTTGGATGGATTGTGGGTCTACTTTTCACATTTAAGAAAAACATACATGGCCTAAGAATGAAAACACTTGAATCTGTTCCTCTTCTAGTTTTGGTTTAGTTGTAAAGTTCATGGAGAGCTGGATACTTTAATTCAAAAGCAAAATTCAAAATTCTCAAAAGCTGAAGGAGAGTCTTTTTTTTGTGAAAAAGCATTTGAGAAAAAATGGAGCTTTTGACAGGTCTTTCCCATTCCTGATGCCATAAGGCAACTAATGTAAACTAGGTGACAGAATTAGGCTTTTTTTTTGTTTGTTTCTTTAAAATTGCTGTTGGGTCTCTAAGAGCTCCAGTGTATTGGTTGTAATTCCAATGTACTTCTAAAAGGGAAGGCTGTCTGTATTGACCTGAATTGGTGAACAGTGGCAGAGGAGTATTGGGTGGAGCCATCTGCTATGAGAAGGATCCCCTGCTGATGTCTGTGACCTTGGTGGAGGTTTCCTAGCTTCCTGCAGAACTGACACCTTACAGATATGCAAGCCATTACATGCAGAATTCTATGGCTAGTTGAATGTGCAGTTATCTTGATGACATGCACAAATGAAGTTAATGGTTTATAGCCAGGGAGAAGCTGTCCTCAGTCAGTGAATTGAGAAATCACCAGAACACTTGAGAATTCTTACAGGGACCACAATGGAAAAGGATTAATTACCCCAAAGAGCTTTGCAGTTCCCATTATTCTTGAAGATTCATGTGTTCTTGCATTTGTCAACCCCATGCCATCTCCTCTGCTGGCCCACTTCTTATTATCTCACAGAGCCTACAAAGACATATCAAAATGATCCATTGTCCTTCCCTTATCTAGGATAGAAATTCACCAGTTTCACAGGAGATGGGCTGCAATAACTAAGAAAAGAGTTGAAAGAGTATGAGGTGATAAGCTAAGACATGCTGTTTCTTCAGCCTCAGTCTGTTCACGTTTGAAGCGAACAAAGTAAATTCATTTTCATTATAGTGGGAAAATATAAAGGAAGATGCATGAAATGAAAATGACCTTTAGCTGTAGAATCTAATTTTAAACTAGAAAGATTTTTCTTTTACTTCTTTATTAATGCAGTGTATTTTCTTTGTCTTTTCCTCAAAACAGCTGTAGAACTTTACAATCTGTCCTCAAATGACACTAGAAATGTGGGTTGCCCATGATTTATGGTTTTGATATGAAAATAAATTATCAAGCATTGACAAGAACCATTTCAGACTGCTGCTGCAACATCTTAAATATTTAATAGTTGCTAAAGAACCAGGCCTTTGTCAGAGCTCTGAAATTTAAAAAATTTGTTTCAGTTTAACCTGCAGGCTCAAGGATGCTTTTCTGTCATTAAAACAAGTAGAAGATATTAATGGAGAAACAATTAATAAACTCAAAGAAATTGGCCAGGGGAATGCGAGTGCACTGAATTTCTAAGCATGTAAATAGTAAAACGGCAGCACAGTATCCAATGATGGCAAAGCTTACATTGGCCTCTGAGATGCTCTGCTGCTCCAGAAGTAAAAATGCTTGTGAGATGTTCTTTACAATGTAACGGAAAAAGGAATGGTCCCAGAATGGATGCTTTCAGATGAACCCTGTCTGATAACTGATTGAAAATGTTTGTGAAAGTTCCTTTCAGAAGCCCACCTGTCTGCTATTTAGTGTCACTCAAACTAAATGCGACACTAAACTAAACTGTGATCTGTCACTCAAACTAAATCACATTTTGCTGTCCCTCCCCATCTTTTTTTTAAAAATGCCTGTATCTTTAAAAAATATTCATCAAATATAAATGATTGTGCAAAATACTTAGAAATATCAGTGGGTAAGAATGTAAATATTAATGCAATGTAATTTTTCTCATTTATAGGCATCACCAGTTACTCTGTTTGCAGTCTGAGCAAATACAAACTTTTCATCCATTAACAGACAAACAAGAATTTCAATACCTAAGAAGTTACTAGGAAAATGGAGCCAGGTTCTTAACTAAGGTGCGTAGTGGTGGGAGAATGAGACAGTGCTCATAGGTGGAAACAGGAATGGCTTGGAATAGGTATATAGAAAAAAAAATCATTATGGGATAATTAATCATTGGAACAGGTTTTCCAGAGAGGTTGTGGAGTCTGTTCTTGGAGATTTTCAAGACCCATCTGGACAAAGCCCCAGGCAATGTGGCCTGGTCTTGCTTAGCTTTGAGCAGGAGGTTGGACTACCTGAACTCTTTAGATTCCTTCCAACCTAATGATTCTATGATTAATAAAACCTCCAGGAAATGCAAGAAATAAGACCACACTTAATCACTTCTTGTATTAGTATATTTTGCAAGAACTATGTTAAATATTGAGAAATCAAAATAATTGATCAAATTAATTGTAAGGTAGGAGTGAAATTTTCACTGTGATGGTCTAGCCTGATTCTCCTCCAAGTTGCAGAATATAAAATCAGACCAAAGCTTGTAAGTACAGAACATGGCTCTATATGGGTGTAAAATATTTGGTTTAAGAAAAAAATCAGATTTTTATTTTTTAAGGTTTTCAGCCTGCCTGATTTAGTGATTTTGAAGAATGAAACAATTTTTTTTCCATCAGTAGGACAAAAAAATAAAAACAATCTTCTTTCTGTGAATCTACTTTTTCTAGTGAATTTTCCAGGGAAAATGAGCATGAGTACCTTACTGAATTTCATTGTGGGTAACAAAACAGTAGAGCTGCATTTCTTTAATTTTTCAAATGTGCTTTCTTTAGTCATAGTTCCTAGAAAGAGTCTTTCTGATTGACTTTCTGAGACAGTTTATTCTGGTGAATTGCATCCATTGTTTGTTAGTTCTATTATGTTGTGAATTAAAGAGGGGGGCTTTTAAGCAGCTCTAAAATGGTGTTTAGTCCATTTAAACATGAGACCATGTAAACAAAAAGAGTCTGAACCTGAGAAAAGACTCAGATGTTTACTTTGCAAAGTAGACATACCTGCTGTGTGGGGTATGTCTGCAAGTAAGCAAAAAGTAAGCATCTGGCTTGCTGCAAGACTGACATAATTAAATGGTTACAAATATAGTCCAGTTTAAACCTATGCCTCTGCCAGAAAGTGGAGAAGAGGGAAAGACTAGTATCTAACTCATGCTTGATACCTCCCTGAGCCACTCCTAGGGCAGTGCACTTCATATGCAGCACGCTTCACTTGTGTCTGTATGCTTAAAGACACAGCCAGCCCTGCAGTTACATCCTGAATGTTGTGTAAGATTAAAGGCTTATGACTGTTACAAAAAAGACAGCAGGTTGGAGGCCTGAAGCACGGAATGAATAGGGCATAACCAGACCAATCTTCATGTCATTTGATATAGTTCAATTCTGACTGTATTGGCAATCTTTTGGAGCTTGACTTGTTGCAAACCCCCCTCATTTTTGGTTAACTTTTAGGTATAGTTGAAGGAAAATATATTGTTAAAAAAAGTTTGAGTCATTTTTGTCAATTTTTTAAAAATGAAGTTTTGTTAACTTAATATATACAATGGCACTGCTGACATGAGTGAATTTATTTGGAAGTACGATTTTCACAGTATATGGTCTTTTGAAATCAGCTGAATATCTGAATTGAAGGTCATTGTGAAGTATATTGTTTTCTTTGATTCATGCATTGATTCTATTCTGCCTCTTCTGTGAAGACACTGAACAAAAAGAAACTAGAGCTTTCAGACTTAAGCATTATGTATCCTTTCTGATGGTAGCTGTGGAAATTTAAAATGTTCACTCTGTCTTTCTTACTGTTTTCCTCTTCATTTTGATTAGCAGTCTGAACACAAAATCATAAATTATCAATTTCATCTGAAGTTCAGCTCATCTCTTTACATGAAGTAAATGACTCTCCAAGGAAAACGGTTCCATTAACTTCCAAGAAATTAATTCTCATTAGTCAAAGTTCTTTTTTTTTTGTTGTTGTTAGACAGATAGGTGTCTACGTTTGCAAAATCACCATTCCAGAGTGCTAGAAACTTAAAAATTATTTTTGTGCACAGTTAGGACTCATTCTTAGATAAGCCCTTTCAACTACATTTTTATGCACAAACTATATATCATAACTAATAGTCCTGTTTAACTCTGAACTCATGAATCATCTATCAGGGCTTATTGTAATTTTCTGATGGCACTTAGTAATTTTAATAAATTGCTATTACTGAAAGCAAACCAACTTGCTGTAGCATGGGAGGAGAAAAGAACATTAATGGCTCTTTATGGCTCTCCAATACTGATATTGTATTTGCATCATTTTTTTGTGAACTTTTTTCCTCTTTGCGGTGCTTTTATTTTTTCCACTGTCATACCACACAACAATTATTAGTGACATCTTAGTGACATCCTCGGTACCTTTTCAAAATATACAGCAGATTGAGAGCCAGGCAATACTTTGGCATCAGTCAGGAGTGACAGAGGATGATCTTGTAATTGTCAAATGTGTTGATGATCTCAGTCCTACAACAGATAGAGATCATTCCCATGTCACAAACCCCCAGTTTTGACAGATTTTGCACACAGTCTCATTAAAAAGTTTGAAGACTAAACTGGAATGAAGACTGTTTCATATGCTCATCTCTTTCTCAAAATTAGGCATGTGGGGGAACAAGGTTAAATAGGTGAGGCTGTTGTTGCTCAAAATGTGTCATATCTTCACCTGCCATATGCAAAATATCGCTACTTGCAACAATATGTATAACAGGAAACCAATCAATTATATTTACAACTGTAATCAGTGGTACTCAGTACTAAACCAGAAATCTGAATTAGTAACAATACTGTGAAACCTCCCCACATAATTGACTTAAATTTTCAGCAGGCATTGACTCATTTTGGAAATGCACTATAGATAAATACAAGCAATCAGTTGAACAATATTGTTTAACAGTTTCACGAGCTTTTAAGTAATAGAAGGGAAAACAATGGAGTTTGATTACAAATAGCAGAAAAGATTTAGAAGTAATATATGTGAGTTTAAAGTTCGATTACAGAATGTATTAGTATCTTTCTAACAACGATGAAGATTTCCCTAGATGGTTTTCTTTAAATGGATATACTATTAATCTTTAAAAATTATGATAACCTCTGTAAGATCCATTGTTTTGAAAAATATAAGAATTCTGAAGAAGCCTGATTACTAGAACATATAGGATCAAAACATTTAATTCAGGGATGATGCCGTCATCTTTTCCTCTGAAGGAAAGCTTTCCATTACTTCTAATGGTCATTGGGCATGTGTCTCTGAAGAATAAGACTTGGTTTCAAAACTTCTAGCATCAAATCTTGATCTAAAAATAAAAAACGACAAAGTGGGAACATTAGACATATTTACTAATACTTTTTGGTTTACCACAAAAAAGAATAAGGGAGGGAGGTTGGAGGAAGCTTTCATTAGTGGCATGAACCCATGAGATTAATTTATTATGCTGTAACTGAGTGTTACTATTCAATTGCTGCATGTTCCACATATAGTGTTGAATAATTTGGGTATGAGAAAACAGTACTGCAAAACTTAAGCGGCAGAAGAAAAAGATGCACATCTCAAAAAGATCCATTGTGTTATATAATTTCAAAGGAGGTGAAAAACCAGGAGAAAAAATCACAAATTTTGCCAGTTCAGTAGCTATTGAGCCAAAGTAGTTATGGGGGAAGTAGCAGGATTTTCCTCTCCAAGTACCACAAGATTTCCTAGTTTTGTAAATTTAAAGTTTTTGTCTGTCATTGCCTATATATATGAGAGAAAAGGAAGTGTAAGTCAAGTGAATGGGTAACGGTGGAACTAAAAAAGACCTAGAAGGACTTTGGAATTCCAAATCCACATCACTGCTATTCAGCACAAATGCAATTTGAAAATACTCAGAGGTTAGCATTTAGAATATCTGATTGAGAGTCCATCAAAGAAATCAACAGGATTATAATAAGCTGACAGTTCAGCACTTGTTACTTCTTTCCTACATTTAGTTCAGGAACAATCTGAGTATAAATCAAATTCTGGTGGGTTGACCCTGGCTGGACACCAGGTGCCCACCAAAGCCACTCTGTCACTCTCCACCGCCCCTGCCTCAGCTGGACAGGGGAGAGAAAATACAACGAAAGGCTTGTGGGTTGAGATAGGGACAGGGAGAGATCACTCACTAACTGCTGTCATGGGCAAAACAGGCTTGACTTGGGGAAAATTAGTTTTATTTATTACCAATCAAATCAGCATAGCATAATGAGAAATAAAAACTAAATCTTAAAAACATCTTCCCCCATCCCTCCCTGCTTTCTGGGCTCAACTTTGCTCCCAGTTTCTCTACCTCCTCCAGCGGTGCAGGGGAACAGGGAATGGGCGTTGGGGTCAGTTCATCACACGTTGTCTCTGCCGCTCCTTCCTCCTCAGGGGCAGGACTCTTCACACTCTTCCCCTGCTCCAGTGTGGGGTCCCTCCCACAGGAGACAGTCCTCCACGAACTGCTCCAGCGTGGGTCCCTCCCATGGGCTGCAGTCCTTCAGGCACAGCCTGCTCCAGCGTGCGTCCCCCGCGGGGTCACAAGTCCTGCCAGAAAACCTGCTCCAGCCTGGGCTCCTCTCTCCACGGGGCCACAGGTCCTGCCAGGAGCCTGCTCCAGCGTGGGCTTCCCACGGGGTTACAGCTTCCTTTGGGCATCCCCCTGCTCCGGCGTGGGGTCCTCTGTTCCTGGGCTGCAGGTGGAGATCTGCTGCCCCATGGACCTCCCTGAGTTGCAGGGGCACAGCCTGCCTCCCCGTGGTCTTTCCCACTGGCTGCCGGGGAATCTCTGCTCCGGCGCCTGGAGCACCTCCTGCCCTCCTTCTGCACTGACCTGGGGGTATGCAGGGTTGCTTCTCTCACATGTTCTTCTCCTTTCTCCAGCTGCAGTTGCTGTTGTGCAGCAGTTTTTTTCCCCCTTCTTAACTCTGTTCTCCCAGAGGCACTACCACCATCACTGATGGGCTCAGCCTTGGCCAGCGGCGGGTCCGTCTTGGAGCCGGCTGGCATTGGCTCTGTCCGACATGGGGGAAACTTCCAGCAGCTTCTCACAGAAGCCACCTCTGTAACCGCCCCCCACCACCAAAACTTTGCCATGCAAACCCAATACACAAATGAATATTAAATGTTTTATTATGTGGTTGGAGTTCAAAGAGGAAGTAGCTGGAGGGTAAATGGTTGATTTGAATATAAACAGACACCTCAAAATCTTGTTGAAATATGTATTTTCTTTTAAAGGATTGTACTTTAAAGGTACAGTTACTGAAATCCATGGAAGTTTTACCAGTGAAGTGGAAAAGGGCTTGATCGACAACCTAGCTTGAAAATTGATCACTCCATACACAGCCTGAAGAGCTCAGTTCATTTTGAGGATATATTAGGAATGGTATAATTTTTAGATACTACCAGTTGTTTATATATCATTTACTTCCAAGATATGGACTCCTTTATCTTTAAAATTATATGTTTTTCAGTTGCATCTTCAGTCATCTTTTAGGTAGTCCTCCATCTAAAAAGGAAATATAGGACAAAAATAGTATTACCTTACATAAGATTTTGTCCTTTTTTAGGCAGTAGTGGCATTTAAGAGCTATGTAGCCTTGTGTTGTCATTGATTCTTGGGGTAAATTTCATAATATGCAAGCTATCTTCTAAGTCTGATTAGTTCACAGTTCCTTGACTAAGTATAGGAGAAATCATTTCTATTGTAACTTATTTATGTGAATAAATGTAAAATTCAATACCTGCAATTAGGCACCCACGTGATTTTGAAATTCAGCCTTCTTGAAGATTCGTGTCAGTAAAACTCAACTGCATGAATCTTTGTAGAGAGAAAATCCAAATAGAATTTGTGTATGTCTCACCAGAAAACTTCAGTGGAAATCAGAGTGAATATACGTGGTTCTTTCTTAGTAGCATTTCCTTATGCATGGTTTGGTTTTGTTCCCAACTTTTAAAACACTCAGCCACTGTGACAAAAAAAGTGGATACTTGCGTGGCTCTACAGTCATGTGATATATACATTCTGACCATCTATCAAAACACTAAAAAAACCCTTAAAGAATTTATGTGACATCTGGCAGGCTGAGTTTAAAGGATTAAGGTGTAGAGAAACAAAGGTAGCATAAGAGAGACATCTTTGATTTATTTATTGCTTTGTAATGCAACAATACAAGCAAAGTAAGCAAGCAATTTTTATTTCAGTAATAAGTAAACAATTTCTATTTAAAAAGAAGACTAAATGCTGGTTTTTACTATGGATTTGTCCCTGCTACCTACCCCTCCACTGAAATTTTTAATCTTTTTTTACATTGGCTTTTCTGTGGGAACTGCTCAATCTTAAGTTCGTCTCAGGAGAGAGATTCAGAAGCTTGAATTCTGTGCCTGTTTTTGATGTGCTGAGTGGTAATCCAATTAGATTTCTGTTTGTACTTACCGAATTCAAGCCTTATCAATGTTATGACTACTGAATAAACATAAACATGGTTAGTTTGACCATTTTTACCTGTTCTCAGATAGTTCTGTCTATGTGAGGGAGTTCAAATAGAACATTGTCCTGGTTTCAGCTGGGATAGATTTAACTGTCTTCCTAGTAGCTGGTACAGTGCTGTGTTTTGAGTTCAGTATGTGAAGAATGTTGATAACACTGATGTTTTCAGTTGTTGCTCAGTAGTGTTTAGACTAAGGTCAAGGATTTTTCAGCTTCTCATGCCCAGCCAGCGAGAAAGCTGGAGGGGCACAAGAAGTTGGCACAGGACACAGCCAGGGCAGCTGACCCAAACTGGCCAACGGTATATTCCATACCATGGGATGTACCATCTAGTATAGGAACGGGGAAGTGGGGGCAGGGAATCGCTGCTTGGGCTAGCTGGGTGTCGGTCGGTGGGTGGTGAGCAATTGCACATCATTTGTACATTCCAATCATTTTATTACTACTGTTGTCATTTTATTAGTGTTATCATTATCATTATTAGTTTCTTCTTTTCTGTTCTATTAAACCATTCTTATCTCAACCCATGAGTTTTACTTCTTTCTCCCAATTTTCTCCCCCATCCCACTGCGGGGGGAGTGAGTGAGTGGCTGCGTGGTGATTAGTTGCTGGCTGGGGTTAAACCATGACAAACATTTCAGTTAATCCTTTGGAAAAAGCCTTGACACACTGCAGCTCACTTGTTACTGGTTTTCAGGTTGATTCTAACACACATTTTCCTGAGCATACCATGCTGTTATCTTTGTCTTTACAGGATCACTTCTTCAGCTTCATTTATTGGTGATGTAGACATCATTATTTTCCTATTTCCAAAGATGATGGACTTCCTGCATGTTATAAAAACTTCTCAAGTTTTGTTGGAAACCTTCTGAAGAAAGAACTAGAGCTCAACAGTAAGCTGTAATTGTAACCATAAATAAGTAGTTTCTGTAATATTTGACCTTGTGGCACCCTTACTGAGGTGATGTATAAATCAGATTTTATCTTGATTGAATTGCTGGGGATACGTAATGATCTCACCTTGAAAATAACCTAAGTTGGTATTCCACTCCCAGAAAAAACTCGTATACTTTGAATTATAATCTAAATCTGTATCTTGCACATTTACTTCCTTTTGTATCTTGTAATGAAGCACTCTCTCTCACAAAAAATATCATCTAACATCAATGAAACAGTAATTAATCTATAGGTGGAAAACACAGAAAAATTAACTTGTGAACGCTAGCTAAATTGAATTTCTTTCATGATATGGGTATGAAACTGAATTCAGCATCACTGTAATAATAACATGTAATGAAGTAAATTTTTAACAATATAACATATTGCGTAGAATTCAGTATTAGAAATACAGATTTATGTAGCTCCATTCAACATGTCAGCTTTAACAAATGTTATACACATCTGCAGCCAATGTACAGTTTTACAAATTAATCTGTAATATATGGCTTTTCTGCAGTGACTACAAACCTAATCCTTCTGTCACAGAAGGGTTTGTTGTTGCCTTTTGTAGCATGCTAAAAAGGTGAACAGCTATATAGTCTTAAACAGATGAGAGAAAATAGCATTTAATATGCTTTATTAAAACTTACTATTAACAGGAAAATCTGATAATGATTGGGCAGCTTGTATACTCTAATGTTTCTTAATTAATTGCTGGTTGCTTGTTATCTGGGATGTCCCTTTTCTCTTCCAGATCTGTTCCACCCACATGGCATTGTTTTTGCAATTATATTGCCCTTGTGAGCCCTTTGTGGCATGATCCATCATTTTTCATTTAACTTTCAGTACCTGATCGTTGGAGTAGGTTTTGAGATTCTCCTGTAATATAAAATATTTTATCTTGTTACTGTTCTTATTGCATGAAAAAGTCTGCAAGCTCCTTATTTGTATAGAGCTCACATGTATTTTATTATCTCAACTCATTTATATTGCAGTGGGCCTGGAAGGGGATCCAGTCAGACATTGGGGTTAGTCTAGAAACAAATACATCCAAAAAACCAGTCCTTCCTGAGATTTACAGTGTCTAGTGGGCTATATGGAAACTGTCTGGACCATCACAAGATGGAAGGAACAGCGTGGACATATATGTGTGCATATATAGATGAGAAAGAGAGAGAAAGTTGTTTTATTGGAGAATGTAGCATTTTCCCATAGCAGAAAACTTCATGTAGGTTTATGTATATATAGAAATGTTTCATTCTCAAAGAACAATCTAGCATATTTTTACTCTCTTAAGACCCGTATCTGGAGTGTTAGGGAATATGTGAGCGCATTTTCCTCTTTCATGTGAGGATAAAGTTCCCTCTGAATCTAAAAGGTTTCTTTGTTTCTTTTACTCTGAATGCTTTGAAGATTCATGTCGCTGCTAAGGTACCGTGTGAATTTTGGTATGAGTCTGTTTTACAGCTGTTGATGGACAAACAGGTCTTTTGTTATCCTTCCACTCAAGGTCTGATTCTTTGTTGCACTGGCAGAAATTAGGGCTGATGATGCATTATTCCTGCATATGCACACTTTGCTCCTCGATATAACTGTTTGCACATACGTTTGTACACTGACTTGTTTCTCTGAGATTTTGCTACTGAACAAGAATTCAAGCCTTTTTTTGATGTTACACAAGTCAATGCAGAAGACAAAGTATGGTTAATCTGAAAGAATTGATATTGACAAAACCCTCAATAGAATAGGTAAGAACCCTTCTTGCTCTAGGATTGCGCAGTATTAGTCGCTGATGATGGTAAACACAGTGGTAGCTTAGTGGTAGCTTATAATCAAGACACAAAGAAGTAGGAATCAAGTGTAATGGTTCCTGTAATGATAAGCTGCTTGTCTTTCATGTGTTTTGTTTGAACTGCTACATGAGTATGTTCTTTGAAAGTGAAAATTCAGAAAGCATGGAAAGTGAAGCTCATTCCCAGCATATCTTCTTAGACTTCCAGTAAAACCCAACCTGTACTCCAGCAAGTGCAGCTGTTAGAGAAGTGGAATTGCATGTGTCACTGTAGGCCTGTGCTTGCCCCAGGCTGGAATAACTATTTATTAGTGTTACTAAAAAAAATACTTAGATAGTAAACACTTTTTTCCAATGCAATTTTTGGGCTATATAATTAAAAAAAATAAATTTTTCTTTTTCTTCTAAAAATGAAAATACACATGAGTAGAGAACTTTGGTGAATAGGTAGGGTGTTCTGTAAACTCAGGAAACTTATTTCCCACAGCAATGCTGTCTATTGGGTTTGGGTTTCGAACAACAGATTTTATAACTGCTGAATACAAACACAAAGAGGAAGGTACAATTTGGCTAAAATTGAGGTTTGAACCTGACAAATCATTTGAATCATAAACGATGATCTGTATTCAGGCAATCTGCACTTAGTGCCAAATTAATCATTAAGCAAGGTTAAGAGCAATGAACTGGTTAAATCTCATACCATCTGCTTGCCTGCCATATCTGATTCGTGTGGTATACATGGAGGACTGGGATTCAGACCACCAGCATTCATGCCCTCTTCTCACACAGGGAGAGAGAAAATATGGCTCCTTATATGTTTTTAATACAGATTCTGTTGTTCCATTCCTGTCTGTAAGGGACTGTTTAGAAGACCAGAGAAAATAATTTTGAAAGGCAGCCAGCTCCTCTTCAGAGGTGAATAAATGTTTGAGTAGTACAATGGTCTGAGAAAATCACTGCAGTCTGCTCACTTTGTACCCCAGGTGGTTTCTTCATGTTATTTTCTTTGGGGAACAAAAGAGGCTATTGTCCTTTAAATAGTTTGTGCGACATCAGATTATCCCATATGGGGCACCTTACAGATACACAAAAATGGCTTGACCTACAGTCCTTGAAAGCCAACACCCAGAGGTTGAAGAGGCTGAAGTACTTCCCTGAATTTGTAATTTTATTTAAGCTGTAAACACCTTCACAGCTCCTCTTGCTCTTTGTTTCACAGAAAATTTTCAATGTATTCAGACTTCAGTAGCTTGCTTTTGCAAGGTTAGAAAACTAAGGATAATTCTTAATCTCATTTTGCTGTGTCCTCACAGTCATAAACTAAGACTGGGTTAGAGTCCACGTCCTGTTCATGTTCCCATTGTACTTCACATTTAATGCTCCCTGTTGTGAGTAACTAAACCAGGTGAATGGCTTCATGGTTGGGGTAGTCCCATACTATGTGAAAGATAAACTTTCTGACCGAGATGTAGGTCTGTGTTGTTCTAGCTTTCTGTGTGACTGCAGAAAGCTACTTAGCTTCTCTGTAAGTGAATTCCCTTACTATAAGATGAGGTTCAATATGACATCTTAACCTCAGAGGATTATTGTAAAGACAACTACTTGCAGGTTTTTGAGGTGACAATATATTACAGCAACAGATGCCATGTGAGTAACTAAAAGAGTCACCCTATGAATGCTGTACCATTGAAGTGTTTTGATGCTTACAGTTCTTCTTGAGTTCAAAGTAAAGATATTTTCATTCTTGATGGGAAAACTATTTTAAACTTCATTATCTGAAGTGTCCTATTGCAGGTGCTTGCCTTGTGAGCATCCTGTGAGAGGTAATGAGTAGTTTTGTATTTTGTGAGAAAAACTACCCACCCACTTATACACAAAATTTGCATGTCCGCCCTAGCTTCAGTTCATATACAAGAAATGGCTTTGTCAAGCAAACAGTGCAAACTGAGGAGAAAGAAAGAGGATAAGAGAAATAAGAATGAAGGGCTAGATATATAGCACAAGGACACAACTGAAAGCCTACAATGAATACAGTTTCAGTAAGATCCTAAAGCAAACTTCCAGCTAAATCAGCTAAAATGAACAGGTATCAGTATGATATGTGACTGCATTTTGAAAACTGAACTCTTAAGAAAAATCACTAGAAGCCTTTACAGTGAAAAGCTAATTTGATCGTGAAAAATGCCTCTAGTAACTGTTTCACAGAAAGACTGTTTTGTTAGTCTGACTTCCTGTCTAGCAGCTGAGGCCACTTAATGAAGCCACTTTAATTTGTAGAAATTATGTTCTTCCAAACTTTGTGGATTTATATGCTGCTTTGCCAAATATCTGGATGGAATTAAAATAATTTTCTGGGGCATTACAGGACAGTATTCTAGGTAATCAGATAAATAGTGAAGGAGGATTTCTGTAATAATCACTTTACAGAATACTTTTCTTTTTAAAACTGTTTAGTCTCTTTTGGTCTGAGTCTTGCATTTGTGATTCACTAAAAATCCTTCAGCCAACAGTGGGAGTTCTGGTGATGCAAAGAGTTCAGAACTGTAACTCGATTCTTTCAGCAGCTTTGTAAAATCGGAATGAGATACTGGATAAAAATAGTATCCCCAGTCCTTCTGTCATTACATGAGGAAGCTACAATCTCTCTTTCGAACCTGTTTCTGTCCATAGTATGCTGCCTAAGATCTCATCTTGTAAAGACTAATAGAAACAAGAATTTTGAAGATACCACTATTACTATTGCTGTAACAGTTATCCTTGGATAGGTTGGTTTGAAGTAAGATGTGCTTCTTGTAGCCCTAGCTAAGTCATAATGTTGCCTTATTATGACTGTGCTTGTGTTGATTATAATTGGATTGCCAATTGCTGCCAGGTCATACTAAGTGCATCACTAAAAAACAGATTTCTGTTAATTTACTCTTGTACTTGGCTGAGATGCAAAATTTCTGATGATTTCTTCTTTTCTCCAGTGATAGTTGGCCCATGCAGGTTTCATCCTGTAATGCATACAGAGTTGTCTGTAACGAATCTCCCCCCCCCCCCCCCGCCTTGAAATTCTGAATACATCATCTTTGGAATCACTGCTCTCTCTCCTTTTTTGTACCAGTTCATTTTCCACAGACAATCTGTATTTTCATTCCTTGTGTTCATGACCGCAGGCGGAATTTATTTCTGTGACATCTTGATCCATGATTTCTTTTAAAAGATTCACCACATCATTGCTCTGCTTTTCTCACTGTTCGTTTCTGTACCTCAGTAAATGCTGTAGGATCATGTGACATTTCCTTCAAGACTTTCTATAATACTGCATCTTGTTCTTCTAAAACTGTACAAGAAATGCTCTCCCAGTGAACCTTTTTTTGGTCCTTATTTTACTTTCCAGGTCACTTCTCAACACATAAGTCTTTTTATGATCTCTATGTATCTGTGAATTAGATAGTCTCATAAACAGAAGGTGAACTAGAAGAGGATAACATAGGCCCAAGCTAGAAGAGGAAAACAAAACATCAAAGCAATGAAGTATCATTGTGGATACAATGTGATAGGGGCTGAAATTGAAAAACATCAACTCCAATGTATGAAGTACTGTTTGCAGGAACAATTAACATATTTTATTAGATTGGGGAATGGCTGGAAATCCAGACAGAGGCACATAAACACTTTCACAGGCATACGTTTTTTAAAAAGTTCCCATTTTCTTTCAGATATGGTCCAATTATTTTATCTAATACTACCTCACCATTATAAATCTTGCCTTACTGAGATCCTTAGACTACCATACAAATGCTGTAGCAGACAACACTACAACAGAATACTGCTGGCACGTGAGAAATCTCTAATATTTGGAATCATAAATCAATTTCAGCCAAGAGATGTGGAGAGTGAATCAAATCCTGTATTAAAAAAAGAGGTGCTAGACTGTAGGCACTTGACAGACTGGACTGGGGAGGAGTCACCCATTGTACATTTTGGCAACAAAATTGGCACTTGTGTCTTCACCAGGAAAAGGGATGTGCCCTCACTGTATGTAAACTCGCAAGTTAATGTAGAACAAAAGCCAACTGTGCTCTGCTCTGGAAGTTCTACCACCTGCCCTGTATCGGACACAGTGTAGATCACATAAACAGTAGGTGGTTTTATAGTTGGCTCTTCTGCTGAGGGCAGAATAAGCACGTGGGAGCCAGTTGCTTCCATGAATGAACTCTGCTGTGAAGCTAAGGCTGTTTATTTTTAAGTGAGTCAGCAAGTCAAACATGCTAAAACATATCTGTTGAAAGTGCTGTCTTTGAGCAACTTAACTTTGTAGCTTCGGAAGACAAATCTGTGAGTCCTTTGAGAAAGAAAGCCCTAGGAATGCCAGTCTTTGAACATTTGTAAGAGTGTTAGTAGCTGTGATACCTGAGTTGTTCATTACTCAAATTGAAGCCAAAAAGTGAATCACAGAGGATATACTCACAGTATTGAACACAAGAGCAAAACAAAATATTAATTCAGGAATTATGCTAATGCTTACTATGAATACTTAGAAGGATTCCTTTTTTCAAGTGCCTTGCTATAGGTAGGCAAGAATGCTGTTTCCATTGGTAGTACTCACCTTTTTTCATGCAGGAGTGACTTCCACTGCTCCGGTTAGAGTTTATGATAAAGCAGCCCTGGTGCAGCTTAATGTGCCTCACTCAAAGTGTATCTATTCCTTAACTTCATGAAAATAATATCCATCCCGTAAAAAAAGAATATGCAGTTATCATTCCTAGTAGTCCTGCTTACTGAGAGCATTAAGACCCACCCACTTGTTACAAATCTATTGTGAATGGAATACCTGATAGTAGTACATCCACATCGTCTCATATCCTTGAGTTGTTTCTAATTACAATTCCACTTCTTGTTGTTCATTAGGAGGTTTCAAAGACAGCTGGCATTGTTGCTAGTACTCTTACTTCCCATGTAAGCAACATACATTGTATTTTAAAATATGATCACACTAAGAGGAGAAATCTACAGTTTCATGGAAGTAGTTGCTCATTTTCTGTTTGCATATCCTAGTTTGTATTGCTGGTTCTGTTACCCAGGCATGCTGATTTCAAAGAGCTATAATATAATTTCTTGGGAAAAGTCTTGGAAGCTTTGGCATATTTTCACTGTGGCATTCCAGTCTTTTTGTTTAATCTGTACAGCTGTGCTTTTCTTCCTCATGATTTGCTGGTTTGTGCAATTAAAGTATTCTTTTGCAGATATAACAGATCTCAAGAGTATTCTTTGGATGAGTATGAACTGTATTGTATAAAGGTTTCAACTGTCTTCATCTGCTTTTGTTAGTATGGAGATAGCTATTTGAAGTTATTTTTCACTGAGGTCCATTGATATGTCAAAGGTGTATGAAACATCCCCTTACAACTTATCCTATATAAGCTCACCATAAACAGTTGGAAAAAATTGAAAATTGATTTGGTAGTACTCTTTGCTTGAACGTAATACTTGACTGTTGTACTGCTTAGTTAAGCTACTTAACAACAGAGCGTATTAGCATCCTTGATGATTGAATAAAGCAGTTAAATGTTACCTGTGCTTGTCATTACTTGTCAATTCATTGTAGAAATAATGCTGTCAAAGAGGCCATAGGAATAAAACTTGAGATTTCCAGTGTTACCTTTGTATCAAATGAAGCACTACTAGAACTGTGTGTATGGGTAATATGAAGTGAAGATTTACCATTAAAAAAAGTTTTATCAGGAAGGTGACCTAAAGGGAAGAAGACTTGCTATAACCGAATAATATGAGGATGACAGGTAAGAGTGGAAAGAGCCCAACCATTATATGATTTATATCCCTAGAGAATTACATTTTGCCGAGAGAGATGAAAAAGGAGTTTAATTATGGAAAACAGACAGAAGGCAGAATAAGTTTAAGTGCTGGTCATTTTCAAAAAGAAAAAAAAAAAAAAGAACTGTATAATTATGCAAAACAGGAACCTTTCTGACTACTGGCAAGGAGAAAAATTCAGCATATGTATTATGGTTTTCTAAGGTAGGGTTTCTTCCCAGGATTTTCTGATATGTGCCGTTAGAAAAACAGTGCACTTGTGTTTGCATTCAGCACCTTATTTGGAAGATGTTGTTTCTAAATCCTGCCCATTGGGCTGTCTTTGGCATTGTTTCACCATGAGGTTCACATATGTAATGAATGTATTTTTACAGACTTTTCAGGGAGTAGACTCCAGCCTGGTAGTTCTGCCGGAATAGTCTGGTGCAGAGAATTGCACCTGAGAATTGCTCAGAGTTTTTGGTAACGTAAAGCCTGAGAATTAGTTTGTATGCTTTACTGTTTTTTTTGTGTTAATATAGGATATGCTACATTTTCCATATTTTGTTTCTTTATGCTGCCCCAGAAAAACATAGGAAGTAAGGTAGTAAAGATCCAATAAGCAATTCCTTGAATATGAGGAAAGTTGCTGAAAATCAGGAAAATGTATTTTCAGAAGAACTGACAAAGTTCATAGTTTAATGGCAAAGATTTATTAAAATATTAGTCTCTTAGCAAAAGCTGCAGAAGACAGAAGATTGCAGCTGAATGATGACATATTTTGATGCTACTATAAAATAGAAAGTAGGTATCTTTGTCCTGTCATCTTTATGAATTTTCAAAGCAAAGGAATCTTTTTTGTTTGTTTTTCTTGTAAGGATTAGTTTTTTTCTCATCATCATGAAAATATAGCAAGGTGAAGTAAGAGGCAGAACTTTGGATTTAATACCAGACTGGAACAAACAATGCTGTTTGAACAAAACCCCACCAAATACCATTTTGTGTATTGTGGCCCAGTGGAAACTGGACTGCTTGGGCTATCCCCATGCAAATAAACACAACTATGACAGGAAATGGAAATGCATGGTAAGAATGATATAAGTTACATAGGGTTGCATAAAAACAACTATAGACAAATTCCCATTGTGCGAAAGAGAACAAGAGAGATACAAAGATCCATATATGTTAAGAGTTAGTTACCACACAGTTCAGCAAGGAGCATCAGGACATGTTGAAGTAAAGAGTGGTCCACAAAAGGCAATGGAACTAATTGATTCCTTTCAGTAAGATACATGTTTGTTTACCTTGTTGAACCAGTGTGTAGAAAGTGCTGAAATGCCACAAACAAAATGTGTAAATCTCAGTAGAATGATTAAGGCATGGCATAAGTATCTTTTAAAGGTTAGCTTTCTTGTCACCTGTAAACAAAAATCAGCCTATTTATGTGTATAGTGGGTCTTCAGTTTGTCAGCATCTCGATTGCTATAGTCAGGATATAATTGCTATTCTGTGAACTTTGCAATTATCTACTTCATTCATTTGGGTATTTTAAGAAGGAAAGCTGATATGAAAACCAATTATGATTTCCCTAGATAATGGCCATTTTTATACCAGATATTTTTCCTACTAGTTTGAGAGAGTGCATTGTTATTATAAAGCAAGTTCCAGAACTGCATAAAAAACCTGATCTTTCAGGCATTTACTCAAATGTAAAATAACATTCATTTAGAACTCCCACTCTGCTGAACCAAGACTTTATAAATTACTCCATAAAGGTGGTAGTTGCTCATTTATCTGTCTTCCTAGCTAAAGATAGGTAATGGACTCTTACATATGCAAGCAATGAGAAAAGTTCTTTTCTTTAGTTGTGGATAAAACAGGGGATGTGTTTGGACTGTATTCAGAGAAAACTATTATCAGGATCTACTTGCTTTCCGATCATTAAAATGCTAATTCCTACCTTTAGATAGTCCAGATTTATACTGGGCTACTTAGCTAACTTTAGATTGCTTTAAAGCTAACCCTCAGCATTCTTCATTTTCCTTCAGGAAAAGGAAAAATGGAAGATGTTACTTTTTAATATTTCCCTAGAATAAATGAAGGTGTCTGCCTGAAGTGTGCATGGCAGAAAGGATGAAAAGCCTGTCCCAGTAAAAGAGGTACTGAATTTTTATATGTTAGTTCTTTTGGCTTTTACCTTATTAAAACTCCTTATGAACATTCCTGAACGTGAGATTGCTTTGCAAAGGTCATTTTAATCAGAAGGGAGTCTCTTCCTGTAACTACTGTTTATACCTAAGTGAGTTCATGTTCAACAGATGAGATACACAATGGCATCACAACACAGCCAACAGACCATGATTTTTTTGTTTGTCTAGGGAATAGCTTCAGGTTATTATTTTTACTTGGGGACAGAAACTGCTGTGTTGTTAGTCTGGTGGCTGTGTGCAATATTCATTGATGAATCCATTTCATAGTATGTTGAGATGGTGGTGCAGAGAAGGAGGGTGAATGTTCACAGCATAGTTAGTGCAGAGGATGCTTTCACAACTGACACATCAACAATCCCTTGTGTGAAGCACTACTGTATTCATAAGAAGGGTATTGTTAAGTCCTGAGAGTCAAGTAAGGGGATCTAAGAGCCTAGGTAGATTAGGCCCTTTCAGTTAGTACAGAGGGATTTATAGCTCATCTTGAGCTCATCAGAAACCTCACCAAATTCTTCAGCATTAGGCTCTTTTAGTCAATGGGTTCAGAGCATTATGTTGACAAAAATGAAAGTCCATTTTCAACTTGATTCCTGTTGGATTCAGACGGGAGCTAGACATCTAATAGCTTTATGTGCCATTTATACTGATCCACATGGGGAATGTGATAAGCTGTTCCTAAATAAATTATATACTTAGCTCTGTATCCCACAGAGCAAGTTATCTGCTGGCTACTAAAGGTTCCAGTTCCAACTAATTAGCTACACAGGCCTAATCCTGAACAATTCGTTGAAGCTTTTGGCTTCAATATAGGAAAGAAATTAGTCTGTTAGACTGAAAAGATCTGAAGTACCTGGACCCTTAGATCGACTTACTTTAACTTTCTGAGTTTAGCAACACAATCAGTAAGACTTTCAACCTTGGGCTTCCATGCTGAGGTTAACATTTGGGTTGGAATTTCCACATTCTAATTTCTGACACAGAATTTTGACACAGGTATAGTGCCAAATCTTTAAAAAAGCTAAGTTTAATTCCGTTTTCAGGATCTCATATGAATGATAATTGTGTTCATAAACTACAGCTGGTTTTTGGTCTCCATATGAAAACTCCTGCCCGTTTGTGTTCAACAAGAGTTAAGCAATGCCCAGAGGCACCTAATAACACAAAGAGAGTTCCCACACTTATACACAAATACGAGGACATTTGCTATGGTAAACTGCAGCTGAGAACCACAAGATTTTTCTAAATGTAGGGGTTGATAAAGAGTTTTTTACTGACCTGCGATAGGAATAGGGTAGAAATGAGCTAATTTTAACTAAGGATTTTTCAGGAGTTACTCTGTCCCCAGTGTGCAAAAGAACATCAGTTCTCTACAGATTATATCTGATCTGTATATGCAAACTATTTATTTGGACTGCAGGGATGAGGTGCCACTTTTGGGACCTCTGTGTAGGGCTGTACTAATGAGGCTATGGCAGTTAATATCTTACACCTTTACCTGCCCTGATGCATAAATAGAGAAAGGGTGTTTCTGGCTGTAATTCCTTCCCTCACCTGTTGTGACAGTTCTGCCTGAACATGAGGAGAAACACTGAGAGGGCAGCCTGTGATTTCCAGGACACTATTTCCTGTTTTCTCTGAAGAAAAGACAACAGGTGGGATGCTTCAGTCAACAGGTTAGATCTGATTTATAGGGTTTATTATTTTATTGTGTTAATTGTACCTTAGCTCTCCCAGGCATTACCATAAATGATCCTTTATGTCCTGAAATGCCCGTCTCCTTCAAAATGGTAATTTCTGAAGTATTTTTAGTATCTCCATATATACAACAGTATTAGAGAAATTTTTATATTGCCTTTGCAATACCTATTTTAATTTCTTGATTCCTATCTAGTCCCTGGCCTCCAGACCAATTTCCTTCTCATTGACAACCCTCTAGAAAGGCCATTTCCATTCTGGAAAGGTTTTCCTCAGTAAATATACTGACAACAACAACAAAACTATATGTTTACCTCACACCAGAATAAAGGCTATCATTAGATTCTTTCTACACTGCTTGCTAGTTCGAAATTAGCCACAAGAATATTTATTTTGTTTTATAATCTCAAGAATTTATTTTTCTCCAACCTTTTATAGTAATAACTGTTGTTGCACCCAAGGTTGGTTAATTCTGTGTGTTTATTCAAGCTGGGAACATTTTTTTGTGTGTGTGTTAACTTTGTGCTTAGTACACCCTGGAGATCATACAACAATATCTCTGAAATAAAGAGGTTTAATGAACTTTTATGAGTATATAATTTATTTGGGAACAGTTTATTTTATAATCTTTCCCATGTGGATCAGTACACATGGCACTTAAAACTTCTAGGCATCTAGCTCCCATGTGAATCTCATCTTGAAACCATTAGGAATAAGGTTGAATAGATTCTCATTTTTGTCAGCATAGTTCTCCTTATTAAAAATTGCCTACATTTTCTCTGATATGCAAGGCTATCAAGTTTGGTTAAAACCCCCCATACATTCTTCCAGGATTTGTGTTTGCACGCTTGTGGAAAAGAGTGGAATCAAAATTTTTTTTCTCATATCTGAATACTCTGACATAGTTCTGATACACCTCAAGAACTCAGATCTATCAGAATCAGTCTCCTCTTAAAACATGGAACAATTTTCTGTATCCTTATCATGGCAGGAGGAAAATGGTCCTTTAGTGCAATGGTGGCACGAAAGCATTCCCTCACACACACCTCTAAAGGTCAAAAGAAAAAGGCTGTGTTCCTTTCTCTGTTGACCTACTTAATGGGAAGTGTACGAAGTCCTATTGCTGCTTCTCTCTTTGCCAGTCTCATCTGCTGTCTATCCTGGTTTGTTTGTATTCATCACTAGGGTAACAAGATGATGACAGAGCAGACTATGCTGATTTTGACGCAAAGGTTAATCTGGAAGCTATATATGGTTACCATCAGATTATGAACCAAGACAGTTACATGTGAAACGTGTACCTCCTGTAGCTAGAGGCTGGAATCTTTAGTAGGAATTGTTCTAGTCCAGTAAATTTAGGTTTCTCATCTAATATAAGTGTAATATTAAGTGTAAGTGGAGCCTTCTAGTAAGATTTGCAATGTTATAGGTGCAATGGTGTATCCACTATTTTTAGTTTGATCCTGCAGTTCCTGCATGCACACATCTTCCATTCATGCTAATTTCATAGAGAAGAGTAATAAACATATATTTGCTAGAACTTGAGCAACATCTACCTGCTACAAGCTTTGAGCTCATAGAAATACCCTGTTTTACCTAAAAAGATATATGTGAGTTATGTTAGATGCCGTACTTGAACATCTAAAATTCCTTTCTTTACATGCCTCTTCATTTAACAGTTTACTACTGCATATTCCTGCAGCATGAGATACTTGAACTTCTCGCTAATAAGTCTTCATTATTTTAACAGTAATAGTTCTGAGCTCTTGTCCTACAGGTGTTCCTTTCCAGTTCCGCAAGTCATGGTTAACTTAATAGTGTAAAGCTACAGTAATTATTAGCCCACTACCTAATTTTTCTCCAGAGTATTCCTGATAAAATCCCAGTGAGAAATTAGCCTGCCATGGCCTCATAATGTTATCTGATCTAGAAAAATATATATGCAAGCCAGAATTTAGCACCTGATATTTCCAGGTTTCATAATTTTTGCATTTACTGTTAGCATAGTTTGAAAATTGTTTATTCAAAATAATACACTGATTCTTGAATACAGAAATAGAGCAAATCCAGTGACACAGTAATTTAAGTAATTCTTTGAATCTAACTCATTTCCTTCATGAGTTAATTACAGTAACAGTATCCAAACTGGAGATCCACACTGCTCACTGCTACTTGGCATATCTGTAAGAAAGGGCGTTGCCTGATCCAAGTTCTTCCATTCTAAATAAAACCAAATTGTTAGGAGGAAAAAAAAAAGGTGGGAAATGATCTTTGTTGTACTAGAAAAGAGAGGTCAGCATTAAGAGTGATGTGGCTGTGTGTATCTTGGAAGTCTGGGGTAGGACCAAGAATATACGTGAGGTATCTCCATTGTCACACAGTTCCATATTTAGAGGCTTTCTCTCCATACTATCCTTTTTTTTTCTTTTTTCTATTGTTGATTTCAAGAATAACAGTGATGTGAGTCTCTGTCTGCCCAGAATGAACAGCAAAATATTCAAGTCCAAAAATAAACCATACATGCTGTTTTTATCCTAGTTTCTGAGTAGGTCCATACTCCGGTAGAAGAAATTATTCTCCAAATATAAATATCATCAGTGTTTGTACTGCTATTCATCATAAACTCAATGGTAAATAAATGGCAGCGGTTTTGCATACTTTCCCAAGAATGTATAAAAGGCCTGCTGTTCTCTGGGATGTCAACTTCCTTGGATTAGCCTGTTGCAGTACAAGTAATGAACAGATGTGCCATTCATATATGTTGTGTATAAGAACAAACTGAGGATAGGCTGTATTTTATTCTGCTAAGTACCTCATTAAGTAGTGCCAGTCATATTCAAAAGAAGAGTACTCGAGCCAGATTCTTTGACAGGGGTGTCTTACTGAGCCTGGTTAGTAAAATATGAATAAAATATGAACTTCCTAAAGTGATATAAACACTGGGAGAGAAGACCTAGCTGTGGAGGCAAGAATTCATTGCTACTTTGGTACCTAAGAATCTTCAGCACTCTAATCAGCTGAGAACGGGGAGGGGGAGGGAAGGAAACACATATTCTGAACCATGTTTCATCACATCTGAAATGATAGAGTAACCACAGTGTTTTCACTTGATTATCCTGCGTGCTCACTGCTGCAACATTTCATTTGTTTTGAAAGGAGTTCCTAATCTTCTGGGAAGTTGGCCGAGTTGCCTTGAGAGGCTAATAGAAATAACAGTGAAACAAGCGTAGGAAGGAGCAGAAGAGTAAAAAGAAAAGACTAAAAGGGAAATAGAATAATTTGTGGTCTAGAAGTGCAATAAGTACTGAGCTGTAGTGCAGTTTTATTCGCTGCACAGAACTCTTGATTACAGCAGGAAGATTAGTGTTGGACTGAGGCCAGACTCTGCCAGTGTGAATTGCAGCAATTGGGGGTAGCATATATTAATATTGGGCATAGCAACATAAGTTCGGCTTTTTAAATCTCATGTTCCCTTTGCATGAAAATGTATTAAATTGTTGTGTATTTTTTCTGGCACTGTATACATTGATAAGCAATAATGATGCCTATTTTTCCTCTCCTCTGTTTTCTCTGTAAAACAGAACAAACCTGTATGATTGCATACCTTACAGATCCTTTGCTGTGCTGCAACGTTCTTAATACAGTACTATCGAAGCTAATGACATGTATGTATTCTCTCTTTGTTCTACCAATAGTAGTATCCCTTATGAATATGAAGAGGCAGAGGGAATGTAATAACTTTTAAATAAAAATTGCTCTTTGAATACTATGAAAATACAAAGCTGAATGAAATGAGTCACAGTATTCATCTGTAAATACTTAAAGCTCATTTTTTGCTTTTAAATCAGTTAAAAATTGGATCAAATAAGACCTCTGAGTTAGATTGAATTGCATGTAGTTACGTGATCCCTATCACATTAGAATGGATTTTAAAAAAGGTACAAAAAGGCTATTCTGCTTCTCCCATTATCAGTGTTACATGTGTATTATGTGTGTATCCCCTCATACATCACAGTTTATTTATCTTTGCTCAAGAATATGCTTTAGCTATTAAAAAAGAAAAGAATAACAATGATCAAAAAGGCATACCAAAGTGACTGGTCCGTTTCAACTTGTCTTTATACTCAGGTATCCACTGAATTTTTCAGTTTAACAGTTGCCTAAGACAATGACAAGAAAGTGCATCTGAAACTTTGGAAGAAAGGCAAAAACTAGATAAGCAATTTTTTTTGGTCTGAAGCCTTTGAAACATCTCAAAAAGAAATAAAAAAAGTGTTCAGGTCCTACTGATAAAACGCAGCGCAACACTTCTTAGAGAATGAAGTGACTGAATTCTGGAAAATGCCCCTAGAATTAAATTTTACTGAAGTAGGAATAAGTCTAGGTGTTTCTAATCATTCAGAAAGCATACCTATGATATCTCTTCTCTTTTTATGGCATTGTACATGTCCTTGTGACTAAACAATGATAGGGGTTTGATCCCTGTCTCTGGTATGCTCTTGTGCCAAGTTGCAGAAGAATCTGGGTTTTGGTATTGGAAGTGAATTTGTAGAATGCTTTTAAATTGCACCCAGGAGTATCAAAATTTTGGACTGCTCTTGTGATGACACCACTTTGTATTTCAGTGGCATTTGGGCTGACATTAGGAATTTCTATATGTCTTTTACTTGCCTGTGGAACCTGAAGGATTGTGATTGTTGAAAAATTGGTTAGATAGAGCTGCCATTTATACATTTCACAGTACTTTTGGCAAGATCCTTATGAACTGATTTGATGTCTGGCATTCAGTATGTTTATTTGGTTGATCCTTCATTGTCCCTTATATACTCATATGTCACCTACTCAAATGAATGGGATCAAGAGTATGAGCACTAACTGGTGTAGGCAGTAAGAGACAGAGAGGCAACATGGATAATCTGGGTTGTGCTACTAGGGATCTGAAGGGGAATAGTCACCAGGCTTTCTTGGTTTCTCTGGACTGCGGAGAAAGTGTGGACCTAGGCAATGAAAAAAATGCCTAACACACTTACTGCATATGTTGAAGTTGCAAACACCTTGAGGCAAAGTGTCCGGAGTGAGTGCTACTCTTGATTTGTCCTCGCTATGATCCTTTCTATAGGGCTCTAAAGCACCAAAATCTTTCTTTTCTTTTTCCATGTTAGGTAAGAATGCCTACACTCAGTTTTTATTGAGATGGTAGAATTGTGGCTGTGATGTCAAATATGGGCAAGCTGCATTTTCATGGTGCTTGCTTACAGAGAGTGGAATCGGTCACAGTTTGGATTTTTTAGGTGCAGAAGGAGTAGCCGGTTTATATGCTGCTTGTGTTACAGACAGCGGGCAGAGGGAGCAAAGGTTTGACAGCTTTGGCAGAGGTGTTAAAACTCTATTATTTTTTTGTCTCATCTACCAAATACACAACGGTACCCTCTTCGTGACCTAAGAC
Organism: Astur gentilis; assembly: GCF_929443795.1. Taxonomy (NCBI): domain Eukaryota; kingdom Metazoa; phylum Chordata; class Aves; order Accipitriformes; family Accipitridae; genus Astur; species Astur gentilis. Next base: position 22,819,306 of record NC_064896.1, read on the forward strand.
CTCCTTTTCCGTGTAGGTGTAGAATTAGGAGTAAGAGTTAGTTTGGCTTAATTTGCAAGACCTGTGCAGCTGGCAGGCCATGTGCTGGCTTGGCTGTGTTGGGCAGGAGCAGAGGAAATTGTTTTCTGGTTTGCTTGTACCTTTGGAGAGGGTTTGGGGCGAGAGAAGCAGCAGCTCTTTCCTCTTTCTGGGAAATGTGACCCGCACTTAGTTGTGAAATTCCCTGGGCCGGCTCAACAATGCGTTTTTCTTCCTTAAAAGAAACCCCGCAAAACGAGCCGGGGCTGGTAGCGTTGCTTTGAGCACAAAGGTGTGTTAGCCAGCCAATGCATTATTGAGCACTGGAATATTCGTTTCAATAATTAATACATTAATACGGAAAAAAGGGAGAGCCAGGGGCGAGGCGAGGCGGGGGGTGCGTGTGGGGGGGATGTGTGTGTGGGGTGTGTGGGTTGTGTGAGTGTGTGTGTGTGTGTGTGTGTGTGGGTAAGGAGCCGTGCCGCGGAGCAGGGGCGCAGTGCGGGGCGGCAGCCGCGAGGGGCCGACGGCGAGCCGGGCAAGGCGCGCTACAGCGGCCGCGGATCCCGGCGGCGCGCAGGCGGGCGGGCGGCTCCGGCTCCGGCTCCGGCTTCGGCTTCGGCTTCGGCTCCGGCTCCGGGTGCGGGTCCGGCTCCTCCGCGGAGCAACAGGGCTGGTGGCGGGAGCACCCTTGCGGCTCGGCCGCGCGGCTGCTAGCTGCGGCTTTAAAAAAATCAGGCAAGAACAGCCCGTAGTAGAGGGCTGCTGTCTCCTCTCGGTGGTTTTTTTTTTTTTATTTGGGTTTTTTTTTCGGTTTGGGCTTCTGGGTTTTTTTTTTTTTGTTTTTTGTTTTTTTTTTTTTATTTATTTATTGGTAAGCATGACCGAAAACCGGCACAACAAGTGGATGATGCGGGCGGGTGCTGGCTGAGCCGCTGCCGTCTGGACGTGTCGGGGGGAGAAACTGCAAGAAGCGACGCCCGTCCTCCTGTCAGTGGAAACAGGCTTGTACGCGGATTATTTAACGTTTTACAAATCTACTGCGAAAGCTGCGCTTGGAAGGACTAGTGATCGCGCTCATCCATTCATTCCATCCGTCTCACACACACACACACACACACACACGAACACGCCGCCTTCGTTTTTTTCCTTTCGGAACAAGACTCTTGCTTGTTGCCTTTTTGCAAATGCCTGGGCGAGAAGCAGTGGCTGTGGCTGTGCAGAGTGCCCCCAGCCTAAACTGCCTCACTGGCTCACTCCTGGCGCTCTTGTTGCACCCGGCAAGAAGGGAGAGAAATAACTGGTCAACCTGTGGTGCTGACTGACCATACACACCTGCAAATGTAGATCAGTCGGCATAGCCCCCTCCTCAGGACTGCTGTCACCAGATCCTTACACTAGCAGGAACAGCATTGCTATTTCTCTGCCTAGGAACAGTAAGTATGATAGCGTTTTTAAGATCTGTTTCTGCATGACACGTAGGTACGATTTTAAAAATAGCGTTATTTAATAGCTCATATTCACCTTCTATCATGTATTAATAGATGCAGCTATAAACGAGGCTTCTGTTTCAAAGGGGGTGTGTGCGTGCGTGTGTTTTTGTGTGTGTGCTTGCATGTAGATGTTGCTTCGGTGCACCTGCAGTTGTGTTTTCTTGACATATCATATCACAGTATTTTCACTCGAGTGAGCATTGTACGTGCCTGTTTCCAGATTAAATTCAGTGAGATGTTCATTATGATTGAAACACAATTCACTTACAGGTTAAAATGTAACATTCCTGCATCTTATGTGTTTCTACAAATACAACAAAAGCTCTTTGTGTAGATGTATTTATTCTTTAATATTTCATATAGATATATGTAGGTGTATCTATTACGTATGTACTCAAAGATCTGAATGCACTGTGTATTGCAGTATTTTTGTTAGTGTTATATGTGTTGGTGTTTCAGAAGCATGCGTGTGTTTGTGTATGGACGCAAGTGCTTATATGGGTGGGGATTTTGTATCTCTGTCTATATATATGTGACATATCCACCCACATCCTTACCCACAGAGTCGTTCAAAATCTCTGTGCATGTGATGTGGGTGTGTGTGTAATGTAGAAGTGTGAATAGTGTGGGTAGGGGAAGATTTGAATACCGTGGTAATAGATGACACAGTTTCATTTGATCAGTGTGACCTTTTAGGAAAACAATCCAATCTTTTCCCTTTTTGTTTTGTTTATTTTTGTGTGTTTGTGCGTGTGCCTCAGGTTAAGTGCTTCTTCTGCATGACCATAACCAAAGGGTGACCCATCCACTCCCTTATGTCCTATGGGGACCTCAGAGCCCGTTTCACAGTCTTCATCTCCTCCTCCTCCTCCTCCTCCTCCTCTTACCACTGCTGCTGACGCCCTGGGTGCTGCTCCCAGGTTTGAGACATTGCTGACAGGCTGAAGAAAGGATTTGCAAAGACCTCCTCACTGTGTAAATAAAGTGATGGCTGGAATTAACTTCAACTCCCCAAGTAATGATATTAAACAGTAAGATTGTTAGGCCAAAGCATTACCAGGAACAAATTATGAGGAAAGAGACTATTTGCATTTGGTTGCAATGATGAACTAAAACCATCTGTGGAGAGCAGGTACCCTTTGATTTGTGTGGTTTTTTCCCTATGAATGCCTGCAAGGTAGTCATGATTCTGATCAGATCTGTGATAGCCACAGGAGGTAAATGAAAATAAAAGGGCTTGGTGGATGAAAGAACAAGGCCTCAGCTGTTCCCTGGTTCAATTTGAAAGTTTCATCTTTTCTTATTAGCAAAACAGTAGTTTGTGTCAAACATTCTGGACAATAAGAAAATGCAGATCTGTGGTTTTCCAAAACATAGATGCAGTCTTACAACTATGTTGCCCTGGTCTATGTCCAAGGGACTGTGCTCCAAATGCAAATGGCTTTGAACTTTCTAGTGAAAGCTAAGGTTACGCTGTAAATAAAACCTTTTTGCATTAAGCGATAAAAAAAAGCAGTTGCAAAATGGAGGTTGCAATGGTGAGTGCAGATAGCTCTGGGTGCAACAGCCACATGCCCTACGGATACGCGGTCCAAGCTCGGGCCCGAGAGAGAGAGCGGCTGGCACAGTCAAGAGCCGCAGCAGCTGCAGCCGTAGCAGCAGCCACAGCAGCAGTAGAAGGTGGGGCAACAGGTGGAGGTGGACCGTATCACCACTACCATCAGGAACAGAGTCGAGGTGCATCCTCCTCTCATGGTGGGAATGCGTCACGCAGCAGCATGCCCCACCGCCAGAGTGGTAAGAGGCAGAAGAAAGGGAAGAAGAGGAGCCACCACTTGGGAAGTAGGGAGTGTGGGGCCTCCTTCCCCTGTTCTGAGCTGTTGCCTCTCAGTGGTTCTGAAGAGAGAATACTGAAGGACTTGAGTGAGGAGGAAGAGGAGGATGAAGACGAGGATGAAGACGATGAGGAAGAAGGAAAGCTCTACTACAGTGATGACTATGGGGAGGATGAGTTTTCATACTCAGACCAGCCACCTGATGATGGTGGAGGCCCTGGGGGTTACAGCTCTGTTCGCTACAGTGAGTACGAGTGTTGTGAGCGTGTGGTAATCAACGTGTCAGGACTGCGGTTTGAGACCCAACTGAAGACATTAGCTCAGTTCCCGGAGACGCTGTTGGGTGATCCAGCGAAGCGTGGGAGGTACTTTGACCCTCTCAGGAATGAATACTTCTTTGATAGGAACCGGCCCAGCTTTGATGCCATCCTGTACTACTATCAGAGTGGTGGTCGGCTGAAGAGGCCAGTCAATGTACCCTTTGACATCTTCACCGAGGAGGTGAAATTCTACCAACTTGGGGAGGAGGCCATGCTCAAGTTTAGGGAGGATGAAGGGTTTGTCAAAGAGGAAGAGGACAAAGCTTTGCCGGAGAATGAGTTTAAGAGGCAGGTTTGGCTGCTGTTTGAGTACCCAGAGAGCTCCAGTCCAGCCAGAGGCATTGCCATTGTCTCTGTCTTGGTCATCTTGATCTCCATTGTCATCTTTTGTCTGGAGACTTTGCCAGAGTTCAGAGATGACAAAGAATTCGTCATGTCCCTGAGCTTAGGGAAGGGACTTTCCAATGAGTCACTTCACCTGGACGCTGGGGAGCACACCATCTTCAATGACCCTTTTTTCATTGTAGAGACAGTATGCATCATTTGGTTCTCCTTTGAGTTTACAGTGCGCTGCTTTGCATGTCCAAGCAAAGCACACTTCTTCAAGAACATCATGAACATCATAGACATTGTCTCCATCTTGCCTTACTTCATTACTCTGGGCACTGACTTGGCACAGGAGCAGGGCAGTAATGGTCAACAGGCCATGTCTTTTGCCATCCTGAGGATCATCCGTCTGGTCAGGGTGTTTCGCATCTTCAAGCTCTCCAGGCACTCCAAGGGTTTGCAGATCCTGGGTCATACACTCAGGGCCAGCATGAGGGAACTCGGCCTCCTCATCTTTTTTCTTTTTATTGGAGTCATTTTGTTTTCCAGTGCTGTTTACTTCGCCGAAGCTGATGAGCCTGCCACCCATTTTCAAAGCATCCCAGATGCCTTTTGGTGGGCTGTAGTGACCATGACTACAGTTGGTTATGGGGATATGAAACCCATAACTGTGGGGGGGAAAATAGTTGGGTCCTTGTGTGCCATTGCGGGAGTGTTAACCATTGCTTTACCAGTGCCAGTGATTGTCTCCAATTTTAACTATTTCTACCACAGAGAGACTGAGAATGAAGAACAAACGCAGCTGATGCAAAATGCAGTCAGTTGCCCTTACCTCCCAACAAATTTACTGAAGAAATTTAGAAGCGCATCATCTTCATCCACAGAGGATAAATCAGAATATTTGGAGATGGAAGAAGGAGTTAAAGAATCTCTTTGTGTAAAGGAGAAAAAAAGTCAGGACACGGGGAATAGCAGTGAGTCAGAGAAGAAAAACTGTGTAAATTCAAATTCTGTGGAAACTGATGTGTAATTTTGAACGTTTCCAAATATATTTATGCATTAAAGAGTGCAGTGAAAATAATTAAATATGCAAACGAGTCCACAGCATACAGTAGTATGCCATTCAATGGTTAAATGCGAATAAAAAGTGTTGCTAAACTTGTATTACATATCAAGTAAGTGGTATAACTTGAGGAAGGGATTGCTAGATCTGATGTAATTTCAGACTTTATATTTTTATTAGAATGCAAGTGTTTTGCACATGAGGCTGAAAAATTTATTAAAAGCAAGTCAGTTTTAAAGTGGGTGCATGAACTGTCGACATCACTAATAACAGCTCTGTGGTAAAAGTTGGCATTCAGAGGTATTTACTATGTAAGAAGCAATGAAGTTTGGTAGTCATTTATCTATTTATCAGTGCTTTAATAGCAGCTACCATAAATCATTGGATACCATAGTCATTGTTTTTCAAATGGTAAATCTATTGTAAAAAGATATTCTACAGAAGATAGATCTAAATTTTTTTCTTGAAATCTATAATGCTTGTTTTTAACTGGAAATTTACTTTGAAAAGGCTGCTGACCCTCCAGAAATTGTTTATTTTTATAACTCTCTTTGGAGGCATTGCAGCATTTGTTGTCTAATAATGAAAGAAATGAAGTAAGAGAATCATTTAACCTGGTCTGACTGCAAAGGCAAAATGACTGGAATGCTTTTTTGCACTACTTTATATGCTGGAGATATATTGAAAGAGACTTCATACTGTGAATGTTTACTAATGTAATAGTTCAATGACAATCATTGGAAGAGTGAATTCTGCATCATATTTTATTGTTTCATTTTTCTTTATGTGATGCTGATGGCGAAACAGCTAACATTACATTAATTCCATACTCTTTTTAATTATGAATATCTGTGATCTGGAAAGGATTGTGAAGTAAAATTTTATAATCAAAATTATTTGAAATCAGTGTTTTCTACTGATGCCTGCAAGAAACACCAACCGAATTTATATCTTTTTCCTGGTTAATTTAACATTCAGAGTCTATGATTAGTACATGCACTTTGTCAGTATGAAAGAAATTCAATGCATGGGAGGAGAAGGTAGAAGTAATAAGATATTCAGTTGTTGCAGTACTGACAATTGAGAATTGCTAACTTTTAACATGCTATTATTGGTGCTGCATTTTCCCTTAATTACAGCTTTCACCCATGTGTATTTGAAGCAACATTTAAGATCCAAAATAGGCATTCTGGGATTCAGAATGAACATGTTGGGTCCCATGCAGTCCTTGAGAAAACATTCCATGATTTCTTCTCACTGATTCTTAGGCCAGCTGTATTTTACTGTGTGTCAAAAACTTCCATTGCCCTTCCTAGGAGATTAAGGTAGGTAAAAATTCTCTGGCCTACAGTACATTCCAGACTCCAAAACGAAATAGGTAAGATATTGCTGCATATAACATAAATAATAGATTCAGAACTGGCATTTTTTCAGACTTATAATTACCTAGGGAAGGCACAATTAAACTGGAACTGTTTTTGAAGCGGCACTGTGGAACATTCCAGATTATAAAACTTGAACCAAATAGGCATATGCACTTTAGGGGCTGGGACAGGCCATTATGAGAGGAAAAGGGGCTTAGCAACACTACTGAATTACAGTGGTTTTGCAATGTTCATTTACAGCTGAGTAGAGGATTTTTGCAGGGAAAGAAGTAGTTACTGACTGACTTAGTTCTGGAGTTGAAAAGCAACAATAAAGGCAGTCCAAATTGGGCACCCACGACATTATGCATAATCTATCAGATAAGCATTGTTTGCTGTATGCAGCATCCAGTGGTACCGAACAGGCCCATAGACATTGGTTTTTCTTTAATGGTCGATTTTTGCCTTCCTGGATTTTCTGTGAATCACCTCTTCGAAAAGTTTCTCTGCTTGTCCTCTTTTGCATTGCAGAAGAACTAATAAAACCCAAGACACACACAAAAGACTGCGTTGTGCTGAGCCCTGCTTCAAAACTTGTGTTTATATGTCTGATTCCTTATTTAAAATCATAGAGCGGGCTTCACTATGTTTTTAATGTGAAGCATTAAACAAAGCTCCTTTTTAGCGTGGTGATATTAATTCCAACTGTTTTGAGTGAAACAACTCAGTAATTTTATACATAGGTATTTGCCAAAATTGAATATTGCATTTTGTTGTAGCTGACCTGAGTTAAATGTTCTAAATACTTTTTTTTCTACAGGGGCAATATCAGCAGTGAGGGTGAGCATTCTGTAAAATCTGGTAAAAATCCATAACTGAAAGTGTTTCTTTAACAGCTAGTTCTTAATGACATAAAGAGCATAAGCGTTCTCTTGTAAGCTAGCTTGCTGGTAGTTCTGTATAATACCAGAGACCGTGGCAAGAGTGTAGGAGTAGGTAAATAATGAACTTAGAGAAACTAAGTAGTACGTGTTTGCAGTATTGACTGGTTGAAAGAGAAGGTGGTTCATAAGAGGTGGAATTTTAGATCTCTAATGGAAATAAGGAAGAAAATTCTTTGAATAACTCTTAGAATATGCTCACACTGTGGACCTGGTGCTCAGCATGAGGTAACTGCTTAAGTAGTTACCCAGCTTCTCCAGCAAGTTGTTCAGCTATTCTGCTACCAGTACACATCCTTTTAATTTAAAACGAGCGTGGTAGTGTCTACGTTATGCTGTGATCATAGCAGTACCTCACTCGCTGAAGAAAAAGGTCTTACTGTAGGACCTTGTAGCAGTTGGCAGAGCAATGTTCTGGGTGTGTCAGCACTATATACTGCAGTACTGTAGAGGCATATCCTAAGGTAACAGTGGAGCCTGCTCTGCCTCCTGCAGTGAATAAACCTATGTACTTCATCATTATAAATAAGAACAACTATAGCTTAATGTTAGATAGTGCTATCAGTTTGGCAGACCATTCTGAATCACAGAAAGAACTGTGCATTCTGGAATGGAAGCAAATATCTTTACTTGGGCTGGCTTATCATTTGATTATTCAACTACCCATTGGTCCAGTCAGTTACAACACAGCTTGAAAATGCCAAAGTCCTACCACTAACATGCTAAACCCCAAAGATCCTGAGTGCTTAACAAGAAACAGAAAATTCCGTTAAGTATTACTTCGGTAGAAATTGTGTGCCAGTATTTGAGATGTTACGGCTCCGAGTTACTACTACTGCTTCTGTCAGAGCTTTCCCAGTGTTACTGGATACTGACTAGTCTCAGAAAAATAATTTTATCATCACTTGGGCATTTTGCATTTTACATTTTAAATTATAGTGGTGAAATGCATTCCTGATGTAACTGACGTGAATGGAGTTACACAAGGGATCGTTTTAGTTCTACTAATGTAGTTCAAATGATTTCACATTGACATACATTTCAGCTAAAAATAATGCAAAATGAGATATTTTGATATATCAGGTTCACTTGCAGTGGTGAAAAAATTTGGAGGGGTTCCATCAGAATTCATAGAATCACAGCAGCATCAACTCAGAATTCAAATATAGGCTGATACTTAACTGTGTACTGGCACTTATTTAAAGAAATTCGTAAGTCTTTTAATAGTAATCTTAAGTGCCAAGGCCAGACTCATAGGGAGAGAGTTTTGCCAGCTGAAGTATTGGATTTAATGCCTGACTTCAGAGATCCATAGTATTTTTTCTTTATTAGAGTTTTCCGATGTTACATTGATTCCTTGAAAATTTCAGCCTGGATGCTGAAACTTATATCGAAGTGTTGTGTCACCCTGTTAGGGAGTTCTTGGCAAAGTTTTTTAGTGTTCAGTTAAGCTTTCTCAGAATGATTCCACAAGAGGCCAATTCCATTGATGGAAAGTGTAATTTATTTGTATTTGAAGGAAAATTATTCTGCTTACATAGTTTTGTTGTGTAGAGTCCATTTCTGTGACAGCCATGTATTGTGGAATAAATCTGGGAGATCAAGGGAGTGAAAAAACCCACTGCTATCATGATTACATCTAATTCATGACAACAGTGTTCTTGGTATTTGGGGATAGTAGTAGGCATTATGGACTTCTTGTCATAAAAAATGGGATTGGAGTGTGTTTTCAGTCAGTAAAACTTTTCAAGTAGCTTTGGAATGTGAAAATGATTTTGCATAATATTTGTGTGCAGAGTTTGGGATCAGGCCATAACTTTGAATAAAGGATCATTATCTTGTAACTCCTGACATAGAAAGTTCCTGTCAAGTATGCTTTCAGCTGTTGAGAGTCATTTGACTTGAGATATGAAAAATCACTGCTAAACTACCCAAGAATATGAAATGCTTCCTCTTCATATTTGGATAAATGTAGGATAAATGCACTATGGAAAACCAGCAAAATATCAGAAAGTCTCTTCCATGTGTAACTAGTTTGGGGAAAGCCTTTCCTGCACAGCACTGAAAAATGAAGTGTGTCTTTCTGGTGATCCCAGAGTCATAAAACTAATTCTGAGTATACATTAATTTTTAGCATAAGCTTTACACTTTATTGATAGTCCTCAAATTAAATATGAACTATCCATGGTGCTTTAGACTATGTCACTAGCTTCCTCTCACTATTTCTTACTGGTTCCTTATTACTTCTTACTGTCATTGTGTCCAGTTATAAATACAGGCCTACTTTTTTTAAATTATTAATTGGCATGAGACAGTAACAAATAAAAGCAAAGATTTTTTAAAAAAATCTATATTACCTGGCATATAAGTTACATATTTTTCTTATCATTAAATAAATCTAAATGAAAGTCCATAAAATCTGTAGACATGGGACAGGGTATGCATTTTCCTGTTGCTATAACTGAATGATCAAATGCTTCTGATTTTGCAGTGAATAAGATCTACTTTATAGATTTACCATAGTTGTGCGCCTCTGAAATGAATGCTTGCAGAAAAATTGGCAATTTTTTAAAAACAAACATTCCTTCATTTCCACAGAAGTCATCTAATGTGGAAAAAGCGACTGACGTTAATTGTGGGTTAAAGTGCATAAATGTTTTGTACCTGGAAACCAGGTACAAACATGAAACTTTACATATTGCTACCATGCTTTCTGTGTATTCAGAACTCTGATGACATTAATTCTGAAGGAAAAGTCATTAAAGCATTTTGTACTGAGATGGTTGAATTAATTTTTATTTTTAAACCTTTTCCATAAAATTATAATGTACTTTGAGACCTTTTTCTGCAACAGGTCCTTTGGAAAATAAATACATAAGTATATAAGAAGGAAAGAAGAGAAATCTCAAATTACATGTCAAAATCTGATAAAATATTCTAATTGAGGGAAAGTAGGTAAGTAAAAACTTTATTTTTTCCTTTACTTGTGCATTTGTGGTATTGCCATTGGAAACAAATTGGGATCAAATTGGTTGAAAAGATGTGCAACTGCAAGAGAGGTACTTCATGTTTTGTGTCTATTCCAGGTAACTGTAATCTCAGGAGCAGCAGCAGCTGCATCTTGGGTCAGCTGCTGCTGCCGCATCGTGCAAGTGGGAAGATACTCATTATGCTGGGCAGTTTCAGGTGGGGTGGGAGAGGGTACTGTGAATTTTTTAGCCTGTCTGGTAAATCCATGCTCCTTTTAAAATTATTTGCTCTGAAATACCATGTTCCCTTTTTAGGCAGGAGGTCTCAAAGGCTCCAGTCTGCTAGTTCCTAAGCTACAGAGGGACTTGGGTCCACGTTCACAAAACGTACTCTTAGACACCTGACTTCTGTTCATTTCATTAGGAATTGGGTTGAAAAATGCTTCGTGAATCTGGGACCAAGTGATTTGCTTAGGGTCAAAAGGAAAACTGTGGTGGAGCAGGTTTCCCAAGTGTTATGGTGATTCCCTAAGGAGTCTAGGAAGTGACAGCACTTGCTCAAGATAGATTTAGCTCTCTTTTTGTTTTTAATCTCTTGTTCAGATGTTCCTGGGGCATTTTGTTGAGAGTAGGGAGGAGGATGGATAGATTCAGCGAGGTGTGTTTCAAAGGCATCTTCAATTTTAGATAGGTAGTTTTTTCTGTTTGTAGTAGTCAGAATAAGCTAAGTATCTATCTATCCATCTATTTATTTATTCCTAACACTTCTTATACAAGCCATTTCAGTGGAAGAACATATATTGACTCTGAAATTATCATCCTGGACATGAAGGGTAGCTTTCAATTCAGAAAATCAGATGAGACATATTCAGTATCACTCCTGTACTTTTAATTTAAGTATGCTGGCTTTGAGTCCAATGCTCTTGCACTGAAGTAATCTAAAATTTATTGTGTCAATACTAGACAGTGCTTTACCTAGTATTGCAGTGTATGACAACTGAGAAGACAATTGCTTTTCCTTGTTTGTATTTATATTGATATGTTTGTGATGCAGACTTACGCTGTACCGGAGGGATGCACCAGAGTGCTTCAGTGCATGTTTGAATTCATTGCTAGGTGAGCAACACCCCACGATATGCTTTGGAAAGAAATCCAACCACATGCATGGGAAGACAGCATTCCCTTTTCTCCTCTGCCTTGTACTGCCTTGTACAATCGAAGGACTAGGCCTGCTCAATGCACTGTGGTAAATGCTTGTCCTGTTGTAGATTCAACCATTATTTCTCACTTCTGTTCCACTTAGATCAGTGAAAGTTTGTTTTCAGTCAGAGCCCATGATATCTGTCCTTGATGTGGTTCATCCACTATATGAATGAACTTTAATTTCTGCCTCTTGTTGTTTCCCTATTGGTACAGCTTTGTAATGAGTACAGGGTGGCATTCAGTGACAGTTTCTTCTTGCACAGTGGAGCCTAAATAGCACAGTGAGGCTGAATACAGAAAACTGCAAAGGACTGTTAGTACGAAATAAAGGTACCTTTCGTTTTTCTGTCCAAATACAATAAGATATATTTGTATTACAACAAGTTATACATTCCACAGACTGTACATTTCAGGGTAAATAAGTTCTGTTTCATTAATGGGCTTGTACTTTCAAGGTGTCCTCAATTTGCCCTGAATTCATCAGGAACTTAAGATGTTGAATATTTTTTAGGTCTCAAGTGTGAAGGAAGATGATCCCTCTTTGCATTCCAAATGGCAAGGCATTATTATAAAGCAGAAATCTTGCATATTTTTCAGGTTAAGGGAGGCTAAGGAATAGTAGCTTTTCTGTTAAAGTATTTCTTAAATATTAGCTGCAGATACGTGTACTGAGAAAAATATTGTTTCAACACAGGGAAGGGGTAGAAAAGATTTTTGATTGAATGTTAAAGGGCATCATCGTATTTTACTGTGTGCCAAATGACAAGCTCAGATAAATGTTATTCTAGGAAGAATCTATCCTACTGCAGGGAGTAGAGTAGATGTATTGTATAGCAATTTATACTTCAGGATTTAGTTCTGTATACATTTATTTCTATTAGTTACTTATAAGCACTGTTATTATTCAGGACTTATGGATCACAAAAGTATAGACAAAAATGCTATAAGGATTTAGGTAAAAGAGGAACAGCAAGACTTAACGCTTCTGCGTATCTTCTAGAAGAAACTGTTATTTTGGTGTCATTTAATTTGTGAACATCTGCTCTAATAAGTGATATGATGATTCAGTAGGTTAGAAGGCAGAAATGTTTTCTCTGGCTAGTAAAATATTTTTTATTACTCATAGCTTAATGGAGGGTTAGCATTTTTCCTAGCTTTGAAATATATAGAAAATGTGAAAAGACACTGGTAAGTAGAAATGGTACTAATTTGTCATTCTTTGATCTGTTTTACAAGAAAATATTTCCAGAATTGATTAGCGATACTGGACAATTCTTAAGTGAAAGGGAATGACTGTAAAGAGATTTACTTTTGAATTGATGCAGAAGTGCATTTTAAATTGTCTCATCATTGGGCACCCAGAAATTAAGATGTTCAGACCACTAGCTATTTTTGAAAATTTCTGCCCTGATGGCTTGACTGATTTTGTTTCTTTGGGAGGAAAAAACAAGTTATATTTCAGCCTTTTTGATTTCTGTAGTTTTGACCTATACCTAATAGAAGCGACCAGAGAATCCACAATGTTTTCAAGCATAGTCTCGGTTGTACTGGCACATGGAACAATATATGTGATTTAAAAGGTTTGCTTAATAGGCAGGCACCATATATTGTAGCATTGTCTAAAGAAATACTCCTAATACTTTTGACCTTGGTTCTATGCCTGAAAAGCTTATCTTGATGTCAGACTGGCACTGAAAATGCACATAACATGAATGGCAATTTGAGGTGGTAAAAAAAAGTATTAGGGAACAGCGAGGGCTGTTGAGCCCCTTGCTAGGGGCTGGGGAGCCAGGAGCTGAGGGGGGGAATCACACAGCCATCGGGGCTGGGACCTCGCCAGCCAGGGCCCGTCCCACCGAGCAGGACAGGACCGACAAGGGCAGCCCACAACTGAGTCCTGCAGCATAGCCCAAGCAGAGGCTGAAGGCACAGGATGAGGTTTAAATGGAGTTCCTGGACCCATACGCAGGGGGTGGGGGTGGGTGGGGGCACCAGGTGAGGCTAGTTAGGGCCGTTAAGGCCTATTAGAACACTCTTGGCCCTGACAAAAACCTTGCGTTTGCTGGTAACCATATTTATTAGGTCTAGGTCTGTTCTACTAAGATGCAGTTGTGGCTTGAGGTTTGTATTGCTCCAGTCAAAATTGAAAACATAAATTTTTTCAGAGCCTTAAACACTGAGCAATTGTTGAGCTTTTTGCTACTCTTTGATTTTTGGCTCTTCAGCACTCCCGGTTCTTATTTCTTCAGCATTATATTGTTAGCTTTGCTGCTGTTGCTGCATCTATGATTATTTCTCCTAAACTGTGTTGCTGCTTGCCTTTTGTAGACAGCTTACTTGTGTTGATAGGCCAGACTGTCTTCAAAGACAAAGCTGTTTTTCAGCTGTTGAAGGGATGGGTCCCAAAGATGCTATCATTTGTAACTGGGAAGCAGGGAAATAATTAATGATGTTCTGATATGGACTGACATCTAGAAAGGTGTTAAAGAGTCATGTATAGTACTTTTTAATCTTTTGACGGAGACAATTAGTTTTTTGCTGTTCTTTCAGTAGCTAGTGTCACTGTTGGAACTGTAGCAGATACTGATATTAGGTAAACATGCTCAGCCACAGGAAATATCTAGAAATTTCTGTCTTGTATGTATCATAAGGTATCTTAGCTCTGGTACTATTCCTTTATGATAATGGTTGAAATACTTGAGAGGGTATCTAAAAAATGAGTAATTTTTACCCCAAATCCAGTTTTTCTTTGTGTTTTAGACATAGGAGGGAAAAAAAAAAATCCTCTAGCCTGATACGAAAAAATGCTGGGGTGATGGTCTTCACTTCACTTGCCAAAGGTGGGAGGTGACCTATGTGGCTTGTACATAAGTTCTGAGTGTAGAACATGACTAGTTGTTAAAAAGAAGATTGGACCTGGAATGTCATAGTTTCAAAGAAAGCCAGAGTGGTTTTGCCAATATTTGTGCACACGGGTGGGAAACTGCACATATTTGAGAAGCAGAGTTTTCTGACAGCAGTTTTCGTGGGACCATCCATGCCTGCAGACTCAAAAGTGCTGGAGAATTCCAGGGTCCCTGTCAGACCAAACACCAAGCTTTAAGTTCTGAGGATCACAAAGCAAAACTCCACCTCTTTCTTAAGGCTCGCTTCTTCACGGAGCCTTCAACCACCCTCATCACCTCTCTAGCCCACTGGCAGTCCCAGGGAGGAACAATCATAAGCTATGAAAATATGAAGGGGAAAGAGAACATCCATTCCAAATTGTGTGGATTAAAAGTCTTAAACAAAAGATGCAATCAATATATTGCAATGCCTTCCTTCAGCTTTCTCTGAACACCCAGTCTTTGGTGCAGTGCTGTGATCATTTTCTGGATCCTTTTTCTGTGATGAGCACCTAGTTTTTGTGGTTTTCTGGTGTAAATGAGTCCAAGCAGATGCAGGAACTAAGTCTAGAATGACAGAAAACTTCACAAATTCAATGTATTGTGAGCAAAGTTAAGAGTTTTTTGTTACTATTTTTCAGTAACTACCGTTAAGAGTGTTATGTTAATTAGAGAGATTCACAGTTGCCTCCAAAGGCAGACTCATTATTATATCCTTTCCAGCCTTTATATTGTTATATGTTGAAGCTTCCTATTTCTAAGGATTGGTATTTTACATTGTAAAGGATTAAAAGCTTTTTCCCATTTGGAACTGATTTTTTTATAAATAGGCAGTTTACCACCTGTAACTGCATGCTATTAAGGCAGGGCTGTAGTAGTTTGTATGTCAGTGGTACGCAGTCGCTAGAAGAAGGAAGGGCTACAGTAGAAGTCCCACTTTCAGTGAATTGGAAAGAGCTACCTGGTGATGCCATTTGCAGCTTGCTGCTTCAGCAGAAGCAACCGTTCAGCTCAAACAAAAAAATGTGCTGTTGCATTGCTCCAAGTCTGTATGCTGTCTGATCACACGCTGTGCAAGAAGAAATAGAAGGGTAGATTTCTTAAGCTGATACAGCTAGTATCAGAGACTAATTTTTTTTCCACATTGATAGTGAGCTTCATGCACTTGGGGAAAATGCATTTAAATCCCAGGATTAAGGAGAACTCGACAGGAATTACTCTGCTTCTGCAGTAACCCATGGTGTTTCAGATTGCAGAGAAGCTTTTCTTTGTTCTTTGTGAAAGTTCAGACACCTCTCTTTTCCTGCTAGATTTACAGATAGTGGTCTTGCCTGAAATCATTTAAGGTGGATCATATTTCTCTTTTACTAGATGTTATTACCCAAATAAATACTTCTGACAGAAGCATGTTCAAAATTGTATTGTCCCCACTCCATACAGACAAGCAAGCTCTCCATGATGAAAAAAGATCTAAAAGATTATTTAACTATATAAATTATCCTGTAAATACATACACATACATTCTTACATAGAAATAGGCATCAAGCAGGATGTTACATTCTGCAGGATTAAGATCCCTATTCATGAAGATAGGAAAATCTGCAGCATTTTGCAGAGCCTGAACCTGAAAAATCAGAACCAGAGATGTTTTGGAGCTTGGCCTCATCTCTGTTCATACCACTGATTTTAATATTGGGGTGTATAAAAGTAGCCTTTGTTTTTGGAAGAGCGAGGAGGTCAGTAATGCAGAAGATATAAGTGGAATTATGAGTACATTAATGCGACAGGGCTCATACAGGACAAGGCACAGTGCTCAGGTACTGAAGCCGGTTCCAAACAAATTTGCTCAGGACCTGGAGCAGCCCAGCCCAGAATACACGGGAGGGATATTTGTGTGGATCACTATGAAATGTATCTCTACTATTCCTGTCCTAAGATAACACAAATCCCTTCAAATGCCATTGTATTGTGCTACAGATGTTTTTTCTACACCTGTTCATCAGCTATTGTAAATTAACATAACATTTGTGGATTTGTGGAGTGTTTTCTTGAAGTGACTTTTTTTCTTAAAGGGATGGAATTAAAATGAAAAAGAACAGCCATGTGGAAGAGCAGGTTTAAGGTGGTTTTGGTTTTGCAAACCAAAACAGAAAAGGATGTTTGCTTGCCTCACATTCCTCTTGATTTAATATAAGCAAATAACAGACACTTTTTTAGAGTCCAGTACAACCCAACCTCCCTTTAGTTTAATTTTCATTTTAATTTGAATTTATTTTTGTTTTCTTACTGTTGAGAATGTTGCTGACAACAAGGTTTGGTACTATAATTCTAATACAGTGACGCTGAGAAAAGAATAGAGGAGAAGGACTTGTAACTTTATTACTGTTTGGTCTACAGACATCATTCTTAGGAATAATGTGTGCAGTACAGCTCACAAGCAGATTTATTAGGAATATGCATATATAAAATGTCTCTAAGCAATGAAAACCTTAGGCTGTTCGGTCAGATCTTTAAATGATAAATTGATTTACTTAACAGCAAACATCTGCATGCATTTGACATTACCTGAGTTTTATAGTTTCTACAGACACAAGGAGCTGAAGAAAATTGAATTTTACAATCCTTGGGAAATTGTATTTAATTGCATACCTACTTATTTTCTCTTCTGGAGATCTGATATAGTTGTTATTTTAGGATGACTGGATTTTATTGATGTGAGGCTCCTTGTTATGAAAAGGACACAACAGTCCTGTTCCACTGGTATTTTTTGTTTTATGAAAATATTTCTGTATTTTTCACATCAGATGTGATATTTTTTCCCCACCGGATGTCACGCAAACAAGCCATAATTATGCAGGCATGTATTCAGTGTATTAGAGTGCAGGGAACCTGCTCAATGACTGACTAATATTGACAAATGCTTGCTGAATGCTGTACTTGTATAAATACAGCATTTACTTGTTCCAAAGCACCTACAGTTATTTCTGTTTTGAGATTTATATGCTCAGTAATATTTTATAGTTTATATTTTCAACCTATACGAAGAAGGTATTGTATTAAATGAAGAAAATCCTGAGTTTTAACGCTGTAGTTAAATTTACCACGGAGTTTCTCATCTGACTTGCTATTTCCTTCTGCTCTTGTTAAGTTCATGGGGAATTTTTGCATTTATTTTATAAATTCAGACTTTGTTTTAAAGCTTTATGCCCTAGAAGCAAGTGATTTGGTCATATACAGCCTTAGTTTTGAGGCTTCGATGTTTGTCATTGCTTTGTATGGTGTGGGTCACTGAAAACCTCTTGGCAGACTGGCCGTCATCCACATGAAATACTAAATGATGAAATATTAAATTATGAAAAAATAATTAGTGATTTAGATAATACCCAGGAGGTTCCATTCATAATCTCTCTCTTGATATTATATAGAGAATAGTGTATATTACGTACATTCATTGAAGAGGCCATGGAGCTACTTTCAAATTTCATGGACCCAAAAGAGCCATGAGTGATAAAGCGAACCCCTCAGAAACGATGCATTTCTGCAAAGGCTGTGGTATTCCTTGCAGGCCAGCACACCCCCAGGACGACACATTTGCAGGGTTTCTCCGTGACTAAAGGATCCTGTAGTCTGCCAGGGGGAACCCTGAAGGGAGGACTCCCTGAGGAGCTGCAGAGGTCGTGAATCTCCTTGGGCATGCTCTGTCTGTTGCTCCCGAATCCACTCAGTCTTTCCTGCTTTCTTCTGCAGAGACTCTGGACTTGTAGAAGAGACAGTGCTGTGAGAATAGGCAACCTCCACTTACGTGTGACTTTAAAGAAGAAAGGCTTTTGTTTCTTTGTCCCTTAACAGCCATCTCTTCCAGAAATGTGAGAAGAACAATATAATTTGTCCTAAAAGGACTTGAGTACATAACTGCCAGGTATTTTCCTCAGAGGGAAGAAAGAAAGTTCAGACTCCATGAATGACAATCCAGATGAGTCGTCCTCCCTTTTCCTTTAGCTAGAACTTTCCCTTCCTAATCCAAAATGATTATCAGTTACAGGTGCCCCTGTTTCTTGAGGGTTGCTTCTTTTTCAATCTGTATCAGTGTGCTTTTTTAACTGAATTGCCCTTGGGTAGCTAAGAGGTGATTATTGGAGAGACATTTTTGTGTGTTAGGTTTTTTTCTTACACGAAGCCTTGAACAGGGAGAGGTAGTGTTCTGTTGTCAGTAAAATGAACTAGTGGGATATCAGTATTCTTAAGTATACGTGACCTAATAAGAAAACTCAGTAACTAACCATGGAAGTGTAATTTTAGCAGAGAACAAATTACATTTGATATATTCGGTTTCTTTTACAGTAAGCCAGTGAGAATATCATTACTAATCTTTTTCAGGTGTCTTTTACTTAACTGCATAGCAAAACGAGTAGTCAAAGAATATAAATAGACTCAAGAGCAATTGTAAAATGCTATCTAAAATGAATAGCTGAAATCTGATTTGGAAAATGATGGCAATATAAGAATGAATTCAGTATCTCACTAAAGGTTTCTAGCTGGAGAGCCTCTTTCTACTTTTGTTTCTAGTCAGTTATTTGTGCTGGTTCTTGTGCTATGATGCCATTCTTGTGAGGACTGCAGAGCAATGCAGATACACCAGAAAAATCCCACAAGGTTTTGGGATTTTGGTTGTTACAATATTTTTAATTTTCTGTCTTAAATGCTTGGCCTAGAATGACTGACAAAATCATTCTAATTATGAAAAGCAATATCAAGCTTTAGTGCATTCTGATTAGTGCTATCACTCACTAATGTGTTCTGCTTGGGAACTGATGATGCAAGATGTTCATTATTATTATGGATAGTTTCTAAATTTACTGAATTATTTTGCCCAGTGCTGCAAACTGGGAAATTCGTTCAGGATAATACAGTGTTTATAACCAGACAAACATCAGTATAAAGAATTTAAGTCTTGAAATAAGTTGCAAAAGAAAAGAATTGCTATTTTTAAATAGAAAGCCAGTACAAATAATAGGTTTTAACACTGTTTTCTATTAAATACTTTAAAACATGCTTAAAATCTAAAGATAAACCAGTCAATGGTAAAAAAGCACCAAGTGTGGTCCTGTGGTTGAGATGAGTCTTACTTCCTTTTTTTTTTGTTAAAAAAAGGGTTATTGTACTACCTTCTCTTCGTCTGTACTGGGTAGAAAATTCTGATTAGTTTATGGTGATGATCAAGTGTTCACTACTGATTTGAAGTGTCTTTAGTCCATTTCTAGGTTAACAGTAGCCTTTCAGTTGGCTTTGGTAAGTCTGTTCACATACACCAAACATGCATCCTGATACAGGCATCTGAACTTCTTTCTAACTTCAGCATAGATGTTCTTCCTTGCGTGTCTTAAACATGTACCGCCAATGCAGCTTTGCTGAACGCACAGCTGATGAGTTTCATAGGCACAGATTATGATGTCTGATTCTTCTAGCCAGAAAGTTTTAATACACTTGAACAGACTTCTGGGTGAAAGGTAGTCCGTTGGCATGTCTCTGTTATCAGTGGAAATGTAGTGCAAGTATAGTTTCTTTGTGTTTGATGTCACTAAATGGGAGAAGCTACTGGTCATCGTGAGTTAGCATTTGCCATTACACTGAAATCAGAGATTGCATTTTATGGCTTAGATACTGATTTTTCTATGAATAGAGTTTCACAGACAAAGGATATATTTTAGAACGAGACTTAGTTACAGAAAACATAAATAGTGTAAATGCAACTTGTGATTAAAGACTGTTAAATGAGGATAGGTACTGGAAAAAAAAATTCTGGGTTGATTAAGGAAAATCTCTGTGGTCCATTTTTCATACTGGAACAAGTCTTCTCATAATCAAGCTCTAGCTTGTGAATACAGTTTTTATTCTGACTTAGCTGAAGTATTTATTTATTATCATAATTGCTAGAGTAATGACAGATTAATAGATATAATGACAAATACTTTTATCTTTAGTCAGTAACTTCTCAGTCAGAACTGTGGCTTCTTCTTTGCCTTTCTGGAAAATTTGTTAATTTAATGGAAGTAATGCTGCAGTACTTCATGCTGGATGTTGAATTAGTTTGTACATGTAACGTATATAATATTTAAAAACTATTTTTCCATTATATTTGTGTATTTCCATGCATCACAGGGATTACTTACCATAGTGTCTTTCTACCACAAGCTACTGCACTGGTTTTGGCTGGCTTGGAGTTAATTTTGTTCATGGTAGCTAGTATGGGGCTATGATTTGGATTTGTGCTGAAAACAGTGATGATAACACAGGGATGTTTTCGTTACCGCTGGGCAGCGCTCACACAGAGCTGAGGCCTTTTCTGCCTCTCACCCCACCTCACCAGTGAGGAGGTTGGGGGGGGGGGGGGGGGGGGCCACAAGAATTTGGGAGGGGACACAGCTGGGACAGCTGACCCCGACTGACCCAAGGGATATTCCAGACCATAGGACGTCATGCTCAGCACGTAGAGCTGGGAGAAGAAGAAGGAAGGGAGGGGACGTTCAGAGTGATGGCATTTGTCTCCCCAAGTAACGGTTACATGTGATGGAGCCCTGCTGTCCTGGAGATGGCTGAACACCGGCCTGCCCATGGGAAGTGGTGAATGAATTCCTTGTTTTGCTTTGCTTGTGTGCGTGGCTTTTGCTTTCCCTATTAAACTGTCTTTATCTCAGCCCACGAGTTTTCTCACTTTCACTCTTCCAATTCTCTCCCCCATCCCATCAGGGGGGGAATGAGTGAGCGGCTGCGTGGGGCTTAGTTGCCAGCTGGGGTTAAACCACGACAGCTACACTTCAGAATACTTTTTATTAAAATTAAAAAAAAATAAATCTATGCTTTAGCATTAATTCATGGATGTTAGGAAGTGTGGGCTGTAGTTTGTCTTCCATCACTTTTCTCTGCCACATCTCTTTTTTCAGATACTTAATGCAATAAGAATCAATATGCTTTATTTTTTGCCCACTTGTAGACTAGCAAATACTGATGACTATCTGTTCAGTAAAGTGCATCCTCTGAGGACAGCAGCCCTGTGCTGTGTGGTTTGCTGGGCTAGACTCAGTTGTTTTTTACACTGCTGTAAGGCTGCAGAAAACCATTCACTGTCTTCCAATGCTGAACGCTGAGCTCTTCAGTCATTCAGGAAAAGCATGGGAAAGTAGGCGGTGGAAGCTGGAAGTGTAAGGAAGACTGACCCCAGAAGCAAGAAATTCAGAAACTGTTGTGAACTTACTGCAAAGTGCTATTTATGTAGTATTGTGAAAGAAATATGAATGCATGACAGAAGAGCAACTTACTGTGGTCAGCTACAGATGTAATCTTTGCTCTGCTCTGAAATGTGTGTGAATTAAAAAAAGTTAGATAGGGTAACACACAGGACAATTCAAAATAATAGAGCACAATGACTGTTGATTGTTCTCGATTGGCTTAAGAACTACTTTTTAAAGTTTGTTTTGAGGAGGAAGGTGTTACACCTGCCTTAAATTATTGGTGGGTCTGATTTAGGCAGTACAGGCTAAAAGGAAAGAAATATGTTTTCTTAAATTAAACTGTGTTATCTTTTGGCAATAGGTTTAAATATGATACTCTGCATTTACAGCAAGAAATGTTATTTCATAAACTGCAGCTGGTGGACTATATTTATTATACATACTTTATGTTAATATTTCATACACTGTTGAGCTTCATCAGTCATTTCCCGGCGTGAGAATTTAATGCTGGTGTCTAGTCCATGTGGGGCTGGATGTTATCAGGAAATTGTGGGGTCTTACTCCTTCCTTTTTTTCTGCGCTTTTTCATGCCATTTGGTGAGTTGTTTTTTCCAAACTAAGCCAGAGCAGTACTTTTTTCTTCTTGTTGGCGTTCCAGTGCTGGCATACTCAAACCAGTTGGTGAAACAGTTGTTCTTCTTTAGGTCTTTGCGTTTGAATGACCACTAATTGGCAAGTTTATCACTGCCATCATTTTCCTGAGTAATCAGGCTAATTATGGCTTTTAGGGACACTGACAGCGAGTGTCTGGGTAGCTTCCAATGTTCTCAATAGTACTATGGGTTATTTAAAATGAAAATTTGCCCTGTCTGTTGTTTGATATTTGAAAATGCCATTCTGAGGGCTGCTTTGCGGTGCTGGAGTCTGTGCGAGGAGGCTCACCTGTGGCTTCAGCCAGCCTTCAGCATTGCATCAAGTTGGTTTATAAGCACTCAACGTGGCTATGGCACATGCAGTGTCAGCCAGGGAAGGCAGTCATTGTTGCAGCTTAAAGGACAGATTAAATTTTAAAAGTTTCCTCTAGGTTTGAAGGTCAAAGGTGTTTTGAAAGGATCCCTAGTGATTCAGCAAAACCTCTCAAATTCACAGGAATGTTTTGAGGCTCACATTTGTGGACTGTAACACTACAGAGAGTTAGTGTTGAATTGTCATTCTTAAAATACTCTAAATGCAAATGAGAATTTTTCTTGCTAACTCAGTAAAAGTTGAGGCAAGCTCAGTTTTGTGTGCTTTCAGCCCACATTCAAGGCAGTAAAAACCAGTATGTTGAAGAGTGTCAAAGATCAACTTTTTAATTTAGAGAAAAAGTGGAAAATACTCAGGAAATTCTAGGGTAAAAGACTAGTGAAGTAGTAGAATGAGTGAAAGAATGAATGACTGTTTGCAATACTAATTTACAAGAGAAAGATGGATTTAAAAAATTATTTTTATGAGGTCCCTGAGCTCCTTTGAAATTGATGAACAAAGATTCTGGTAATTGAAAAGAGCTAAGAGCAGTGCTGAAAGAATTACTTGAGAATAAAGAAAAAGGCATGCAGTATTGAAGAATGAACAGGAGGAAAATGTAGAAAAAACTTTTGGAAAACTGGTGAATATAGAGCAACTTAGAAGAGAATTGTAGCAGTGAAGGAGCCATATAACATAGATGGAGCTGGAAGACATGTAGTGTTTTGCTTTGGCTTTCCAGTTTTACAGAATATGCTTGTAAGTTGTCACCTTAACTTGAACTCCCTCCTGCAGTTTATTCCTCTCTCTTTCCTCTGATGTTTCCTCTTTTACATCTTTCTTTATGTGTTCCAGTGTTTTTTGGGAGATTGATGCCATTTTCTGCATGCTCTGGCAGAAATCTGATTGCATCTTACAAGATGAATTTTCTCATCTATTCCTTACTAACACCTTGATGTTTCTCCCTAAACTTGGGAATGTCTCAACAGCATGTCTACAGTTAGGGAAACATGCCACCAAAAAATGCCACCAATATTTATTTATCTGAATTTTTAAGCAGTCTTTGATGGCATTTGTCCCCTTGATTCTCCTTAAAAAGCTGACACTGGGTTTTCAAATACCCTTTTTCTTTGACTTGATTGTGTTTAAGAAGTGCCATGATTTTTTATGCTGCAGAAACACAGTTAAGTGGGTATAGCTGAGAACAGAGCTGGGTCCAGTTAGCTTATGTCTGGCTCTGAGGCCCTTTCCTACTTAGGCATGGTATGTTCCCTTGGGGACAGATTCTCCTCTTCACAGTGGCTGTGAGTCTGTAACTGAAAGAGTTTTTCCGTTTGTGTCAAGTTTATTCAGATTTTATAAACACCAGCTTTGGCAATTATTCTAGCTGCTTTGAAATGATCTGCTATGCATTTGCTTTTGAAAAAGACTACACTGTCCAGAAAATGCTGACAATTTTTTATTCTATGACTGTTTGATTGTTGTCAATGTTTGTAGCCAGCTATCTATAAATATTTTTGGTTTTGAAAGCAACTTCAGCCTGGTATTAAATCATATCATAACTGATGATACCCACTGAATGCTATTTATTATTGCCTACCAGTTCCAATAACTATTTTTCTTGGGCTGTCTGCAGTACTGGCACAATTTATAATGGGGAGATGTAAAATGGCCAAAAACCTGGTTGGCTTTTTGGTGTGGTAGTTATTAATTTCCATTCATAGTGGGTCTGTGCCAGTTTGTTAGAATGAGTGAGAACATGCTGTTCTCATATTTCTGTATGTTATACAGAGATCTCTAAAGGATACGTGCCTGTGTACTGCGTAGTTTACCACGTTGAGATTTTGCAGTGTTTTGCTGTCAGTATTGTGGAGCCGAGTTCTCATACCTGCTGTGGATCTCAGTGTTCTCAGTCTATCTTTATGGGGAGAATTACAACCCTCATGTACTTAAAAGCGTTATTCTGACAAGCTAAAATGTTGTGCTGCAGAGCATAGCATTTGACTTTATTAAGCAAAATAAATTGATATTTAGAAGTGCCCTTTTAATAAAGGATCCACAGTCCTGAACTATCAGCTGGCATAAATTGGTGGTACTCCATTTAATTGAGTGGAGTTAAATGAACTCATACCAGCTTACCTGGGGTAAGAACCAAGCAAAGACAGAGTATTTCATTGTGAGCCAAAGACAAATGAATCTGAAAGCCTGATTTCTCATGTTTGTATGCCTAGAAGGGACTGATGTAATGGCTTGTTAAATAAAGACTCAGTTTCTGGTTATTCAGAATTAAACTTATGAAAGTACTGCTTACAATATTCTTGCAGATGGTATGCATCAATCCCACATTGCACCTCTTTCATGACACCCCATACACTGCCCAGATGATTTGGAATCTCTCAAAATACCAAGAGATGCATTTTAAAGGCATCACAAGATTTCCCTTTCCTCTGAGACGTGCGTTTCACATTCAGACCTTTGCTGAAGAACAAACCAAGAGCGCTAGCTCAGCGATGTCACCCTGGCAGACAGCTCGGCTGGAGCCATTCAATAACGATGCCTTCAGGAGCAATGTCACTTGGGCAGGTATGCCTCCTTCACCTGCAGGACGGGGATGCGGCATGTGCAGCTCTCCCTGGTCAGACAGCTCTCGCGCGTGTCTGTAGAGTTTACAATCAGAAGGCTGGGGGACTGCAAGTGTGTTTTGCCTTTGAATGGGGGGGAGGGAGAAGTAGTGAGTTGTAAAGGGACGTTCTTTAAGCCACTGGGAAACTGCTGACTTGATTTTTTTTTTCTTGTTTTTTTTTTCCTCCCAGTAAGGTTTCCTGCTTTCAAATATTTTCACTTTGAAGGCAGACTAGTTTTCCTAATGCCATTGGTTGCTGATAATGATTTCCTGACAGCAGTGCTTTAGAAGGTGCAGTGATGCTGGATTCTGATGCCTACAGTATCAGCAGTTTCAGTACTGTGGAAGTCTGCTTTACTAATGCTGCTCCAGCATGAGCTACTGTACTGTTCTGTCCTACCTCCAGTGGCACGGTTCTGTGAAACTTTTAGATGCCTAATTTTTCAGGTGATGTGCTCGTGTAAAAGCTTATACAGACTCTTGGATCTAATAAATCTGTGTAAATACTGCAGCTGGCTAAGAAGTTGTGATTCTACAAGAGGGATGACATAACAGTATTATTTCACAATATGCGTTCTAGCGGTATGTGCAGTAAAAACAAATAAAAAAACCCTTAAGCAGCAGCAGTTTTTTCAGTCTAGCCCAGAAACATGATCATTAATGCTTATTTTCCTTTCTTCTTACAGGAGATGCAATAATTGTTCCCTGAGAATTTGGTGGTGGAGGGGGATTTCTTGCTGTTTATTTTGATAATGATCCTGTGTAGCACCAGTAGATGATGGCTAGTACCTCCAATGTTAATAATTTTTCAGCTGTGTTCTGTCTTCTTATTCTTCAATTCAGGCTTAAGTGAGCCTGTTTTACTTCATAACTGACATAAGCTAAGAGCGCACGTTCGATAAGTTGTAACGGTTCATCTGACAGGCACGAACAGGTAAACTACTGTATCCTGATTTTGCTATGTCACGTGCTTATTCCCTAATTGTGAACTACATTAGTACCTATCAGGAGCAATTCTATTAAAGGCAGTGGAGTCGTAAATCTGATTAAATGTGATGCTATGTGTGAAATGTGATGCCAAGTGTGAGGTGAGAATATGGTCCATTTGAACTGTGAATAAGTGATTTTGTAAGGTGGAGAAATACTTTACAAGTAAGGCTTTCTGAATTGGGTCACGTGTGAAAGGAATCTAAACTAACGTGTAATGTGCTGTTGAGTCTTTCACAGCTATCTGAAACTTAAATGTGGAGAGCTTGCAGTTAGCTGGAAATCTCAGGAATTAGGATAGTGTTCTGTGTTTGAACAGCCATCTTTGGGAATTGTCTATATCTGAGTGTCTTTAGCACAGCATCTTTAGTGTCTGGGAAAGTCTGAGAGCATAAAGTTAATGCCTGCATTGAGTGCTGTACATATTTCACAACTCCAGCTGTATCAACATCATTGATACAATCCCACATTTCCCTGTAGAATGCTGTGTATATATACTCAAGGTTTTGCTTCTTGCAGTGCCTGTCAAAATTACTGTGTAGATAGTAATAGTACTGTTAGTAGGGAAATTTCATGGAAATGTTGCAAGTTGATGTTAGTACAGAGCAAACCCTTCACCCTTAATGTCAGCCTGACAGATTGCTTTAATGAACAAACATTCTCATGGCTTAGCAGGGTGCAAGGGAGCACTGTGCTGTGCTTATTCTGCACAGTCCCTGCAAAACTTTCAGAAAGACTGCTTCAGGTTTTTCATGGGAAAAGGTCTGCCCTAGGTAGG
Organism: Astur gentilis; assembly: GCF_929443795.1. NCBI lineage: Eukaryota > Metazoa > Chordata > Aves > Accipitriformes > Accipitridae > Astur > Astur gentilis. The sequence continues at coordinate 22,846,346 of NC_064896.1, forward strand.
TCTTTGAAATACCTACCTGTGTGTGAAGTCAGTGAGAGCACTGCAGGAAGCCTGTGGGGGAGTAAAAATGCCCTTCTTCAATGCTGAGGAAGGTCTCAGAAAAAATTTGCTGCAGGGAGCTGGCCTGCCACCTCTAAAAGCAGTAAGGTGTGTGAGCAAGCAGACCATCGTTTCCATGAAGGAAGGTGGAGGTGATTAGCATCACAGCATGGGTTAGTAAAACCTTTTTTGTATTTCAAGCCATAAGTGGATAGGTCCTTAATGATTGTGGTGCAGCCTAAACAGAGCTGTGCAGCGAGTTCAGGCATGGCTGGTCATACAATGTTCAACAAAATCTGGAAGGCAGGAAGCTGCTTTCAGGGTGTGAAACTAAACTAACATTCAAAAATAAATGTGACTGTGTTTTCAAGGTCAGCTTTTTTAAACTTCACAGCCTGGAGTGCCAAGCTCTCAATGCAAACTAAAAGGAAAAAAATGGATGTTTAAGAACAACTATGAGAGCGCCTCTTACATTAAAAGCAATACATGTTAATAGTCAGCTATGCTCCCTCTTCCCACTGATTTACAAGCATGGTATGTAAACTTAATTCTAGACTACTAGCATACAGCTCCTGTCCTAACAACTTCATATACAGTTTCTTTTAGGGGACAGTATTTTTTAACATATTAGCTAGCTGTCTGCAATTGCTATGGTAAAATAAGCAAGCTGTGCACTACAATATATAATACAGTATGGCTACCACAGTATAAAGCAGAACTGCTGTATCCAGCAAGTAAACTCTTCCGCTATTAAAAAGATAGCAGCTGTGGAGGAAAAAGTAATTAAAAGCTGTGCTTTGAACTTTGACGCACCAGTTAGCAAGAAATAAAACAGTGATGGCTGGTAGAAAAAAGAAGAAATGCTGTTTCTATGTACAACGAGAAAGTATTCCTCCTTCTTCTGTACATTTGTCTTAACGAAATACGAGATTTAAGTTCTTACCACTGATTCTTTGGCAATTTGCAAATTTTTATTCTGGCTAAAACAAGGTATGTAGCTCTTCTTCAGGCGGTGCTGACTGACGGTGCAGCATGGCGCTTGTTACCTGCTGGTGCTTGCTACAGAACAGCTTGAAACAGTAGCACTGGAAAGTGAGATTTGTCCTCAGTTGTCTTAAAGTGATGTAACCATCAAAGACAAATTAGGTCAGCAGATTTAACTGCTTTAACAGTAAACACTATGCCAAGAACTTTCAACAGTCCAGTTGTCCATGAGAAGTGCCTGTATTTTCTAGCAGCATAGACAACACATACACAATTAAGACCAGATTTTGCTTTTATTTACACCAGGGAATAGCTCAGTGGAATTTGATTGAGTAGCTGAGAACATACTCATATCTAAATGTGTACTAGATTGTATTTAGCTTTATGCAAATAGATACCGGAGGCGGATGACTGCAAGCTTTTGCCTTTCTGTCCCTGAGCCAGGTTCATATACAGACTCTGTCCTTGTAATCAGGAGGAGAGCAATGACTGCTCCAGGCTAGTGACTGCACAGCGTTACCCATCTACGTAACACCCAGCTTCATTGGACAGAATTTTGTGTGGAGGTTTTTGTGCAGCACTGACCAGGACGGCTTTTAAATGACTGGGTTTTAAACTGTAGATTGCATTTTAAAAATTTTTATCAATGAAACTAAATCAATAATGCATTTCAGTGCATCTTGCTTTGTAATGTAGAGTGAACAATCTTTAGACTAAATATTTTTTTTTAAATTTCATATCTGTATGATGCCTGCATGGAACTTCCTGGTACTGCTTCCATACATAAGACTAATAATTAATTTAAGCTGCCCTGGCTAATTAAAAGAAAATGGAACAAAACTTTAATCAAATCAGTTCAGTTGGAGGCATAAATTAAGGAAGCCCATGGATTTCATTGAGTGAAAAATGTTCTTTTCTGTCTATAACTGCCACTTTTAGAAGCTTTCTATTTCTCAGCAGGTCAGTGGTCTGGAATGACTTGGTGAAAGAAGCCAGTTCTAAAGATCCGGATTAAGTTAATCAAATAGTGGACTGAACATAATCCTGTACTCAAATTTAAACTCGATTGTGCCTCGGGATTTTGTTTGCTTGAGGGATCTTATCAACTTTGGGTCCATTGGCAGGAATGAAGTAAATTGTGCAACTACTATTTCAGTGGACCAACATTAATTCAGTTTCTGACCAGTTGTTTTGTTGTTTTCATTAAGTTTTCTAAATAAAAAAAAAAAATCAGGAAATTTTTATGTAACATTCTGGTCATCATTAGTATTAATAGTTTATTAACAGTGAAAATAAGCATCACCTTTACTGCTGGCCATATTAATGAATATAATTCCTCTGCATTTCACTCACTGTATGCTAGAAGAAGAGGTAAATTTTCAAAGCTTCAGTGAGTTGGTCTCCTTTTCTGAATGTAGGATGACAGTTTTTATTGAATCCTGCTTGTGTGAATAAAAGGGATTTACGTAGCCTTGATATTTGCCTTCCACTGAAGTGGAAGTTTCATCACAAGACAAGCTGCCAGGGATCTATTCAGAGCACTTTGCCAGCAGATTCTTATATGCTTCTTTTGCCATCTTGGGAGGCAATATATTTCTGACATGCCCAGAATATTTAAGACACATGGTTCTTTGCTTAAGTAAACAGCAGGTTAATTCATTAAGAGAGAAAACATATCTCCTGGTAAAAGTTGAAGACTAATGAGATCTAGGCTCTGCTTTGAAGGAATCTACCCATCTATCAGACCACAAGCCTCATAGATGGCTTTAAAGGGAGGAATATTTTTGTTGTTACAGTTGGTATTATGACAAGGATGTCAGTATATATTGGAAAGTTACCACTAGTGCCAAGAAGCTAGAGTGAAGAATCTCACTCAAATCTGAAAGGATTCTTTTCTCAGGCCTGGTCTAAAAGTTTACTGAGTTTTTTCTTTATTTTATCTCAGTATTTTCATTTTAATAACTGATTATAATTTCTTCAGGCTGTATTGCAAAATCATAAACAAATATCAAAGTTTTAACACAGTTTTGGAAATAAAATCAGTGCAACAGACAGGTAGCAATATTTGAGATTTAGGCACTTCTTTTAGGCTGCTAATTTTTTCTTGTAAAGTTACTTTCTATGCCCTTGAACAAAAAATGTTTATTCATTTTTTACTCACCTTGTAAGCTTAAACCTTGGGCAGACTGTTTAACCACTACGTATGCCAGCTGACCCTCTATGAAGTGGGATGGCTACATTGCAGATGATGAGACAGCGATAAGGATAGGGCTATCTAGATACAGATACAGGGTCAGGATGTCTATGTAGACGTAGGTGTCTGTTCAGAAAAGATGCTCAATGTTGTGGTTTTTTTTGAATAGTGATATTTGCAATGTTAGGTGTTTTAATTAATGTATTCAAACACAATTTAAGGCTATTCGTGATGAAATTTGTTATCCTTGCTTCACAGATTAATGACTAGAAAATATCTTGCCTCGTCTTAGTTTCATCAGTGCAGTTCTACTAACTGAGGCAGATCTTGTATAAAGTAGAACAATGCTGATAACCCACAGAGATATTCAATAAAAATTGTTCTAGCTTGCAGCTGAGGGTCTTGAAACGGAACGAAGACAGAAAGCAATATTGACCGAAATGCACAGTTCGGTTACATATACACACATATTCACATGCATAAAGAGTAGTAAGATGGGGAAGAGAGGAAAGTAATGGAAGAATTCAGCTGGTCAGCACAATTAAACATGTATAGATGTCCACAGAAAACACATTGTATTAGCAGGATGTGGATCCTTTAATATCACTACTCTTGTTCTGTCAAGCTCACGTAATTCCCATGGCTCTCTTCTAAATTGCTGGTTGCTTTTCTACTGTCTTCCAACTGTTGCTTTACTCTGACTTTTGTAGCCTATACTCCCCTTAGAGATTGCATTTCCCATCACTGCCATGTGAGTATAGAGGAAAGTTAACCATCCCTCGCATTTTCAGTTCTCAGACCATTGCTGAGGGGTGGCATCATAGAGTTGCAGCTCCTGCTGTGGGCCAGTGGGCAAAGGGGAAGTCAAATTCAGAGGTGACAGTTCTTCTGAGCTTGTGTTTCTGTTCGTGATGTCAGTCCTTTCATCCTAATTTTATTCAAATTATAATTTGGGGAATGACCTTTAGTGTTGCTGAAGACAGTAAGAAGTGTAGGGAGCCCTCAGTCCAGGCCCTTGAGCTCCATTGATTTCTCAGTCTCTGTGCAGCCTGCTTTATGAAGCCTTTGCTCCAGTCCTAAAACTCCGTAATAGGCCTCTGCAGATAGTGCATTTTATAAACTGTTCCTTAAACTGTATGAAATACATACCTGTTCCCTCCAACTTTTAATTCTACATATCATGAAGATAATGTCAGTCTGGGCACACACAGTGCTAGAACTCCTTCAGTATGTAATGTTAAAATGTAATTACTTTCCTGTTCTTTTTTTTTTCCTGGTTCATATTTCCTGTGTGTATGATCTCTTTTGCCTCAGTAGGAAGATAAATACATATTTTTTAAAAAAAATTGTCTGCCACTGATTATTAGAGCTGCTGAGGAAAACTGTATTTAAACTGAAAAGGTTAATGATTTGCAATGGGCATATGCTTCATAAGGTGAAGACTGTGGAATATTCTTAATTGAATAACTAGTTCTAATTATTTCTAATTCTAGTGGAAGCAACATTTTTCATTGAGCATTTTGTTGTATTCTCAAGGAAATATTAATTGATGTGCTGCCATTGCTGTGAATGTGCTGCTTCTACTGTTATTCCATAATGCTACTGGGTTCTTCGTGTAAGTGTGTAACAGTATGAACATTATGTTTTACAATTTAAATAGTTTTTCTGCTCAAGTAAAAGATAATTCTTTATGTATCGGTGCTACATTCCAGATAAATTCTGTTGTTTTCCTGCCTGTGGATTAGCATTCCTTCATTTTCATTTTCTGTGTGGCCTCTCATCACTGAGCCATGTCTGTTTAGGTCACGGTTACGCATTGGGATTTTCTAATACTTCTAACATTAAAATATTCCTTTAAAACATGAATACATGATTAACCCACAGATTATGTGCAGGTGAGGAGCTCCATAAAATTTTGCTCAGTCGTGATTGTCCAAGTGTGCTGTGTTACAGAATCTGAGTCATCGTTTGTAAGCATTTTGTACCATTGCCTAATCCTCTTCTTTGACTATAAAGTGATGTGGCACTTTTTTATTTAGTGGAAAATGAATGACTAGAATCTAGATACTGAAATAATGAAAACTCTGCTAGCACTATGTGAACCTTCCTGATGGGTGTACTATTAAAGAAGGAAAATCTCTATTGTCTAAGATTAAGAAAAAAGTATTCTCCGATCCATGCATGTATGCAAAAGGTAGGAATGCAGGAGCAAATTTTGGGTTTTACAGTGGTGGCAGACTCTAACATGCAGATCAACACTTATATCAGCCTTACTGTGGCTGTACAGTAACTCTGTCAAAAAGCTGAATGTGTGACATGGGTGTTAACTCCAGTTTATGCTCTGTGGATGCACACATCATTGCCACAGGCTTGACTTTCTCAGTGTATCAACTGTATTTTCATAACATAGGATTGTTTTGTTCTCAGGTATGTATTCTACCTATTCTTTACACTTAGATCCATTTCTTCTGGATACCCAACTGATTTATGTCGATTTACTACTGTCTTTTCTTGTTTTCTTAGAGTCTTAATATTTTTAGATAGGCTTTCAGTAGATCATTTCTTTTCACAGCAGTAGTCAGTGGAATTTCTCTGGATTTGTGTCTGTGTTACAGAAATCAGGATTCAACCTTTAGCATTCTCTGTGACATGCTTCATTATTACATTTTTCAGAAAAAGAATTGACAGTGTTCTGTGGTGTCAGACACAACAGAAGCACACTCCTCCTTCTACTCTTATCCAGAGGGTCTGCAGTACATATTTCATGGATCTTCAAGGATCCCCGCTTATTGAGGAATTACACACACATTCTTCTGTGCTGATTGTTATCCTTGGTTCATGTCTTATGTTTACATATTATCCAGAGCCTTTGGTCCTGGATGTTATTCTTGGTTATGCTTATGCAGTATTACAGGAGACGGTGGCATTTTGAAGGTGTGACTGATTTAAGGATCTGGTCAGTCAAGCAAAAACACTGACATTTTTCCCTCTGCATTCCTGAGCAGAAATAATTATGCATCACAAGCTAACAGACTGCCTTTCTTTGCTCTCAAATCTCAGTCAGTTTTTCTTTATAAGTTTTAGCTACTGTGGCTGAAAATCGGTATATAACTCTTTGTTGGAAAAAATCCAAACCAAACAGGTTAGGGGCTGTGTGTTAGATTTTGTGAGGCACCTTTGTACATTCAGCATAGCTGAAATCTGGCTTCTGGGAGTCTTAGGATTTCTACAAGCCTTGAGGTTCTGTATACTCAAGGCAGCAGCCAAAATTCTACCCTCATTCCTTTCCATCTGATTCCAGAGTTACTTGTGGGATTAAACTTGAGTAGCAGCAGACAAATGTTAAGTTCTTGGGGTTTATTGTTTATTTCAAATGTATATCCTCTGAGTTTTGCATGTATTTGTCCTTTTCCCTCATCTCTTTCTAGCCAGAGGAAATGTTTATCACCGTTGATCTTCATGCTCTAACAGCTGAAGGTTTTCAGAAGGTACAAAACTATGGGTAAATTTGAGTCAGCCTAGGTCTGGAGGAGTGCAGTACTAGGAGTACTATACATAATATGGATGGAGTACTTTACAAAAGAAATACTAGACTGAAGCCTTTAGTCCCTATTGAAGCTATGCTGAAAGTATGCTTTACAAAGCAGACTTTGTAAACTCAGGATCTGCAGCGGTTTTGTTTAACAGTTATTTCTAATGAAAACAAGTTTTTTTTCAATCAAAAATGGTTTAGAAGCCAGTTTCCAGTTCAGTTGTATTGGGTTTGCATGGCAAGGTTTTTTTTGGGGGGGTTAGTGTTACAGATGTGGCTTCTGTGAGAAGCTGCTGGAAGCTTCCCCCATGTCCAACAGAGCCAATGCCAGCCGGCTCCAAGACGGACCCACCAAGCCCATCAGCGATGGTGGTAGTGCCTCTGGGAGAACTTAAGAAGGGGGAAAAAACCTGCACACCTGCAGCTGGAGAGAGGAGACAGAATATGTGAGAGAAGGAACCCTGCAGACCCCCAGGTCAGTGCAGAAGGAGGGCAGGAGGTGCTCCAGGCGCCGGAGCAGAGATTCCCCTGCAGCCCGTGGTGATGAAGACCATGGTGAGGCAGGCTGTCCCCCTGCAGCCCAGGGAGGTCCACAGGGGAGCAGATCTCCACCTGCAGCCCGGGAACAGAGGACCCCACGCCGGAGCAGGGGGATGCCCGAAGGAGGCTGTGGCCCCGTGGGAAGCCCGCGCTGGAGCAGGCTCCTGGCAGGACCTGCGGCCCCGTGGGGAGAGGAGCCCAGGCTGGAGCAGGTTTTCTGGCAGGACTTGTGACCCCGTGGGGGACCCACGCTGGAGCAGGCTGTGCCTGAAGGACTGCAGCCCATGGGAAGGGACCCACGCTGGAGCAGTTCATGAAGAACTGCAGCCTGTGGGAAGGACCCACGCTGGAGCAGTTCGTGGAGGACTGTCTCCTGTGGGAGGGACCCCACACTGGAGCAGGGGAAGAGTGTGAGGAGTCCTGCCCCTGAGGAAGAAGGAGTGGCAGAGACAACGTGTGATGAACTGACCCCAACCCCCATTCCCTGTTCCCCTGCACCGCTGGAGGAGATAGAGAAACTGGGAGCAAAGTTGAGCCCAGAAAGCAGGGAGGGATGGGGGAAGATATTTTTAAGATTTAGTTTTTATTTCTCATTATGCTACACTGATTTGATTGGTAACAAATAAAACTAATTTTCCCCAAGTCAAGCCTGTTTTGCCCATGACAGCAGTTAGTGAGTGATCTCTCCCTGTCCCTATCTCAACCCACAAGCCTTTCGTTGTATTTTCTCTCTCCTGTCCAGTTGAGGAGGGGAGTGATAGAGCATCTTCAGTGGGCACCTGGTGTCCAGCCAGGGTCAACCCACCACAATAATCTACTGGGTTTTTTAGTGACATTTCTTGGCTTTGATATTAAATTTTAAAAAGGAAAGAAAAATGGTTGTAGTAAATCTTAAATTACAGGAGCAATTGCTAGAAAAATTGACATTTCCTGGCTCTCTTTAGTCTCAAACTTTCAGATGATCAGACTTAGCTCTTCTCTATAAAACAGGCTCCGAGACACATTCCTGCAAAGTTTGGGGTTTTTTCACTTTCCTATATCTCAAAAATATCAGATGGGAATGTCACTGAACTTTTCAAAGTACCCCTGCTTTAAAGAAAGAGATCTCAGCAATGAAAGAACATTTATATAATATGTTGAACAAGTAGATAAAAAAACAATTAAAGTCAATGACAGTCTTAATATCCTTTTAGTTACTGTGATGTTAGTACGATTTCCCCTCTGAATCATGCAGTAAAATGGTAAAGATTAAGTCATTAATTCTTAATAAATGAATATATAGTAGTAAATTTTAGTATTCCAAAATCATGGGAGAAGAGGGAGGTGGATCACAGATAGTGTACAGTAAATATCTTGAGGTCAGACTGATGCTGATCATTATGATATTAGGAAATTTAATTTTTTGAAAATGAATTAAGACAGATCAAACTACTATGAAAAATCTGGTTTTTTCTTCCCCTCAAACTAATAGGAACAAACTGTCATTTTTTACTATGATAATTTTTCTTTTTTAAATATCAGAAGGAAGTCTGTATTTAAATAATTTTCTTACTAAGAATGGGTAAGAGGTATTTAAAGTATAGTCTAAAGTACTTCAGAGGTGGTTTTGCATGGTAGATGTGGGAATAGGCTCTCAATGTAATAGTTAAAGGTATATAAGGGCCTATAGAGAGACAGATGACTTGTTTAGTTTTTAGCAAGTGAGAAGTTAACTAAATATTTTTAAAATTAACCCTGTTTTGGAATAAGGCCTCAATGGTACTTCTGAGCAAAGTCAAGGTTAAAGTTTTAGAAGAACTGGTATTATATAATCCATTTCTGAAAAAGACAGAGTAAGCCAAATGTGTCAAAATACACTATTTTATTTACTTGAAACTCAACCTCAGGAAAGGGCTCCTCTTCTAAAAAATAGTTGAGAAGCAGGTGCATTGCAAAAAATGTCACTACAAAAAGGCATGCCACATTCTACATCTCTTCTTTTCATTCTTCTCTTGTGGTTTTTGTTTTGTTTTGTTTTTCTCCTGTCAATCTTTCTACCTAAAATTGGGCAGTTCAGCATTTCCTATTCCACTGCCATTTTCTGGCACTTGATCCAGTTCTTAAACTTCTATGATAATTGTCTGTCAGCCTAGCACAATATTTTACAAAATTAATTGCATTCTTAACAATAACAGGCAATTTGACTTGCATAGCATCATGCTCTCACCACTTAGTGTTAATAATCTGCTACTTACCTTCCTGTTCCAGGAATATGTATATTTTAGTCACTGAATACATTTGCCTTAGACTGTTACCAGCTCCTTTTCTTCATTTTTCTCTGCTGTAAGATTTTTCCCACAATACACCGGCCCTTTTTTTTTTAACAACCTAATTTCATATATACTTAGAAAATTGCAGTAATGTTGATAATTTGGGGACTTTTGTATTATTGATGGTTGCTATAGGCACCCAAGAGCAAGTTCTCAAGCTGCTCCCTTACTGGTGTCTGTAAAATCCTACAGCTATTGAGTGCAACCCAGCTTGATATGCTCTATAGTATTTTCTTCTGAATGGATGAATAATTTATATGACTATGAAATCTTTTTAGTGGTTTTGTACCCTTAGGAGAGCAGCTGAATATTTACAATTTTATTCTGAATGTTATGATAATTTTCTGTAGTACAGGAATGGTTTGGATAATATACCAAACCAAACAAAAAGAACAACTCCCATATTATTATTATGAAAGGTTTTATTTTTCAGAGAAGAAAGGCTTTGCATATGATAGTGTGGTGGTAAAATACAGGTTGCCTAATTGGAAGCTAGATAAAATTCTTATTGTGCAAGGGTAATAGTGAGGAGGGATAAGAATGGAAGGACCTAGACCTAGGTTTGTCTATTTTGATTGATGTGTTAGTGTATTTTTTTTACTAGATACTTGTTGGGGTGGAAGACAAGGCGGCTTAAGGTGATGTCATATGTGTTAGGCAAATACAGCGACAGCACTGTGAAGGCAGAGAAAGGGATTAAGCAACAGGGGAGTTGGTCATGTTTTGCAGATTCTGGAGCATGTCAGGGCTACCATCTCTGAGATTTTATGAAGCCTGAAGTGGATCACTGGGGGCCATGTCCTCTTTGTTGCATTCTGTAGACTACTTAACTGCATTAGGGATGAGCTACTGTGGGGTAGTCTGCAGGAAACATATTGAGAAGATTAATTCTCAGTCTCTTTCAGTCTTTTTTGGATGGTGGAAGATTACCTCTGTAAACGTACAGGACACAAATTCAAGCTTGATATAACAAAACACCCCACCCATCATGTCACCAGAGGCTGCAATAAGAATCCAATAAAATCAGCTTGTCACATAATTTGTGACAATGCAAAAAGGTAAATTGTTCAGCTATTAATTTACAATACAACTATTTTAGTAAAAAGTGATATTACATACCACATTTGTGAAATATTTCAAAACTTCCTCTGAAAAGTCAGATCAGACAGAACATTTTAGTGCCATGGAAATGTCATAAATCAAACATAGCAAAGATATAGATACTTAGGAAAACTATGTAGCACACAACGAATATGGTCTTCTGTTCCTTGGTTTCTGAATGCCAGAAGAAGCAGATGCATAGTTGGCTTCAGTGATGACTTGGCCTGTTACAGTGAACCTGGGGCCAGAGATAAGTTTTATGTCGTGTGCTCTTTATGCTTCTTTCAGTTCTGTGTCTTTTTCAGGAGACAATGTTGTATCGAAGTTGTGTGTCCTGCTTCCATTGTAAAGTGTCTTAGGGGATCAGGTAGTAACTTTTGCTCTTCGGAAGGATTTTGAGCTTCATTTGACACTGCACCAGTAGAAGAGGAAATATTCAGGTTTTGGTTTTCCTGTTCACAAGGAAAAATTCAGGTTTCATTTTTGCTCTTCAACAAATGCAGAATGCTTTTACTTTTGTCCCTACTTGGGTAGAAGGTGATTTGAGCTAATATCTACAGAAGTGTCTGATGAAAGAAAAGAGTTAGTACTACAGTGAAACCTGTAACTGTTGCATGCATGCAATAAATGATGAGAAATAATATATAGTATAGAGGGCAATCTTTAGAATCCCTAAAGCATTAAGTCTGTAACACATCTGCAAGAGTTTCCTATAGATGAAACAGGTAGTTATGCTTAACATGACTACCATGGAAATAGAATGGCTTAACTAACATTTATTGATACCAATATCCTACTTAATATAAAATTTGAGCACTTCAACTGAACCACAAAAACCTCTTGGATCTTGAGATTACCTTTCAAACCACCCTACCACTAAATGCCAACATTGCATAGAGAAACAACTGTTGCTATACAACATACTTCTGTGCACACCTACAATCACCTTGTGATGACAATGAAATGGTAATGTATTATTATACTTGTACAGATCATGTGAGATTTCTTTTAGCAGATAATGACACATACTCCTACTGTTTCAAATTATGAGGAGGAGTCAACATGGAGAGGTATATGAAAGTAAACCTTATGTTTGCTCCCCTTACAAAGTGAGTCTACAGAAAATCTACTGTTACAATAATGATTTTGAAATACTGGCTTTCATAAGCAGCAATTTTTATAGTTTTTACATCAGTAATGAAACACTGCACTAGCTTCTTACTCACTTTCATGTGCAAGTCAGAGTATTGATGAATATATTCAAAGCCTTACATGATTGAGCCCAGGAGGTTTTGCTTTTTTTTTTTTTTTTCCTTTTTTTTTTTCCCCCCTCCTATCCTATTGTGATAGCTAAGACAGTGCTACAGGTTTTGGGGTAGAAAACTGAGGAGTAAGACCATACTGATACATTTCTTCTTTTTTTTTCTTCAGCAGAAAGCAGAATTGTAGAGGTCACAGTGCTAGAAAGCTAGTGCCATTATACAGTATTCTTTTTTCAAGTTTATATGTAATCATGCACATCTTTCAAGGACATTTTACAGATTATACATAACACCATCTTATGCACCAACGTATCATGTAGAAATATATATATGTTATGTGACATCAAATCTCTTCATTATATTATGTCCTTCATAGGAGACATCATTGAATTAATGTTATCTCAAACCCAGATAATAATAATACCCATAGTATTGAATGTAACAGAAACTATGTACAGTATTGAGAGGTTGACTCATGAGCAAAGCACAGTAGTGTTTATAGGTTTGAAGTCTGAAATTCCTTTTCAGGAGAGAGTTGCTTACTGATGATAAATTCCAAACAGACATTCAGAAGAGATGGTGTCTCCCCATGCAGCAGGTCCTGTACAGTAAGCAGCTGCTGAAGTAGCTTCACCTCTCTCTCTCTCCTTATCTGAAAAAGAAGCATCTCATTACATGCATACTGAAACATGCTAACTTGTATTTGAGCCTGAACCATATTTTATTGGAAAAAGGACCTATGTAAGTTTAAAGACTGCAAAGACTGAGAATCTGTCAGAGCTCTTGACAAATTGTAGTAGATATTTAGTTTCTGTTACAGATGGACAACTTATGAAGTTCCTCTAGGGTTAGTATTGATATTGACCTTTTCCACTTGGCTGGAAATGCATTATATCATGTGGATGATATAAATGATGATATTGGTAAAAAAAAAATAATTTAAAAAATTATTGCTATAAAGCTCACAGTGCAGTGCTTTAAAGGCATGTTTTAAGCTCTACCTTATTGTCATCATTTTTAAAGCAAACCAGTACATTGTTAAGCTTTCAATCTTAAAGGATTTTCTTTGAATTCTATAAAAGTCTTTGAGATAATTATCTTCAGTCTATATATTCTTTCCTCTGGCTCACTGACAGTTTCAGAATAACTTCTTACCACTGTAAAACTGCTCACAATTAAGATATCTCTCATACTGGTATAGAACTTACTTAAAATATTTGAAGTGCATCTCCAGTAGTCCTCTGTAATACATGGAATAATATATATGTAAAATCTAAGTTTTTATTGTTCCCTGCTTAATTTTACTTTTCTGTACTGTGGTAAAGTCTATTATTTTCTATTTTTGCAATAATATCTACAAAAATGTTTACAACAGCCCCAAAGTCTGTAATTAAACTAAATATTAATAAACAAGTACATAGCTCCATAGCTGTATTGATACAAATGAATAAATGGTATTTTGTGTTACTTTTTATTGAAGTTAATGGACCAAACCTGAAGTTGTTGATGTCAGTGAGACTTTACTTATATAAGACCTGGTTCAAGACCTGTATTTTTTAATTCAACTTGCTCTTCATTTTTCTTTGGAAGACAGTCATGTTTTAGTGATGGTGTTAGTGGAGGTGTAATAATAACTGTGCTTGTTGAAACACTTCTTCAGCTTCTAGCATTTAGTCTGCTCCATGTTTTGGAATGAATAAAGAGTGGATTGCAAACTGTTGTAAGGCTCTGTACTTAGAACATGTTCTGTTTGTTTCCAGGTGATTTGTTGAGCCCATGCTTAAATACAAGTGCTTTCTGGCAAGATCCCCAGCTCATAGTTTACTTAATTCGTCATCCCTGTGTTTACCGAATCCTTTATTTTAAAGTTTCCCCAGTTCCAAAGAAGCTACAATACAGCCTTGTTAACCTGATCATCTTCATCAACTTCAATTACTTCATCATACAACATCTAAATCTCTATTCTGGGTTTACACGATATCATTGTCATCATAATTATCTCCTAAATTCTTAACGCACAGTTTCAGATTATATTAATTCATAGCATTCCTCTGCAGTTCATCATTCCAGTTCTTGAATGGCTGAAATTTACTTGATTGTACATGAAAAAGCTTTGGCAATAGTGAATACATCATATTTTCAACTTTTTCATGGTTTTGTCTTTCAAAGAGTTTACAATAATGTATAAGGGTTTTGACAGTGGCTCTATGTATAGTATTTATAATGAAGAAACATTTGACAGTCAATCAGATACTGGTTTAGACTGGAATTTTCAGACTGCCCAAGCGATGGATGGAAGGGTAGGTGGATACATACAGAAAATGCATGAGCTCCTGCTATAGATTGGTTTATTACACTTGTGACTTAAAGATACAGTTAAATTGCTACAAACTTCTTTATGGTACTAGCAGTTTAGATGCCTGTAGAAATTGTCCTATAGGCAGAATGAAAAAATTTATGACTACAGTGATAGCTACCAGAATTCGTAGAGGAAGGCTCTTGGTGGGATAAATGGAAAAACAGATTTCTTGCCTTTCAGACTGCAGGAATTCTGAAGCATATAGAAGAAAATTGCTTGTAAAAGAGGCCTGTAATTTGCCACTCTCAGTCTTGCAAAACTCTTAGAGGACTTGCAAGAACATAGTGTCTGAGGAGGGGATGGGATTTTATAGAACAGGTTAAAGTGTAAATGGATTTTTTATGATTTGTGCAGAAAGTTCATGACAAGCCTTGTATTCAGAACAGAGTATACATCAAAAGCACTCTTAAGATACTTTGTTGTGGCTGATATATCAGGGATTTCAAAACCTGAGTGTCTGAAGGATTAAGTGTTTAGAACTGAGTACTGCAACAACTGGTTGGCACAGAAGACCGGTAGCAAACATTAAATTTCTACTTAAAATCAAATCTTTCCACTAAAATCCAGTAAGAGGAAGATTTTGTAAATAAAATGAATGAGAAGAGATATGAAACATGCTCAGAAAGAAATTTGGATTGTGCATGAATTGTAACTGTAATAATACATGTTAGCAATAACAACTATACATTTACATAGGACTTTTGCATGCATTGAAAAAACATACATTCTCTGCTATAAAGGTCTTAAAAATCTAAGTAAAACAAGATAAATTATGGCCATCTGTAAAAGTTAAGTAAAGTTTTCTAAGTTATAGAAAAGAGAGTCAGATTGTTTCAAGTGCAAGAAAAGTTGAAAAAGGAGAGAGGAAACTTCTGTGATAGAGAAGGATGGACACAGGAGACTAAAAGAAAGGTTCAAAGCTGAGATGAGAAGGGAAATAGGGCAGACTGTAAAAAGGCTGGAGCAGATAGGCTGGATTTGCTCTGCTGTGGAGCACAAAGCTATAAAAAAGATTTAAGGTGCAAATTGATGTAATTTGTGTAGAAGTAACATCCAGGCCAACTGCAGATAGTGAGATGCTAGATGTGGACAAATGTAGATACAAAGTAGTGTAGTTAATGGAGTTTCCTTCAAATGCTTGACCCTGTTATATATGCCTCTTCCTTTAAGAGAAAGCTATCATTCTATCCTCGATTCACACTATAAACATCCATGTGATAGTTAATAATGCTGTTCTTTTCATTTAATTTTAGTACATATACCAGTCTTCAACTGGTAACTAAATAAAACTGTTGCACTATGAACATGTCAAATGGGGGTTTGGTTTCTCTTTGGACAAATAACATTAAATAGCAGTTTTCAGCTCTGAAGCTTTTGTATGTGAGTGGAGGGTAGGCTTCACTTTAGGTCAGGATTGTGATTGTCTTTTTTTTATACTTATGGGTATTTTGTAGACTTAGAATTCATTCATTTGGGTTTAAGTACAGCAAAGGCTTATGTCTTCTGGGTTTTATGTGGAGTTGATACAAACTGAAGAAAACAGACCATTGACAGCTATGTCCCAAAAGTAACACACTTTTTCCCTCCAACCAGCTCATACTAGTTTTATATTACAACTGAGCTAGTTATTTTTGACCTGTTTATCCTAAAATGCCCTTTAAAGTCTATTAAAACTCCTTCTTGGTTTTTTCCTTCTGGGTGTTGTGTTTTCTGAAGCAAAACAATTCTCTGAATTATTTTCAATTCTTGGTTCACTTGCAGACTTCATGTCACTTAGTAGGGAGGATTTTGTTTCTTTTTTTTCGTTTTTGTCTTTCTAACTTCTTTTTATGGAGGAAAGGTAGCTAGTTTGTGTCAGAAGAGCCATGCTTGTAGTAACAGCAGTTGTTTTCATGGTCTCCTTTAACATTTCCACAACAATTAGCTCTTCTGTTAGAAACTGAGAGGTTCAGAAAATGAAGGTACAGCTCAATGTATGTGACCTTGCACGATGCTTGACAAAATGATAATGGCTGATTGACTCTGTATCCTGTCTTCTGAGTTATGATGTGGATACCACACCAGGGGATGTTTGTGGTCAGTAGTGGTGCTGGTAAGATTCCCTTCCTCAGCCTGTAGGACTTCAGGTTTGGCAAACTGTCTAATATCTGGAAGCTAGATTCCTTAAAAAAAAAATAAATAAAAAATTAAAAAAAATTAACAACACCCCCACCCCCCTTAGGGCTCTGGGATTAATCTGCTTTGAGAAATGTTGCCCTACATCACTTTGTGAAATGCTGTACTGTGACACAGTCAATCATTATCACAGTAGTCTTAGTTCATGTTTAGTGATGTTGTCATCTTTTATACTATTGATTTTCTTTGTTGGCTTATGAGATTCTGAAGTGCTGCTTTTGCTTTTGCAGCACTGTTTTAAAAACCTTTGCCTTAAACTTTCCCTTGCACAAAAAAAAAAATAAAATTCATGGAGTTTTTGGAGAGGAAAGAGAACATAAGAAACTAATACCACATCATTGAAATAAGAGAAGACTTGAATGAAATCCTGTAGAGAAACAAAAGTATACTTTCAATTGCTTATTTAATTTTAATTTTGAGATATATCTATATCTACAATAGATCTAGTGAGCAAGCATGTTGTTTATAATCTGTCCTTCATGTAATTGTAACACCTACAGGCCTCAGAATAAGATGGGGTCTTCCTTGTGGAAGGCATTCTTTCAAAAAACAGTCAAGGAAAAAATGTACTTGCTCTAAAGGGTTTCATTGTCATGCTTTAAAGGTTAGATATATATCATGGTATAAAGGGTTTTGGTACTTGCTTTTACAAGTCCTGCCTTCTTGGACTTGCTGAATTTTACTTTTTTTTCCCACGGTCAGAGTGGAATGTTGGTGTTCCATTTGGAGACTGAGACTCCACTTACCTGTCAAGCTTCCTTACAAGTATAAATTGAATTTAGCATCAGCAGTCATCGCTTTTAGATTCTGTGGAGAGATGAAAGAAATGCATCCTTTTTCCTCTCCATTTTTTCCAGGTTTTGCCCATGTATTCTGAATCCACAGTAAGCTGCAATATATTTGCTGCATAGAACCAGGGAAGGTGCTAATGAAAATATCAAACAGTACTAGGCACAGAAGAGACTGATGTAAGACTCCAGTCCAAAGGCTTTTCTTTCTTATAGGGAGCCAGAGGTAACCACTCTCTGAGTGGGCTTTTATACCTGTACAGAGGTGCATCATTTCCCTTTTTTGATTCCACTTGCTTCTGAGTCATTTATTTGATAACTTGTAGTATTTTTACAGCAGGTGAAATGTCAATGGCTGGCCTCGCTGCTAACCCCTAAATTTCTTCTACACCCACTCCTTCCTCCTCATTTTAAAATATACAGTATATTTTATTTTTCCAGAGTTTGCCGTGAAGCTCTGATATTCTCAGGCAATCCACCTGAACAATTCAACCCCCAATTTTTTGTCTGGAGAATCCTTTATCCATAAAAGTACCTTTGTTTTTCATCTCTTGACTAGACTGCTAGAGCACTTTGAATGTGGGTGCTGCACAGGCTTAGGTAGCTTTCTAGAATGTGTGGCAAGAGCCTTTCTTCATCAAAGTAATGTTTCTTTAACACTAGAAACAAAGCTTTCAGTGAGGAAAAAAGACTTGGAACAATCTTTTTGCGAGCAGGCCTATAAACCTACCTAACCATGAATCTTACCATGGATAGATGACATCTTTGGCAGGTGAAGCTTTTTTAACAGTCTCATTAGGATTCTATATCTGAATCTAATTCCCAGAAAGAACTACTTCTTCTCTTTCTTGGAGACTATCCAATTTTAAATCCATACTTCAAGTCTCTGGGATCTTCTGTCTTGAAGCTCTTTACACAAACCCAGTTTTATAGGTTGACTATAAATGAGAGTTCTAAGTTTGTTCTTTAACAATACTGTATATGGAGATGCCCATCTTGAGGCAGTCATTTTCTTCCTGCCTGCATCTCCAGACAGAACCTCAATGAATTTATTCAGACATTCATCTTCCCTGTAGCAGGTCAACATGAAGTATTAATACATTATTACAAGGCAGCTTCAAATCCATCACAATAAGAGACAGAATGTGTAGGCATATAAAGAGAATGGAAAAACTGTATGACGTTCTCAAGGTCATAGTGTAGGCTTGCAGCAGAGCAGGAGATAGAAACTGGGATAGAAACTGGGTGCTCTGGGTTGCAGAAAGTATGATCTGGCCATGGTTCTTATCAAACATACTTGCAGAAACTTAAGCCCAAACCAAGGTAAGAGTAATCCTGATTCAAGTTCTTAATATTTTTTTTTTAAAAAAATCTTCTATTATGGCTCATGATCAATAGGCTAGGTAACTGGATTTGTAGCTTCTATTTTCCTTGAGAATTTTGTGACCTCAAAAATATATTTACTGAGTTATTAAGGCTTATTCTTCTCTTATGTGCTTCTCAATTAAATTTCATCACCCCTGTTTTGAATGATACTGAAGAAGTAGAAAAAAGTTAAGCTGAAGAACAAGTTTACAAAATAAATTAATATACCACAATAATAAGATTAATAAAATGCCAGACATAAGACAAAAGCAATAAATGAACTATGTTGTAATGCCAATTTTAGAGTAAATACATGCTACTTCAGTTGTCCTTTAGTGATGAAATTAGAAATCTGGTCATGATAAAACTGAAAATAACTGTGAGACCAAATCTTAAGGAGGGATAATGAGGTTCCATCATCATTAACAGAGTGTAAAATCCTGCTAGGCAACTGACACATGACTTTGCTACTAACTCCATTAGGTTAAGACACACTTTTTGTCTAGTGAGTTTAATAACAATTTGGACTGAAAGGGCAAATAAGATGTTTGAACTGGAATATGCCAAATACAGAATGTTGCATATCAGTTTATAATGTGGGCCATCCCTGTTCTCAGTATTGTAGGTCATTTTGCTTTCTCCTCTGTCAGTATAACATTTTTCAGAAGTGCTAATGCTCCGGTGTTACTGTATACGCTCTTCATTTTCTCCACATTACGTATATTAACGGAAGAGGAAAGGCAGATTAATTACATTTTTTTGGTCCAAGGAATCTGAATCTGGTAGTTCTATTCCAGTTGAAATTATTCGTATATCATCTTATTTTATGGGAAACCACCAGCAGAGTTCTTAAGAAATTACTCTTTCTAGAGAACACAGTGCACAGCATTTTCCCATTATAGTTTTTCCCCTCCTGGAACTGTTCCCTTTAATTCTACAAAGAGCATCATTCTTAAACTCTGAAAGGTGGTACAAAGAGTCTTCTGAAAAGGTTTCTATTTTCTTCTACAAATCAACAGTATAAAATGCAGAACAGTAGTTTGAACTGAAACACATTATAATTTTTTTGCAGAACACTGAAAAGCTTGGTTTTCTCCGTTGCCTGTAGTTGTAGTAAAGTGACAAGAAAATCTCTTGTAGTACAGATAGCCTAGATTTGTCATAATTCCCAGTGTGTCTCCCTGGCACAGTGGCATATAGTTTATTCACTTTTCTTTGTGCAAAGGGAAAGTAATAAGCACAACTAAAAGTAGGTAGCCAAAAAAAAAAAAGTACCAACCACAGACGTTTTCTAAACTATCATTTTAGAGCTGTACATGAACTGGTAGAAGAAAAAAAACCAATAAAATAATTTAAATGAAAGGTACCTTCATAGAGAAGTCATTCAGACATGAGCTTTGAGGAACAGATTCTTGTGAGTCTTCAGGTGAGCAGACAGGAGAGGGAGAATCTTCTCCTAGATCTTGAAATAAGCATTACCTATGATAATAGCAGTCACCTTTGGGAGAACATAGGACTTCCACTACAAAGCATAGTAGAAATAGAGATCCTGAAATATATAGGGCTATAATCATGCCCCCCCCCCCCCCCCCCTCCACAGTACATTTAATCATTTCTATGGTTATAGTACTTTTTGTATTTGCACTCACATTGGGCTGCCACAAGAGGACTTTGTAGGGAAGAATCAGACAAATCAGCTTCTTTTTTCCAAAGTACAGTTGCATTTTCTCCTCCATAGTGATGTCCCAAATTATCTGTCCCTGTTTAAGCTGTACAAATACTTCCCCCGCCTCATTTTTTCTTGTAGAAAAATCTCTCTGTGCTGCAGATTGTTCCCTCACAGCATTCCCTACTGTATTGCAACTGTCCTCAACTCTGACTTTTTATAGCATTGTGTGATTGAAACACTTAGGAAATCTGAATAATCACATTTCTCTCTCCTGATTCATGCATGCTTGGGGTTGCAAACACAGCCAACACTCATGCATTTGCAGAAGGTAAGTGATGTCATGTGTAAGAGAAGTCATAGAGACTTCTGCAAATAGTGCAGTGTTTGTAAGCAAACTTCCTGTTGGCTCTTGTAGGTAGTCTATAAATGTAATGTTAAATCTAGCCCTAAATTACTGGACGGCTTTATGTCAGTACAGTACAAGAAAGAGTTCAATGCTTTCACTACTATAATGCTGCTTAGGTGACCGAGATGCTGGTTTCAGAGGTGCACATAGGAGTGACAAATGAAGAAAGATGTTTCTTAAGCAAGAGTTTTCCATTTCAAGTGAAAGAGTCTAATGCTGTCTTTTGTTAACAATAGCTGATCTTAAAGCACGTTGGCACAGTTGGTTATATATTCTCATCATCATTTGATGGAATGGGAAAGTGAGAGTGAATGTTAAATGTATTTTCTCCACCCCCAAATGTTGCCATTTAAAAATCTTGCTCTAAATATTTATTCTGTATTTATGAGATCCTTATTTCTAAGAATTTTAGCTACTAAAATGCAGATTTATGGGAAAAGGTCAAGATGCCTTTTTTTAATCTGTAAAATGATTAAGTAAATTCTTGCCAAACACAGGTAGCCTGTTAATCCTTGAGAACCTATATTATGTGAAGATGGTCAGCATTTGGATACATAAATTGATTTCTCTACCATGACTAGATACATTATGGAAGAATATTCAACTCAAGAAATATTACAAAGTATTATGATTATTAGTGGTTATAATGAGAATTTTTTGCAGGTCAGAAGAACTGCTGTTTGCTCACTGTTCTCTATGGCCAATCAGTCTCGGACTCTACTGCATGCCTGCACAATGTAAATACACAGCTGTGCCTATGTGTGTGAAAACCATGGAACATTAAGGCTCACAGGGTTACTCTAGCATGTAAAACTGAGTAGGTGTTTAAGAAACTTATTCAAGGAGGGTCATGTATACTGCATGTCACTGCATGTGTTTTCTTTAGCATGTACCCTTTTTCTATTGCTGTTCCATTTTTCTTTACATCTAGTTTTACACTGCCCAGTATTTTATACTTCAGTCCATCTTTGCTCTTTTTACAGTATAATTCAAAATCAGTAAAGATGAAGCAAGCCACACTTCGAGGGCAAGTCTTTTTAAACCTACACGTTCATCTCCAATTAATCTGGTTTCCTGCAGTAGGTAGAGTGTTCTTTTATGTAAAGTGCTAACTCAAATCCATCAAACATTGCAATAATACTAAAGTGCCAGAAACCAAATGATGCAGCCCTGATTCAAAGCCTATTGAAAAAAATGGAAATCTCCTACTAATTTCAGTGATCTTTGAATCAAATCTTTCAAGCCAGTGTGTATATATGTGCTTCTTTAAATATGTTAAAAGCACTCCACTGTCTTGGCTGGCATTGCAGAGTGACCAAAAATAATTGCTGTATTTTCAGAAGATGGAACAGCTAGTATGGTCTCGATATTTGCAATAAGGATGAGCAGGTGTTATGACTATCTGACATCTCAAGATACTTTTGTCTTCAGAAGGTTTGTAAAGTTCTGGTTTCAAAGCTTTATCCACATTTTAATTTATTCTCTTTCCAGAAGTGATTATGCATGAAAAAAATATGTTAAGAAGTACTTTGCTTGTTAAAGGGACCCATGATTTACACAGTCCATTAGGAATAGAAGTGCATACAAAACCTAGCAGCTAATGACCTAGATGCACTATTCTGCATTTTTTTTCCCTGAACTAGATTGCATCTTTCCCCCCACCTTTTCTTTTTGTTTTCTTTTTGTTTTGGTTTTTTTTTTTTTTTTCTTAATAGCCTTCTTGTTTTTTTCCACTTTAATGGCTGTCTTTTCACTGCATAGTTTTTGTTTATACTTCCTTTTAATCTGAATTGCTGAAGCTAAAATATTTCAAGTAAGCAAAAAGAATTGGAAGGTATTTTGTTTAGATTTAATCTCAGATGATGATTCATCAATTATAGCTAGACTACATAAAGGTATAAGAGAATAATAAGGGATAATATCTGGTGTTAGAAGAGATGAGGAGGAAAGGAAAAGGGTTTTTGTAACATTTTTTACATTAAAGGAACAACTAAGCTATTTGGCTGTTCATCGTCCCATATCATTATGGATGCTATCTCAACATGATAATACTTTGTGCAGTGTCTCTCTGTTGTGTTCATGTGAATCCCTGTCTTTGTTAGTATGATTCAACCATATTATATATTATTTATATTCCAGTCATTCCTGCAGGCTCCAAAAGATCAGGAGATAATCGCAAACCTTTCTAAATAGGTAAGATCAGCACAAGCACTGATTTTAGAACATCTTACTAATGAGAATGAGTGACGCAGAGAGCATGAATGAAATTTGGGGAAGAGGGAATGACTTCTGTCCTCTTAGGTCATAGATTAGAAGCTGTAAAACCAAGCCAATTCTCAGATACAAAATACAATACCATAATCCTATAATCACATTAAGAAAATAATAGATTTTTATGCCAGAGGAAACAATTAGGACTATTAAGTTGGATCTCCTGTGCAGCAAAGGGCTACACTTTCCTCTGAATGGGGCTATGCCTTCTGGTTTCCAGACTTCAGGAATAATACTTTAAATTATAATTTAGTTGGGGAAAATTCAACTTTAATAGCCCAGACACTCCACATGAATTGAAAGTAAAGTTTTTATTTCCTATACATGAGTTCATCAAATTATCATGAATGTAGGTAATAAGATGACTTTCCTAATCTCCTCAGGGCAACAAAAAGCAATTAGCCACTGCACTATATATAAACAAAAGAACCGTGAAATCTCCTAACTTAAAATCACATAAATAATGAGGAGATTACTAATAAAATGAAATAAAATAGAATACAAAATTCTCTGTAGAAATATCTAAGGAGCCTTTGACATTAGGATCACGTTTCACCATTGACCAAACTGGTGACTGATGTGTAGACTCCATACGGTGCCTAATCAGAGGGTGGATAGATGAATAAATTACTGCCTTGTGTCTCAAAGGAGATTAATTTCAATGCCTTGTGATAGTTATGGCACTCATATATAAATGCATTTCTAAATTGCCCTTTTAAAAAAAAGACTTACTAAGATGCTTAAAATCTCAGTTATCAATTGGATACTTAAAAAACCCCAAGCAAATTAAAAGGATAGCGTGGGTCAGAGTAGCGTCTCTGCTTTCCCTAGGTACAGTACAAAGGATATTTGGACGATTTACATGGGCGTTTCCTACTTCCATATGACCCTGCTTCTGAATCACCAACACAAACTTAAGGTGACAACTTAGCTGGGGCTTAAAATATTACAGCATACCATCTCATCTTTGAACAATCATCCAAATTCAGAACGTTTTTAATTAGAGTTTTGATGTATCCTTCTATTAGTAAAGAATAAGGCTTTTTGTTGCTTATTCCTTTTATGGTTGTGTAGAAATATGCTGTAGGGATACAATGGATTGATGGATCTTTTTGCTTTATTCTTTTGAGTTAATCGAAGATGTGGGTTAAATTATTCACTTTTTCCCTGAATGTATAATTAACTATGACTTATACTGAGATTTCATTGCATGGTAACATAATGCTAGTTATTTTTATGTAAAACATATGTTTTTCATAGAGGTTTAGATAGTTGTGGGTTGCAGTTAGAGATTTTTACCATGCAGTTATCTCTTAGATTTATGTAATAGCTTGTTCAGATTTTTTTTTAAATTTAAGCTGTGTCAGAAGAGATAAGCCTGAATTTCAGGTATTAGAATTCTTTAGGGAAATCTAGTCCGTGCAGTTTTTCCTCTTGGTTTTATTACCTTTTACTCTAAATGTAATTTATATTATATAAAAATTACAATTTATACATTAATTCCTAGATTTTTTGGCCAGGTAGTTTTAAGTAATAAATAGGTAGATCTAAAACTTGAGCAGAAGCATAGTGCTTTCACTTTTCAATTTTAAAGCTTTTATAATAAAATAGAACTTCAGCTTTTATCACAGGGAAGGTGACCTTTTAAAAACCAAAGTAGGTAAATAGATCTTATGCTAACTGGAATTAAGAAAGCTCTTTAAAATAAAATGGAGCAAAATTCAGTGGCACTGTGGAATCTAGCCCAGGCTTGTATGGTCTGCAAGCCATTTTTATGTTAGTGTGCTGTTTGGTCCTTTTTCTGACTGAGATGCAGTGAGTATCCTATCTGACCAGCTGACCAATCAGCATATCTCTACTTTTCCATGAGTCATGAATGCATAACACTGCCTTTTGAAGTGGGATATTAGGAGTCTGGGAATGTGTGAGAAACTGGGGAAATTGCAGAGAAGGGGAAAACTAGGTAACAGAAGGGGAAGACACAGCTATTGTGATGAAACATCAGAAATGTTAAGCTCATATCTCACATACACACACATGTTAATTTCAGCTGCGTGTCTACAACCCAGCACATCAATTTATAATCTTATTTCTGTAAACGTGCTTAATTAGCTGAGCACTTTGGGCCTGGTGTTACTCTGTCAATTTATGCAGTCAAAAAAGACTCTGTGAAGCTATTAATGAAATCCCAGTGATTTTCATCTGGATTATGTTTGGTTGGCACTGGGCTGCACTTGGCTAAGAATCTTGCAGTTAAAAATTGTTTGCAGCTACTTTTAAGTCAGACATAATAGTCCTCATAGGCTTTAGTTTATGGTGAAGGCTTTAGAGAGTAAAATATTTTTATTATTTTATAGATAGAGAAGCTACAGCCAAGGAGTTCCAAGTCATGTGCCTGAAGCAAGATGATTGTCAGAGCTAGGACTAGAATGTAGAGGAACATAACTCCCATTCTCATGCTTCATCTACTGTATGCAGTGACCCATGTGCATTTTCTTACACATTTTTCTTATATGTAGTAGGGGGAGAGTCACAAGAGTTCTTGATAATTGCACTAAAATGTACTTTTGTTTTTAAGTATTAATAATCTCTCAATACTTCAGTGTAACAGAGCATGTTATTATTTCAGCCTCATGTAAAGATGCGATGTAAAGTACTGTCTCCTTGAGGAATTGAAAAATATGTGTTTTCTTTAGGGAAAAAGTGCTTTGATCAGGGAAGACTCACTGCTCAGAAGGTCAGTTTTATTTTAATTCTCACATGGTGAGGCTATTACAGATGGAAATACCATCTCACTGGTGAGGGTTCTCTAAGTAGAATATCACAAAAATGTCTCAGGAATGAATAATTATGGAACGACTTTAAATGGTGATATTGTCGCACAATAAAGGATTCATCTGTTATGCTATGAAATACTGGATCTGTTCCCAGGTAAGGTAATTTCAAAACACAGACTGATTGTATTGGCCAGGATCAGCCAGTAATAGAACATTTCTAGTAATTTTCTGTGGAATGACCTGTGCTTTATTTCATCATTCATTTCTAAACTGAGCTGGAGTAAGACCCCCCACCCCCCCCAAAAAAAACCACAGCAAAACAAAAACCCCACCACAAAATCCTGAAACCAACCACCACAAACCGCCCCCCCCATATCCCGAGACCCCCCCCCCCAAAAGAAGCAAGATAAAGAGAAGATTGGTAGGAATAGGACAATAGCTTGAACATCTGTGAGAGATTAGTGCAGAATTAATGACAAAGGTGTAACAAAAATACACTAAGGTACCTTTTATTTTAGAATAGAAGATGGATGTACATGACACTGCAGTTTAAAAATTATTTAGCACTAATACAGAGCTCTTTGTATGTAGATCTTAAAGTCTCTTGCAAGGAATGGTTAAGTATGCTTGTATATTGATGTATGTATATATGTTGAAAGTCAGAACAGAAAAAAAAACCAACTCCAGGACACACTGTGACTTAGCAAAAATAATTGGAAAGATGTCCTTTATTTTAGTCTTACCTGCTAATTAGGAGATGTCACCAGCTCCTCAAGAGCACCCCACTGAGATAGAAGGGGCTTTTGCCTGGATGCTTACTAAGCTGTAAGAAACAGACCAAAAAGTTACAGTACAGTGGAATTTCTTGCAAAGTGCAAAGATTGGAATGGAATTGCTGAATCACCCAGCAGTCATATTTTTGCTCTGAGTTGGAATCTGGAGCACAGACATAATATGAAAGAAGTGAAAGCTTAGTAGGTTATTTGGAACTTTAGGTGTATTTCCAAGCCTGAGGTAGATAATGTCTGAAACAATCATTCATTTCAGGTATAGAAAGCAAAGAGCAGCAGCTCTCACTGATAGTTCTTCTAGCAGACATTTGGCTGAATACAACTGAGAGAAGGAAAAGCCCCCAAAGCAATATGAAGGCAGGATCAGGCTGGATAAAGAAGCTAAAGTACATGATGATCAGGTTCAAGAAGCAGTGAAAAGAACTGCCAGCTCCCATATGGCTGATATTTGTCCCTTCAGTCTTCGTCTCTGAGCTCTGTGCTTGTCACTCAGAAAAGCTCAGCCTCCTCCACATCACCTCCAGTGATTTTCAGGTGTATGCATGAAGTGAGGGGTACAGAGCTTGCAGGGGCAGGGCTGAGCGGCAGCTCTTTAGCTGTTACTCAGTTGTGTATGCCAGTACTGCACAGCAGGCATGAGCCTGTCTGTTGTGAAGCTCTAACTGGGCATTAAGCCATTCAGTAGGAGGGTCAGGATATAGAACTAAACATTCATTGACATTCTTGCTTAAGAGAGTAGGAAGTGGTTTCTACATTTTTTTTCTCTATTGCCGCGTGCTGTGAGGGTCCCCAAAGGGGCAGGTTATTGTTGTTGACTTCTGTTTGCCATTATGATAAATCACTGTTTGCAGTTTGCGGTAGCTGTAGCTCATATTTGTAGCCCAGTGTCAGTCTACTTTCCACCATTTCCTATTGTCTGCTTACAGTTTACTGTTTCCATTTCCTATGTTTATGGTTTGTAATAAATACACTTGTTTCAGGGCCCTTAACCAAGCTGCATCTAATATCTAAGCTAGTATCTGTAATGCTCAAATGTGGAATGTCAGTACAAAGGAAGACTGGTATCAGATCTGGATGCTCTAAGCAATTCTCTGGGACAAAATATAATAGCTGGTACATAGGCAAGCTTCTAGGGACTAATCATAAACATTTTTCTTCATAAGGTCTGTGTTCCTCAGTAGGAAAAGGACTTAAGTGTATTAATTGATTGTTGAATTACCTTAAGCAGTCAATAAAAAAAAAAATTAAAAAAATAAAAATCCCAGAATGCCTGAGGACAGGTATTTGCATCTGAGATGAGGGAGATTTAATTGTGGTTGTAAAGAGCACTAGCAAGATCTTACTTGGAATACTGCTGGATAGGTTAGCTGAGTAGAGTATTTCTGAAAAGACCAGCTGTGGTCAACAGAACATTTCATCTAAGTGGAATATAAAAGGGTTTGGACTTTTTATTTCAGCAGTTTGGAAGCCAAAACCTGTGATTGCACTGTCTCATTGCTTTGTGAAGTTCAGAAGAAGGAATAAAAATTACTATTTAATTAAAGGCTGACATACAGAGAGGTATAAACTAATCTTGGATAAATTTAAGCTGGAACTTAGAAAGGATACTTTGAAGCAATAAAAAAAAAAAAGTTTTAGAATGGACCTTGACCATTTTAATAACATTACCTGATGACATGTATGTGGTATCTGTGGACAGAAGACCTACTGTATCCCAGTTGGTACTCAGCAAGCGGAAAATTGCTTTAACTCACCAAGAAGTTCTGTCTAAAGTTCTTGATCCTGCACAGATAAGAAGAAAAAAAATGAAGATAGATACAGTGTTCTTTCATAATTTCAGCATTAAGAAACAGTATGAAGTGCTCCCTCATGAGACCTGTTAAGGAACATAATATATGCTGTGAAGATATATCCTTGCTACTCTTGAGAGGATTTTCCATCATATGACACTAAAAATATCTCTAAATCCACAGTTGATGAGTTTAATTACTCATCAGCTCTTTACATTACAATTCATTACCCTGAGGTAATAAAGATAAAATAAAGCATTTGGATGCCATTGTGCCATTGTTACAGTATGTTCAGCACAATGTCTCTAATCAATGCTGCTTGTGTTTATGCAGCATAATTAATAGAAATATGAGCACTGTCCTGAACAAACCAACTTTAACAGATGCCTGAGCTGCTGCTTGTCTTTTATTTTCTATTACTTTTCTGTAACAAAGACTAATTTAATTACAGGAATTTAATGAACAATATTTGCTGATCTTATATTTTAAAGTCCCATTGTAGTTCATAACTGTATTATGCACAAACAGAAGACTTTGTAAATAGCAAAGCTTTTTTTTTGAGGGTTGATGACACCTGCATGGTATATTATAGCTAATGTTAAAGTGGTTTTATAAATGTAAGCCTAAATCTTTCCTGCTGACTAGTAAACTTTGACACTTTAGTCCAAATGAGAGATCACTGTAATCTATAAATTAGTTACTCTCAGCCCCCATTGCTATCATCCAATACATGGAAGTTGAATACCAGCTGCCAAGTACACCTAGTACAGAATTGCCTTTGTGATATGGGCCACTGAGCCTATAAAGTCCTTTCCCCAAGTGATTTGATCTTATTTAGCTCAAAACACAATTTTAGAACTCTGGTCCTCATTTTCAGAGCAATCAATAGATCAAATCTCAGTTGCATCAAAGACAAACATCAGTTTGTGCAGCACCATAGCATCTACAGACCTCTGGGAGAAAGACCAGGACAAACCACATGAGAACTGGAAACAGGACAATTTCCACCATTAATAACACAGGTCAAGCACCTCTTTTATGATAGAACAGTTAAGAATTTTTTTCCCTTCTGTAAAGCAAAACTAAAAAATCAAATCCAGAAATTTCTACTTCAGCACTATTCTGATTCTGAAAAGAGCTGAGAAGCCATGCAGCCTTCTACAGTATTGGTTTGGCTCTTTTGAAATCAGTTGAATCAGTTTTGAAATCTTTTATTTAATTCTTAGTGAAAGAGTATGCGCAGACATTTAATACTGTTTAAATATTCCATTTTAGACTAACTTTCTTAAGTGTGGTTGTGCATACAAGAGACAAATGTTTATTAATAACTTTTTTCCTTTTCAGTCAGGAGATAACTTTTAAAAATGTAAACTCTTTGTCATAAACAAAGTCTTCATTTTTTAGGGCGGTGTTCTTGCTGTTACTCTCAGCAAGCATGTGCTTACCAGTTAAAGACTGACCTGGTCTACCCTTCTGGCTGTTTCATGTGCTGTTGTTATTATATACCATTTAGTCTGCCACTTTCAGCACTGGAATCAATAGCTGTGATCACACCCAAGGATGTTACATGACTGTATGACCCAGATATAAAAGTCTAGGAAAAAAACCCTGACAGTTTGGAGAGCCTCATATCTTGATTTATTTTGCACTAGGAAAAATGTTTGCTGGAACAAGTTGAAGACTTTGTAATCCCCCCTCCCCCCCCCCCCCCCCCCCCCTAAAATCATGGGATAGTTGTTCTAATCCAGGCTTCTAATTTACTGCATGGTGAATATGTATGAGGGGTCTTCATTAAAACAAAAGGGAGAGTCCTCATTGTGGCAGTCCATACAAGGCCACAACATCCACAAGAGATTTATTTTTCAAGGTTTTTGCAGCATGGCTCAATGCATGACACAAGGCTGATGTATACTATGGAAAATACTGGAAATAGAAGTGAGCCAACTCCCATGCATCCTAGTCCCTTTTAAAGACAGAAGGGGGTGTGTGAGTGGCATAGATATACTAAATACTGGGGATACAGATTTTTTTATAAAACATTAATTAATCTCTTACTGATCCTAGCCTTTTTCATCTGTATGTTGTATATATTGTGCTCTTTCATTAAACATTTTCAAGATAAGTAGTCCTATTTGGGTTACATAAAAGGATAACATTGGTTGTGACAAGAGTCTCTGCCTATGTTTTTCTCCATGATATACTGAAAGGCCATCATTCTGCAGTCTGAAGTATTGTAGGACATGGAGAAAATCTGGAATATACTTGATGTGGCTGACATAAGAGAGTCATTTTGGGACAGTGTTATGGTTTAATTTATGTCATTTAATTTATTTGATGAAGTCAATATGCTGAATTATCTAAGCTAGATCTCAAAGAGCTCAGCTGGGTACTGGAAGTGGCATAGCTATGTTTCTAGGGTCATAAAACTGAGAGATACTTTCTCTCCAACTGCCCAGATTTTGGTAGTCAAGTTGGTTCATGCTTGATTTGGATATTTCTGTAGGACATTGAACTTTTGGTATTAAGCATTTACTGTCTTTTGCATAAACGACTAGTTCTTATGCCCAGGACAATTCTTCCGTGGTCCAAGTCACAATTGCAAAGCCATGGGCTTAAACGGAGGACCCTTCAATTTCTAGTTTAATATTCAAACTTTGCTATTTCACTTGTATGCCCTACTTCTTGTATAGGAGGTAATGTATGTATTGAAGTAAATTTATCCAGTTACTATAAGAAAAAAGTTTTACAGCATGACTAAATGCTATGATTTCATATACTGGCCTCTAATAATTTTTTTTTTTATCCGGAATAGCATTAAGACCTAGAGAAGCTCTTGAGTTTATTCTATGAGGTTTCAAGAACATCTAGAACTGGGCTACACTGTGTAATCTTTTCTTCAAGAACAGTATCTTAAGTGGATTATTTCATTTTGGAAGTAAAATATTGCATAAACAGTGTCTCCAGAAAATAAGGACATAAGGTTGTTGGCACAAAGGTCAGGACAAATGCAGTGCTTTCAAATCATCAATGAGCTCAGTATTTCCTAAGCTTTCTTTTCAGGAAGGGCTAGATTCTCAAGCCTCATACCACATGCGACTGGCAAACAGTAAATGTGGCTACATTGAGTTATTCTGTCCTTCTCAACTGAAACAACACTACATGTCTAGTCTCTTTCATCCCAAAGAAAATCCATAGACCCTCTATACTAGTGAGATGGCTGCCCCTGCCTTGAGAAAGAAATGGAAACCACACTGTGAATTTAAACTATGATTTTTGGAGGTGTAATTTCCCCTGTTTCCATGAGCTTGTGTTTCAAGGTATGTTTTTATCCATGTAAAATATCTTTTGTTCCTAATAAAATACATTACAGACTTTTCTATTTTTGTTTTATGGCCTGTCAAAGGCCTTCAGCAATTGAAATGGGCACCATGCATTTCTGGCATGCAGACCCAAGCACTCAGGATGTTGAGATATGTGGACAACGCTGTGCATTTGGACAAAAATTATTTCAATTTTTATTTTCTTTTATGATTAAAGGATATGTCTGATCCACTTATTTATAGAGAGGATCCTAGACAGATGTATGTGATCAAATTCACTTTGATATCAGTAAAGTTTCATTGGGAGTGCATTTTTCATCTTGAGAGGCATCTTAAACTTCAGTCATTACTGTAGGATAGTAGATCAGTACTATTGCAGCTATTAAATGGTATGTGTCCTCCTGGATTTTAAAAGCTGCCAGCCAAAATGTTAATTCAAGGTAACTAGATTTGGGTGCAGAGAATTTGTCCTCAGCAGGCTAGAATAATTTTACTCACTTTCTGAAGAGTTTTTTCCATTCTGTGAAATTTTTCAATTATTTCCTGGTTCTCTGAAGATATCCTCCGGGGCATCATCTGCAGTAAACACCAAGAATCTACTAGGATATCATTAAGGAAGATACACTTAATGTAGAAACTTGTGGTTAGTTTGGCTGGGGAGAATCTCGTTTTTGGTCATGCTGGGAATGGGGTTGCCATAAAGCCACTCAAACATGCAGTAGATCTTGTAAAATTTGGAGGCATGTGCTTTGCTTCATTCTCCCTGTTACTGCAGATGTATCACCTTTGTCTTTCATTCTAGCTAGCAATGGACCCACCCTAGGGTTACCCATGGCTAATACAGTTTCATTCCCTAGTATCTGAGTGAATTTTGGATGTGCAGAAAGGTATCCACAGGTTTCAAGCAGGAAAAGAGATGATTCTGGGACAGGAGAGAGAGGGCTGCACTTGCAAATAAGGTCTGCTATATGTGTTTACAAGTGTGATGTATGAAGGTGAAAAATGGCTTTTTTTTTTTTTTTAGTTTGAACTTTCTTGGGTCCTGCTGTAGGAAAAAACGCCAAAAACTTAAAGAATAAGCCCAGTGTTTCTATGTCTGAGCACTGTTTTTATTGTAGAAATCCTTGATTTGTTGATATCTTGAAATTAGTATCCCTCTGACTGCAAAAGAGCATGGTGTTTTGGTATAGACACTACTTTAAGCAAGAACAGACACATTGTTTTAGAACAAAATGGAAGAGTTGCTCCTTAGCAACAGAGCATATTAATGCTAAATGTTAAAATTTGTATGAAACTGGTACAAATTAGCCAATATTAGACTGTACAATCACACTTTTATTTTGGTTGCTGTAACATTACAGTATAAGTGCTTCGGGCCATGTGTATAATGCAAAGCCTCTTCTGAAAATTCATTTTAGGTGACAGTGTTTTTAACAAGTGACAGTTCTAAATATAGCCCGATGAGTAAAAAGACATTGCCCTGAGGTTGGGCTGATCACATTGCCACAGCTTTTTTTCCTCTTCTCTATTACAAGTTCAAATACCAAAAATAAACAAAAAGAAAACTATTTCTCTCAGGGGCTTCTCTCATTGTTATAAAGAATGATGAAGCCTTATGTGAGGGTGAACATAGTTTTGTTTCAGGTTATTTTTGGTCAAGTTAGTGTACATCTTTAAAAGCATGATTGGAAATGAAGTGTGCTATTGTACAGATGATCAAACATAAAGATTAACTGTGTCCATGTGTTTACATGATGGAGGGATGAGGAAAATACACAATGGGTGCATGCATATTACCTCAGAACAACATGGGCTTTAAAATGGATAGGCTCTAAGGTAATGATTTACACAAAGGATGTTTCTAACCATGCGATTCATTTCTGCTTGACAAAAGTGAACAGCACTCAAAATGTTTTGGGTGTTGGAGAATTTTCAGGACAAAGCATGTTGGTTCCTTCATTTGGAAAAAAGGTTTCATAAAAGGAAACAAGAAAGTTAATATGATTAGTAAAGAAAGCTCTACAGTTCTTTTTCTGTAACAAATTGTAATTCTAAGAATTACTATCATGTATAGTCTAAGTGGAAACAACATAGAAGAGATGTCATGTTATTTGCAAACACATGTGAGAGTATCTTTTCACATTAAGAATTTGTTATTTCTATTTAAAAAGTGCTACCAGCTTTATAAAGTTCCAAGCAAGGAGGAAGAGCTGGGGCATGCAAATGCAGCCACAGGTGGATCTGTGGCAAGCACTGCAAATGAGAAGGTCAATCTTAATTAACCTCAGTGACTGCCACTGCTTACCATGTTAAAAGCGACATCCTGTGTTCTAAGCAGGGTCCCATGGTTTCAATCTTTCCTGCCTTCCAAATCTCGCTTCTGCTGGGAAGGATGTCCCATGCCAGTTATGGGTCCAGCATGTCTACTTGTAAATTAAACTTCTAGTGTGACTTATGGGATGAATACAGTACTTCTGTTAAGCCTAGAGCAGTATAAATACTGTAGGTACAAAGCTTGATCCCAGTGGCAGAACTGTCTTGGTCATTAAATAGCTGAAGTGGAAAAGTTCCCTGAAAGTTTACTCATATGTAGAACATGTAAGTAGTGTAAGGGCTGCTTTTGTCAACTGGTGTGTGAAGTATGGAGGCCTGAGGATGTCTGAGAGATATGTCCTGACTGAGACATGTACTGGCCCATAGGGGAATCATTGGTTAATTATGATATTGCTTGCCCAGATCTCATGCATATTCTAGTAAATAAACCTCTACCTGGAAAGGCAGATTTTAGTTGTGTCTCTATTCTGAAATGGTTGTGCTGTACCTTCTCACTGTAAACAGCAGTGTCCTCTGCAAACTTTCAGGCTGATTTCAGGTTCTCTCCAAACTTCACCTGGACTGCGATTTTGGTTAAGCATTTGTATTCACACAGAGGTAGGTGGATTGCTGTATGGGAAATGGAAAGAATACACTGAGGTTTAGCATCATGTATCACGTACTGTTTCCCTGCACTGTCCCATCGCTGATCCCTGACATTTCTGCAGAGCCACACTGGAGCTGTATGCACATTAGGATCAAGTAAACAACTTTCCCAAGCCCGGCCCCTCACTTCTTATGTCAGGTGTAGCTTCAAAAGTGGCCTGACGTGTTAATGCATAGGCTCGTAGTTTTCCAGATTTGGAAAATGTAACCGGCCTTGTGTTTAATCTCTAGAGGGGTTCGTATGCTCTGGTTTGCAATATGAACAGCTGCATTTAAACACTGTTTCCTATTTAATCGTATTTCAGCATTTAACTATAATTCTTTGAAGAGGCTATGTAAGAAGCCAGATTTTTAATGAAAAACAACAAAAAAACCCCTTTGTATGTTCATGAGTGTGAACATATGATGCAAACTGGCCTCCTCCAGTCTGCCTTCTAATTACGTGCATTTGTGTTCTTGGAACTCAGTGATGATGCCAGAAATAGTAGTAATGATAAACTAAGAGCAAGAATTTGGGAGCTGTCAAAGTACCTTTTTTATTAAGAAGCCATATTAGCCTGCTGAGCTGTAAGAGAGGCTCTGAGGAGAGCCCC
This sequence comes from Astur gentilis, assembly GCF_929443795.1. Lineage (NCBI taxonomy): Eukaryota > Metazoa > Chordata > Aves > Accipitriformes > Accipitridae > Astur > Astur gentilis. The sequence goes on from NC_064896.1 coordinate 22,881,590, forward strand.
TGTCATGCCCTGACATAGCTGAAACGTGCTCATTCTCTTCAGGGCCCATCAGAGGTGCTCGCGCAGACCTGCAGACTCTTGCTTCAACGTCCATTTGGAGTCTGTACCTTGTGAACTGTAGCCCCACATGAAAATTTTGATACGCGGCTTACAGAAGAGGGGCACCAGCTGCTCCGGAGCTGTAGGGGGTATTTCCATCCTAAGTGAGCTTAGTGCAACAACAGCTGTTGGCCTGGCTAGGATGTGGTGTTTGATTCACCTGGGAAATAGTCAATTGCTCATCAAGCCCCAGCTGGACTTTGGCTCTGGCGATACATCCCCCACCACCATCGGCGGCGGCTGCTACCTCTCCTCGCCTTGTCTGTCCACCGCACCTCAGTGGCGGTGATTTGGCAGGAACAGCACCTGGCTGAGCACGAACAGGGGAACGGCCCCAGCGAGGTCTGTGGTAAGGTGTCCCTCCTGCAGGGGCCACGCGTTTGGAATCGTTTCCCTGGCGTTTTCTGTCAGCTGCCAGGAGAAACCTGCCCAGCAGGTTCCCAACCGCCGCCCCCCCCAATGCTGCCTGCGAGCCCGCCTGCCGCCGCGGGATGAGGCCGATCATGGCGGCGGGGGGGGGGCGGTGTTGGGCGGGTGCCTGCCTTCCCGCCCTGGGCGCGTGGCCGCTGGCTGAGGTGGCGGCGGCGTCCGGCTCTGTGGTTGCCTCGCCGAGGGCCGCGTGTGGTGAGAAGCGCTGGAAATGGATCCCCTCGTCGTCAGCCTCCGCTTCTGGTGTGCCGTGCTCTTCGCTGTAACATGGGTTGATCGTGCCTTTCCTGCACAGGCATAATAGCTTTCCTCCTTCCAAGGTGCGCAGGAAAGCCATAGTGGTAAAAGTGTTCGTTTGCAAATTCAAAATGGTTGCCTGAGGGGGGCTGGGGTGCTAAATCCTGGCTGGATTTACACCTGCTGGGGGAATTTCATATGTGTGGTCTACAGTAGCGTGGGTTGACAGGAGATGGGGCACCTGGTGAGTGCTCTCCGAAGCGGTGAGCTGTAGCCCATACGTAATTATACCGTAACCTAAACAAACATCACAAGGTCATTTCAGAGAGCAGGTAGGCATGTCGTATCTAAAGGAAAACTATAAAATCGCTAAATATGTGTGGCTAAATTTGCTGTTGAGGAAAAGAATTAAGCTATTTGGGGGTTCAGCTGAATTCAGCCCATTGAGATTTAACAAGTCTACTCAAAACCCTCCAAAAAAACCAGGGGTAGCAGAATGTGTCCTTGCAAAAATAAAACTTGCAGCAGAATGTTTCACACCATTTTTTTTTCCTCCTAAGTGGTGTTTATAAAACCTACAATACTTTCTTCCCTGTGTTTTCTTTAAAAAGCCTAGCTTTATACATATCACTGCTGACAAGCTACTTTGTGATGTGTCAGTTTATGTTGTGTCAATTGACTCTGGTTATATAATGTGCCATGACATGACTAATGCAGCCCAACATGAGTCACCTGTCGTGACAGCTTTATGCTCTCGAAAGAAACTGTTTGCCCTCCCTTCAGAACATTTTCTTCCCCTTTTTCTTAAAGGTGCAATTTTATCCAACTTACTGTTCGTTGTTTTAAATTTTTACAACAAAATGGTAAGTGGGCACATACATTCAGTGTTAATTTATATGACTAAATGATTATTGAAATATGTAAAATCATGGGGTGCTCCCACTGCTTACTGTGAAGGGAGATGATTGTAGATCTGCTACTACAATGCAGCATTGTACCTGAAGAAAACGGTACTAACAGAAGAGAAATCCCAAGTGACGGGTGGGAATCTAAAGGTGAATGGCTTTAATCAGGGCTCATTTGTACCAGGAAGTTGTATGTATCATTACACTGAATTATTAATGCTGGGCTATGATTGTGGTGTTAAACCTATGATGGCATAAATGCTCAATAGAGACATATGTAGAGCTGTGAAAACAGCATAGATATAAATGCAGATTTTTGCCCAATTTTTTTTTTTAGGAGAGACATTGAGGTACTCTCAGCTATTGCTTACTTATAAGCAACCATTTGCAGTGCTTCAAGCAAAACAGGTGGACATTTGATATTTGTCAAAGGTAGGTAACTTGTATTTACAAGTTAACTCATGTCGTGCATTCTCTTGTTACCTTTGACGTGTTTTTGATTCAGTGTTTTTTACTGTGAAACCAGGAAGTGGTTGTGAGGTTTTTCATGACCATTATATCTTTCCCAATCAGATAAAACTAGGCCTTATTTGCATAAAGGAATACAATTTTTTCCTTAAAACACACTATCTTTGTATCGTAACAAATAATATTCTTGTTTTTCTTAAAAGATTGAATGATTGGTATAATCAAGAAAAGAGCTTATGTCATTGTGTGCTTCTTGGGTTATACAAAAAAACAGTAGAGTTCAAATCCACTAGGCTTATTCAGATGCCAAAGTATAAGTGCAGAACTCGTGTCCTTCCTATAAATAGCCTAAGAAAACACAAGTAGGTTCCAATAAAGACCAACTGAAATCAGTTCAATTGTCTTCCAGCAGGTGATGAATCAGCAACGATTTTATTGACTATAAAAAAAGTCTGAAAGAGTGTGTTTTTACATATTTTTATCATGTACTTATTAAATTTGCCATATCATATCAATCCTATTCTTTTGTATCATCTTTCAATAAAATGCCATGCTTGCTGTCCAATATCAGTGACCCGTTAGACTCATTATTTCATTACCCAGGAGTGCCTGTGAGTGGTTATACAATACTGTTCTCTAAAAGACTTTATATCTTTACGCTTTTTAACTCTTTTTTTTTTTTTTTAACTTTACTTTTACATCTTTTGTGACTGTATGAGATTATTTCAGAAGTTAGACAGACAATGGAAGAATAAGCTTTAAAGCAAATGTGATTATTGTTAAGTCTGTACTATAGTAGAGTTAGACCTTTCAAATTTTGTATTATGCTAGCCCTATTCTCAATTTCTGTGTGGCTGGATAGTGACCATAGAGAAGGCTGTAAGTACAACTGGAAATCTGTCTTGTACATGATATAGATGTCAAATTTGCCAAGTGTGCTGAATCTGCAGAAGACTTTTCCTGCATGTTCATGTTGAACACAATGATGCCGTGTCCTACGCTATGTTAAATAGCCCATGAAAATGTAAGGCAATACAGCATGACAGCTTTTTAACTATCTAACACAATAGCATCTCTAGATTTACTGTAAATGAAAAACCACCAAACTTATTTATGTACGTGCAACAGTTCTCCATTTGTGGATACTCACAAGGTGTCTATCCTAGTGCGCTAATCTCATTTTCTCTTAATAGTTGTGCTTTCTGTCTGGCACAAGGAGCCTGTGACCAATGCTTTGAATACTGCTTTCAGCAACTGATTGATAGCAATACAGTTTTCGGTTCCCATTCTGTTATATATCCCATTCTTTCTATGATATATTTTAGTGCTGATCAAGTCCAGTCACTGCCTTTTGAATAAAATTAGCAGACTATTGACACAAACTCATTCATTATTTAGATGAGTAGAAGCCCATAAAGCTTCCACCCATTTTACATGGCTTTTAGGTTCTATGCTGGCCCTTCAAAGAGTGCTACTTATGAGTAAATATATTCACCGTCTTTTCTTCTACATTTTGTGTTGCTCTGCCATTCTCAGGTATAGATGCAGAAATAAACATACCTGCCTAGTCTTTCTGTTTTCCTTGTGTGTACAGCACACAAACTTTTCCAGTTCTACCATTTTTGTGTGGTTAATAATGAAGCTGTAACTTACAATAATAGAAGTGTCCCAGTTCCTAATTTTTCTCTGTAACTACTAGGAACCAAATTCCCAACAGTAGGAGTGAGGTTTCTCCCTGCAAATGTATAAGTGAGCTGCTCATGTAAAATATTTACGGATTGTTCTTGTAGCCTTTCTCCCAACTCCAACACACACTTGTCTGTCAAGAAAAGAGTGATGCCATTAATTCACAGCAGTAACTGGCTGTGAAGAGTAGTCAGCTTAGGCAACGTGATGTGTACTTTGACAAATATGCTCATAAACCTGCACTAACAAACCTGTAAAATCTTCACAGGTTTTTCAACTATTGGTAATGACTTGGCATTTGTTCCGTTCAGTTCTGGTCACCGTTAGCTGACTTCATCTCCATTCAATTTGCTGGTTACGATTGCTCCATTTTTACTATGGAACTTTAGATTGTGTTCCCCAGTTCCTTAAGACACGAATCTATCGTGCCTGACACAGAGTCTTCTATTCAGTAAAGGTATACAAAAGGGTAGAACTTATGTTTTAGACATAGGCTTCACTATAATTATTTAGCCCTTTTATTGACTTTAGATTTCTGTAACATTTTCTACATGAAGATACATGTGATAAATGTTTGGAATGGCAGCCACGTACCTATTGAGGTGTGCTTCATGCAGCATGTGGTACCAGTGCTCTGGGAATGTATTTTGGTCCACGTGTTACTTTTGATCTGTATGGTCTGAAATGCTTACCTAAGAATCCACTTCTGTTTCCTGTGGAAGAACCAAAAGAGTAACAAAAGGAAGGGTCTGAGCTCTGACTATTCAAAAGCAGCAGCTGTGTTACTAAATGTGCACAGTATAATAATACCTGATGGAGATGAAGCATACTGGTAGGATGTTTACTTTGAGGAAATTTTGATGGTAGAACTTGCGAACTTTTTCCATTTTTGATTCTCCAGCAGTTAGGTAGTGATGGCTGCATGTCCTGTGTCCTTAAATCTTTGGGAGGGCTTGAGTCTGAGAATTGTAGATCTTGGTGGGTGAAGCTTTGCTACATGATCTAAAGGAGCAGCTCCATCACTGGCTACAAGTCTCATTTCTTATGGGGAATAACTGTGGTAGGGTAATGACCATTTAGACCCACCGAATCCCATTTTTTCACCTGTGTGTTGCAGCTGGGGAAAGGGGGAGCACGAAGGGAAACTTGAAAGGAGAATTATTTTGTTGAGCTGTTTTTTTGAGTAATTTCTGTCAGATTGTATTCTTATGCTAAACAGTAAACTGATAAAATTTTAGATAGAATATAATGTTTATATTGCTGAAAATTGTATAACATTACCAAACAAAATCTTCAAGTGCTGTATTTTATTCTCAAATGCTAAAATCTGGAATAGCAAGTACAAAGATTGAAGGACTGAGACTTTTTGGTAAAACAGCTTTATTCCAGTTCGTATGAATCTTACTACTTCTGGTATGACAAACTTAAATTCCATTGTTTGCATCTTAGCAAATATAACTGATACTTATTATCTGGTACCTTTGCTTGTACTTAGTTTATATTTATGTGTATTAAACAGAATAGAATCACCTTAACTGATCTGAAGTAGTTGTAGAGGACAACATAGTAGGTATTTGTGTGACGTTCCTCTGAAGGATTGGTGAAGCTGTCCTGTGGCAATACATGTATTACGCAGGAAGTTCTTTCAAATACGAGACAGAGACTCTGTTTCTGGATGAGGAAATTGGATAGAAATCATGAGCGAACAGCAAATACTATGAGTGGAACAAATTGTGACTGCACTGCAGATGGAAAAGATTGCCTTTTTCCTAGATCTGTTTTCTAGAGATACTCCGGGAGCATAATCTTAAGAATCCTTCTGTTACTAATCAGAACACTTGCATACTTTGACTGTAGAAAGGTGCATGGGCAGCATGGTAGCTCTTTAGAAGACAAGTATGAGAGGGGACTATTGGCATAAAATTTGTCTGCAGGCATAATGGAAATTATAAACTCATAGACCTCTCAGGTTCCCAGGCCTTTTAAGCTGGTTCTTGTCTAGAGTCTTTCAGTAAACATTAACAGCTCAACAACATACAGTAACTTCTGCAGGAACAAAAAAAAGAAGGAGCTTTTATTGCTAGCTGATCTGTTGTGCTTGTGATAGCATGAACCCCACAACATGTATAGGCTAGATGTATCTTCAGTCTTCTATCTGAAGTGGCTGCACACTGATTTTTTTGCATGCTCTTCACTTTCAGTGATATCATTCATATTGTGTGAAGCGGGGAAAAAGGGCTAGGAGGGAAGGAGTAAAAATGCTTTAAAAGAATTTTAAAAATGCTTGCCAAAAATCAGTGGGAAGGAGTGAGAAGAGTTGCCATGACAACCTCCAGCATTGTACCTCTGAAGAATTGCTTTACACATTTGACACACTTGCAGTTTGTGCAGTGATTATGGTGTAGTTTCATTCTTCTTGGTTTAACTTGTATTTTTGTAGATAGAACATGGCAGAGGGGTACTCTTAGTACAGAAGCCCTTTTGCTTCTATAGCTGTGACAAATACAGGGTTTTAATAATTATGGACTAAACTCCATAAGCTTCCATGATGAACACACAGGGTAGTTTCTTTGACACTAATAGAGCTACTTTCTGCCACTTTCTTTTTATAAAAGTTCCATAAGTGCATATGTCAGTTTTGTGTGATCTTAAAGAAGAAAATATTTAGGAGGAGAGTGTTTGGGTTTGGCTTTTTAAGTTTAGAAGTTAATCTGTTCAGTGTGGAGAACATAAAGTGGGGAAAAAAGGAGAGGGGCTTCTGAGACTGACAGTGTTCAGGAAGTAAAGAGGATAAATGACGAGAACAAGGATCTCAGAAAGCAGGTCATGCAAATTTACAGGACAAATATAGTACTTAATGTTTGATGCTTGCAAACATACAAGGGTGCAGTTGAAGGCATTTAGCTATGTCTGAGGAAAAACTTCTGATGCAACTTTTCTCAGAAGAGGATTACATATTTTGAGCCGTAGTTTGTGTTGAATGTATTGAATTCCCTCCCCATTGAAACTATATATATATATCTTTGAAAGTCAAGTATCTTTGTTCATTTAAAAAAAAAACCAAACAAAAAAACCAGCTTTGTTGCTGATTTTAAGTAAAATTAAACCTTATTGGTCCAAAATGTAAATATAACTTTATGCTTATGTTAAATGAGAGTGCTATATTTCAAAAACAATTTTTTCCTGCTTTTTAATTTTATCAGTAAATATATAAAAAAATAATTCTGGAGCACATTAGGTTTCTTTTTAGCATCCCAGTTTGGCCAATTAACTATAGGAATAATTATTCATACACCTCTGGTCAAAAACCTGGCTTTGACTGCAAGCATAAAAGATCCTTCTAGGTTTTTACAGGCAGAAGTATGCCTACAGGACAGGTGGCAGCAGTTTACTTATGAACACAAACTGGAGCTTTGTCCTCCAATACCTGAAACTCCAGAGTGCATTGCAGTTGTATTCTGCTACTATGGACAGTTAGGCTAATAGAGCTGGTGATTGTCATTATGAAATCATTAGCAGTTAATTTTGCCTCTGATATTTTCCGGTAGCTTCATGCATAGGAATTGTTCGAGTGTAGCTGTCCTTGGTCTCAGTTATAATTACCTGTCTCTTGTTTTAGATCAGATCCATGTTAAACAATGAACACTAGAGCTGGATGCTCAGGTCAGAATTTGGCAATTTTCTCCAGATGAAGAGCTGAATGACTATGTTTTATTTGGATTATTTACAACTCTTATGTATGTAACTGGCTCAGTACTGAAATATCAGTTTGATATCCTTTTCCTTAGAGAATTGCATCTCATCTGCAATGCAGCACAGTAACTTACTGACCCCAAATGTATGAAAGTGAATGTATGTTAGCTATCTCTTCTGCCTAATTATTCCTGTTAGCTATCATTAACTGGATTCCTTACTGATCTTTACATTGAGATGTTCAACACCATATGGTATTTACTTTAGTAAATGAAGGATCAATACACATAATGGGCTAATGAATGGGATGGATGAACATGTAACTCACTTTTCTGTCTTCTTTCTCTGATCATCTGTAGAGACCATAATGTTTTTCTTTTGGTTCAAGTAGATAAGTTTGATGATATACATTCTGTTGGTTTACACAAATTAAATGATTGAGCTATATTCTTAATTAATTCCCAGAAAAAGGCACAAAATTCTGCTTTCCTTGACAGGATAGAAGCAAACAAGTTGACAATTTCCTTGCTGTGCACATCAGTCCAAAGAGCTCTGTGCTCGAGAAATCTGTTACTGGGTCCCGTTTACAACTTTTCTCCTGAATATCTGCCTTTGCTGGGAAGCAGAGTCCAGGCATCCTGTGATGAATACATCACTCTCTTGCATTTCTGATCAGATCTCAGGCTGTGCAGATTATTCTGCAGTACTGCTTGCTGCTTTTAGAAGTACAGCTGGTGTTACAGGGTTGGTATTAGTGGAAGGAAGTTACCCTTTTGAAAGGTTTGGTTTTCCCTGTCATATCTTCTTGAAAACTATCAAATGATACATATATAACGTACATATGTAGTTTGTATTTTTTTGTCTGGTGGTCCTTGCTTTTGAGCTAGTGCTTAGTCTAATTAAAAGGAGAAGAATCTGATAGGAGATAATGACATTCTATTTTGAGTTGATAGATGACACTTAGCATTGAGGGACCCAATTTCAAACTATGCTTTTTAATCTGGCAGGCAGTTATCATGGAAAGCATATATCAACAAATTTGCTAAATGTCTTGGGCATTCAAGGTAAACACATGTAGCTGGAGAAAGATTCTACACTTGTCAAAACAGGTAGAAGCTTCCTTTAACTAATACAATTCTTTATCTATGCCAGTAGGGGTTCTTGATTTTAGTCAGGTGCTTAAACCTCAATAACCAATGAGCCTGTTTTAGCTCAGGTTCTGCTAATTATAGTTATGAGAAGTAGTTTGTATGCTCCTAAAAGGCAGAGTTAATTTCATACTGATTTTCATAAGAGTTGGAAATGTGTAGCCCCCAAGTTTTTTGCTCACAGAAGAATTACTAATTTTGCTTTTCAAAGATGATTATTTTTATACTACCATACTTTATTTGAAAATCATAATGTCACATGTAGATTTTTTGGAAATTGTTGCCCTTAAAAACATTCTTTTGTTCAGAACTATTATTGCTTAGCTTTGAGGCAGGTGAAATGTTTTTAAGAAGTTCACCTTTATGTAAGAATTTTCCCTAAATTATTCTTAGAATAGATAATGACATCTCCTTAGGGGAAGTGAGATGGAAATATCATGGAATTATTTGAGAAGAGGAAACGCTTTAAGTATGTGTTATATTGTGCTAAGTTGGAAATGTCTTGAGAACTGTGGAACTATCTGAGAAAGTGGAACTATCTGAGTAAGTACTATTGAGTGGAAGTAGGGTTTGCAGTCCATGTTTTTGAAAGTAACATTATAAATGTGAATATATGCTTGAAAATTACTGCCTTTGCTACTTGGAAATGTAAAAATGAAGATTATAATTTTATGGAACCAGTTAGCTTTTGTTTTTCTTTCAAGTAGGCCTTCATAGTTATTCAGTACTGTTGAAATGGTATCATTTGGTGTGCTTCTCCACCATAAAGACTTAATAAGTTCACCTGTTTTTATCTCTTTGGCAAACTGTTTTGCAAGTGTTTTTAAGAGATATACTAGTTGTATCTCGGTGTCTGGGAGGACTGTCAGTTGAACAAATTATGTTTGTTAATTAAGCCCCTTAGAAAAGATACAGGAGACAAATTTACTGTGAGAGACAATAATATATTTGTAAAATACTACTGGCTTCTCTTACAATCTAATTCCACGCAAGATTTAATGGTACCTAAATTGTTATTATTCATATTAATGGCCTATACTTATCCTCTCATAGTAATAGTAATGTAATACAAATGAAGACTATTAGAATATTAACTGTAAGTGAATAAAAAAAAATAAATTGAATATTGTATTCTGTAGCCTTAAATACCAATATCCATGAAAGATATTAAGGCAGCTTTCATTTAATTAAATGAAATAGTCTGCATAATTTAGGAAACTGTGCATATTGCTTTGGCAAGCAGTGAAGATGATAATACAATTGCAGAATTATAGCAATACTGGAAAGACGAATACTATTAAAATTTATAATGACACAATATCTGTGCAACAGACTCTCATAGGAGCTGAGGATGGTAACAGCTTACCTTACCTTTTGCTCAAAAAAATGAGAAATGCTTCTTTTCTAACAGAAACGAGCAACACCACATATGCTTAGACTCCCCCTTTTTCTTCCCACTCTCTTTAGCCAGGTTGTATATGTGATAGTGTTTCTGGAGAGAGGAATAGAGAGAAGAGAAACCAAATACGGTTAGTCATGTATTTTAATGGAGATTGAGATACTTAAGTGAAAGATGCAATGTAAGAAATAAGTGAAATAATGAATAATGAAAGCTGTTCTAAACACTTTTTACAAAAAATAAATATAAGCAATCATTTTAATACTGCTGTACCATTTTGAGTACAAACATATTTGACCTACAGACATTCTCAATTAGCTAGAATGTTTCTCTTGAGAGCTACTATGAATCAGTTTTAGTATTTTACATTACACTAATTATATTTAAAGATGCTTCGATTTCCAACACGAAATATAAGATGAATCCGTCAGTGCTGGATAACAGGTGTTAATGCTTACCAGCGTGTAGCTGAACTATGTCACAAGTATAAGGAGATTGAGTTAGCTGTTAAAAACAAAATGTAAATAGCTTCTGAGGTGCAGAAATGCAAAACATTTTTTTCTCAGCCTTTGACTAGAAATAATTTTTTCCTCTTGCACTGACTCAGGGCTAACGTATATACTAATGCCACTCAGGAATCTTTCCTTATGATAATTGGCAAAGTATCAATTAATATTCATTCATGGAGGCATTACATTTTCTCCATCCGTTTGTTCACTTCCTACAGTATTAACAAACCTGTATTTTTCCTTAAAAACATATTATGGGAGCAGAAAGCATTATGAATACATTTATGAAAGCATATTTTGCTATGTGTGTGCATGTATGTGCTTATATATATGTATATATTCTCATTGGAGATGTTTAAATTTTTCTCTTTTGACTTGGGAGTCAAGCAGTGAGGAAAGAAATTACTGTGTAATGCACATAATTAGCCATATTCTTTTAGGTTTTGCAGTTTCTGTCCTTGGAGGTTTTCAAGACCTGAGTGGATCAAGCCCTGAATAACCTGGTCTGATCTCATAGCTTACCCTGCTTTCAGCAGGAGGTTGGACTCTTGAGGTCCCCTCTGACTTGAGTTGTCCTATGATTCTATGATTATGCCAATAATAAACTATGCAGACAGATGCTCATTAGATCTGTTTCAATCACCAGTAGCTGAAATGGTCTATGAATATATATGAACTAATTGGGCATTTAGTAAGCAAAACTGTGCTCATGAGCTACAGAATGTATAAAATAGATGCAGGGAATTTCACATAGTTGTGGAAAGAATTCACACATTCAGTTTCTTATTTTTAGCTTAAACAATGCAGCCTGTATATGCTACTTTCCACATATTTTTCCACCATTGTGATAGTGTTCAGCTTCATTTTTGCCTAATCCACTGCTTGAAAGCAGCAGAGCATAATTTGGGAGCTGAAAAAAAGAGTTCACATAATATACTTTTGGTGCCAGGAATCTGCCTGCCATTAGCTCTAGTGAGGAAAAGACCCAGTTTTCTGAAGGGAGATAATAAGAAAAAAACCCCTTAGTTCCACTGAGTTTTTGACTGTTTAAAATATTCAGTGATTTAGGATATACCTTTGTGTTCTTAGGTATCAGCAAAGCCTTATTAGTAAGAAGGCTGTTAATGGACCACATTTTAGGAATAGAAAATGTGATCAGAAATTATTAGGGTGGGCCATAAGTAATCAAATAAGGCTAGCACTCTCTCTTGATGGACACAAGATGACAGAGTTAGAATATTTTGTCTTAATTCATATATTCTTGTTTACCTTATGGTGCTTCTTAAAGTAGTCTTACACTCTGATTCTTCTGAATTGGTAGATTATGTGATGTTTTAAGCATTTAATACACAGGCTGTATAAACTAGATTGACCTTCTTGCATTGAATTTCTTAGGCTAAAAAGTACAATCTTTATAAGCTATGTCTCCTTCTCCTTCCACCCCCATGATTATGTTCAGAGTTTCAATTTACTCCAACCCACTGCTTGAGACACAGAACACTTGCTATTATATAAGACACTTCAATTTGATGTGATTTTTCTGTTACATTTTATCATATTAAATTCCACTGCTTTTAGATGATCTTTTGCTGAAAGTAAGAGAAGAACAAGATAGTGGAGGGACAGGGTCACTATGAGCTCTTACAGTAGTATTTGCAACAGATGAATAGAGAGCTTTGCAGTATAACGTTTCCAAGAAGAATTTGGTGTAGCACTCAATTCACATAAATAAAATTATCTGCATGTGTGTTTAAGTGGCTACATTGATGTTAACTTTTAAGAAGGAGGGACTGTGAAAAAATTGTCATGAAGGTTATATTAAGAATTATATAAATGTCTATTTTAAGGGCTTTGAGAAGCAAGTGAATAATGGCAGTTGATGTTAATGTAGCTAAATGTGATTTATGGATGTGTATCCTTTTAAGTCTCAGAAGACTGTTTTTGTAACAAAGCAAGCATTCAAGAACCAGCTATGCTGTAAGATGATGAGTACAGACTTTCCATTAGAATTATAAATTTTAATTTAATAGATGTAGAGGTCATCTTTTGTTTCTGCAGCTAATACATACTCAAATGCTGTGTTAAAATGCTATTTTTATGCCCTGTTGGATTGATGTCCAAATCTTTTGTCCATGCAACTACAGATGTGCAAGCTACCGATAGTGATCCTGGAAATGACCCTTTTGCAGCTGCCAGCATGGAAGTATATAGTAGAACAAACGAACTCTATCTTACAGATCCTTATTCTCCAGGGTGTGCATGATGTACAAAATAGAACATAAAAATGAAGCGGAGTCCTGAGATTTGCCACAGGGGTGCCCTAAAACCAGTGGCTTTCAGCCATCCTTGAAAAGGACCTCTTCAGTTCTCCCCTGTGGTTCTCCCACCAGTCATAACAGCACAGCTGAGGCAGCAGCTACATTATAATTAAGTGCGTAGTCTGTAGTTGTGCTTTCTGTCCTTACAGAGGAAAAGAAAAATCACAAAGCATGCAAGAAGAGTTAATGACGTTTCACATAGGATTAACCTTACTTGTTTTAAAAATGTAAAGATCTTTGAATGATGTTAATAAAGGAAAAAAAAGAGAGAAAACAATGGCAGTCTAGGAAAACAGCCTTTTCTCCCCTTTTTTCTTGAGATGGAATATGCTCATCTCTTTTATTAGAATTCTCTTAGAGATGAGATTGCTTGAAAAATGTGAATTAATTATGGCAGTAGTGCTTTTATTACTCCTTTCCTTTTCCTATTCATCTACCTAGCTACAGCTTTCTTATTTTTCATTTCAGTGGTGAGCAAGTAGGCTTAATGAGAGATGGTCTGCAGATTTTCAGACAGCTGTGGCTTCCATGACATCTCAGGATCTGTGATGTCAGCAGGTCTATTGGATAAGCTGAAAGCACAGTTGCATGAGGAAAAGTGGAAACCAAAACTGCAGTGGTAGATCTTGTTAGATTGCTCAGGAGGCTTCTGCATGCCTATTTTCACCTGATACCAAAATTCACATATGGCCCCCTGTAGAAGTAATTTTCATGCCCAGAATCTCTGGAGAGATAAGCTTCTTTAAAAATGGCATAAACACAAGTATCCAAGAGAGGCTTAAATTTTGTTATAAACATTATAAAATAAAATCTGAATAAAATGTATTCCAATAAATGATGGAAAAGCTTGAGGTTAGTCAACAGCCAAAAAAGGTGATGAACTTTCTTTAAATGCAGATTAGAATAAACTGTGTATTTAATAAAGAAAGAATCCCTGTTATAATGCTTTAGCTTTCATGGATAAAGTAGTTCAGCCTAGGCTTACATGGATTCATAGCTGTCATTTCTTGTATGTTTATAATATTTCTTACACACAGTCATTTTTCTGGAACTTTCTTGGTTTTATAGTCCTTGGTATGATATAGGATTGGTTCTAAAGTGAGAATGCCAGATGTTGTTGGAGTTGACCCAGATGTATGACCATATCTGGCTAATACAAGATATTTACAAGAGAGCATAAAAACTTTAACTAAGTAGATGTATGTCAATTAGCATAGCTGAAGAAAACAAAGCATTTACATACACACCCTTAAATGTAAAGGAAGGGGGAATATGAATGGCTAGATTTTGCTGTTGTCAAAATCATTCAGATGTCATGAACATAAATAACTTGATGAATGCTTAAGTTAGATATAGGGAGATTATCGCCTTGCTTTCTTTTCCTTGGCATAATGATTTTTAGGACTGGTTTCACTATGAAATACAAAACTGCTGCCGTGTCATGAAAGTGTCAGGGTACGATTTGAGGCATGTAGCTATTCTGCAGCTTTTGCATTTCATGCTATTTGTGCACTTAGATGTCCCATTAATATTGTGTGACCACATGAAAACCTGTTCCTATCTTATAGATGATTGCCTTGGCAATTGTTTCGAGGTTTTGAATACCTCCACAAGTGTGATGGGCTGACAGATGGAAGAAAAAACATGAGCTCAGAAGTTTCAGTCTTCATGAGATGAGCTTTGGCATAGTTGTCTGTGTCAGCCTGAGAACACATGCATATGTTGTCCTTGTGTTGCTCCTCACACAACCCCTCCTGACCTCCTTAGCATCACTTCAGTCTACTTTGGCCTATGACAAGTCTGCATATTTTTTTTAAAGGCACTAATATCATACAGAAGAGGAAAACTAGTAGCTTTCCTGTTTTATTTTGCCTTGTAACTGCAGTTTTGCATCCTTGCCTCTCTTGCCTCATTTGCTGTTTAACTTCAGGTCTGTGCTTGCAGTCTCACTACACTTTTCTAGTGGCATACCTGAAAGCAAAAATGTAAATGTTTCAAATCAGTTGACTTTAATCTACTGGCCTGAAAAGAGAAACCAAACATTTGACATATGTTTTTGGCAGGAAAAATAGACGAGCTTGATTCTGTGCCCACATACCACTGAATACTGGTGGAGAGCTCTTGAGGGTTTAAGTACTGAGACTAATAAAAACATCACAGCTTGGACCTATCCTTTTCCTTTGTGAGACCTGATTCTGTAATACAGATCACCACCAGATGCAATAGAGTTGCCTACTTTCCTGTTCTTGCATGACTCTTTCTTCAGCTCTCAAATTCAAACTACAATTTTCTTGCTGTAGTGGAGTAGGCAATTCTGTCTCCTCTTTCCCAGCTGTGTTCCTTTCTTTTCCTAACCTCCATTGCCTTGACTTTGTTGTGCAATATGGAGACACTGGCCATCTATCCCACAATATAAGTGATTGTCTACATTTCTGGATGGCTTTTGGGGAGAGGGAGAATGTAATCCACTAAGGGTAAATTGGTTGAAAACTCTACATTGATAAATTCTTAACCATCTGCTACACAGATCCAGGACCAGACATGAAGAAGGAAGCAAGGTAGGTTTTCTTACAGCAGCTGAAGACCAAACCTTAGAATTCTTACACTCCCTTGGAGAGTCTTCTATCAGGCATATCTGCATAGCATTCCATGTTCACCTATCCTAATACTCCACTGTATATTGGAGCATTATCTTTACAATGTATGTGGATCATACATATATACAAAATTCATGTATGTTTGCTAACTAAATACAATAAGTGCATTAAATATAGTAAAATAACAATTAAAAAATAATTGTCTTTTTATCGGCATCTTTATCAGTGTTTCTGTTCCAGACTCATCAGTTTTTTGGTTTTGCTAGCAAGCAAGAGTATAATTACAGCTTGGAGGTTGCTACTGATACTTTAAATCTGGAAATTTAACTACAGATTCTTGATTCATTTTGTGCTTTATTTAAAAGTCTACAGTAACAAATGGTGCCCATTTCTTTCTAGATATGTTTCTCAATTATTTAAACATATAATGAAGCCAAGGACATTGTCTGGAGAAGACAAATGCCATGTTTTTCAACCTATATCATGAGACTATCAACATGTCTCTTGGTCTTTACAGACCTACAACTGCTGACTGACTAACATTCATTTAACTCCTTCCCCTCACATTGCTTTGCTTTACCTCTGTTTCTGTTTCAAATTCTTGGCTGCATTCTGCCTTTTATCTGCCAGCTTTTCTTCCTATCCATGCATGCTGGTGTTACACTTCTGGCTTTTTTTCAGTTTATTGCATATCAGACTTAAATTTGGTTTTTTTCTGTCAAGTATTAGCTCATCACACAAAAGGTGTAACTTTCTATTCAGCAATTTGTATTACCTTTCTACTGAATCATTCTTGATTTGGTATCTTCAAGTGCTACCATTTTGTTGGGTGTGAAATACAAATTTAGCTTCTTCAAGCTTCTCTTATCACCTGTATCCCCTGACATATTTCTTTCCTGAGCAATAGTTTATTTCTAACTGGATTTCTTCCTAAAGTTCTAACTTTTGCAGGCAGCTGCCAAATAAACTGATTCACCATGGAATACTCAGTAGTAGCACAAACTCTTCAGGTCGCACAGTTTTAGACAAAATTGTTCCAAGGACCTTGAAATCACAAATCCTGTGAAATAGGTGGTTTTATGGCTATTTTAGTTTCTTCTTCACAGAGCTGATATGGTTTTGTTTCGTTTTTTAAAATCTTGTCAGAAAGCATAGTTCATATCTAAAACTCATGTAGATCAAATCAAGAACTAGAGCAACTGAGAAGAGTGATTATTTGAACATAGTAATTCACTTGCTTTGCACGATCAAGGTCTTCTGAAATCACTAGTGACTTTGGTATTTATTAATGTGTGCCCTCCGTTGTAGTAGGAACACAAGGAGGCCTTATTCAAGCCAAGGGGAGCGTGTGCTGAACAAACATAGAGCACTCTGTCTTGTATCACAGATAGCGTAAGTTAACAAGTATGTAAACACAATGCGGAAGACATAGAAAGACTTGTTCAAGATTGCATATCAATAGCAGACATGGGGACAGAACCGCCTGATTTCAAGTCCTAGCCTATTGTGGCTCTGTTTTGCCAGCATTTGACTTGTAGATATCATCCTTGTCAACTAACAGTTATTTTGAATTTGAGCAGACGTGTATCCAATACAGTTTAAACTCTCCTTTTATTGTTAATATTGCTAACCTAGATTCACTGCTGTACAACCTGAGCAGAATATTTGTTCATGTTCTGAGATGAAATATGAAATCCTTACTAACGCCTTGTGTAAGTGAAATCCTTACTTGATGTTTTCATATACTTCTTTCTGTAATTCCTATCAAAACTCTGCGGTTTCTGGTTCATCTGGTTCATCATACCTAAATGTTAAAGCAATTAATTTATCCTTTTTGGGTCATACTGTGCCTGGAACCCACAGTTCAGTTTGTTGTGTAATACCACAAGACACTGTTAGTTCCCTTGTGACTGCTTTAAAAGCATATAGTCTGCATGCTTACCAGTAAGAAAAACTCTGAGATTATATTGCTTGTATATTTGGTGATGCAGACTTAGCTCCAAGTTTATGTGAATTCCTTAAGGTAAAAAGAAGTCTCTCTTACTTATGAAGCCTATGTCCAATATAGGGTACATATAGAGTGTATGTAGAGTGGTCAGTTAGTGATATCTAGAAAAATTGACATTTGAAATTTTTGACCTCTTGAACATGTTTAGAGAGAGACATGAACATACATGTCTTTTTGCATACACCTTTTGTTAGCTTTATGTTTCAGCAGTTCCCTATAGCAATATGAGGGAATATCTGTCCCTTATTAATCTCCAAGAAATTAGTGACAGCTCTAATAGTCTATACTGTGCTATCACCCAAAGACGTCATTCAGGATTTTGGTCTCTATTGGTGCTTTACAAGCAGAGATGACTGATTTCCAGTTTATAACTATTTTTGTATTAAAAAGGAAGGGTGGCTGCATTTAAACATTCAGGAATATGAGCATGGGTTGTTTTATTAAAGATGTGGACTGTTGCTTTGTTATTGCTTTTAACTGACACTGGCAATAGTGGAGGAAGAGGGCAGGAGACAAATAGGCAAGAGGCAATGTTCTAATTACTCATTTACCAATGATTCTAATAAATACCTTAAAATGCTACATATTCAGAAATGAATATAGTGTGCCTGCTGAATTAATAATGTCATATTTTCTGGGTAGTGAAAGTTAGCATATTTTCTCTGTTTGAAGAGATTTTGTAATATCCTTTTTTCTACATGTCTAAAATTTGTACATGAAATTACACTCTGTTGTCCAATTCTAGGTAACTCATTCTTGGGCCCAGCTTATTTCCTCTTAATTTGGCTAATAAGGGATGTCAGAAAGTACTTGGGCTAGTGGTCTTTCATGATAGGCTTTGTTTTGGTCTTCAAAATGTCCGATAACTGCACAACAGTATGAAAAGGGAGTAATTTTGGAATAAAATTAAGTGAATCTAGCTTTAAGGCCCAAGTAAATTCATTCTGTGGTCTTTTATTTTTTTATAAATCAGCTCCTCAAGATGTTATTCATGAAACTCTGATCAATATGGTTGTGAGCGGAAGTGGTGTTTGCTTTTTTTCCAGATCAGTAAAGCTGATAAAAAGCTGATACAGCCATTTCAGATCCATTGCCATTTTTGGTTTGTTAATTACAGAGGTGAGCAAATATGATGGGCTGGCAGGAGAGAATAAGCTCTTAAAAGGCAGATTCTTCCTGCATGTAAAAGCAGGGCAGTTTCCCATCTTACAAAGAAAGAGAAAAAAGAGACAGCTCTGTTAAAACAAAAAAACCCCAACCCCAAACAAAAACAATGGAGTGCTCCATGTGTCAGTGGAACCTTCATTTCAATGGGCAGACATGGCAGGTTCTAAGAATAACAGCTTTTATGTTAACACTTTCAAACTTGAAGGTGGTCAAAATCTTGATCCAAATCAAAGCATAGTGGCTTGCAACTTCCTCTTGCATTTTTTTCACCCATAAATTTTCTTTGATATTAGAATTTTTATTAAGTGACATTCTCTAAGAGTTAGCTAATTAAACAGTAAGTTATTCCATATTGGCAATAATATAATTTTCTAATTGCATGACCAGTTCTACATTTTGAGCCCTAAATTGTCTCACTGGATGCGTGGGACTACTGCCTACTAAGTGATGACCTTCCAGATACCTCAAAGGCATATGGAACACATTATAGAAATAGATTAAAAACTATAACAAAAATATAAGTATCCAGAATACTTGTCTCATTTACAAATTGTTACTTGTATATAAACCATTGTTTATATCATGCCACAAGCAAAATGTAGCTTACTGCAAGCCAATTTTGATATTTTTTTAATCAGTAATTAGTTAATTCTTCCTCAGAAAAACCCTCTGCTTCCTTACTTCAGAACTCATATTAAAAAGAATAAGGGGTTTTAGTATTGATTTTTGAGGCATCATTTTTTTGTCTTTTTTACTCAGGCGCTAAAGTTGACTTTTATGGATTAAGCTGTTCATAAGAACTTCATACGTGCTCCTATCACAAGAATGTTCTTTATGACTGTGCAGTGTAGGACAATTCATGATACCCAACACAGCAAATAAGATAATATCAGAACTGATAGTATTAAATACAGTGTACATTTTCCTTTGTGTTACATAGTCTGTGGCCAAGCTATGGTCATTGACAATGCTTTTTTGGACTCCCTCTCTGTAATATGGTGTGAGAGTCGAAAAATCAATGGAAAAAAGCATTAATTATTGATACTTGCTTCACAGAACTTTCTGTATTTCATTTTCTGCCTTAATGTATTCATGCCCCAATGTGCACTGGTCCCTCAATACCCTTCGTAGAACCATGGTCCATGCAAATAAAGAGATAGTTCCCATGGCTTTAACAGGATCATGGATTCATTTTGCCCAGAGGAGTTTTCAATAATCATTGTGTAAAGTAGGAGATGCAAGGCTGTGCAAGCCCCTAGGAACTTCAGTTCTTGTGACTCTCCCCCCCCAGCTTTCTTCATTTTTTATTTCTGTACTTCTAGAAAGGGAAATCTGGCATGTGACTTTACACAGTCTATAGCACGGGCAATAGCTTCCCTTAAGCCTTCATTTTTTAGCATGACATAGGTTTATACACTCAGATACAATATTATATACCAGTATTTTCTTTCTTCTGTCATCTTGTATTAAAGAAATAGAATGTGTTAGGCATATGTTCTTTTGGTAACTTCACTGTAGGGTCTTTTTTTAATGAGCAATATCAACAAGTAAAGTCCGTTTTTTAGGTCCCTAAGGAACTCTTTTCTGAATTTCCCCTGTAAGTAGTTACATGTCTCTTGTCTTGTATGTGTAAGTTCCTTGAGGAAGGGCCCAACTTTGATTTGTTCTCTTTTGTACAGTTTGAGTGTATCAAGCATAATGATTAAGGCTTCAAATTGCTATGGACATAGGCAAAGGCAGCAATAACCATATTGCATGACTTGTGAAGGGGGTATGTTCTCAGAATATGAACACTGCCTTGAAACGGATGGTTATCTCATACTTTATCTCCTTTTTCCACACCTACAGATATGTCCTTTCTACACTTGAAATACCTGTTACAGGTGGTAAACCATATAGGATTCCTTACAAGGATTCATCATTGCAAGTTAGACTTCACAGTTTGCCTGAAACATTTACAGTGTCCTAGGAAAGAAGTGAAGATATGTGCATTAGAGATACAGATGAACTTTTTCCCCCTTTCTTTTCCTGTTGTTTATTTTTGTCTGGCAAGTAGTGTGAAGTTCAAGCTGAATTTACATGTTTTTTATGCAGTAGGAACGACATTGGAAGGAGAAAATGTTGAAGAGGAATGAGATTTAGAGTCTGATGAGGAACTATATCTGTGTTTGTTTATTTCATAAATACCCATTTTTTTATTTGAAAGGCAAAACCATGGTAGCAGTTCCCATTTTTCATTTTAGGAAGAAATGATTCCCTTTGTTTTTAGTACCAATATGGTACAGGAGCTCTGAGAACTTTGCTTTTGCAAATACAAGGTGGGAGGTGGTTCTATACTTCACTTGATCAGAAAGAAGTGCTAAGTATCTTGCAGTGTGTACTTTAAATAAATGATCCTTTTTTAAATAGTTCAATGTAATCTCTCATGAGCTTTAGTTCTGGCAGCTAACATCCATCTTTCTTGAGAGATTATTCTCTTTATATGAGCTACAGATTTATTTTTCAAACAACAGGTACATAAGTGTATGTAAGTCTTCTTCGTTGTGAATGCTTTTTCAGGGACTATGGTAAGGAAAGGTGCTCTTTGGTTTCCATGTGCCACATCAATTTGATTAAATGCTATTCATGTTTGCTTTTACAGTCCTTAAAATCTGTGAGGATGTCCACTTTGATTTTGATTTATGTAGCACTGGGAAACTGACCTATGTGTATCCAAAGTTGAAGATTTTTTAAATTACACATTATTTCCATCACACTTACTGTATTCATATGAAAGAACTTTGGCTTCAGAAGTAAGGCCTGCCTAAAAGGTATATGCAACTTGTAATTCTATGCAACTTGTAATTCAACTCAAGAACAGCAGAAGGTCTAAAGATAGATATTTTGTCAGTTTAATTTTAGTGACAATTTTAGTTCACTTGAATCGTGATTCATTAGGAAAAAAGCTGTTTACTTTGGAAAATAGAGATGGCAATTAACTAATGCAAAGGGGTTAGTAAATCATAAATGCACTTATAGTGTTTACAAAACCTGTCTTTTATCTGCTGTGTAACTGTAGAATGCACTTATTTGAATCAGCCTACTTGGCTTACCTCTGATGTTGTCTCCATGAATAGTTTTTATTTCTCATGATTGTAACTTAAGACTACCATCAGACAATGTCTCAGCTCTCATTTCTCTTCAACCACGCTGAACTGTTTTTGTTGCCAGGAAGGCTGTATTTCCCAAAGCAGTATCCCGCAGGGGTTCAAGGCACCTTGTGAGTTTGCCAACCAAGGCAGCAAGATGACAGGTGTAAAATGTCTGCATGGAAACTATGAAATCAAGCGCTTAACTTTAGTCTTACATTTTAGTCCCTACTGCACAAATATTTTCAACCGGTGTCAGTGCTATATACTGGCAACTTTTATGTAGGTTTTTGATGTTCATACTGTGGCATTACATCTAATATTTTGATGCTCTCTCCACTAGATCATCATTTTGCAAGCATTGTTATTTCTTTTACTTTACGTCTATACAGAGAAATAAATATTTTATAATGAGGATAAATTTCCACAGTAAGTTATGCAGCTGGCAAGTAACTATTATACTTTTCATACATGTAATGGGTACCCAATAGGTCTAAATGTTTAGTCGTCTTGATATGCTAAACTATTAATGGATAAAAAGTGGGTTTGTGGTAGTACAGCTCATTATTATCTCTCTCAGGTATGCATTTCTCCTTTATAAACACCTATATTGTGAAAGAGTCCGCAGTTACAACAGAGGGAGGTAAGAGACACCCCTTCTGAATGGATGTCTTAAATTTTAATGACTCGGAGGTCATCAAGGTGCAAGCACACAGGTGGTTGTTGTGAAAAGCCACATTGTATCGATGTCCTGAAATACAAAAAGACCTTTTATAGATTTTGTATTTCCTTTAAAAATTCTTTTAATTTTATTTCCCTGACTATATGAGAGGCAATAAATAAAGTCTGGAAATTCTTTGTTAAGGAGGGTGTTAGTGCTCACAACTTACCAATTTAAGGGGAACAGTATGACACAGAAGTCTTAGCTAGAATGTATAGCTAAGATGTTCTGCATGGACTGCATGGATTGGTGCAAGTATTGCAGCTGAGATCTAATGTCTTTGTTCTGAAGTCTGTAGGCTACAAAGGCTGGCTAATATTAGAGAATTTGTTATTATAAAAATATATATTTTCATTTTGGAGGGATCCACTCATGACATGTTTCAATGTGGATGATGATTTACCTTCCCAGTGGAACTTACCAGCTATGCCTGTTGCCAGAGGCGTCAAGCTGTCCTAGTAGGATTTATATCAGGAGCTGAGAGAAAAGAACATAAATTACAGGAATTTGTTGAAAGTTTCTCCTAGGACTAAAGCTATACAACTGAATGGAGTTCATTTAGGGGAGACAGTGACCCGGCTGTGATCAGATAGTGTTTTAAGAGGCTAGAGACTACACTGAAACGTGCTTCTCTCTTCTGAGTATGCTTCAACTAATGTATTTTCCTAGTGATAGAATTGTTTCTGTTTTAGTGAAAAGGAGTAATGATTCACTAGGACCTATTCTTTACCATTCCAGAAAGGGTGATTTTCTCTACCTAGACAGGTTCACATGACAAGGAAATACTAATAGCATTGCATTAACAAAAGGTAGTGTATCTAATGATGAGAACTAATTATTTTATAAGAAGATGGTAACCTGTCCCTACTCACGTTGAACTCAATGAAATCTTTAGCATGAACACCATTGAGAGAAGCAGCAAGACTTCAAAAAGATGTTACAAAAGAATAATAAATCCATAGGGATATGGCTGGGTGACATTAAAAGCAGATAGAGGTGGCAGTATTTGCAGGTGTACTGGAAGCTGAGTGGAGAAGGTTAATAAACACAGAAGATCTGATTCAAGTATCAGATGAAAAAAAGTTTATCTTGTTATAGGACTACTGTTGGAAAGGATGGGTGTGTCTCCAGTTTCAGTATATTTTTCTTCTAATTTGTTAGAGATTACTCTCCATAAGTATGAAAATTATTCTACCCAGCAGAATTTGTTTAGCACATGCTAAACAAAAATGGCTTTGAATAAGATGCTAACAACACATTACATCCCTATGCCATTAATCCATACATATGTATTGCTGTATGTATATGTTCTAAAATTAGAAATTACTTTCACCTGAACCTTTTTTAAAAAGTATTTATGAAACAGGCTTCCTCAGTTTTTATGAGCCTGAGGCTGTTTAAAAACAAATGAGATAATATCAGGAGAATAAGTTACGTTGTTTAACGGAAAGAAATGGTCTTGACATTTGTGTCTGTGCTAAATTGTATAAAAAACCCGTAAGAATAAGAATGCTTTGGGAATATATAAAGTATACTCTTTTCTATTTAAAAACATCAATATTAATGCACTTGTTAAGAAAATACAGCAAAACTGGAAATACCTTAAATCTGACAGAGAAGGGATAGATATGAACCTTATCCCTGTGCCTTCTGATAACAGCTGTGTCATAATAATGACATTAGTAACAACAATAATGCAAATTAAACTTCAGTGTTTAACTCATTTTATGTCTTTACACTCTATCTTTCAAATGCTTAGCTAGTTTTCTTCCGAAACTTACAGCATTTTTCTGTTGGAATAAGTTGTATGCAGCTCATCATTTAGCTGAGTCATGTCAAGTTTGATTTTTGAGTTGCTTTACTTTTTTTGCTTAGCATTTGTTTAACAAAATGCTTACACCTTACTTGACACAAAAATCAAAAGTAAAACTGACACACTTTGATATTCAACTGAAAATGAGAAGGATTCTCTCATAGAAATGTTTTATATCAAAAGAATAGGGATTATGCTTATTTCTTATCAATAAATAATATTTATTACTATGACTAACTGGAGGATGCACACAAAGATCAGAAAAATATTTGTGGAAGAATAAACCTTTGAGAAAGGAAATCCTTTTGGAAGAAAGGATGTTCAGGCAAACAGAGTTCCTTCAAGTTGTCCTGTCTATTTGTCTACTTCAAGTTTTTCCATCTGGGGGTGTAAACAGTAAAATGAAGGCCCTACATACTATTTAATTCCCCTCTTTCTATGGCTCCACATTTATTTCTTAATGGCAAAAGAAATATTTTTGCTAAGGACATGTTGACAAGAGCAAGAAGGGACCAAAGGGGCTAAAGAAAAGAAAGTGTCTTATCACTGAGAGATTTTAGTGGTCTAATAATGTCAACAAGGGTAAGCCTCTCTTCAGATTGCAGCATATGCAGGAGAGAAGGTTGCCCACATGGACTCTTGATCTTCAGCAGAAAAGAGCACAAGAAGAAGTGAAAGAACAGAAACCTTTAATAGCAGTACTAGGTATAGGTTCTTTTTAAATGTCATTCCTCTTGGTTTTTTTCTTTTTTTTTCTTTTCACCCAGGTCTGAGACTAGGCTTTTTAACCCCATGGCTCCAACAGTTAGTTAAAATTCCTGAAGGAGAATTTCCCTAGAATATAATGCAACCAGAAGCAATTGCGGTGCTGCAGGCAGCTTCTCCAAAAACAAGACAGCATTTGTTAGTCAACTGGAATACAACATGTGAAGCCTCTAGGGCAGTGTCGCTTAGTCAGTTGTGAGGAGATGTAGATTTCAGTGGCATTGGCGTACCTGCTAAGTGCAGAACAGGGCATCTTTGGTAGAAGGGTCCAGGAATATACATAAACTGACTGTTTCTTTCCCTTGTTTTGTGCCCTGAAAACCTGGTCCACATTCAGGTGACAAAATATTGTCAGATTTCTAAAGAAGACATAATTTTTAACCTGGTAGTGTGTGATCTGAAAATAGTGCCCCCAAAAAACATCTGTGAAATGCAGTCCAGCTAAACACCAGTTTTAAGCCAGACAGCTATTGCTTGCTGTCTGTGAGACCTAGACACCCTACTTACATAGAGAAAAGATACATTAAAAAAAAATAATAAAATCTTTCCTTAAAGTAGCACAGTGTCATTAACATGCCCCAGGAAGCTGTCATTTAGGAGGCAGCAGGCAGCTTGTGATTGAAGCATCCTGAAAGTTTCTGAACTGTGGTCTCATACCCCTTTGTGTCTCCTTCCCATGCTCTTCCTTATTTACAGAAGATTGAGGTGCTGCCACTTTTCAAAAACTTTGGAGGGTTGCTATAGAATGTACTATGGACATGCTGTTTAAACTGAAATACTACCTTTGAATGAAGATCAGAGAGGACTGTGTTTACATGTGTCAGTATATGAGGGTGATACCGTATCAATATTGTGCTGTCTCTTTCTATTTGAATATGGTTAATGTCAACCAATTGAGTATATTTACATGCAAAAACTCAATGGATTTACTGCCTAACAATTTTTGTTTAAAAGTGTTATTGGACTGTACTGTTTACATCTGCTAATAGTTGTTGCTTTGTTAGTTTTATGGTGCAGACGCTTTTAATCTGAGCTTTACGTACAATCAGCGATAAGATTTAATTTTGAGTAGTGTTTTCTACAGAGCTGTTCACAGACAAGATTTGTATCTTCTTTCTGCAAAAAGTTAAACAGAGGTGCAATAAGAAGAGGTTAGTAATAATTGCAAGTACTGACTCAATATCTTCCAAGGCCTATGCTAAATCTGGAAGGGGAGCAAGACTGATGAGGAAGCGTGCCGCTGTGATGTGTCACATCACTTCTCAGCTACGTGATTCAGGATTAGCACCAGTAGTACCATTCTTCATATATTCTAGGTTACATCATGTTGTCATCCATCACTCTGTCTGTCATGACTAGATTAATGAATCCCTCTTGCAAACTGGTTAACGCAAACTTGCCATCTCCTTTTTATGTAGCATGTTCTAAAATTGCTGTTTCTCAGGTACTGTTGCAGAATCTTGGCTACCTCTGAGTTGCTGCTGTATTCAAATCAAGCATATGTTGGGATTTGTATCTGAATTCCTTCCAAAGGTATAGTTAAAACCACGAAGGTCCTCTTTCTCATCGGCATTAAGCTGAACCACATGGCCAGCTCTAATATACTTGCTATTCTGCCAACTGATGTGGACAAGAACAAATTCCTACATAAGCACATTGACTGCAATGTGATTTCCTTAAGAAGTTGCTTACTAACAATATAAAAATGAGCACAGCGTGGAAGTGTGCTATTAAAACTGCCAACTGGAAGTATACTCCTGACTTTCAAGCATTACATGCATTCTGCCCTAAAGGCATGCTTCTTATAATTCAAGGGACCAGCATTAAATGCTGTCAACAAGACTTTTTCTAACCAGTAATTATTTCTGACTTTACTTTAGGCAGCTTTGTATGGGCTTGTTAACTCTGCTAGTTCTATCATTATGTATTTCAGGATATTTTAGCTTTTGTATATTTGCTTTTCAGTTACTGTTTTGGATGCAAAGCTGTCACCATAGTATGTCTATGAAGTAGGAAGTATTGAGCATGAAGTTAAGCTGGTTTTGTGTAATGTGTTGTTTTTTATTTGGTTTTTTTTTTTTTTTAAATTTTATTTTGGTTTGTTTTGGTTTTTTTTTAGCTGATTTCAGTTCTGTTTGTTTGTAACACAAGAAATTACAGTTCTGGTGACCCGATTTCAATTCAGAATTCTAAACCACTTTTCTAAAGCCTTGAGAGTGATTGGTGATCTAGGAAATATCACTAGCAAAGAAAGATTTAATGAAGTGATTGCTTTGAAAAAGAAAAACTATGAACAGAAATTATAATGGCTTTCTAATATGTAAACCTCTCAAAGCATGTAAAAATGTTCTTTTTCTCTGTCCATCTTTGATAGGACAAGAAATAATGGGCTTAAACTTCAGTGAGGAACATTCAGATTAGAAGCTAGAAAACCTATCTGATAATATAGACAGGGAAAAGCATTGTTAAGATGATGGGTCTGCAACTTCAGAGTTTTAGGAACTGACTGAACAAGCTTCTAGCTGCTAATGCTGTTGGAATAATGAATTAATTCATTCTCCTGTCCTGTAACATAGATGACCCCTTTGACTGGAGTCAGAAGACTAATCTTGATCCTGCTCAAATTTGGTATTCTGAATTGTGTCTTTGGTGAAGCTGTGGAAGTAAATTTCCTCCTCCCCCAGCCACATGCATCTGAAATGCTAGTAATAGCTATTACTGGATATATCAAGGCCCTTTGGGAAAAGACTAAATGTTTCTAATTTTAGAATTATTTATATCTATAAGATCTAGTTAGAATTTCCCTTGTTTCTTAAGTATTCCCCAAAGATATTCTGCAAATGTATTCCCCTTGTAAAAGAGGTTATGAAAGCCCTTTCCAGCACAGCACTCTAGGCTTGTCTTTGAATGGTTGAAGTGGTAATTTTTTAAACAATTATTAGAGTTCAGTAAACGAGTAATCACAGATGTCAGAGCTCTGCATAAAAATTCTCATAAAGGGGCATTCTACATCATCATATCCTCAACAGTGTAGCTGTTGATGTCATACAGCTCAGCATGGCAATAGAATGACCTCACAGTGGTCAGTTATTCTGTGAGAAGAGGATGATTTTTGCAATGAGTGGAGAAGAGAGGTGCAAATAAAGGTGTGTAATAATGCTATATTGTGGACATGTGTGGTTTTGTTATGGTTGTATACTGAGGTACAGGGACACTAGGTATTGCTGTAATTTGTTTGCTAAATAAAGGGAAGTCTCCCATAGAACACTTTAATTAAAAACAGGCCCAAGAAACACCTGCTTAAAACTGTACCACGTAACACAATAGAAATATGAGTGCAGAGATGTATTTTAGATAGCTGATGAAACTTTTCCTTGCCTGACATCAATGTATCTTTCTCCTGGACCATGATTCTGTTTAACTTCAGCGGGATCAGGATTTGTCCTTTTGATTCAAGATTTGAGTTGCATCCATTTGCAGGCTGTAGAACCATGAACAGATAAGTTGACAAAATGATAAGAATTCAAGTCTTTGTTAATATTTACTTTAATAATCCAGTCTCATTATAACGTAGAAATGCGGTTCTTTGCTGTACTGTCTTGCACTGTTCAAACCCACTCACTGTTTGTCTTGTTCTGCTGGAGTCTTACAGCAATCATACTCTTGGACCTTTGATACTAATCTCCATTCAGTTTTAGGGGATACTGTAATGGTATCATGCATCTGGCCTAGTTACTACTTGAGATTAATACCAACTGTTATATACAACAAGGCATATTTTGTCTTTCTTGGGCTCTTTTCTCTCCTCATGCCTAAAATACTATTTTTTTATGAAGCCTATGGGCAAATTTAACTGCCATATTATAAGTAAAACATTAAAAAAAAATCAAACAATGCTATCAAGAGGCAAATTCTGATCTGGTGTAAATCTGCATGGCTCCTTTAAAATTGGTCCACTTATGCTAATTTGTAACAGCTGAGCTTCTGGGGCTTTTATAAAGTCATCTACAGCTGCCTGGTGGAAGAGAGATTGCTGACTAAAATTGAATGAATTTCTGCTCATCATCCAAAAAAAAAAAAAAAAGCATGCTGACAAGAGACTGTGAGGACACTTCCAGGTAATACTATGGAGTGTGTAATAAGAGTTGAAAATTTTTTTCCCTAAGCCTTAGTTCTGTATTTCAGATATTCTTTAATGAAGATCCTGTGTATAAGTTTTTTGTTTGTTCTTTTAGCTGGCTTGGTGTCACTTGAACACCTCTGTAATGCTTGGACTAGTGCTGTTTAAACCCCTGGCACGTAACTGTCTTGTCAGGGGAACATTGGATACCATCATAGCTTTAAATTAAGGCATGATGCAGTTAAGTTGCTCTGTGCAATTTTTGAGTTTGTCTTACTATGATTTAGGCAGTTGATATTAATAAACTCCAAACAAATACAATATATTCTAATTTTAGCAAAATATTTTTGTCATTCTTAGTACTGCAGCAGAATTCAGCAATAAATGGGTAATTTGTGTGCTTGGCACTTAACCTAGTGGTTATAAACTAGGAACTATTGATAGAACACATATCTGCTCTGATCTGTCTGTCTATCCTAAGCAGTGGTTGCCCCATTGTTTTATAATGAGATTTTTTTTTGTCTCCTTCACAGGATTTCCCACTAGCTTACTTGGACTGTTATAACTTATTTGCACTGGAAATGTAGAGTCAGGATATTTGGGTTAGATACACTTACTAATACTATCAAGAAATTATTTTTGGTTCATGTGAAACTTTCTGCACTAGTAATTTTTTTTTTTTCTGTCCTACATTTTTCTACACCTCATACTACGACCACATCAGGTTGAAAGGTATGAAAGTAAAAGCTATTATGGTCAAGAGGTATAAAAATTCCTTTATCTCCCTAGGGTTTGAGATATCTGTTGGCAGAAGGAGCTGTACATTTCTGTTTGGATCAGGTGCTAGGAAGATATAATGAGCATATACAGCCAAAAATCCCTAAGAGAAACAGATTTTAAATTCTGAAAACACAAAATAAGATTCAGTCTTGTTTGTTAAATAGAGCCTATTAAAATATATTTTCTGTCAAGACTACTTGCCCCTGAAACTTCCCTGCCTGAGGTGACTTGGCTTGGTCTCTGTCTGATTGCAGTGCCTTTGTAATTTGATGAATGCACTCCAAGACACAGTGTGGTCACACAGTGTTGTACTGCAGCACCACAGCCATTTTATACATTTAGGGAAATAAATGTAGAAGCTGGCTGAGTAAGCAAATATGTATTTTTAGACACAATTAAAAGTGGGCAATATTGGACTAGTCCCTGCAGGCCCTCAAAAGAATACAGTCATACTGCTTCATTTGTAGAGAATTAATACACAGCTATTGTGTACTCTAATTCAAGCAAAATACCATATATTTAGGGTGACAATAGACCTTATGTTTCCTACTAGACTTCAGCGGATACTGAAGAGGTTGCTTTTACTGTTTCACAGTGTTGTTTTCACTGAAGGCTAGGGGTTGGCATGTTGTAGGAAAGCTGCAAACTACTTTCCAGAGTCTCTGAATAATATTCAGATGGTTGCTTAAGCCTTTTGCATCAGTTGCTCAAATTTTTGGGCTGAGGCAGGGGAATGAAGATGCTAAAAAATGAAGGAGAAAAGAGATTTAGGGAGTAACAGTACAACATGCAAGGTCATGTCGGTGTTAAGGTGAGGAAAATACAAGAATGTGAATAGAGAGGATTGATCCTTGTTTCTGAATGCTGAACACTTCTCCTGTATTTAAAATGATTAGCAGATACATTGCCTCTACATGCTTTGTTTTGGTCTATGGAGATTACTTAAATTTATTCAGTCTTCAGTCTAGTGACATTATTGTTGGCCACCTTGCTCAAGTGCTGAAAGATACTGTAATGTTTGAAGAGCAGTACTGTGAAGAAAAGTGGTGTTGAGAAAGAGATGAGAACAGTAGAGCAGAGAGGAGGGAAAAGATGTGAAAGCTTCTGAAATCAGATGGGAAAAGTTCCTCTTAATTTAGGGAGTGAAAGAAAAGAGAAGTACTAAAAATGCATCGGAATAGGAAAAAGAAGGAAGAAGATGCAGAGTATAGAAAAAGAACAGAAAAAAATAAAATGAAGGAAAAGTGAGGGAAAAATAACCTAGTAAAATGAATAGGGCTAGGAAAAAATAACACTGTACACATAGAGAGGTGAATACACTCATGACTAGGTGGACAAAAAGAGGTAAGGAATGGTGCTGATATTTATCAGGAAAACCTATGACTTTTTCTAATTTGAGGTTAAAGGTGAAGTATATATAAACCCAATGCTTTTCCTTTAAAACTAGAAATCCCTAACATTTTACCTGTTGAGACTAGTATATACCCAGAAGAACAACAGTCCATTCTGTATACAATCATGATATAAATATAAAGCTTTCTTATGTAGAATTGTGGAAAATATCTTGCAAGTTGCATAGTAAAGCGGTGGGGAGATAAGAAGTTGATGGTACTGGAAATGGAACCAAGAGCTTTCTGTTGGACAGGCCACATCACTAATGGCCATCTGATTGCTGTACAATTCCTGTGAAATTGGTTGGTGCGTTTGGTCCTGTTTCTAGTAGGACTCTGTCCATATCACAAGGACCACTATCACAAGTTGCACCAGTGAATAACAGCAGTGAGCAGGAGGGAAGGTGCTGGTAAATGGAGCTCTTCCACATCAGAAGAAGAATAAATTGCATCAAGAACTTTATTTTCAGATAACCTAAGCGCATGTAGTAGGTTTGTTTATTCACTTGCAACCACACATGTGCATGCGTGCAGGAGGGTGCACACGCAAAAACTATTTTTTCTGTCATTAATAAGAAAGGAATTTAAAACTACTATGCATGATAGAAAATATCTTAAAAACTAATTGTGAAACATAATTGTTATTTCCAAGGATTTAACAGTCATGTTAACTTTTAATAAATGTTGACACTGTTGTGAAAAACTTCATGCATTCCATGGGTGCGTAATTACCCTTCACATTTGATAGCACTTACATGAGTGATTGTAGTTATGATAATGCCATTACTCTCTGGAGTAAGTGCTGCTCCCTACGGGTCAAGGAATATGACCCTAAATGGAAATTAGGGAAGAAGAGTTGGGAAGAATAAAAGATATCTTATTAAGAGTTTCACAGTTCTGCAGGCAAGCCTATATGGGGGCGATCAAGAGAAAAGAATCATGAATGTCAAAGCAACTTTCTGCAATGTCTCTGCTTTTGCAGAGGTATCTGTTGCAAATACTGCCTTACGCCACCTCTTTAGGTTTGTGGGACATGATCACATTGCAGGATAAAACTGGTATTAGTACTTATGTTAAATGAAATGAAAACCAGAGCTGTCCTGTTGTGATCACATGTACTTGCTACATTTAGACTTCTTGGTCAGGCTGCAGTCAGGCTAAAAATTATTCCTCAGACTTGCACAGAACTGTTCAGTTTATGGGGAACCTAAGCTACTCTCAAAAGCTGCAATTAGCCTTTTTTGGAAGCAGAATAACAGACTGGATGGATTATTGCCTTGTTCTGATATGGCAGTTGTTCTGGTTTTGTATTCAACAGGATTTCATTTGTTCCAAGGAAGTATTGAAATGTCATTCTTCTTGCCTAGAGTTTGCTTTTTTCTTTAGAGCTTGTGTGATAATCTTTTGTGGTTGGAAAATAGCAAGTAACTTGTGAAGAGTTTTCCATGAGAAGAGATGAATGCTATGTTTATCTTGTCTTTGCCAGTGCATTAGTGAACAGCTTTTTGTCCTTTCCAGAAACCTTTCAGTAAGTGGAGTGTCAATGATTTCAGTGTTGGCAATGTCTTGTTAATGTCATCCAATGTATCTTAGGCACAACAGATAGAGCAGTTGACACTTGCACAGGGTGAGTTTGCCACATTGTAATTTGTGAGCCAGGACAAGTTGAAAAATTAATAGATGATGTCTCCAAGGCTGTGATCTAACTGCCCTTCTCCATCCCTCCTCTCCAAAAAGTTCCCCTGCCAAAGCCCCCCCGTTGGCTTCACCTATACAGGCTTCAAGTGAGTTTGCTTCCATTTATGTACAATTCCTGACAACTTATAAAATGGACATTCCTCTGTAAAAATCTCAGGATTTCGGTTTGGATTCAGTGCTTTTGAATTAAATCTCATGATTTTTCCTACTTCCAGTGCTTTGGTTCACATTGTGGAGTAGTTTCATAGTGCATAAACTGGATTCCTCTCAAATGAAATTAAACTGGAGGAAACATTCAGGAACACAGTTAATGCATTCCATCTGCAGGTGATAATTCATCTAGTTTACCAGACCAAAGCTTATTGAAGTAAAACTGCTTAAAACATGTATAGTGTGGACACTGGGCCCTCAGCACCAACTGCTTCTCTCTGCAAAACTGTTTTTATTCGTCCTCATTACTTGCTAATTTAGATGTAAGCAATTCAGTAGGACTTCTAGAGGTGGATCATCTTTTGGTCATTTTTCCATATGAAGTTGAGGATCTGATCTTCAACTGAATGAGAAACAGAAAAAACTATGTTTGAAAAATATACTTCTGAGACAGATGGCTGCTGTGTGGGTTAAGTTCTTGTGGATACTTCATGTGCTTTTATATCTGCTGTTGTGTGTGTTGAGTTTGGAGTTCTCTATTGAAAAAGCATTTCTTACAGAGGAAGGCAGGATCAAATTCTAAATTTGAAGGATCCATGACAACATAAATAGTTAATCTTAATTTCTTTTATTATCATCTTGACCCTTTTGTTCTATTTTAATATACTATATTGCCTAGGTCCAAAATCTTCTGAAGTCAATAAAGAACTGCCTCTTACTTGGCCCTAGTATAATACTCAAGAGTATTTGAATTCAATCCAAAAAACAGAAACGAGAGAGAGCCATCATAGAAGTGGATAGTACTGTGTTCAGTGGGGATCTCTGGTTGTGAATTATTGAAATTCTCTTCAGATGGGCTTGTCAGCAACTGTTAGTCACTCCAACCTCTTTGTCAGTTGCAGTTTAATTACTTTTCACCAGTTGCTGGTTTTCAATATCTTATCCATTTTCTCCTATGGGAGAGGCAGATTGCATTATGCAATCTGTACTGTACATGCTGGTTGTCATAGGTGTTTATTTCTATATTGAAGTTTGCACTTTTTCCTTCTTCAGTTGTGCATGCCTAACATTTAAATACTAATTCCATACTGATTTGTAGAGAACTTTTTAGACTTCAGATGCAAAGAATTGTAATTTTTCAGAAGTAGCTGCATGTCTGGTGGCAAAAAATACGTTTCAGAATTAATTTGTCCTTTGAAAATTCGCTTGCAATGAAACCCCAGTGGGTTTTGTTATTTATTTGTTTAAGGAATTAAGTGCCTTCCATTCAAGTCCTGGGTTTTGAGTTTCTAAGTGCTGGACATCAACAGACAGATTGTTGTAAAAGAGAATTGCAAGCTCTCAGCATCTTTGAAACCAAATCATTATATTCTTACTGCATTATTAACTATAAATAGCACAATACTCTTGAAAAATCAATATATAGGTAATGAAAAACATGAGAAGATATGAGAGTTTTCTGTCTGAGATGGATTTTTGTTGGGTTGTGTAATATGCAACTGTGTAGATGGTATTAAAATAAAACAGAGCTGGAATCAACTATCAGTTACATGGGACATCAGATGAACAAAAGAGCTCAAAATGAAACTTTCAGCTCCAAAAGCTGTATGGGAAATGTAAGCTAATGTATTTAGCCATTCTAGAAAAACTTCTCTGAATGATTACTAGGAAGATCTTGACTGAATTGTGCAAAAAATTATTATGTGTACTATGCCATACTTTCCAGTCTAATTTATTCATATTCATTCCTTATTTTATAAATTGTCTGTCAGCCACCTAAACTCGAAAATAAATATGTTCAAGACAAGACAAAATCTGTTGTAGAGCTGCAGTGTTATCTTGCGTCTGTTTAATGTCCACGTGGAGAATGATACAGGATAGCTATTTATGAGTAGAGATCAGAACAGTGCCAGAGTCAGTGCTCGCAGGGTTTCAGGTAACAATGTTCTTATCTTCAGTGGAAGATAACATGCAAAATATTCCTTAGACAAAACAATTACAACTAACAGTTTTTGAGGTCTTGATGTTCCCCAAATTAATCAATGCCATGCCTGTGTACAAACATCAAAATCAAGTTACAGATTAGTGTTACTTCAAAGGATGTTGCTTAAAAACTGCTTCTTTGCTTTGAATAGTGATAAATGCAAATTGTTCAAAAGTTCTAGAAAAGCAAGTATAAATTGTATAATAGAGTGCACTTGCCCTGACATTGAATGGTTATGAATATTAAGCAATAACCTACCATTTCTCAACATGTTGAATGTATAGAAATTAAAAAAAAAATAATTAGGTTTTCAAATCAATGTTTGCAATTAAGACTTCAAGAAATGGTTTCACTGTTCTTTTGCGTGTGTTTTGGTCATGGTGAAGAAAAGATTAGAATGTGTCCTATCACTAGTAGCGTGTTTCTAGACCTTTTCCTTTTGGTATTGTTTTATGTTTTTTCTGACATTGTGATGGAAAAATCTTTCTGCGTTCTTTCAAAAGTTTATGTGCTTATTTGTGGTCTCAGTGTTCCAGAGCTGGGTTTTGGGAATTTATTGTGTGGATTCCCTCCTGAAGGAAGGCAATTAGTTCTGTAGAAAACTTTTCCCCTGTGGACTTTGCACTATGTTAGCAACTGTGAGAGCACAGAATTCAGATTCTCCTGCATATGAAGGACTTTAAGTTGTTCATTGCCTTCTGGCTTGAATATGAGAGAGCATGCATAGGAATCTAGAAGATTAAATAAAGAAAAGATATTTGCAAAGGATTGTGTGCCCTCTTATTGATATCAAGAATAGAAGATATTATGCAAAGATTCTCTGAGTTTCTCAAAAAGTTTGCCATGCCTCTCAGCTTTTAACTGAGCCTAAACTGATGCAGAATCATTTTTACCTGTGCAAAGGATTGATACCTCATCTAGGCCTTATCTGGAGGTGTTTGGGTTTTTTCCTCTTAAATTAGAAAGTCTACATTTTTCCAGTCACAGATCAAAACCAGTGATGAGCCTGTAAGATATTTAAGAGTAGGTACCGATTAATGTGTGGAGTGCTCTAAAGTACTGCAGCATTTTTCAAACTTTGCCATTGTGAGAAAAAAAAAAAATATTGTTGCATTCTTTTGGGTTTCAGCTGGAGCTAGAAGTTATGATTTGGCCTGGGTTTTTTTAAGGAAAAACAAAATTTTACACCAATGCTTGCTGAACAATCTGAGGTTGTCATTATTCTTCAGTAAAAGAGTTAAATTAATTTGTAGTTCTTTTATCCTAGAGAAACACATGTGACTGGCTGTTGGATGCTTTCCTCTGAATTGATCTGGCAATAAATTCAGACACCTGGTGATTATTTTTCCACTATGGGCATGCTGAAAACCTGCATGCTAGCAAACATGATCTTATTTGATTAAAAAAAATATTATTTAATGTTGGCCTATTTAAACACTACTTCCTTTCCCTTCCAGCTGAAAAAAAGTGTTTGGTGTATTGTCAATTGTCTTTGAATATATTGTAAGTAGATTGTTGTGGGTTTTTTTTTTGTTTGTTTTGTTTGTTTGTTTTTTAAATTTTAATCAGTTTTCCAAGAAAACAAGTTTGTTATGATACAGATTTGGTTAGTTTAAGACATAATCCCACAGAAACAAACTAATTGTTCACTGCACAAAACAGCTGTTGGAACTCTACGTATAAAAGCTATTGAATACATTTAGAAAACTTTCCATTTCATTTAAATATTTTTTTTTTTAAAAGACTGATATAAAGAAGTATTGAACAGCCAATCCTAAATCTGAAGTACTGTGAAAAGATAGCTCAAGAAGGGGCATGTAACTCTGTTTAGAAGGGGCACATCTGTCACTGTTACTTATCTCTAAAATAGGACTGGTTATACCTTTTCTTTCTTGTCCATTTAAACTGCAGAATCCAAGTTAATCCCACCTAGCTTTAAGGTCTAAATCAGTTTAGTCTAAATTGAGAGTTTAACCACTTCCAGGTGGTGATTCTTTCCATCTGAAATCCGCTGAGGATCTGTCTAGCTGCTCAGGGAATGTAAACATCCGATACTTGCAAGTTGATTATGTAAATTTTAAGTCTAAATAGGTGGGACAGGTATCCAGGCCTCCACTTTTAAGGGCATGAATAAAATGTCCGCAAAATACTTTTGCGGTCTACAGGCTTAAGTGTTACAAACAACACTTGAATGAAGGGAAGAAGAGTGTGAAAGATGAGTTGGAAACACTTTCAAAAACAGAAGGATAGGACAAGGAATTTACTTCTTGTTTTAGGCCTAGTCAGTAGTGAGTGAGACCTAAAGCTGGATAATCCAGAAAGAAAAGATCTAAAATACCTAAAATACTTCCTGTTAAAACAGTAGCAGCGTAACTTGTTGAGACATACTCTATTGTGACATTGTACCACAGACTCCACAGCCCTGTTCTGGGGTTTAATTTTGTGTCATGATGATAAGATAATGTGCCTTCCATAGGGTTGCATTCACATAGATTTTTTTTTTTTTTGGCTTCGGAAGCAGCCTCCACAGGTTTGCATTGATGATATTGCAAAAGGTTTCTCATAATCATACTCCCTTCCCCCTAAATATCTAAATAATCTAAATAATGATCTTAACAGAAGCTTATTATGAGATTACAAATGTTGAAGGTTGAATTCAGTATATTTTCCACATTTATGGCAACTGCCACTCAGCCAACTTCCATTTGTGCCATTTTTGCAGCAGGAAAAGCATGGCATAGTTTACATGCAAAGGGCCTATTTCACCTTGGTAAATTCAAGGACATAAGGCCTTACACCAGCTTGATCCACCAAGATCCACAGTAATGGAAGAATATTCTCCCCACAAAATTGTTTCTATTGTCTCCCTCCCTCTTGTATTTGGAAAGGGAGGGGACAGCTGTAGTGTATAATCTTGCTCTAGGAATTCTCTGGACAAACAGTGATATCAAGGTCATGCTGCATCAAATTCTTCTTCTACATTTGAACAGCTAAAATCTGCCGTTCAAACCTTGCCGTAGAGATGCTTACATAATGAGAGTCTTCAGCAGCGTTGTATCACCATGTCTTTTTCTCACAAACTTTGTCATTTCATTTGAAAGGTTTTACTAAGTGACTGGTGCAGGCAGAATTTCAATTACTCATAAGATGGTGGGGAAACTGCGGTCATCCCAGCACATGCAAAAAGTAGTCAGCTTTCATAGTTATAGTGAAATTGTTTTTTTTTCTTGTGAATGACTCACTAAAAGTGGAGGCTGGCTGTAACAAAAATACATATGGTACCCGTGGCTCATTCAGGCAAAAGTGTGAATTAACTTTACTAAAAATGTTGTTTGAAACTATACTGTACTTCTAAGTAACAGTCTTATGAACTCCATGACGCTGTCTTTTGTAGTGCAAAAGTGTAGATGAGCAACTTCTGGGTAGGCTAGACGACAGAACAACCTTTTCCCTAAATTAGTTCCAGAAAAAAAAGCTGGCATTACCTTTATTTCCCAACATACTGCTTGCCTCTCACCTTTAAGCTTTAAACCCTTGAAATTCTTCATGTCTATTTGGTAGCTAAATATAGCATTCATAAAAACTGCAAAAGCTTATACCTCCCAGAATGTAACTTCAGTAACTCAGTAAGTTCTATACAACTATTTAAGCTTTGTTCCTGTATCTGCAACACTTAGAGTATTGCTAAAATGGGCAATCTTTTTCATACCATCATGTTTTTTAAAGAAGAGAAATGTTTGTTGATTATGTAATGCTGAAGTCTCTATGAACAATTTTTGTTGTCTTCTGACTATCCTTTGTAATTAATGTGTCTCTGTTTATGGAAAGAGTAGAAAACAGTATTGATAGTGTTGTGCAGTTCTACAGCTCCTTTCATGTGGCGATCTAAAGACATGTTACAAATGTAGATGTGGTGCACCCTTCAGTTTTAAGAAGGTATCGTTTTACAGAAGAGGAGAATGAAATAAGATGCTTCCACCACTAACGACATTGTGCTCCTTATTTAGGACATCAGGTCATTCAGAAACCCCACATTTTTCACTCTAAACAGATAAATCATTTTACCTGTTGTTTATTCATGTCGTCCCTTGAGATTTCATGGAAGAATAAAGTTGCTAAATCTTTTAAAAGCATTTCAGTTAGTCTCAGAATACTTAAAATTGTATGCTTTTAGGATACACAATGGGAGATGCACATGTTTTTCACAAATCATTTGGCACTCTCCATTTTTTAGACTTTGATAATAGTATGTTTTATTTGAGGAGCAAAAAGTGATACTGAATGAAAAGTTGATAATGTTAATTGGTTTTCTGATAAATTAATTCTATGTGTGTCTATGTATTGGACCATAGGAAATGGCATGTAGTTGACAATATTCCTTCTTGGACTATGAAGATGAAAATCAGAGGACAATGTCTCACTCTTACGATGGTATCTCACTAAAGCATTTCCAGATAAATATCTTGGAGAGGAGGAATTGATTACATAAATTCATTATGTGAAATACTGTTCAGAACTTCTTAAATTTTGCTGTACAGACCTGGATAAAATTTAAAAAGTGAATTAAGTAAGGAGGGTTGGTTATCTCAGTCATTAGCAGTGTTCTTTAAACTAGTTTTCAGCAAGAAGAATTTGTTGGGCAGCTAAGTCAGTGTCTGTTAAATATTGTTGAAGTTAATGCTTTTAAAGTTCTCAGTACAAAATGTTGGTTTTCTAAGGAAATACCTATCTGAGGTCATGGTAGATGTGAGTTTCAGGCTGAATAGATCTCAGTCATCTGTTGGAAAGAATTTGATGCTGATTGAGAAGTGGGTATATACATATGTAGTAAGCAATAAAAAAGAAAATCAGATTCCTTGTAGTCCATCAGCTGAGTGTACTGAAGTAATTGAAAGCAATTGAGCTTGTGCTTATTATCTAGACAGTCAGTTTTCCTGGCAGTCATTGTCCTCACTTAAACTCTTGGTTGCTACTAACCTTTCTGGATATGTATATATTTGAGATGTGAATGTTATAAGGTGATCTTTATGCATGATGTATCTCTGGCATTGTAAAAGAATGGTGGATCTTTTTTTTTTTTCTTCTTCTTTTATCTGTGTAATAGCACACACACAATACTTCTCTGGGAAGAATGCCAGGGGCAATTTAATAAATTCTGCCTTGGTGCAAGCAGACCTGGTACTCAGCGATGCAGTTACAGAAACAAGGAGATGAGTGTGCAACTTCATGATCTCTATTAACCAATGGGACACTAGTCCTCGGTGGAATTTGATTCCAGCTCCAGTGACCCTGAACTTGTACTAACTTAGGAGTAGGTAAGAGGGAACACCCTTTTATTTTACTGCAGACTCAAACTATAAAACTGAATCTTACCTATAGCACACACCTCTAAGTGGAAGAAGAGATGAAAGGAGGAAAACAATCTGGCATGTTGTTTTCTGAACCCTGCCCCATTTCCAGTCCTAAACGTAGCTGGTGACCAGCTACGATTGTATGGATCAGACAGACTTGTCAGGTAAGGGAAAGTGTCTAACCAAGCACATTTCAAAATAATGACTCCTTAGTTGTATGAGAACCAGTCAACCAGTTCAGCATGAATCCCTAACTCAGTGTTAGAAGCAGCAGGCTGGAGTCTGTTACACTCTCTGGGAACCTAGTTCCTTCTTGAAGTAGATTCTTTTTTCTCTACTGTGTATGGAAGGGGAGGAGAAATGCAGGAACAGATGACATAAAATAAGTGCCTTCACCCTCATTAGTCAATGCAGGCTGTATGTATATAATAGGAAAAAATGCAAGACAAAACTTGCCCACTCATTCCTTATTGAAAACTTGTATTTTCCTCTCACCCATGGAAGAGGTGTCGTTTTTAATATCACACACCTCAAAGCCACTGCAGAGTTAGTAAGATGAACATCAGCTTCACAGTCAGTTTGAGGTAGGATGCAGCAGATGTCAGAGTTTTCAAACGTAGATAAGATTTGCAGTTAACAAGCAGACCGACATTAAAAGTCCTGCTATTATTTAAGAACAGCAGCAAAAAAAGGCTCTGGTTCTTAATGATGAGTGTCATGGCATTAGTTTAATTTAGTGTAGAAGTTAACTCATGCGCTTCTTTCATACAAGGGCTGGGTATTTAAGTTAGAAGACAACTTTTGCTTGAATAATTGTGCATATTTTCCTTTCAATTTTGAGAGTTGGAAATTGCACTGATATGCTAAAGCAAGCCTGTGACATGCCACTATAAAATACAACATGAAGGTGGTAGTTTGCAGACCACCAGAACATAATGTAAAATGACAACGAAGAATCATTTTTTACTTCTTAGCTGCTGTGAACATATTATTACTGTAACCTAGGGAAGCCTTAGAGGGAGTGAAGCATTTTAATTTTCTGGCTAGGAGATTTCTTACAATTTTTTAAATGTTATCAAAAGGTTCATTGATTCATTGGTTTTGTTACTGTTCCTTTGCAGAAATGGGTTAAAATGTTCTTTTAAAATACTGAGAAGGGAGCTGCCACACTTTCTAATTACCCCTGAAAGCATTTTAAAGTTAATGGGTTCTGTGTGATCTTTTTTAGATTTCCTGCTAATTAAATGTGATGCACAAAGTGTTGTGAATACAGCCAGCGTAAATGGCGTGGCATAATGTAAAGCTTTGGAAATGTTCTGATAGCACATTTAGTTTTGTCCATTGACAAAAAAAAAAAAAAAAAAAAAGGGGGGGGGGGGGGGGGGCGGGATTTTTTTGAATACATACTAGAAATGCAATGTTTTCAAAGGAATGGGGACAGAAGAGAGCATATTTTTAAAAGGTTCTGCAACAGAGCTTCACAGAAAATAGGTCATATGTCTGATCCTTTGAAGTACTTTGGATTCAATGTTTGCTCATCAGCTTGTGGTGAATCTAACAAGCTGTTGTAAGACTGCAGGAAGAAAGGCCAACAGAGAACATGAAGACAAATTACCATTCATAAAATTGGTTGAGAGAAGATAATGTTTTAGGAGCTTGTAAAGCTTTTCTCAAATACACCTTGAATTTTTATTTCTTGTCTGTAGAGCATTATAGGAGTACAAGGTACTGTACATTCAGGTGTGAGGGCAGAGTGGGACTGACAAGGCGTAGCTCTGCCAAGTGTGCCATTGAACAAATATTCCATTATTTCTGAATTAACAAGGTAGAGGTTCCTTGAAATACTTCTTTTTTTAGTTGTTTGTTTTTTCCCCCCACCATAGGTAATACTCTTTATTTGTCATCTAGCTCTTTAATGCTTTTAAATTTGGTGCATTCGCTAAACTCTTATAAGAAAAGCAATTAATGCCTATGTGCTGCAATAAATGAAATCAACACAAAAATCTTTTTTTTAAAGGTGCAGCATACTGTTTGCACTATGTCACACATACAAAGCATGTATGATTCAGATATTAGGTTTAATCTTTAGCATTAAGACTGGAGATGGTAGGAGAAATATCTTTAATAGGAATGATTATTTTATACATCTTATACTGCCGTCTCACAGTTAGCTTACAAACACTGACTTAACTTTTTACTGAAGAAAGGAAAATTATTTCAAGGTGATCTTCTGACCTGAACAAAAGGAGAGGCATGCAAAAACAGAGATACATGCAATGAGGCATTGCTGGTTATTGTGTGGGGTTCAGGACCATCCTTCTAATGGCCTGCAAAATACTAGCATAAAGGAAACTGTATGCACATCTTTGTGGGTGCCATCTTCTAAGTACATGCAATCATTATTATTCTACAATGCAAATATTTCTACTTTTTGAACTAATCTGAATATTTTCTAACATGAACTTCTGAATAGCTTTTCTGTAGTTCCTGTGGAAGTGAAGATTGTAAGGTACAAATCACTTAAAATGATGAACAGGTTTTTTTTATTTCTTTGTTCTGAAGTATCCTGTGACCAATTTGTGTATGCATAGTTGAAATCTTTCACTGCCACTTTGATTTTTTTCTTTTTTTTTTTTTCTCCTTGCTTCTTTGAGCTTTCCCAACTCTTTGTCTTTGATATCTTTATTTTAGTCCTAGAGTTTAGATTTTGTGGGCATACAGGTGCAACTGTCTTCTTTCATTTGGCAGCTGTTAGGTCATGCACAGTGTGACCCCCCTCATCTTTTTTGCCGTATTGGTCCAGCCTAAACATAGAAGGGCAATATTGATAGAAGAAGTCAATAGCAACTCCTCTACCCTACCTCCCTTCGTGAGAAATTGTGTGATAAATTGTAGGAAGAAGTCTGAAGACAATTCTTCCCTGAAGCCTCTCATGGGAAAAGAAAGGTTATATCATCCGATCCTTAGGGCACTGAGGCATTGCTCAGTTTAGCTTTTTAGATAAACTGATGCTAATTTTGCAAGACTGATGATTATGTTTTCACAACTTTTTTTGGTTTTGCAAATCAAAATCGAAGTACTGATAATGTGCAAAGCAAAATGTGATATTACAAGGTTGTAGCTAAGTCTATTTTAATTCACAAAGCATATCTGTCTTGTTCTTTTTTTTTTTTTTTTAGAAGCCATAGGAGATATCACAGTATTCAGGACCAAACAGCATGATAACCCTAGGCAAATACTGACCTCTCTCCACTTGAGTAATGAGCAAAAGTAATCTTTGCAGTCTTGCTCAACAGTTAATTATCATGACTGTGTATCATCTTAAACCATTAAAACTGTTCTTGCAATATAGTTCTGATACAGGTCCAGAATTCCTTAGATCATAGGAGGAATTTTGATTCTGGAAAATCAATAGCAGAGAAATGATGACACTAATTTTTTGTAAGACCATGTGTGCTGCTCCAATTTTTTAGTTTTAAAAATGAAAACAGAAAATCTCTTGTTAAAGAACTGCAACTGAATTATAAAGA
Organism: Astur gentilis; assembly: GCF_929443795.1. NCBI lineage: Eukaryota > Metazoa > Chordata > Aves > Accipitriformes > Accipitridae > Astur > Astur gentilis. Next base: position 22,925,684 of record NC_064896.1, read on the forward strand.
TACATAGTGGAAATCACCTCCTTGAATCTGTGGATTCCTGAATTGTCTTTGTTTCACTATGATGTAGTCCTTTTAAGATCTGACTCTCCCATGTTGTTCTAACATGTAATCTGCTTGTCTTTTAAGTAAACCAGAGACTATGCACCCATTGTTCCACTGTGCAGGAGTTCCAGGTGTTGTGCAATATGCTGTGCTTAACATGATCTTAGGTAGGCAGTTTCTTCTGGAGTGTACCTGTACATAGTTGTTTTAGGTTCCTATATTCTTTGTTCTTTTCTTAAAAATTCGTTGATCTATTATAAAATGCAGTGTACTATTAAATGCAATGTACCAAATTTTCAGCTAATGGAAACTGGCATTGTTTAATAGTCCTCATTTTAGACCTGTTCTATGTTGGTTGCAGAGCTGGTCCATGTTTTGATGTGCTTTTGCTTAAAACAAACATAGAGACTATAAATATTTTGATCCTAATCACAGATTAGAAAACTTCTCAGTAGGAGAAACGACAATAGTAAATTCTGAACCAACCTCGTTGTCATTTGAACCAAAGTGGTTTTGAAGGTTTCACAACAGGTTAAACAGTGATTAACTTCCCAGTAACAATCTTTTGAAGGTATCAGTTAGGCTGATTTTCCGGAGTGTCCGACCACTCTTGCTATGGCTTCAGTCTACCCAAGGCATTTAGACAGCTCCTCCCATCTTACTCCATCTTGGTTGTTGGCTGTATCAGGCCTGTAACTGTTCCCCGCATTTAAGGTGAACACGGGTCAGTTCAACCTGATACATAGTAGGGATTTCTGAGATTTAACAATGCTTTAGTACAAATTAAATGCACCAGAGAATAAGAATGTGTGTTTAATGTATTTATGATAAATATAAAGCTGTCCTTACTGATGTCAGAAATACAAATTTTTAGTCTATCAAATTTAACAATAATTAAAATATCTCATTTCAGTAGTCTTTTATCTGTTACAGAGCACAGGAAGTTATCTACTAGCTTCCAGTGACGTGTTCTTCTAAGCACTGTTTCCTGTATTGTATGTAAATCCTAATAAACAAAATTCTGACAGTTCTGAATTAAGGTTGCTGAGAGTATCTGTACCTTCTCCAAACATTATTATGAATTCTGTAGCCTAAAAAGAGAAAATAAGTTTTATTCTGCTTCATGGAGTCTGGATTGACGGTTCTTAAACTTTATGAAGTCTTGCTGTATTGAAAATATTGTAAGACCCATGTTCTATAGTCTCATGATTTGTAGGATACTGGCATGACTTTTTAAAATAGGTTCTCATTTCTTGGACTTCAGTGAAAACTTCAAACTGAGACCTAGCATAGGCTAAAAAACTAAAAAGGGAAGCAGAAGCTTTTTCTGTATTTAAAAAAACCCCAACACACTAAACATTATTTGGGGTAGAAGAGGCTTGGTTTGTGCCTTCTTCATGGATGGGATGGCACTATGGATATCACCACTGTTTCTAAACAGTGAAGTTCAGAAAGTCAGTCTTTTACTTGCATTTGTGCAGTGTCATACCAAAAACTGTTGCTGGGCTTTGATGGGGTACTTTCACCTACTACAATGTTGCACCTCGGTGGTTAAAATGAGTTACTCTTATCTGTACCACTTCAGTGAGACTATTTGGGCTGAAAGTCACAAGTGGAATATCACACAGTTGTGTGATTGCACACACAATCACACAAACTTTGAGGTTGCAAGACCTCAAAGTATAGGCTCTGGATGAGGAGAGACATCATGGTTGGAGCAGTGTCATTAACATATCTTGGTCTTAGAGATTAGTCAGGAGAGCTGGATGAATATGCCCCCCCCCCCCAAAAAAAAAAAAAAAAAAAAAAAGCAAGGGAAATGCATTTGGCCTATTTTTATAGGTTTAGAAGAACTACTTTTTTTTTTCTTTTCTTTTTTTCTAAAACTGGCTTACTAGTCAATGTGTACTACTAGAGTAGTGGTCATATGTGTGCTGGTAAACCACATATTGGATGGTATGTTTTGTATCACGATTGCCATTTTGTGGTTTGTTAACAGATACCTGGTTATTGGTGTATCATACTGGTATTTATAAACACTTGTACTGTCAATCTGATAATAGCACAACAGAGAGATTGTACGATCTTTCTGTAGAAAACAGCCTGAACTTAAGTGGGTGAAAATGTGCTGTAAAACTCATGGACAAGTTACAAACTAAGAATTATTGACCAACTTTATTCTATGAAAAATTATAAATGAGAACATGTGAGAGAAAATTATGATTGTTTTGAGGACACTTTTAAAATAGAGATCAAGTTGTTTACAATTCACTGTGAGCTATTTGACAGTCTGTAAGAAACAGCATGCCTAACATAGTTACAATATTCAGTAGGTGTTGTATATGTAGAGGGAAGGTCATATCTAGCTACACAGTTCATGCTTACAATTAAGGCAATTTACTCTTTATAGCAGGAGGCTAATAAAATATATCTGATTCATTATATTCTACTCCTATCTCAACAACCTAACCTTTTAGGAAATATCCTGTGTGTTACATTCTGTAGAGAGAAAGTCTCTATTACAATTAACCCTTTACATTTTCAGAATTCTACATCTGCTGTCTGGTTTGGACAAGATAACGATCCACATATTCTTGCCGTTCATGCTGGGCTGAATTTTTATTTGTACTCAAACAGTTGATTGCAAGTAACGAATGCCAAAAGCATTTTGTATGATTTCAGGTTTCTGCCAATGAAGGCTGACCTTGTTTATTTCTCTGGAAATAGCTGTAGGGTATAATTGAATGTTTGCAGACAGTTGAGTCAGAGTGCTGGAAAAACAGTCTAAGCAAAGTACAGCATACTGGAAAGTAAAGTCTTTCCTAGAGGATTACACTATTAATTATATTCACCTTTATTCCAGCATATCATTGTCAAGCTAAATCTTTCACCTATTTGCTTATTTTTACAGGGTATGGGAAACTCTATCATTTGTAGGCTGAGTGGCTTATTAACTAATAAAGGGAAGACCTATCACTCAAGCACACTGATCAGTCATTCTTTTCTTGAAGAAAAGATATTCCTGAGCTATGTGTGAGCTTTTGCTGTCTTTTAATGATCACTCTATTCTCACTGCAACAGTCAGGTTTAGAAGACACAAGAAAATATCTGAATGGTTTTTCTTCTTTATGAGAACTGAAGTGTAAAAGTCATCCAGCAAAGTTGTATTTGCTCCAGTCTTGCCTCAAATTACTTTCTTTTATTTCATCTCATAGTTGTCTTTTCCCCTTTTTCCCTTCCTGCCTTTTTCCTTATGCCTTTTCCTTAAATGTCCTCTAGGCTTGCTTTCTTTAAATCCCCCCCAGGTTAACAACTTCCACTGTCCCTATTGAAAATAGTAAGATGATATTAAGCAAGGTGGTGTGATGATACTGCCTTTACAATATTAATTCTGCTTGACCTGATATTTTTATCCCCATACTTTCATGTCTGGTTTATTTTTTGACAGTGTTAGTTCTTTGAATCAAGGGCTAGCTTCTTACTGTTCCTCATTGCACAGGGTTGTATACACTATAATCATTCTCCAGAAGTATTGTTCAAGAACAGCATCAAAACTTAAGTAAAATAAGCTACCAGTAATTAGCATGTTAGGAACAAATTAAAGTTAATTCTGAATTAACCTGCCAAACAGTAAATTGGAGACATTTAATACAATGATGACAGTATATTGCAACACTTTCTAGTTTTCTAGATAGTTCTTGGTCTTTTTTAGTGTATTTCACAACTGTGTGCTTGCTCACTGTTGAAAAGTTGGTTTCTTTTTGCTGAAATAAGTAACCTCAACCTCTTTATTAGAATAAATTATATTTTCCCTTTTGTTCTGAATTTTCTGAATCATTCTAGAAATAGGAGTTGATTTCTCTACTGTTGGGGAAAATAGAGGCTCAGATACATCTCATTTGATGCCATTGCAGGAATTGAGAAATATCTGTATCCCTCTGGAAGATGGAACAAATACATACATCAGAGTGAAATGTTACTGAAATTACTTAAGTGTTTTTAGCACAGAAGTAGAATCCTTAATATGACGCTTGAGGGAGGTTTTCAAGTCCTATGACAAATGGAGGAAAAGAAGATTTTTACAAGGTCTGTTACTTCTGTTAAAATTAGTGAGAGATACAGTTACTGTTCCTAAAAAATCAGTGTATTTTTCATGGGCATTTTTCATTGTACACATTAAAGAGAAGATTGATGGATTTAGGCACTTGGCATCATTGAAATTGAGTTCACTGCCCAACTTCCATTGTTTCCATTGAAACTCCAGCCTGAGAAGCCAATCTTCAACCAGCAGAAGTGAGAACTTAATTAAATTTAGCATTTAGCTCATCATACATCTGTGTTGTCTTAAACAGCTTACAAGAGCTAACCATATGACTCGTGATGCTTTATATGCCTTACTGGACTAGCAGTGATGCTATATAATCACAGTTAGGAGAATGCTTGCTCACTAAAGAAACTTGTGCGGAACCCTACTATTTTTTTTTCTTTTTTTCTTTTTGATTGCAAAAAAATTATGGTAGCTGCCAGTTTGAATTTTCTAAAGATTTATGGTTAAATCGACTTTTTTATCCTTTCACCATTTAATGAAATGAAACTATTGCAGTGTGCTTTTCTACTTCATGTTTGCCAATACAAATAATATTTAGAAATCAAATAAACAGAAAAGGTTCTTTCAACTTTAAGCCCTGCTGAGAGGTAGATATATTAATTCCAGCTCAGAGTCATGATAATGTGGCTCTGTTGTTTTCATGCTGGAGCTTGTTCATGTTCTGGCACATCTCAGCATGGGCAGAAGGCATATATAGCTGTCTGCACCCATACAGCTAGGCAAATCCCAAGTTAGTCCTATTTAGCACATTCACAAGACCTCTGAGATAACAAATAAGATCCTATTTCTGTATTAGGAGAATATACTTAAACTGATTCTTAAATGTCAAGACGAAGATAAAAGTGACTTGAAAAGTTTGAAAGTGACTTGCAGAGCATAAGAAACTGCAGTGCTGAAACTTTTTTTTACTTCACATAGAGCAAGCCTATCCTTTTCTCACGTATAACTTGCTATTTTGTAAGTATAAGTAACAGGGAAGACAAGTATTTCTGAGTAAATGTACACTGATATGCTTTGCAGCTTTGGAAATATATTCGGGGGATTATTTTTTTTTTACATGAATTTTGTGTATGTTTATCATCTTGTACTTTCAATTTTTATGCTCTACTGAGATGTCCCATTTTGAACCTGTTTTCGTGGGTAACTGGTGAGAAAAGAACTAGGCTTCATAAAAGACTTTGCTCGTCAGAGTTGCTAGTTGTTCATTGTTATTGCTTTCCTGTAGATCCAGGGGTTTCAGAAGTATGTCTTGCTGATGAATATTCTTTTCTTGACACAATACTTCACTGTATTGAACTAAAAATGCCAAGTGTTAATATTGACCAATCATTTGAAACAGTGAGGATGCTTCTTTTGTTGCATAGTATTCCTATTGTTAATCCCATTCAATGTGTGTATCTACAAATAGCATAATCCTATGAAATTCAAAGAATGAGGTTCATTTAAATCAATGAAATGACATGTGACCTCTTATTTCCCATGTTTCAATATAAAAATTCCTTCATGAAGAGAAATAAAAAATGAAATCAAGACTGAAAGGAGATTGTTACCTGTTGTCTCTGTGTTCTGAGGCAGTCTCTGAACTGCAGGTGATATTAGATATGCTTTCACAACAGCCTCTTTAGGGAATGAAGCACAGACAGCTTCCACCGAAGTTTTTTTCGCCCATATGACTGTTTTTGCTACACCCTTGACATGACTATTATATTCTGCAGTATTTCACAGTCATAAAAACTCATTCAAGCAGAAAATTTACCATTACAGACATAGAGTAATGCCCTTGGTTTTTTTTAGGAAAAAGTATAAATAATTCTAGGTCTACATGCTAAGTTTTTGTCTAGAGGCCATTTTTATACTCAAGCTATAATAAAAGCCTCAGAATAGTTCAGAATAGATGATGTCAGCTTGCTTTTACTCTCTTTCTGCTGTAGGATCTGTTGGCAATCAGTCATACCAACTTAACATTTCTTTTAAAGAGTGTTTCTGAATTCAGGCTTTCTTTAGACAGAGATACGGGAGTTCTCTTTTACTGTCAGGTAGGATATGTGGACTACACATTTTCTTTCCTTTTCTCCTTTTCTTCCCCCCCCCTTCTTTTGCTCATCTTGTATGAAATAACACAAGATCTTTTAGCATGACATAATGCCTCAAAATGGGAAGATGGACACTTTTATTATTTAAATTGCTTGTTTTACATTTCTGCCTTGTCCTCCAGACAACTTAAAACAAAACAAACATGACAATATGGTCTCATCTTCTGCTGCAAAAGATGCAGAATAAAAAGTAGAGAACCTGTGAGTCATCTTTGAAATGGGACTTTTGCTCTGAATATTTTTAGGGATAATCTGAAAAATTAATTGCTAAAATAATTTTATTATGAAACCTTATAAATTATATGATCTACTTTACTAGTGATACAGTCATAATTAAATGTAAATGACTGATTCAATTATATACATGTAAGTTTGGAAGGGAAGTGAAGAGGTTGCTGTGTAACCCCCAGGGCAACATCAACTATACATATGCCTATCTTACAGATTTTTGTGTAACTTCTTAAAGCACTCCAATACTGGACGTGTTACAAGTCCTCATTACAATTTATTCATGTTTTATATCTTTCTAATGTGAAAATTTTTACACAGACGGTGTAAGTTTAACCTAATCTTAATTGCTGCAGTTTAGGTCCATGATTTATTTTCTGTCCTTAATTATACCTGGAAAAAAGTTTATTACCCCTCTCTTCCTAGCAATCTTTGTATCTTTCACATTGCTATTGTCTTGTACTTTGGTTTTCTCTTTCCTAGACCAAACAACTCCAATCTTTTCAGTCTTTACTTACAAGTTTTGACTCCTGCACTTTTGATCCTTTTTATATTCCTTTGGATTGGATTTTCTCTTATTGATCATAACCTCTGCAAGTCATTTCCCTTAGCCAGATACAGAATTTTAGCTAATACCTTTCCAGAGTTGACCAGAATAAACAAATTGCTTCCTGAGTCTTATACAGAGAGATTCTGTTTTTCCTTTCACAGTAAGGTTTGCTTTTTTTTTTTTTTCATAACAGCCTGATTTGGTTGATACATGTTCAGTTTAATTGCTTGAACTCCAGATTCTTTTCTGAGGACCTTACAGGCCTCAGTAGTGTTGATTGTCTTACATTTATGCAGTTGATTAGTTTATTCCATGTGTGATAACTTTGTGGTTGTCCTGCTTCTTCAGGGCACTTATTTAATCAAGATGATTTTGAGTTCTCACCATGGCCTTTGAAGAGCTAGCAGGTCCTTCCAGCTTGATTTTTGTTTTCAGATTTAACGTGCATCATTGCTCCATCATTGCGTCATCAAAACAATTTGTCAGACTCCTGATTTGGCTGACATAGAGACTTGCGCAGCAAAGCATTTGCCATCGGATCCAGAGGATGTTACGCCATGGAGTTACAAGAGAAGATAACCAATATTATCTTAGAGTGTTACTGAAAGAGGCAAAAAACTGTCTGTTAGGCAAATAGCTGTTGAATTATCCATGGATTTGAAGATGGTAACCAGTATTATATGTTCCTTCCCTAAATGAACTGCTCATTAAAAAAGAAAGCAGGACAATTCAGCAGAAGCTTCCTTTTCATCACTGACATCTAGTTAGATATCCTGTGTTTCAGAAATCTTTGCGGGTTGGAATTGTGACCTACTTTGTCATTATCGATATCCAAAAAGGTAGGCTGTAGTCTCCTATCTGGAAGTAGTGGTGTAATGGCTGGAAAAGGATCAAACAGAAGCTCTGTAAATCTTTCATTGCTGGTATATACAAACAGATGTAAACTGAATTGCAAGCCCCAGCCTTGACTGTTACATATTTGCAGGAAGGATGTGGCATACTGTAAATGTGTATGTGGGAAAACAGCAACCTTACTTAACCTTCAGTGTAGCCCTTTTGGACACATTCAGGAGGTTGTTAGTAGAATTTGGAGATACCACTGACACTCCTTATCTTAGATGAGCTGGCATAACCAAGAAGTATTTTATTTTTTTTTTTTCCCCCATGAATTAAATTTCCTGCGAACTTGTGATCAACACTTATAAAAAGACAGTAAATCAATCATAGAGAGCACAAAATTTTTTAAAGACTGCAGTAGCAGTCTCTGTCAACCTGGTTATGTTACTCTTTCAACCTGTGCAGAAAGATGTGTTTTGAATGCTTTGTCAGGTAGAATCAATCCCATACTTCAAATGATACACTTCAAGTGGCATATTTGTATTGGCACATGGATAGCAAAAAGAGGGAAGGGATTGCTATTTCAGTGATCTAGTACTGTGGGAATACCAGACTAAGTGGGTGCTTTGAGCAACCTGCAGCAGGAATGAGAGATATGTGGTTGCTTCATACAGTGTGGTAGGATTCTCCCAGAACCTGGAGAACCTGGCTGCACAATATAGTTCCATCTATTACAGCATTTTTGGTTAAATACTGTGACAGTTGGCAAGTGAGACAATGGTTAATAGCATAAGTGAAGAGTTATAATTCCCCCCCCCCCCCCCCCCCCATGTTGCATAGTATAACAGTAATAGCTTCATTTTCATAGAGGGCCTTTCATTGGCTGATCAAAGTGTTTTATGAATGCTGAGTGAAGGCACAGACATGGCTATGATCACCCAAAGTGCAAATAAATTAAAAAAATGTATTTGAAGTGTGCAAGAATGTTGTCTAGTTAGGAAAAAAAAGAGTAATGTAAACAGGTAGAGATCAAAAAACAAAGCTTATGATCTAGAATATGGACCAGCTGCTGATCAATTCAGTGCTCTCAAAATACTGGAAGTATAGGACCATTTAATACAAATATGAGTGCTACCTTTCATAAATAATCTCATCTCTATGTGTTCTTTTAGAGTGGATGGTTACAAGTCAGTTCAAGGACAGACCAGTAAAGCTGAGATAATAATAAAGGCAGCTGGTTGTCAAGGGACTCTTGCAATAAAAATACAATATGTATTTTTACTGCCAGTGTTATGATTTAGTATTTCATCTTTAACACCTTGCCCTTCACTCCAATTTTGACTCCAATCATCCTTTAACTTTCTTCTTCTATAACATCACCCACCAGTGTTCACTGTGTGTTCTCCCATAGGAATCTGAGATGCGGTTAGCTGGCAGTAAAGGACATAAGGTGGGGTTTAATATTCTGGGTGTGTAACCAGACTGTCATCTCATTGGTATTGAAGATATTTTGTGAGTGGCTCTTTTGGAGCACATCTGCAGCCATAAATATTTGATTCTAAGTGTGTTTCTTGGATAAGTGTTGATAGTCCTTTCTTGAATGTGTCTTTGAAGTCTTTTTAAAGGTGTAAGAATAAGTAGAAGGTGGATCCCAAGATCATTCATTAGCTGTTTGTGATAACAGATGTACAACAGCTTTGGGAGACATACATGAGGACTGCTGGAGAGGAAAAAACTGCTTTTAGTTTTCTTTGTACTACTTTTCCCTGACTTTTTTCTAAAATTTGCCAAAAGGTGTCTTTTAAACTGTTACATGATTTTGGTTGGATTTTCTTTGCCTGTAATTACTAAATGCCTGTTGACGTCTGGGTTTCTAATGTCTGCTTGCCTCGGAATACTCCAGGGTGCTCCATTAATTCTTTCATCTTATATGTGAAACAGCAAATCTCAAGTCTTATCCTCCATTTCATGAACTTTTTGATGTGATCTGCAAGATGTTATGTAATCATGGAAATATGTTCCAGGCCATTTTCTAAAAAATGTCACCTGTACTGTGAGCTCAAAACTTTTCTCTCCTTAGCAGGGATGTGATTGTAGATGGCGAAATCATTTATAAAGAAAAGATTAAGTAATCAATGCTGGAAAAAATGTGTGCATGTAATCTTTCGCTTACATTTGCTGACATCAGCTGGGACATCTATGCTGTTCATGGCATATCCTCAATACCTGCAAGAGTCCACTGAATTGTGTGCTCTTTATTTGTGTGTACTGAAATACAATGATTAATAGCAGAACTATGCAGAAAACTGTAAATGAAATATGAACTTGTGTTCTTTGAATTAAAACTGTAACTTCTAGCCACATTCCTATCCCGTTTCACAGAGAGCCATTCTTTAATTAGTTTAGTTACAGAATGAGAAAAAAGGGGATATTTCTCCCTTTCGTAAAACACTGAGATCCCTAGATAATATTAAGTTCTATAGTTTTCAACATGAGTAATTTGCCATAAGGTTCCCTTTCCTTGATTAGGTGCACAGTTGAGTGATTTCTGTTGGAACTACAGGTTATAGAGAGACAGAGACTTCTTCACTGATAAGTTAAAATGCTTGTCTGCATTTGGAGGGCTTGCTGCTAATTGAACAAAAAACGCTATTGCAGCTTTCCCCCTGGAATGGAGTGCAAACATAGTTTATGGTGCGATACAGCCTACTGGTTTGTTTCTTGTTCTCCCTTTCTTGCCTTTACAGGTTGAACCTGTTCTCAGAATAGAATAAGTTAAGACTTTTGTTGTTCAAGTTTTGCATTCCTAAAAACATAGCAGTACGAAGTGATTTTTTTTTCATATTTTGTCCTGTTGTTATTCCTGGGCTAATATATAGCCTTCAATATGTAAATTGTTTTTGAGTAGTCTGAGCAGTATGTCTGTGGATTCACCAAATAACTTTGATAGAAGAGATAGGTTTTTTGAGGCCTTAGTGTGTATTTGGATGGTCTACTCTGCAGTCACGACTGATCTTTTCAGTGTTGATCATTTCTGTAAAAAGATCCTACTGGTTCCCCATTTCCTGAGGTGTATGGTTCCCTTTCAGGATAAGTACTTTAAAATTTGCTGGTCTGTGGTTTTAAGCTTCTTAAGAAATTTGTTGGAGCTTACAAATCACTGGCATCACTGGAACCAGTACCTAAATGATACATATTCAGTGTTCATGGGAGGGGCAGCAGGATGATTTGGGGGGCAAATTTTGCCCTCCTTGTTTAGTAAAAATTCTTTAAAATTAATTGAAAGTTTTTGTGGAGTAGAGTGGAGTTAGTAGGAGTTGATCTTATTTCATGTGTGCTGTCTTAAAACAATCCATCATGGCTATAATATTTCAAGTAACTAGACGTCTTCATTGTTTCTATGCTTGAACCTATCCCTTGCCTTGTTTGAAACCCTCAGAGTTTTAGTTTGTTATCTTGGGATAAGGACTATCATTTGGGGCAAATGACAATACCTCTAAATTTTGTCTGTGTTAAAGATACAGATCTAATGTCAGTTCATTGCCGTATTCCTTTTCTAATTAATGGAGAGCACTGGGCACTTCCAAAGAGCAAATGATCCCACCTAAACTGAACACCTTCCAGAGGTGTCTGTCTCTGTAGGGAACCTGATACTCTAGACTGGCAGAGAGGGTTACCAGCTAGGCAAATGTCACTGGGCATTATTGCAATAGTGGCAGAGATATTATTGATATGATGCACCACCTCTTTTATCCGCAAGAAATGGTGCCTCATCTGTAGACAGAACACTTTGCCGAATGTAAACAATACTTGTTTAGTAGTTCCCCTTGATTCTTGCCTGGATGATGCTGAAATTTTCAATTCTCTTGGTGATACTGGTATCACTAAGTCCTTTTCTTTGACTTACCACTTACTGTAGAAACATTTATTTTTTTCCACAGAAAAGGGAGCAGCTGAAAGCTAGTATGTTAGTGAGTGCTCACCTCTGCTTGTTGTGTAGGACAATCTATTGCAGCTGTAGATGTATTTTCCATCTTGAGGGGCTAGGTCAGTGTGTGGTTGCCAATGCTATGTAGACATTACTGAAGTGTGTTATGGCATTACGGTAGCTCCTGAAACAAAACAGAAGGTGTTCTATTTTTAGGCTAGTAAGCTTACTGCTCTTGGTCAATTGCTGTACTTCATAAAGCATCCAGACGCGGTATGCCCTAAAGGCAGCTGAATCTGGCTGTGTCAACAGTAGCTCATGTGTTCACACTGCTACATTTAGCATTACAGTGTGTTTTGGAGAACAAATGCTTAAAGAACATCCAGTGTACAATTTGCAAGTGTTTATTTTTCAGAAGCTTAATATGTTATGTATTACACACTAACACAGTCAAGTGAGCATGATTGCTCACAGGTTGCCTCATGAGCAGAAAGTTTCTGTTGTCTCACCTGTTCAAAATCAAGCTGTCACTTTTAAAGGAGGGTGAAAGTAATTAGTGTTAAACTTGTTTTTAGATGTGTATATGTGTTATTAAAAATAAAAAAACAGGCTTAGTGTTATGGGTGAATGATCTGTACATGGTGTCCAGATTTACTGGATGGAAAATGACACCTTGACTCTGAGTTACTAGCCTTCAGTACTGATTTAATAACTATTTCTTCCAGTAAGGTTCTTTATTGCTCCTCCTATGCAATATTAAAGTAACATTTCTCTGCCTTAAAGCCACAGAAATCTGTGGAAAATGTTCTAAATCTTATCTGTTCCTGGAGGGCACACTAAATTAGATATTTTTAGCATGCGGGTGTTGGTGAATGAATTACCCATGCATGCTAGACACCATAGAAGGCTAGAGAAATGAGTCATCTGCTGCATCTGGTCTGATCTACACATCACTATTTCAGCTGCTACCTTCGCACCAGCCTTCCTATTTCCAGCCTGTCTTACTGTTTATTTAAGAAGGGATACATCTCATCTTTTTCTGAATCCATTTTTTGGTGATAATTTATGAAAGGCTGATCGGGAATCTTGGTCTCAGGTTCATTTCTATCCATGTCTTTTGACTTACAGTGGATTTCTGTTTTCTGAGGATGTGGCTGACAGGAATGTGACCTTTGGTAAACTAAGAGTGGTTTTTCAGTTCAGCCAACCGTTTCAACACCCTCACATGAATACCATCCAGCCTTGTGGATTTGAATACAAGAAAATTTTTCATGGAGTCTCTAACCTGTTGCTCCTTCACTGTTGGTTGTCCTTCTCCTTTCCAAAATGTGCTAATTCATCTGGAGGTGGAGGCTTGGCATTCCTTTGAAGATCAAAGCAAAAAAGTTATCATCTCATTCAGCCTTTCCTGCATAATTTATCACCAGATTGTCTCCTCCATCCAGCAACAGACCTTCACTTTCCCCAACTTCCTTTTGTAACTGGCATACCTGTAGAGTCCCTTCTTGTGACTCTTAGTGTCCCGTTATAGTTATAGCTCCAGCTGGGCTTTGGCCTCCTTGATTTTTTCTTCTTAAGTATCCAAACATGGCTTCTATACTCCACGTTTGTTGCCTGCCCTTGTTTCCAGCCATCTGTTTTTGCCTTCTAGTGTTTTATTGAGAAGATCCTTGCTTAGCCAAGTAGGCCTACTCCAAATTTCCCAATCTTTGTCCACACTCAGGTGGTTTCTTCCTGAACTTTTGATAAATTTTCTTTAAAATCTTTTCTTCTGGTACCATTCCCCTCATGGCATTCCCCCACTGGTAGAAGTTATACTTTCCCTCATTTAATTATCAGCATATGTTTTTCCAACAGAGGCTGTATGTCTGGGTATTTCATTAATGTACAGGTTCAGTGAGGTAGGATAAACAAGTCATGTATTATCACCCTAATGTTCTCATTAACATACAAATGCAATGAAGTAAGGTAGCCAGTAGGGTGCTTGCTATTGATTTTAGGGCAGCCAGAATTTCATCTTCATTTTTTTCAGATTATGTTTAGTCCCTGCAATTAGCTTGCTATGTTAGCTTGCTATGTGTTTGTGCTTAGGTACTGGTTTTCAGGGACTAGCCATTAACATAGTGAAAAATTCCAAGGCAAGATTCTGCTTTGTCTTACTTTGAGAGAAACACAAGTCTTTCTAGCTTTTTTTTCTCTTTAGAGAGGCAGAAAGGGATTTTTGATTCACCAAAGAAAAAAAATTCAAAAAAATTATTGTTGAAGCTACAGAAATATGTCATTCAAAGCTTCAGTTTTGAATAGAAATTAAATTTCTTGGGTTTTTTTTACAGACATTTATAACATTCTATTATTTTTTCTTTAGAGATTTCTTACATAATTACTGTTGCATTTATAATCCTTCCTGCTTTTTCAAGCATGTCCCATGGAGCAATCTAATTTTGATCACCTGTGGTTTTATAGTTGTGCTCCCACAAAATCCAATGAGAGAAACAAATCTTTATTATTAATTACATTATTTGGTTCTAAGGCTGCACATATGTATGGCTCATTTTAAGTGTATTGGCAGCACAAAGGGCAACGGTTTTAAAGTGAAGGTAGATTTAGACTGGATATAAGGAAGGAATTTTTTACCATGAGGGTGTTGAGACACTGGAACCAGTTGCCCAAAGAAGTTGTGGATGTCTCATCATTTAAAGTGTTCAAAGTCAGTCTGGATGAGGCTTGAGCAACCTTGATCTAGTGAAAGATGTTCCTGGCCATGGCAGGGGGTTTGGACTAGATGGTCTTTGAAGGTTCCTTCCAACCCAAACCATTCTATGAAAATTTCCTGTTAATATCTGTGGGGTTGTCACTTGAGTAAAGCTAATCTCAGATCTAATGTTTTGCATCATTATTATAAAGCAGTAGGAATTGCTCAAGTTAAGGGAATGACTGAGTTGATATTTCCCCACTTTGCCAAGCCTGGCAAAGGGTAACCCTTCATTCAATTGTAATTTGAACTTGGCCTCTTTTCAAAAAAAGTCTTTCTCTTCATAAGAAGTTTCACAGTTTTGTTCTTCAGTGCTGAAATTTTCACTATCAACTTTAAATGAAAGTATGTACTCATTTGTTTTGAAAATATTTTGGGGAACTTTTTTGGCCACAGTATGTTGCAGGTTTTTTTCTTAGTGCAAATTTCATTGATTAATTTGTTCAGATACAGAATTAAAAAGAAAAAAACCCCTTTTCCTAAAATCCTTATTTTTATAAAGAAAAATGTCATTTCATTAAAAGTTAACAAAAAAATCAAGGCCATTTGAAAAAACAATTAATCTTTCAAGATTTAATTCCTCTATTAAATTATTTTTTTCAAGATGATGTGCACAACCTAGAGCACATATTGTAGAATGAACAAGCATTATTAAATGTGAAAATAAACACACAGATTTGTTTCTTATCTTTCAGATTAATTTTTTTGGTGGGAGAGAGAGCTAGAACATTACTTATCATTGTAAACAAGCATTCTTTTTGTGTGTTTAACCAGGAAAAAGGAGATGTTTGCATAATGGTTAATTCAGACAGCCTATTCATAAAAACCTTCACTGATTTTTTTTTCTTTTTTTTTTCCCCCAAGAACATAGCTCAATTTTTGTTGATAAAGCAGCTTGCTTCCCTGAATACAGTAGCACTGAAGCTGCCCAACAGCAGATGAGAAATTACACAAAAGTAGGTCTGCCTTGTTTTAGGGGGGAAAAAAAATTGCACAAAACATATGCTGACTATTTGTTGCCCTGAACCATGCTTCATGCCTGAGAATTAATGACTGTGGCTTGGAAGTATAAATAATGAATTCAGTTTATTTGGAAGAGGAAGGATTTTTTTCATTGTGGGCTACTGGATTCCAAATAGTTGGTCTGAAAAGATATATGAGTGCATAAAACCTAAGTTTTAAAAAATTTTAAACCAGAAACTTTCTGCTTAGCTCTAAATATAAAAAAAAAAAAAAAAAGGGAAAAAAGTATATTAAAAAATAAAGATAATGGAGGACACAGCGGAAAACTTATATATAAAAAAGATCTTGTTAGGCAAAGTGTCTGATTTGGTTCCTGTTAAAGTTTATTTAATTTTGCCACTGTCAGAGAGAAAGTCTTTTTATGTTGGCTAAGGGTCTTATGCTTTTGTGTTGTCTACCCGCTTGGTGAGTATGCTGCTTTAGATTAAATAATCTGAAGTTTACTAACATAAAGATTAATGTTGCCAAAATCAGAGAAAATGGCCAAAAAGTTGGACAGAAAGGTGAGAATTTAATAGAAAAATGCAGCAGGTTTCCAAATGAGTGGTAAACTCTCCAAGAGAATCATGTCACTGGCAGAGGAAAGAGAAGGAAGAATGGCAGTAACAGAAACTGCTGTGTCTATCCTGAAAACTGGATACTTCTGTCACACCCTAGAAGTACCTGAACTTATGAACTAAATTAATTGATATTCAAACTTTTTGTATATAGAATCTGTATGTAATCTATAAATTTTTTATAAACACTGTTTTTTATCTGTTGGTAAATATATGTGTTTTTATTATTTTTATATCTCATCACTGGACATGGAGGTCCATTTGAGGGTTCTACAACAGTTCTATGTACTCTAGAGAAGCAGAATTGATTTTATAAACATCTGATAAAATTATAATGTTTATCAAAACAGTGACATATTAGGGCATGGAAAGGTTATAAAACCCAAGCTATCTCAAGTTTCTACAGTACTTGAACTCTTTAAATATATTGTTGCATGTTTTGTGTAAGTACTATTATTATAAAACCAACAGTTTTCTGTTGCCTCCAGTCGTTTGTTATTTCTTAACTGTTATTATAAATAACAGGCTCAGTATACTAACGACCATTTATATAAGATGACTTAGTGGAAAAAGGAGGTGAGGTGGTGAGCATATCTGAGATATAGCAGACAGCAAGGTCATTGGGAAAAGTCTTAAGGTGATTCAGGTTGAACAGCCATTAAGATCTCGGGTTGATTTAATACTTGTCCATAGAAGGAATTAGTGCAGGATGGTTAGCACACTGCAAATTATGAATTGCTAAGAAGATAAACCCTAAGAGGGACTTTGATTCCTGTCAACCCTATAGGGGCTGAAGTGTGGAGTACAGCACCATCTGTGTTCTGTAGTCTGTCGGGGCCCACATCTCTTCAGTCAATCCACTGGCATGCTGCCTGCTGCTAGAGTTTCCGAGTCTGTTTTTCAAAAGTGGATTTTGTTTGTCTGCCAGAATAGAGGCACCTGGAAAATCTTGGCCAGAAGCAAAGATTGTAGGGAAGCTGTAAAATATTCCAGACCTTTCAGCTGGTAGAAAGACCTCTTCCTACAGACAAGATTCTCATCTCTAGAGTGTTTAGATCTACCTGAAATGTAGATTTCATTAGCTACAATGTGTATTTTACTTTATAGGCCAATTAGAAAAAAAATAAAATCAAATTTTCATTAGCCTGTTGTATTTGCTTGCTCAGGTTACTGCAACACTAGAGTCCCAGAAGAAATGCAGTCATTATTGTAATTAATTTTTTTAAAAGTATATATTCTTTAATACTATTTTAATACTTTATTGATAAAGAAAAACTTGCTTAGCTTTACATAATACATAAAGAAAAAGTTCTACTGGATCTCCATAATAGTAGAAGAAATAAGAAAAATAATTTTGTTAAAAATGGTCATCATATGTTCACAAGAACTCCTTTTTGATTTGAAAGCAAAGCTAATACTGCTATTTATGCTTTCCAGTGAAATAATTAGAAATGTATGCAAGAGCTAAGAAGCCATAAGGTTAAGTTAATCTGTTGTTTACATGTTCAGAGCAATAACAAATGTTGAAATTCACACTTTTGGCATTGGGAAAGAATGACTAAGACTCAGTTTCAGTTCTTTGAAATAAAAGCACTTGTGTTAGTGTTTCATTCTCTCTCCCATTCTCTTTATGACAGTTTCCACAGGAGCCATTCTCAGGGAGTGACATCTCTGGGTTTTTTTACAGGATAATCTGAGACCATTAACACTATTTTTCTTAGTCTGTGGCTCCAGCTGCTGCAATTTGTCTTTGAGATTTATGAGTACTAAAATTCACCAAATTTAATTTAAAATGATGGAATATATTGCCATTCATTTACAAATGAGAAACAACTGCAATAAACACAGAGGAAAAATAACTGGAAGAAATGGATGGTGAAATCATGCATATGCCATTGCCAGCCTGATCTCCTCAGGGTGTCTGTGTGCTTTTCTGCTGTATCAGTCAATCAAATGGTACTGTATTGGAAAATCTTCTTGGGATATTAAGCAATACATTTTAAATTATATTTTTTATGACTTTTACACATGCAGAATGGGCCAGTGGAGCTGTACTGAGTTTTGTCAGTTTTTATAAGTGCGCATTCCTGCAACAGACCCTACCAGTCAGAGCATGAAGGTCTAATAATTCTGCCCTGCCCCCAGCATCAAATTGCATGCTCCCCAGGGATCTTGTTTCCTCCTTTGTCTATGCTGTAGAATATTGGCACTTTTATTTTGTAGTCAGTGAATATCACAGACTTTCAGACCAGATCCTGATTTCCATCAAAATAAAAGTAGTATATAGGGCTACTCTGGATTTATATCGGACTCTGCAAATAGAATGTTATCTTTTAATTTCAAACAATGGAGAATACCACAAGTTGCTTTTTATTGTGTAACTGCTCAAAAGTTGTATGTTGCATTTTGCACTTGGAAGTCAAGATAGAAGGTGAACACAGGAGTTCTCAGTCTAGAACTCAGATATGCCAACCTGACTATTTAAAAGGGGTTGTGTAAATATGAGTGAAGGATGTAGTATCTGAAGTCCGAGTTCTATATACTGTTCTGCCAAATGTATCTTTGTCCAATTTCTCAGCTATTTACCTTGTTTAAAAAAATGAACATTAAGCCTATTAACTATAGACCAGAGAGGTCCTGGTTCCCACGCTCATACTTCACACAGGCAACTGCAGTCTACTTGGTCAGGAAGCAGATCCAGATGAGGACCAAACTGTGAAAGCCCTTTCTGTCGTAAAAGGTTGGGGAGTTGATCTGGCTCCCTGAGAACCAGAGTGAGTTTCCTGAGCAGACCAACTGCATGGCCACTGGAACACTAGGGCTGGTGCATGCTCTGGGGACAGATTGATGTTATCTGTTGTGAAACTGTACATACCTTAAAAAATTCTCTTGTTGGAGGTTTTCTCTTCTGTGTTTAGATAGTTAGTATTAATGGGACAAGACGTGAAGGTGGCCATAGATTTATACTAGGGTCTTTTTCTTCATGAATTTGCTTAGTAGCCATTATGATGCCAACTGCTCTGTTAAGAGAAGCAGGGAGTCAGCTGTGGTCTTTCTTACATCATGGTGAGCCATCCCATGCTGCATCTGTAAAAGTCATTCTCTTGACTGTGCACTGAAACTGGCAACCCTGTTGTATTTAGGTTTTGACAGTAACTTTTCTAATAAAAACTTCTAATAAAAGGCAATCAGCACATTCCTGATCAGATTTGTGAAGCACAGTTAGTTTACAATATATGCAAACTGTCTGGGTCAGAGGCAGGACTATGTGTGTCGTACTATAAGATTTGCTGATGATCTCTGGAGAGTTCAGTTTGGATCAATTCTTCACGCAATTTCACTTGGCAGCAGGAGGCAGGTGTTAGGGTTGGGTTTTTTTCCCTGGTAGGTTTTTTTCCCCTGAAGTCTGAGACCTCTTCAAGTTCATACATAGAATATTCTTGGTAATTGGCAGTTACCTATTTTTCCCTAGCATCATTCTTGGGAAAAGGTGGAACAATTATTCCTGAAATTTTCTTTAAAACTCCCCAGAATGAGAGGCCAAGCCTGAGAGGCTATAACCTGGGAAATGATAATGCAAAAATTCAGCAAAATTCTAGGCAACAGAAAACTGTTGTATACTTTTAGTTTACGCACCACTGTCATCCTCAACAATTGTTCTGTAGAAGTACACTCTCCAAGCAGTCATATAGGGAATAGCATCTTCCAAATGAACCATAGAGTGTCAGCTGGCTCATGCTATGCATATTAATATTTCATAGTGATGTGCATAGAGATTTGGGGGCTTTTGAAACGTGGGTATGAATCTGCATCTTGAACTCATACTCTAGATGAAGGAAGACTGCTGCACGTTTAACGTGCAATATATACTCTGCTTATATGATTAATCACTGTCTACTAACTGAATAAAATCAGGCATCCTTTCACCACTTAGAAATACCTGTTTTACAGCAATGCATTCCTCAAATTTATGCTTTTTTTTCTTTCTTTTTATTTAAGTGATCAAGGTTTAATTGTGTAGCACCCTTACCTTTAGAAAACACAGTTTTATAAAGACTCAAATTATCTCTAGACCACTTTTCTGGAATCTGTAGCTAAGGCTAGAATTTATATGATTTCTAAACTGCATCCTTGGTAGTCGGTGAAGCAAAGACATAAAGATAGATGTTTTCCTGAAAAACGTGAAGGGAGAATTGGCAGTGTGAGTATAGAGCTGTGGGATTAAGTAATGTTAGATGCAACTAAAACATGTTTAATGGAGATGAATTAATTTTGAAAAGACTGAGGAAGAAACAAACCTTACTGTTAAAAGAAAGAAGCATACAATGAATTATAGTAGGATCGATAGAACAATTCTTGATGTCATAGGGAAATAATGCTAAATGAAAGACTGGACGTGCCTTTAGAAAATTGTGTTTTGTTTTTACAAAACAATGAGAGAAACCTGACAGAGAAAAGGATGATCATTTACGTTAGACTCTTATCCTTAATATGGAAGGCTAGATTTCTGCTTATATGTCAAAATGTTGAACAATATCTGTTTGATCAAAACCAGGAAGGACCATTTAAGATTCCTTCAATGTCCATCATGAGTTTTTTTTCCTACTCACCTCAAGCTAAAACCTTGCCTGCTTGCCACTTACAACAGCAGCTGTTGATGCATAGGCTGCCTTCTTCAGTGAACTGCTGCTGGAAAAAATGGCAGAATACACCAACAGTAAACTCTGGCTGGGCAGACAGTTCCATGTAGCTTGTGATCTTTCTGTCCATGATTGGAAGCTTTTACTTCCTTTGGCTCAGGTAGAAAAGAAATAGTAGATGTTGTGGAATCAACAGGAAAAAGGGGTTTCCACCATACTCTTCCAAAATTTTAATCAAATATATTCACAGAGTTTTTCTATTATTTGCCTTTTGTGCACATGTCAAAATTAGTAACAGATGTAATGGAAACCATATTTTCTTAAATATTTTTCTAGAAATAAAAGAGGAAAAATGTTTCTTGCATCCTTATTTCCTAACTCTCTATTTTCTCACTGTATTTATGTGCTAGAGTTCAATTTGTATTAGAACAGGGCTGAATCCCTAATGGCCTCTGCTATTTTTTTTCCCTGAGATATAAAAAGAAGTGCTTACAGTGTTGTAAAGGTCAGACTGAGGATCCTGAATTCTCTTTTCCCTTGCTTTGGTTTTCCTCTAGTATTGTTCCATTGCCTTCTGTGCATTTACTTTTGATTTAAAATTCTGTATGAGGAAATTGAAACTGTAAGATAGAATGCAAGAAGTGGGGCAGCACACTTTGGACCTCAGGTCTTCTCTGCAAATAGCTTCTGTTGCCAGGCATATATATTTTTTATTCTGTGTGCCATAAATTTCAGGTGTTTATAGCCAGAATACAAACACAGCAAAGTACATTAATTCTAAGTTATGGCAAGTATTCTACTAAACAGGCCACCGATAATGATAATTGTGTGGCAACTGAGGATACAATTTAACAAGTATGTCTAATGTTAGGCATGTCAGTCATACCATTATTCTGATTTTTCAGATATGGTAACAAATATTTTATTGTAATGGAGCAGAATGTAGAATTATCTGTAAAATCAGAATTAACTCAGGTCCTGAAAACAGTACAGTTACCTGAGTACAACACTCTACCTTGGCTAATTTACCCAGCTGAGAAATCCAGCTGAGCTTTTCAAGGTTCTGAAAATGTTCCCTTGCTTATCTTTATTCTGCAGCAACAGGTGTCAGAAGCATGTCCCGTGTTTCCACGAGCACCCTGAAAAACACCCTAGCCTTTGTATGGCAAAAAGAACTTTGCTTATGTCTCTCTTCCTCTACCCCAGGCGTAGTCTTTTTCTGTAATGATATTTAATATTCCCATTTGTATTCTTTGACAGTATCTAAAAATTCAGTCTGGACACCAGAATCTAGGTGTTTAAAAGATCAGGTAATTAACTCTCTGCTAGTAGGATGCAGAAGTATCCCCCTGCACCTCCCCCCCCCCCCCCCCCCCCCCGCCCCAAGCCCCAAAAGCAAAAGGGAGCATAGACCTCAAAGAAGAGAGATCAAATCATTATTTTAGAAGTTAGTGTTGTAGTTACAAGTAGACCTCAAGCTTTAATGGGATATAGGCTTCATGCAATAATCTAGTATGCACCATCACTGAGTAGTGAGGTAGTGTAGGACAAAGCTCTCCCTGGGAATAAGTAATACAGGTTCTTCAATTGTACCAGCCTTCATCTTGGTAACTGCATTCAATAGTTTGAATGATCTGTAGTGATAGAGAGGGCATGCAAAGAATAATTCTGGTAATAACAATGCTCATAAAGTTAGTAAGGTATATCTGGACTGTATTTCTAAATGGATTCTATTTTGCAAAGGTTTTATGAGTAAAGCCATGACAATGCCAGAATTGCTGAGTGTATGTTGGCTAATTTAATTGCTATACACAGGCATGTGAAAACAGGCATTTTGACTGTCATTTTTATTAAACATTTAAGTTTGTTTCTCATTTTCAACGCTGACAGCGTTAAATGAGTATCACGCCATTTATGCATCTGTATAGGAAGGACATTCTTAGTCATGCTTTGTCTATATTGTTGTACATGGTAAGACTCTTCTCCAAAGAATAAACTTCTATTCTTTCTGCTTGTAGAGTCACTTCTTATACAAGTTTTCTCTGCAGTCAACTTGTCTAGTTAGCAGATGCTTTCTGAAACTTCTTTTGATCAGTTGAAGGACTAGAGCTGTGACATGTACACAAAAAATGGGCAAGATAGAACATCTGGAGTGACTTGGAAAACAGAATTTAGAAAATTAATTAGGAGAAGAACCTAAGAAAATAGGAAGAAATCTGTGTGGCTAAAGGAACACACAGTGTTTTTTTTAGGCTGCTAGAGAACTTGGTCAGATAAATCTTCTTGAGCTCAGGAAGGCATTTCTCAGCCCCTGGCTGTCAATGATATGAATGCATATTTGGTATGTAATAAATCCATGTTCACGGTCTTACTTTTGGGTAAGCAGAGCAATAACTGCACTGGAATTGTCTGCCTTGCAGGTGATGTACTAAGCTCTTCTGGCATGATTCCAATATCTGGAAACATTACAATTTTAGTTTAGTATTAAAAAGTGTCAAGCTCTCGTTTTATTTATTTATCCTTACATCATATTTTGTAGAACAGATTCAGGCATCTCCTGCAAGGTTGTGCTATCAGTTCAAATCTGCTCCATGGTGATAAATATCAAACTAATCTGATGGTTTAAGTAAAAAAGAATTACCTGTTTCGTCTGGCAATAAGCAGTGATGACAAAGCTTAAACAACCATGGACCTCTAAATAAGCACTTACTCCTAAACAAGGCTCTTCTGTAACTAGGTTAAAAGATGAATAATCTGCTGTGTTTGCTTATTTTGGTCCTCCATTAATCTGTTTATAGAAAAATGCACGTGTATCAAAGGAGATACACAAGGGTAAATCTGGAACAATGTGTACATGAATTGGGCCTTTATTCTATTCTTGGGGCAAATACAGGATTTTGTCCACTGAAATTGTTATGGTAACATGGACAATATATTTTCTTTTAAAAAGACAATACTCTTCAGAATATATTTCTTGCTTCCCAGGAACACTTCCCCCCCCCCCCCCCCCCCCCCTTTTTTTTTTTCCCACTGTTATATCTTAAAATAGATGAGAATACTAGACAGAAGATCTTTAGGCTGTGATTTTCTCGGTTATTTCCATGTCTGCAAAGTATTTCCTTTCAGTCTCATAGATGTAGGTACCCAGATGTGTCAGATGTTTCCATTACTACCTGTAGGATTGGAGTCTCAAAATGCAGCTAATACGTCAGTAGCAAGTGTGTCCTTGGGGATGATTGAGTTCCATCAATTAACTGGACCATATGCTGAATGTAACAAGTGACTTTTCCCTTAGTGCTGATGGCTTGAGTAATTTTGGCAGTGGTAATACTCTCCTGGTATATTAAAAGCATATTAAAATAACACTCTGCCCAAATTAGGGCTGAATTATCCTTACAGATATATAACACTTCTAAATTAGCTGAGTTAAATAAAATTATGCTTCATTTCAACTTGTAGTTCATTGTGGCTTAACAGGAGAACAAAACCTCTAATGCTTTAAGCAGACCCTGTTTTATCCTTGCTTTTATATCAGGGCTTCACTATTTTTACTGCTGGAATTTTTTTCTAATGTCTTGCCTGAGTCTTACTTGCCTTCTTGTAGTGTACAAAAGTATCCTGCTCACTCTGAACACAGAGAATAGACTATTTTAAAATAGCAAAACAGGGAAGCAGTACACTCAGATTTTGAGAAAGGGAACACATGGGGCTAAGCACGAAGACAGGTAATTAGTAAGTAGCAGATCAGACCTGGGATGAGATTTTGAGAGGAGAAGCTGTCAAAATGTACTAGCCTGTAGGGAAATATGTTACCCACCTGCCTTGCTGAAACTGGAATAGCTCTTCTGCTTGTTTGCCATCCTTAGGATTCTCTAAGATTATTTTCACTGTTTGCAGTAAGAAACCACTTACTGGAGGCCTCATTCTGGGTAAAAGCTGATAGTTATATCTTCTCATGTCTAAGGAAAGAGAAATGGCATGTTGCTGGCAGTCCTGCAATATGGTACATGCTACAACATGAACAGAAGCAGAATTTTGTTACAGGTCACAATTTTTTTTTCTGTGTCCTTGAAAATCTCCACAGGAGTACATGCATTGCTCTTCATTTGCAAATTGTTGAAGCTGTTACCTTTCTGGTGTTACCTTATCTTATCCTAATTTCTTTAGCTTGTAATAGCTGTGGCCTATTTACTTTTGAGGTCTAAATCATCTTGGTCTAACAGAGGCATGGTTACCTGGGGCAGTTTCTATTCCCTCTAGAAGCATGCTTTTATGATTATGATGTTTATAAGCCTCAAGCAAGTGGTTGGGAGGACAACGCAGCACTCAACTCCAGATGGCCCAGTTTTAATGCCACTAACATGATTTTTTTTTTTTGGAACAACTATTTCTTTCTTATTTGCACAAAATGCATTTCTTGCTACAAGTGATTTTTCTGTGATTTTAATTTTATACTGAGGTATTCTGTGGACTGCTTCACTCCTTATGTTTCCTTCTTAGTATGACTTTTAAAGACATTGATATCTATCTAATTTGCCTTCTGAAATATATAAGAGCTGGGTAACCTGTGAAACTTCTAATGCCTCTTGCTTTTTGTTGAAACAATATAATATTTTTGAAACGCATTAACTCTTCTCCCTGTGAAAGAATGCTTTAAAGTCTCCAGCTGAAGGTCTATGGATATTTTGGCATCTTTTTAGCAGGTTTCTTCTGCAGCTACATAATGTCAGTTGTAATTGAGAAACTTGTCTGACAGATATTTTCTGTGCAGTTTTAGTTATCAGTTTTGTGTGCAATTATACAGAATAGATCTCAAATTAATCAGAGGTTTGGCCAAGTTTAAGGCTCTTTGTTTTTTCCATTGACTTGTCATCTTATTCAGGGTACTCCTGATTACTCAGTTGTTCTCTTCTTTATGAACCTCTGATTTGGACAATGTGGTCTTGCAATGTTAAAACTTCTTCTCCTTCATTGTTTGTTTTCTGAATGCCATGTCAGAGGACAGATTTGTCCTTGTTAATATGTTAAACCTTACTAAACTTTTTAAGGAAAGGGTCATAGTTCCTAGCTCCAAGTCCCCTGCTAAATGCATTGAGGTGGAAAAAATTAAACTGTTAATTACCATCAATTTATTGAGTTCACTCCTCTTACCACCTGCTTGAAATAGATGACATTATACATAAGTAATCACTCAATATTTTCAATGAAAACCTTTGTAATATTGTTTGTGAAGAATATAACTCTCAGACCAGACTGTTACTCATTTGGTATGCAGTGATTTCTCATGACTGCAGTGTTCACATTGATTACCCAGCTTCAGTAACAAAGTATGGTATGTAAGGAAGATGTCTAGGAAATGGTAGAAACTAAAGCCAGGAATTTACTTCTAATTCTGTTTCAAAAAGGAGATAAATCAGAGATAGTGTTTTTGTACTCATCATTATTTCTTCTTTTTTGAGTGAGATGTCATTTTTCCTAGGACAAGAATGAGGAACAAACAATGAAATATATTGGAAATGTACCTGAATTAAGTAGTCTAAGTTCTTCATATGTTTTCCACAGAATGAAACCAATAGCTACCTAGGTTTGAAAACCTGTGCCTAGCAGCATAGTAATTCTGGATTGTCAGAGGATTCAGTGTGTGCCTCCGAGGCAGCCAGTACTAGCCACTGTCACTGAAAGCTATTGGACCAGATAGGGATATCTCATTTTGAAATATTTCTTCATTTCTCTATGCAGAGGCATGCATTACAAATTAATTGAACAGGCATGTTTATATGTTAGCATTAGGCTCACTACAGAGTGGCGAGATGAGGAGGGACAGATATACTTATGTAAGCAGAAGTAAGTTCAATGTGCTGACAGCTGCTTTCTTTATTTTCGTATTTTAAAACACCACCACTTTTTCTACAATCAAGGGAAAAATGGTGAGGCTGCTTACAGAAACAACAATGAATAAAAATGAATAAAATACAAATGGTTAGCAACTTTTCTTGCAGATAGAAGGGAAAAGCAAAGCAAAAATAAAAATATTTTCATATTTTTCCCACTGCATATGTGGGCAAAATACTGTTAAGTATCTTATCTGCATGTATAGCAAGGAGCAATAAGATTTTCAGTGAAAATGCATTTTAGTGTTTGGCACACTTCTATGTGGCTAAGTTCAATGCATTCCAGGTATGCTTTTCTGTAACGGTTTGGGTTAGTAACTAAGGTGTTTTTTTTTAGATACTTTCCCCAGTGAATACTCTGGCAACTCACCCTTTGAGGTAAAAAGGGGTATTAGTGCAGCTGGTTTTTATTTTTCTCTTTTTTTTTTTTTTTTTTTTTTTTTCCCTGTGGAGCCTGATTTCATAGATAAGCTCTGAGAACGCCTGTTTTGACAAGCCTTGCAGGTAAGACAGATCAGTGAATACTTATTTTATGAATCCCAAAGTACCTTTTTATGGGGGGAAAAGTCTGTGTCCTTTGGTCCTATCAAGCTGGGTACATAAGGAATGCTCCATAATCAAACTTATAGATGCCTACGGAATTTTGATGTTTCAAACTGAGAGTTTGGTCAATTCAAATATTTGAAAACTTACTTCAAATTCAAGTGTTAGCTTGAGATGGAGACCCTTTTGTCTAGAGACTAGACTGCAGCTGAATGGAGTCTGTAGATTTCACAGTTTGCACCTGGAATGCCTTACATGATCATGAGGTACTTAAGATCCATCCAGGTTCTTTTGGAGATCAAATTTTGATGTCTGGTAAGAAGTACTATCATATAAGTTATCTCAAGGAGTGGTTCAGAAAGTGTGCTGATTTCCAAGAGAGATTTTCTGCTCTAAGTTAACTTAGACATTATTATGAGTTGCAAATCCCGGGGAACATTCAAAGCTAGAACTGACATTTGGCCACTAGTGAACATGTTTCTGGGCTGTATGAGTCTCATAAGTGTCCTGTACAAAGCCAGGTCATGCTGTGAATTTACCATTTCACACTGTACTTCAGTGAACTGGACTCCTTAAAAGACGTACCAACACAAATGTACAGTTATAATTCTGCTGAACTCCTGACTGCATGCAAATATGTCTTTCCAGCAATAAAGTTTTGTCAGTCTTTACCTCCCATTATGATCTAAAATTATGCTTACTTTTTCTGAAGAGTATTTCATTAATCTGCCAAGAATTTAGCCACTCTGAGGTGTAGCAATTGAATTCTTGTTTCTCTGGCTCTTAGGAAGACTAGAGTGTTTGGGACCACATGGAAACTTAGTTCTCAGGTTTGAACACACAAAGAACCACTGATGAAAGGAAGGTTGGTAACAAAATTCTTCTTCTATTGCTGATTCTGGTTTTCTGGTTGTCTCATTTTGATGTTCTTAAGATTTGGTGTGAGTGAGTACTTCTGTCCTTCTCATGCAATGATTTTTCACCATTTTCCCTCAGGGATTTTAAAGTAATATTAATTTTTGCCAACGTTTTGATGTAATTTAATTAATCAACAAATAATAAAACTCCTGGGGACCTTATGCTGCAAGGCGATAGATGCTCCTCTCTTTGTAGAGGAAGTGAGGCTGAAAAAAATCTGTAGCTGTCACATATTTCAGATTCAAACTTTGGTTCTTGGTAATATTCTAAGACATCAACATCAGGTATCTTCAACAAATATCTTTGTCTGCTATAGATAAGCACCAGGCATTTGTTTATGAAATTTAATTATCTCTTCCTAATTTTGGAAACAGTATGAAAGAGCCTGCAAATTGCCATTGTGTTTGAAATGGATTGCAACCCTTTGGTAAGAAACTGAGCTCCAAATCCAAGTCTTGCTGATTTGACGAGGAGATTTGCATTTATGTTGAATGTAAGTGCCAGAATACACTCCATTTATGCCCACTTTTCTCTATAGGCCTCATATGTCTGATGCGTCTGAACAACACCTACAGAATAGGGATCCTGCAGTGATTGTATCCTCTCTTTGAGACATCTTTTCTGGGGCTGTATCTTGTTTGCAATGGTATGGCATAAGGTCATAATAACTTTTACAAATACTAGAAAATGACATTGAAGTGGCTTTCAAGTGGGTTTTTCTGAGAATCAAAGTGTATGTATGCATGGTGGATTTAAGGTACCTTTGCAAAAAAATTGAACTACTTCAGCATAATTTGTCTTTCACCACAAAGCCAGTTTGAGGTTGGGAGGGAAATTAAATGATTTGCAGCTCTCAGGAAGATAAGATCAATCAAAACAATCATTTGCCCCCAGCACACCTTCTTCCCATTTCCAGTGTACCCCTAGGAAAAATGGGCTTTATGAATTGCTCCAGCTCTCCCCGCCCCGCCCCCCCCCCCCCCCCCCCCCCCCATCTCTGTCATATTGAATAAGGTTTACTACATATACAGTAGGTCCAGCATAGAGGTTTGATGTGGCATCATGTACAACACTTCACTACCTGTTTAAAAAACTTTCCATCTAGTCAGAAAGACTAAGTAGTCTTGGCTTAAGCTAAAGTGTTTTTCTTAACTGGACAGGATAATAGCATATATGCAGTCGGTTATCAGGGCTTTACTGGCAAATGTTGGCATGCTTTTCTGCCGTAACACAGTCACTTCTGATCATTGTACATATTTTTAAGTCTCTTCTAGTATTAGAAACCAGAGAATTGGGTACCTCTTCATACAATTTATTCTTTTAGACACGTAAAAGATTCAAGGAGAATCAACAATGAACAATTCTTGTAAGCCATTTATCTCCCCATAGATGTTGATAAGTCTTTTTTTGCTCTTTATTGAGTTTTTTTTAAGCAGCATTTTAGAAGCTATCACTGCATGGCTCTCCAACAACAGTGTAATTCCTAGAGGTTAGCACAAGTTGTCAGTTCTGCTTGCAATTGCCTTGTGCCAGCTAGTCTCCTCTAATTGCAGACAGGACTTGTACATTGTAGAAAAATCACATACTGTATTCTGACTGATAGGAAGATAGAATCTGTCACAGCATGGTTATTTATTTCATATTTTTTTAATGTTTGAATGCACACCGACCAAAAATTTGCACTTAAAAGGATGTTTGTGTTTAATATTGTGACACATACATTATCATTTACTCTTGCAGTTTTTCCAGCTAAATTTAGGAAGACAGTTTTAGGTCGTGAAGTCTACAGAAATGTTTCAAATACAGAAAAAGAATATGTATGATTAATATGCCACATATGAATTTATGTAGATAAAATGTGAAATGGAGATTGTTCACCATGCTCCATCTTGGCAGATTTAATTATAATGGATTCTTCATTCTTCTGGCTGGAATGTTACGCACACACATGCGCGCGCACACATACACAGACACAAAGCATTTGGCATGTTTGCAAAGGCTGGGTGTTCTGTAGTGTTTAGGGTGGATTTAGTTAATTGAGTATTGATTTAAAGAACATGGGATACTATAGGAAAGATCTACCATGTCAGCCAAAGAGAAAAACGTTAACCAAAACACTGTCCTAGAGTTTTGTCTAGAGCACTTTTATGGTATAGTTAGCATCTATGTTGTACAAACATAATTTACTATGTTCTCGGTCATTGTGACTGAAATATGACAGAATAGACTACAGTAGAATGAACTGAATTGAGATGGTATCAGTATTGAAATCAACACTGAATTGACAGTACAGTGTGAAATGCAGAAATCGAGGACTGTTGAGCGAAACATTCTGGGGATTAAGATCTTCAATGCAGGTAGTGAAACCATATAAATTACCTGAGAAAAGTGTGTGATCTATATAATCTCTACTGAAGGTAAAATTTCTTTTAATTTTCAAGAAAGATTCAACAGTTTCATAAACCCAGCAGTGATAATTACCATATTGATATCTAATTCAGAATAGTTAATTGGAAATAATGTTTTCTCCTCTTATTTCATGTCTGTGTATTATTATCACTTTATTTCAGCAAACTCTCTTTTTTGTGAAGTATATACATTAGCTTCTATGCACATGGGAACACAGGTATGTGCACATATATATGCATGTATACACAGCTATATACACTTAAGATCTTCATATTTTACATGAGGGAATATTTCATTACATTATTATAGCATACTAAGACCTGAAAAGTCCTTTATGTCAGTTGGCAAATTCTATAAGCAAAAGACTTGGACATGAGCATGGCTTGGAAAACATGTTTGGCTTTAGAAAAAAAAATGCTAGTCAACTTTTGTGATACAAAAGACTGAAGAAAGGGCAAGGCATTTCCTAAAAGTGTTTAGTAAAAAATGAATTGCTGTAAGCATGTAATCCCTAAATTTTATTAAATGAGCTAGTTAAAATCAATAGAAAATAGTAGCAGGAAAAGGTGTCTTTCAGGTTTCAAGTTCCAAATTACTCGTCCTACAGAAAGCTTTAGTACAGAAGGCCTCTTGCCCTGTTGTGTATCCTCAACTGACTCTCATATTTGTGACCATGAGAAAATAACTTTTTTATTTAGATGGATAATACTGTCTTGGGACAGGTGTTTAGGGAGAAACTGGAGTAAAAATAATCTTCAGCTAACTAGCTGTGGCAAAACTTTAGGAAATATTTTCTGTGTTTTGTCTACTTTGAGAGCTTAAGTGAATCACATGGCTTTGAAATTTGTTTTATAAAATTAATTTACAAGCTCTAGAAAGCTATGTATTCTAGAAGACAACTTTTTCACACTTTCAGTTTCTGATAGTGCAAGGAAATGTCACACACTCGTATTCTTAGAACACTGAAGTTGAGTCATGAAGAAGAATCATGCAAAGGCATGCTGTAAGCTAAAATTTTCTTTATTCTAATAAATTACAGTTCTCATTTGTATACCTCTCTTTCTGCCTGTCAGCTATGTACTCAACCTTTCAATTATTTATAGTTTAAA
The DNA here is from genome assembly GCF_929443795.1 of Astur gentilis. Lineage (NCBI taxonomy): Eukaryota > Metazoa > Chordata > Aves > Accipitriformes > Accipitridae > Astur > Astur gentilis. The sequence goes on from NC_064896.1 coordinate 22,957,312, forward strand.
TGTGATGAGTTTAAACTTATCAGTTCACATAACCCACCAAACCTCTTTGTCGCTACCAATTATTTGTGTTTAATACTATACTTAGAACTATCTCTCTGTTTCCCTCTACTGTTCTGCTGAGACATTGCTTGTTTTTCCAGTCTAAACCCTATGCTTGGGAAGCCCCACTTAGCTCACTTTAAAGCCGAATTGTATTACTTGCTTGTCTAGAAACATCTGCCAGCAAGTCTCCAAAACTATTATAACACATGCCTTATGGTGTGTTCACAATATATAAACACATTGGGAAGCAGAGTTGGAGTTGTTCAGCCTGGAGAAGAGAAGGCCCCAGGGAGACCTTATAGCAGACTTCCAGTACCCAAAGGGACCTACAAGAAAGCCGGAGAGGGACTTTTTCCGAGGACTTGTAGTGATAGGACAAGGAGTAATGGCTTTAAACTGAAAGAGGATAGATTCAGATCAGATGCAAGGAAGAAGTTCTTCCCTGTGAGGGTGGTGAGGCACTGGAACAGGTTGTCCACAGAGGTTGTGGAGGCCCCATCCCTGGAAGTGTTCGAGGCCAGGCTGGCTGCGGCTTTGAGCAAGCTGGTCTAGTGGAAGGTGTCCCTGCCCATGGCAGGGAGGTTGGACTAGATGATCTTTGTGGTCCCTTCCAACCCAAACCGTTCTATGATTCTATGAAAAACACATATAGTGAGACAAAGGATGACCTTTTTGGGTTGTATAGCCAGCAGTGACAATGACAGAGATGTTCCAGTTGTTGGATGAAAATGTCTTTGACTAAAGGTGAGTTGAGCTAAGAGGAAGGCACCAGAAGGAAAGCATTTTTTTCCACCTACTGCTTTTCCATCGAGGACATACAGAGACAGTTATAAACCAGGGTTTGCAAACCTCTGCAAGAGCAAGACAGGATGGGATGGGATGGGAGGTTACAGAAGAGGGAAACTTCCACATAATTCCGCCAGATCTGCTGCTTTGCAATGAAACTTTCAGGTTTTTCTTCATTGGAAAAGAAAATTTCATCTGAGCAGTAAAAAATATCCCTTAGATTTAGCTTCATTTAAGAAGCATCTTCAGAGAAGACAGAAACATTAACTATTACTTAAAATAAATTTTGATTTATTTATTTATAACATAAGGCTTAGGTTGGGCTGGTTGCTGAGGTTTACCTTGCTCATCTCTTGACCCTGCCTCTGCTGTCTGGGGTACATAAACTGCTTGTAAACTGGGATAATGCAAAAGCTAGTTGATGACAGAGCAGCTTGTGCATTTCCATTGATGTCAGCACTAAATGTCTAAAAATCTCTGAGTAAAGGTTTTTCCAAAATTCTCTGGTATTCAGAATACTTCTGTTTATATATTTTTTGAAGGTGCACTGTAGACCATCCATTTTTTGCAAATCCTGGTGTAATTTAATGCTCAACTGCCTATTAGTGTGTGGTGAGTTCTATTAATTTTTTTTTTAATCCTTTTTTTGTGGTTGCAAGTATTTTAGCTGTTGATACGTATGTGGTGTGTGCTATAATTCTATTTAAACAGCTATTTATTTCTAAAAGCAACTTCACTCTAATGTTGTTGAATTTTTCTACTGCAAATACAATCTTTTATTTTTAGCTTGATTAGTTAAATTTATTAACCTCTTTTGCCTCCAAATTCTGAAGTTTACTAAAATGAATCTATTTCAAGACTTCTCCTCTTTCATTAACAATATAGGGCAATCAAAGTTTTTTTACTCTTAACTCATTGCAAGTGCAGGTGCAATGGTTTTTCCTGGTTTGTGTTAAAAAAAAAAAAATAATCCATGACGTTTGCTCAATTAAAAGAACGCTGTCTCTTAATACTAATAGATTTTTTTAATAATTCTCCAAAGTATCTTTATGAACATGGAAATGTGGAATATACTCTCAACAATTAAAAACCAAATAATTTGCTTTCCATAATTTACTCTCATTAGGGAATGGGATCATTATTTTTTATGATCTAAGCTTCCAAAATCTTCATTCTATTGCTATTTTTCTCCAGAGGTATACAGCTGCACACTTCTATCATTTTCTGATTCTTTCCATCATTTCAGAATTGGGCTGAATTCCTTATTTATTTCTAGGTAATGTTAATTTTGGTTTTAGGGTCCTGGACTTAAATTTGTACATGTTAAGAGAGATGCCAAAGGAGCTATTAGGCCATCTAATACTTTCCTAAGAAGTCCACTTCTAAAGGAGAATTTTAAATGCTGTATCAGGTAATTTTGCAAGACAGCTAGGTCTAGGGCAAATACTTGACAGAACAGTTAGTGAGATTTTGGAGCTATCAAAAGCTTAAGTCTTCCTTGTAAAGTCCAGAGAATTTACAGAAACCTACTTGATACAGTATTATGTTTCTGAAAGCGTCATAAGGGAAACATAATGGTGGTGTTATTTAAATGGAATTTCTGATCAGATGATGTTCTTTAAGAGCAAATTAATTTAGCCTATTTTCTTTTTTGTTGCTTCAGACAATTAAAGGCGGTACCAAAAACCCCAAATAACTTTTCATGTGACGTCTAAGCTAATTCACAGCTTTATATAAGAATTATTGATATTGGCCAGCAGATTTTCACAGTATGTATTTGTTGAGATTTCTTTTGTGTTTGCTTTGAATATTTTCACAAATATTTGGTCAAATGAGTGACAGCTTTTTTCCCTAAATATTTAATTCAACTTATAGTTGTTAAGCTTTCATGTAACCTATTCTAATATCTATTATATAGAATAGATATATTTAATTTTATTATATATATAATATATATTAAAAAGTATTGTAAAATGGTTTTCGCCAGACTCAAACAATTGTCATTGAAATGCTTTTTTTTTACTGTGTTTTGCTTTGGCATTTTGGGAGGTTTCATGTGCCAGAGTACCTTCCTGTACATTAGCACTTAGGGCCTCAAGCTATGCAGGGTTGCAAAGGCTGTCAGCAGATACGGGGTCAGAAGGGTGCTGAAGTTGGAGCCAGACCCTCTAACCCTAAGTCAGCAGCTCTGACTGGAAGAAACCTGGCGTTAGAAAGCTGTTCTCATGTGGGGAGGATGGTCTTTTGGCTGACACTTGTGCTTTCAACTTTGAACTAAGAGACCATCTTTTAGTCTTGTTTCTATAACTTTAGCACTTGCCAAATAAGAGAGTGGTAGACAACTCCAAATGATTAGAGAGTGCTTTAAAGGTGTTTTTGTTAGCCATTGTAATGAGTCAGGGGCATGGCTGTGCAGTGTTAGCTGTTTCTTAGAGACGGGGATGGCTTCAAAACTACTAGTTGAATCACATGCGATCATCTGTGTGTGTCCTTACTTGAAATCTCTGTCTATGAGCCTTATCTCCTCCCTCCATCTGCTGTGTACTTCCTGGCATACAGCCAGGATGCCTTCTTAATGGAGCAGACAGCTGTAGTGTAAGGGCATGGAGGCTGGAGACTGCTGCACTGCAAGGAAATCCCTATGCAAAGCAAAGCTCAGGAAAGTTTGCAATTAAGAGCAGAAGCAAATTTACTCATCCTTCTCTCCTCTTTTTCGTAGGCAAGCACACTTCTACTCAAGTCAGAAATCTGGTCCTACTTTGTTTATATAAAATAACATTTACCTTCCTTCCATGCACTCCAAAGGGCCTGATTTTTTCCACTGATTTACAAGAATTACATGGAAGTTCTCATGGTCTCGTGTTTCCACAAGCTGTTTAGAAATATCCTATGGACAAAAATCTGTAATTTTAATATTAATTTAAACACTTCATATCACTATATAAAGTGATGCCTAATAATGAACTTCAGTATAATTTTTACATTAAATCAAACATGAAAAGAAATGTAATCTTAATCTTAACTAGCCTAGATTGTAGTAAACAAAGCATTTAGTTGTTATACCCTTGGCAAGTCGGAAACTAGCAGTTCTCTAAAGCACAGACAGCTGCCTAGCCCGCCTGTGACTAGCCGTTGCTAACTGCATTTTAAATTAAAAATGGCAACCCTCCAGTTACACAGACTCCAAAATGTAGTTTCATTAGGTGAATGGATGTTTACAGAGTACAGTAGGCAACGCAATTGGCACACCTGCTCATCTGAAGATTATGAAGCCACTGATTAGGAATCAAAAAGCCCCTGTGGAAACAAATATTGAAAATAAGTGTGCATGATCTTTGCAAGACAGAAATATGTTTTAACAATTGCAAGAGCAATCCACTTAGGAAGGACAAAATACCAGTCTGGTTCTGCAGACTCCCATGCAGGTAGTCCAATTTGAACTATTTGAAGATGTGGTCCATGTTAATTAAAAAACTCAGTTCATGCAGATAAATAACAATGAACATGAGATATTTTGAGCAGAAAGAACTTGCAATTAAAAAACAGGGAACAAAAGGCTTATTAAAGTAGATCTGAGGTTCTTTGGGAATATATGAATTTAAAAATATATATCATTCAAGACACACAAAGGAAAAAAGTGTATGTATGTATATACATACACGCATATGCTTTTATTTGTGTACTCGTAATGTAAAAGCACTCTTTTTTGGAAAGTTGATGGAATCAACGCTATTCTGGGAAGCAAAAAATGTATGAAGTGTTTCGAAGCTATGTAGAAATAAATGAAACAAAGCAGAAGGATAATCTTAGGTTGCCTCAGGTATTTTCCACAAGCACAGACAAAGATAGGTGTTTACTTTGGCATGGACACTCAGGACTCCTTCTCTGCAGCCAGGTTCTCTAACTTGTTTAACAACACCAACTAAATTTGAGTAAGATGTAACCTACGTTAGTCAGCCTTGTTGAGACTAAGTTAGCTCTGAACAAACCAAGAAGTGAACAAACCAAGAAGTGAAATTTTTATTTAGATGCTCTAAGGAATACAAATGTCAGAAATTGGTGTGCTTACAGACTTTATACCCTTGTTAGAAGCAAGATGCAAGATCAATATTTTAGCACATAAATTTTTATCTATAGCCTGCTCATGGGGGTCACTGAGAGATTTGCCTTTGACCTTCCTCTTTCTGTCTGTCTTCGTATTTTCCCTCTTCTACAAGAGACCAAGCTTTAAAAGTATGTAGATATTGGCTACAATGGCTTTCTGTCTTTGGTGCTTAAATAGAAAGCATTCCAACTCATGAATTTTTAAATAGTATTAATAGGTAGAAGCATTTGTATCCCACACATTTGATAAATTAATAAGATTGCAAAGAGAAGCAGTAAAGAGTAAAAACTAGTGAGAGTGAAAACTAGTGCATGTCCTGAAATACTTTTGACAGAAAATACATGCTTCTGAGAAGCCTAGCCATTTCCAGTGAAGCGCAAAGAATGAATGACATGGCCAACCTGAAACTCTTCTCCATAATTTTGTGCCTACTGTTATTACAATGTATGTGTGAAAACTATACTACTTTAGTTTTTCTGTTAGCCTTGAGGTTAAATGAAAACTGATGGACCTTGTTAAGTCAGGCTGTAAGAGACAACATCCTTTATGTGACTCAGATACATTTCAGCTAATAATAATAAAGGTAATTAGGAAGAAAAATACACACTTGAGAAGGTAAGAAAAATAATTACTGAAATGAATTTTTTTTAAAAAAAATTTACATATTTAACCCATATCTGTGTGTCTAAAGGGTTCGAGTATTCCAGAAAAGCTTTGAGGGGGACAGTCATTAAATAATGGACATAGCTGCGCATGTGCACTGTATGTGTACCTAGAGTTAGTAAAGACCTATGCTTGTGTATGCAAATGTATTCAGAGTGGTTTCATATACACATTTTACTTCTAGTCTTGTTTATTCTTAAAGCTTCTTGACAGGCCTCTGAGGATACATTGTGTACAACAGAAGCCTAACACTCAGAGTGAAATCAAAGTGCTCATCAGAAGTTGTTTGCATTACTGCCAATGGTACAAATTTAGTAAAATGTTCTATTTTGTTTTTATTTTACTTGAACAGTCCCATTCTTTTTGCTATTTCTTCCTTCTTCCCTATGACCCCCAAAATACTGCAGACAGATAAAAACATGAAAATCCTGTCAATAGATACAGCACCTCTCTTTTTTTCTTTTATGGAACGGTAGCTTTTTTAGAGTTGCATTTAAAATTCACCTGTGTTGAACCAGGTGTTCTTCAACTCATCTAAGGAAGGAGATTTTTTTCATCTCTCCACTCTACCTCGTCTGTATCTCCATTATTATTATTTGGCCTGATTGTGCCTTTTGGGGGGAATTTCAGAAACTGATCAATTAAAGGGAGCTTTTGTGTGTGTGGTCAGATAGATAAAGATGTGTATATAAATACACACACACACACACACGGTGGCTATGTATATACATTTTATCTCTGAAAGAATGCAGTGAAAATGAGTGATGAGCAGCACAAAATGTCTTTAGTCACAGAAAGCAGGTAACCTAATGGGCAGTTAATTTATTTTGCTGTTGGTCATTATAATTTCTTCCTTGCTTATTTTCCCTCCTGTCTGAAAAACAATGTGCTCCAGTAACATGACTAGAATTTTTCATCTATGTACATTTAGGTAAATTTCTGAGAAGGTGGCACCATCTGTTTTGCTTGATGCTAGGCTGGGTTATGGTCCCTCTGCAGCTCAAACAGATTTTCCATGTATGGGTAACTAATACCAGTGTGTGTTACCATGAAGTGAAAGAAATAACCAGCAAGTGCAGGCATCCTGTTGATGGAATTGTTTGAGAATATTAGGGAAGAAGAAAAAGGTTAGGAATAAGCACCCTATAGTAATCTTTATTACACCTCTTCTCACATGGTACAGCTCTTTCCTCCTGAAGTGTCTAGTAACAAAGTATGGCTCCTTAGGAACATCTCGAGAATGAGTAAAATACTTCAGCAGGGAACACTACCCTGTCATGATAAATTCACAGATAAGACAGGGAGGTTTCTTGTGTGTACAGAGCTAAGAATGAACAAGACTAAATACTAATAGTTGATTAATTTATCCTTTCTTACAACATGAGGAATTTTGGATATTTTCTTTTTTGAACATAAGTATTGGATATTTTCCTTGTTGAACTTAAGTATATATATTTCAGAAAATGTATTGCTTACAGACTGTGTAATACATCTGTTCCTTTGGGTAATTTCTGTTGAGAGTTAGGTTGCAATAGAGCATCCAAAGCACATGGTATTATTAATGTAAAATTCTAGCACAGCAACAGTACCACTTATGCTAGATGCTGTACAAATACTCAAATAGGCATGATTCTGATTTCAACTCTCTACAATTATCTTAAAAATAAGATAAAATGAGCAAGTGGGGCAAGCAGTAGCTGGGAGCAAGTAGGAATTTAAAAAAACAAACAAACAAGGTTATGTCTAATATTTTACCAGAAAAAAACACAGGATAAAAGCAAAGACTAATCAAACTTCCTTTAGGGGTGTTTTCCTGCCTCTGACTTTGAGTCTAAAGATATACAGCCTCAGTGTATATACATTCTTGTCAGCTCTGGTTTGCTAGTCAATTCCCTTGGCCTTCCCTCAGGGCCTTAATGTTGGTGTTTTTACACTGGAGCTAATGCAAAAGAAACAAAGCCTGCTCTTAAAATATCCTTTTGGTTCTCCTTTTCCAGGCATCATTTGGGACTGACAAAGACAAATATCAGTTTAGCATCTTGCCTTGGTAGGAGATCCCATAGTACAATATGCTTTTTCTAACAGCAGGATATTAGTGTGTTCTGTGATCTCTTGCAAAGAAAGATATGACCAACAGAAGAGTGAGAAATATGTGGTATTCAAAAAGCAGAAATAGCGTTATGAACATCTACAATGAGCAGATTATGTTGAGCTTGGGCTCTTGCGAGGAGCAATAGTTTCAGACTTGTGTATCAGTGAAAGGAGGCTTATTGTTTCTCAATACTGTCTATAATATCTAGTCTTCATTAGGTCTTAAGTGGTGACATCCAAAGGGGCATTTTCAAATGCAAATATGAGGCAAATTATGGCAATTACTGTCGACCTTTGAGGACCTACTGTCATAAAGTTTCGGTGCTTTTCTAACTTAGGAAAATGTATCCCCTAGGGTGCCACAACCAGGAGGAATGTACCAATGCTCCTTAGTCTGCAGTATGCAGAGACACTGGATGTCTCTGCCCAAGTACCTCTGGAAATGATAGTAAAAAGAAGTGCTTTCACTGAAGGCTCTCTTGGGGAGTCTTGGTTTCAAGACCTTTTAATGACCTGAAATATCCAAGCAATACATATTAAACCAAATACAAATAAATGATGGAGGCTACTAGAGCTGTCTGACTGTTGTGCAACCAGCCACCGTGACTTTTTGCTGTGAAATATCTAAATATGTGCCCAAGAGTGAAAAGAGTCATTAAGTGTAATAAAGTAACTATAAAGCAAGGGAGATCTCTGCTGAATTGCATGTGCTATTTTATAGTCACTGGGACACATCAGTACATGAAAACTCCACTGCAATGAATGGCAATTTCATGGCAGTTCATGCAAGCATTACTCATATCTTCTGGCAAGGTTATCTAAGGACAAAACTTATGAAAAGAAGGTATTAAAATGACCTACTTGCTTTAATTGACTGCAGGTCTGTACAGTATCTCCCTTGCTTATCTCTTTGTCTTCATACATTAAAAAATATATATTAAAATGGGGTCTTTTTTGCATTTAGTAGATGAATTAAGAAACAATTACATTACACAGTAAAAAGTTAAAGGACTACTGACTTGTGATACTGAATCTTTCATTATGCAATAATATACATGAAGGAATGAGCAGATGTTAAGGAACTGTATTAAAATGCAAAGAGAATTTACTTTATTACATTGTGATTCTGAAGTCCATAGGCATTTTGGGTAGAGGTGGATAGCTATTAGATTACTCAGTCTGCATGGTGCCAACAAAAATTCTCTGTATAACTAATTTATTTTATGAATCTGTACAGTAGGTTTTGGACACTGGAAATCACTTGCAAAATTGCACACCACCATAGATTTGCAAGCAAACCGGCACTGAAAGACTGTTTATAATTGAAGAAGTAGGGAAAACATCCAATAATTAAAACTGTTCCTCAAGGAGCAATTTCAAGGAAAATAAAAAACACAGTTAGGTTCCTTTGAGTGTGTCTTTGGTATCCCACAGCAGCTTTAATAAAAAATTTCTTCCTCCTTTGCTTCTGAAGATATTTATGTGGTGGCATAATAAGTACTGCTGACTCCTGTTATGTAAGAAAAGCCAATAACAAAAATGGGTCTTATGTTTAGTGTATGGGCTGATAGCTGTAATGTCAAAATAGCTGTTGCTATAAGAGAACGTGGATGATTAACCTACTGGTTCCTGAAATGAGCACTTTACTAATATCTGTGTGGGTAACAATCATTTGTGAACTTACAGGTGTTCAAGGGCTTTCTAATCAGCAGAAAATTTATTCAGATTCACAGTTAATAAAGCAAATAATGTGGGAAAATTATAATGCAAAGGTGAGGTTTGGTAGAACCACTTGCCTGCTGAGCCAGTTAGAACTGTCCAAGAGATCTTTGTTGTTAATGAATGAAGAAAAAAGATGTATGAGAGATGTTTTGGAGACTGTATTAGGGTGGGCAAAAGGTGTGCTGCACATTTGATAAGGTTATCTAGCTGAGCACCAGGACAAAAACGTCACATACTGAGTTCTGAGCATAAATTATAACAAAAAATGTATCTTGATTTTTTTTTTTTTTTCAGGAGATGAGAAAATCTGGGGTGTCTTGAAACATAAACAGAGAAAGACAAGAAACATTATTTTTGTAAACATGGCTCTTAGCAAGTTTTACAACAAGCTTAAAAATAACTAATCATTATTTATGAAAGATTCATGGCTGACAAAGACTCCTGCTAGGATGGACTAAATAAATATTGCTGTCATATTTAGACAGTTCTTGACAGTTTTTCCTTTTTTTCCTCTTACTGGCTCTGTTTTCTTAAGAAAAATGAGAAGAAGTGTTTAATACTTTTCAGTCTATATTATCTGTCAGTCTTAGCATTGTTTTATAACCATGAAAATGCTTCTAAGAATACCAGGCTTCACGAGGTTAAAACTCTTTGTGCTGCATTATTCACAAGCTATTCCAGGAGAAGACATAATGAACCTGTGGTAGGTGTATATGGGATTATTTCACCTTCCTGCAACAATTTATATGACACTCTTGGAAGCTTGAAGTTGAAATATTAAAGCATCTTTCTTCTGTCAGAGAAGTTTGTTTTACTATGAAAATGAAGACATTTAAGGCACTGATTTGCTGCTTTTTTATCCTTTTGCCACTCCTCCTTGTAGTTTACCTCTTTCCTTTGGAAAGTAGTAATACAAAATATATAATAATATATTATTAATATATAATAATATGTATATTAGAATAACAATAAACATAACAAAATAATAATAAAACCATCTCACCAGCATATTGACTGCTAGCACATAAGCCTAAGGGGCTCAGGTCACTGCCAGAGAGTTCTTGCCCCAAACGTCACAAAATAGCAGTAACAGAGTCTATATTCCTCATATCTGGGGTGCTCTTTTAGGATTCTGGCTTCAGCTGACATAAGGGTGTTCTCTGTGGATGGAAAAATGCATCAGTGTGAAATTTGGCATCTTCTTTTTTGATCTAGGAAAAAAAAATCCTAAAGTGAATACCTGTATTTCCTGATTCATGTTTCCACATAGTTACTCTGTGCACAAGCTTTCTGACTTCAATGGCAACATAACTTTCAGGAGGAAAATCAATTTGTTTTAGAACAGTCAGGGAGTATGTATAGGAACTGGCCCTTCTTTCATATGTTATGGTATTGATTATTTAACCAAAACTGCTATGCTCTAGGCAAGAATCAGTGTTAACCTCTGGCAGCACATGCATTCAGTGAGACTTTGATCTCCATTCAGAGAGGGCTTTATCCTCCCTTCACTTCATGCAGATCTATTGATCTCCTATTCTAATGCTCAAATGGGCCTGAAGACAAGTTAAAGGACTCTGTGGGACTTTCTTGGTAGTAATTATCAGATGCCTATCCTCACTTCCACACTCCTGTGATGAAAGGCTAGAAAGTGTTAGCATAGGATGAGATACCATTTCTTTACGATCACCCTATTTGAGAAGAACCAACCTTCCAAAACCTTCTCATAACAGCATAAGGATCCCTTTCAACTTTTCTCATCACCATGATGAGAGGCAGAAGGCAGGGTATAAATACATGGCAGTTTGTACACAACACTGCAGATAACTGATAGGACCAGAGAATCTTTACACTTGCATCCTGGCATAGGATGTCAGCAATGACTGATGTTGCCATTTTGCTGAGATCTCACCCTGTTTAATTTCCACACAGGCTGCCTAGACTAGTCTATTGTCTTGAGAATAGCTAAGGCAAGTAGTTAATTAGAGCATGTCTGTCTTTGGGAAAAAAAGGAAAACAGAAGTGGTTAATGAGACCAGTTCCTTGGTCCTTCAACACTGGCAAAGTTACATTATAGTGTTTAAGACTGAAAAATGAGGAGTGTGAAAAGATGGTTAGGAGCTATGAAAACATGAGTTTCAAATAACAAGCAGGTTATGTCTGGTGTTGTATTAAAGGAGCCCACCTGTAGAAATGCAAGGTATAGTGTGCATTATGGAATGTTAGTAGTAATTTTGCAGGAGTATGAAAAGGATGAAAACTTCAGGTGATGAAAGTGAACAGAGATGCCCACTTATATCAAGCATTGTACAGAAGAATTAAAATGATAAATATCAAGACCTGAATTTTGCAACAAATAAAGAAGTACAACAGTGCGTTCTTTGCTTTTTATTTCTTACCCGTTTTTTCTCTGCAGGCATATCAGGCAGTTTTAATATCTCAGAACAGCTTGTATCTTGCTCTGCCTTTATCTTTATGCACATCACAAGAATTTCAGCAGAAAACCTGATGGAATATGTTGCTTTCCCCATCTCTCTACTGTACATATGCAAAATAAATGTGGGTTTTTTTACTTTCTTTGAGCAGGAGAGTTAGTTTTGTCTCTCTTTCTGAATCCTTTATTTTCTGTCATCATACAGCATTGGACAACCAGATGGTCTTCATTTATCTGTGGCACAGCTCAGCTTAGTATCAGAGTTTCTTGAAAAGCCTTCTCTCTTCTTCCATATATTATATTAATGAGGTATGTTAATCTCCATTCCCTACAAGTTTCCATCCTGAGCTTCATGGCAAACTGTCTTGACAGCCTGATTTTCTTCAGCATTGCATCTACATGTAGCTGTTCTTGTATTTTCCTTATCCTGTGAACTGTTTTGCAAGGCGTAGTCAGGGATCTTTGACTCTTCTGTCCATCACTACTTTGACTATTTTTTTTTAAATTTGTGATGATCCTTGCATAATATTTGTGATACTTTTGGAGGCATCAATATGCAATCTCCGGTTAAAATGAGAGTACAAGTGCAATGAGCCAGTAGCTGACTATTTAGAGTACTTCTACTGGTTGTTAGGGATCCTGATTCTGGTTTCTGTTCTGCCAGCTTTGCAGGTGGCCCGATTACAGGCTACAGAGTTATCTGCAGGCTACTGTCTGTCCCAGTAAATGTGGTGAAAACAGAGAACATTTCCAATAAAAGAGCCTTAAAATTGATACAGGTGTGTTTTTTCTCTGAACTGTCAGGTAAGAAACTGTAGCGTGATGTGCTAATTGGCTTAGATCCTTACTCTGAGTCAGAGCTGTAATACACTGTTCACATTTACTCAATAATAAATAAATAAATAAACAACTCCACAAAAAAACCCATGTGTAAGTTTTACTTTCTTCTTGTGTGTGACCATTAGTCTACAATTTTTTTTTTCTAGGTCTGTCTACAAAGTATTGCGAAAGAGTATATAGCCAATCTGTAAGATCCCCTCTAAGTGTGTGCCTTTCTGTGAGGCATAACTGGTATTCAAGTAGGCAGATTCTGAGTCTGACCTAGAGCCTCATTTTGATCTGTGGAAAGACTGACTACATCTTTTTCCATCAGTGCGTAATGAGGGGGAAATAATGCTCTTTGGAATCACAGTCAAGGATCTTGTGCTGGCTGTACCCTTCCATTTTCAGCTCTGTTAACAGTATGTATTAAACTGTTTTATTATTTCCTAGTTGTTCATTATAATGGTGTGATTTCCAGAAGTTCCACAAGAAGTGAATGTATTTTAAAGTCTGACATTGAATAATGTGAATAGCTGTGAGCTTGCAGAGCTATTGCACTGGAATGAATGGTGATTCTCTCAGGCAGTTTAAAGGTAGAACTAAAACTTTTACAAACATTGTCCTGCTTGCTGACATCACAGCTATAGCAGTGGAACATGGTGAATTGAATCAGACTTCCTATTTATTTTTACACTGCACACCTGACATGATTCAGAAGTATCTATGTCTCAGATATCTTCTTTACATGGACACAGATACTTCCACAACACCATATAGTGATGCCAGAAGGATGAAGAAGTCCATCAGTGGCTAGATAGATCTAGTTGACCTGTGTTCATTGCAGGGGTCTGGGGGAGTGGGAAGAGAGGTGACTTTTGCCCCTTCTCATTATCCCTTGGTTCTGAGGCCAAGCTTAAAGGCTTGGAGGGTTCTTGCACCCAGCAGTATGCTCCACTGTGCACGTACTCCCACACATGAGAATGGCACTGCAGTTCATAATCTCACGTAACTGTCTAAAACACCTTTTTTGCAGTTTACAATTATGTACTGAGCTGCAAATAAACACTGAGTTTCAATTGTATACGTTCCTGTTGTACTAGTACTGCTATTGGAGAATGTAAATATCCCAGTGTATTCCTTGAGTTCATGAGTGGGTTTTACAAAAGTTGTTAAATTCAATAATAGTCAGTGACTCCAAAGGACTGTTTTAACCCTTGAGGGTCAACTGGATGGAATAGAAACTGGGCAGTATATCTGCCTCACAAGGTGGTTCTCCCAGTCAGAAACGGTTTTCTGTGAGACCAGTGTCAGCACACTGACAGAGAACAGGGTTGTCTTGTTTGCCAGTAAAGGTCTATTGTGTTTTTAGTTGTCATGACTTAGATACATAGAATTAGGTTTGCATGCATCAGAACTAGGCTTGCTTTCTTTAGGTTGGGCTTTACACACATTGCATTGTATCCTTTTTCCCCAGCCAATATTAGACTAGCTTTCACTGCTGTGAAATTACATGTAATTGGGTGACACTGATTCCTCGATCTGCCATTTAATGTGTTTCCTCAGGGTATAGTTAACAAAAATGTAATTTAATATTTTAAATTATGTGGGTGCAGAAACTGGTACTGAAATGCATTTGTTGCTATTGAAGTGTTTTTAAATAGTATGCCTCTTTATATCAGCTCCTCCATGACCCCCGTGAGCAAGTGAACAGTTGTGGGCAGGGTCAGAAATCTCCTGTAAAGAACACGTCGAAGTCGATTCCTCAGCAGGAATCTGGCCAGCTAATTCATTCAAAGCTCTGACAATGCAGCGCCTAGTTTAAAGAGCTATTTCAAACTTTGGTTTCCTTATTCATATTTTTCAAAAGGAAATCATCTTGTATTTTATTCCATGTGATAACTTTTCACATTTTTCAGGCTGCAGGTTAGTATGTATTATTTTCTGCTTTATGTTTAAGAGTTCTACTGTAATGAGTGGCTTTTACAAAAGTAGCAAAAATTTCTTGAAATATTTTATACTTTGAATGTTTTCAAGGTAAGTTTCAGAAATTACTGCAAGTCTTTTCTGTGTTACAGATGGAATTACTGAATAGGCTCTGTGAAAATTTTCAGGAGCGCTCACAGGTTTTAGGTACTTGGATTTTTTTCAGTATAGTTTAATATCTGACTTGCTAGTGCAAGAATTCCCCAGTAGGGAATGGAGTAGAGGACTGTTGTTAGTGGAATTTACTTGCTCCTTATCACAAAACCTTCTGTATTTTATCACTGCAATGATGCAAAAATGTTTCTTATACTTGAGAAAAGATTATCACTTTTGAGAAAAATTATTGATACATAAGTAGATTGGGTATGACTTCAAATGAAAACAAAGGGAAAAGGTGATGTATCTTAATAGTTATAACTGTGACAGTTTTTTATATTAATTATGGGCTGAAAGTGAGTCAAATTATACAAGCCAAAATCAACTGAGAATACATGGGTTGATTCGTAGACATTTTTCACAGTCCAACCTGAGTGTTCAGGAATCATGAGTGAATTTGTGATGTGGAATTAATTAGACAATGGAAGAATACACATGATTTGGCTTCTATGCCAGTGATACGTCAAAACAGTGAGGTTCTATGAAAGATCTAGGAAGTATAAATAATTTTGTATTCAACCAAGAATCAATAGCTGTCTGGCTATTTGCCAACCAAACCTGGAAGGCAACTATAACAAATGTGTGCTTTACATACTTGCCAAAGGATTTAACAGCATTATTAATTTAATTTCCAAATTTAGTATTTTAGACATGGCACATAGTATTCAGCCCAAGAGGTGCTCACAAACATTGCTATCAGAGATCAATGTTACTTTCAAGAGAACAGCAGGTTTCTGAGTTCTTTCCGTAAAGACATGAGTCCATTATAAAATCATTCCTTATTTACAGGACAGATCAATAATGAAGTCTTCTAGACAAAAGAATAGATTTTTTTATTATATTTTTTAGTTGAGTATCTAAAGATTGACCTTTTGATCATGTGAGAGTAAAAGAAATGTTAATTTTATTTGTTGGTTGTTCAGTTATGTAAGGCTGTGGAATTTCTTGAATATTTCAGATAGATCTCTCTTCTTATAGGTTTTGCTTATACTTGTATGCTGTAGGAATGGTATTCCTATTTCTACACTAGCTGCAGTCTAAAGGATAAAAATGAGTATCTATATTAGGTTTTGTTGCTTGGTGGAAATGATTATACACAAGGAGAGTGTAGCAGACCTACAGTCATACCAAACAGAAAGTATTAAGAGTGCTGACTCCCAAGCTGCTATTTACATATTGGCCAATATAACGGTGATATTGTATTCAGATTCTAACCAAAATCTCTAAAGATGAGGTCCAGGAGTAACTGTCTGTACAAAATAGGAACGAACCAGTGGCAAGAGTTTGCAATTAACCTTAGCTTCTCGGCAGATAATGAAGTTTCATACATTTTTTATTAGGAATTATTAATCCAAACATTAATGTCTATCTGGAATCACTTCTGCTATTAATTTTCATTTGCTTCTAATTTAAATTGTTGTCATCCCATGGAACAGCACAATTTCATGCAATTTTGATGATGAATGACATACCAGCAGTAGGAAAATACTCAGAGAACTGCTTGAAATCATTTCTGGCCTGGGCCTGAAGACTCCTTGTGATGTTTAATAATGTATATATCTGAGAAATTGTGATCCTCTAACAAATCATTTATAAATGGAATAAGAAGGCTGAACTGATCTTAAATATTAACAGCAACAAGCCTTCCAACCCATTGTATTTTGTTCTGTAGACATGGTATTCAAGCTTGGACAGATGAGAATAAGACTTGGTTTTCCACTAGGAAGTGATCCCTTTTCATTGCTTTCATGTAAAAATGGAAAGTAACCTGGGGAGATCTAAGTATCTAAGAATTCTTGTTGGAAAAAACCAGTGAGACAGAGATGGTAGATTGTCTGCAGCTTCCCACAGAAGTTATCATTTCATACAAGATGACCTAGGAAAGGGATTTGGCCTGATAGTCATCTAACAGCCAGTGATGATAACTGCAAATTAGCATATTTGCCTTTTCCTTATCACATGTTGCAGAGGTCATCTTTTTAGCTTTCTGGAACATATTAATCTCATTTCAAATAAGCACTATAGCAGTTTTAAAAGTGTATGCAAAAATGCAATGTAGAAGAAAGTAGGTAGAGAATGAAAAAAACCCAACACCACCACAATTTGTTTTATGTTTGTAAATTCTGGCTTGTGCCTTTTTCAAAGTGATTGTAATCACTAGAATTTTACTGCAGGAAAAATACATACACATTGGACAGAGATACTGCAGAATTGATACAAACTCCAGTATCTGAGCTATATTTCTTAGCAACCCAGTCCAAGGTCAGCTCTGGGATATAAGGACACATATAAAGTTAACCAATTGTGAAAATTGTTATTCAGGATTCTCAATTTCATTTCTATTTGGACACTGTGCTAACAATATATTTTATGAGGACAAACAGTTTAGTTTATGAAATTCAAAGCTTTTCTGAGACCATTGCCAGCAGGTGCTTAGAAAGTGTTTATATCTATATTTGTGTTAAATTGGTTTAGTTAACAATGAAAAGCTTCTCCTAAGTTAACAATGTAGGAAGTGCATGTCTCATGGTGCACACCAGGTGTTCTCAGCCATATGCATTCAAGTAAGTGGAATGCCTCAGTGTGTATGATAGGACAGAGTGGGACCAAGTGATGCAATTCTATTGACTGTAATTTTCTCTGTACATTTTAGATAAGCAGGTTCCAAAGAAATACCTATATTTAATTGCAAAATTTATCTACCTGTTTACAGAAAATGCTGTACTACCTACATCATGCTATTGTCAAGGTGTTGCCTTCAACTTTTTCTTTATTCTCCAGTTACTCTGGAATAGCTATTTATGAACAAGAACACTGTCAACTTTGTGATCGTGAAACTTGGTTGAGTGAATGACGTCCATTTTTCCCCTGGATCTGTTGGATCTCTAGGGGCATACATACTTGTATGTATATATAGCTTATCAAGGAAGATGTCACCTTTAGAAATTAGTTTCATAATTAACAAGGACAGGTCTATTTATTGGTGTGGTAGCTGAAATCAGTGAGGCTATGTATGTTCTTAAAATATCTCAGTACTTGCATGTCTTGTCATTCCATTGTAGTGGGAGGATTTTGTTTCTGAGAAAAAGCAGGGCTTTTGCTGAATTTGGAGCTCAGTAGGAGCAGTGAGCAGGGGCTGCCAGGACATGCCTTATCTTTGTGATAGGCAGTGATTCCCCATCAGGAGCTTTGTTTCTGACTGGACTTAAATCACGGCTATATCTAGCGTGCCAAACCTACTCAAAAGTTTTGTATAGAGCTTGGATCCCTCACACATGCTATATGGCTTCTGCTCATGACGGAGGCATCTATATCATGCCAGTACCGTGATGCTACAAGCTTACGCATGTCAATGGATAGCCTTCAAATAGCAATTACTTCATTTGATCTAGATATTGCAGATCTGGGTCAAATTTTAATTAGTGTGAATTAGTCACTGATTCTACAAACCACTTGCATTATGCTTGTGTACAGCCTTATGTGTGCTAGTAATCCCTCTGAAACCAATTGGTAATACTCAAAGGTCTCAAGAGTGTAACTATTTGTATGATGAAAGTCTTAATGGTGCAGGCAGTTTGAACTTATTAGTCCTATCAGCATCCCTTTTCCAATCCAAACTGAAAACCTCAGAGAAGGAAACTTTGAATGAGGCCACTGGGTCAAAATGGAGGTAGTAACAGGAGATTTCATCTTGCATTTTTATGCAAGACTCAAGTAACTGAAGATGTTCTATCATAGAAGTAATGTGTTACCAGTCAGAATCTCTCCCCTAGGCAGCTAGCAAGGCACCTGTCTCTTACTGAAATTAACTCAAGGCCTGGGCCTAGATCTTCAAACAACTACTATAAAATTTTTTTCCTTTGAATCCCTGTCATTCATTTCCTTTATGTCCTCAGGACAGAAGTTTGTTGTATTATATGCTGCTTTAAAGATGGGAATAGAACTTAATTAAAATATATAAAAGTAGGGTAAGTGATACAAATAGAAAAAAAAAAATTGAACGAACAAATATGTCAGAAACTAAAATTTCTTGACTAAAAGTAGATGGAATATTTCAGTACAAAAAAAGTAAAAATTAAAAATTATGAAAGACAGTATGTAGAAATTCTAGAGTTACAGACATTGTATTTTATTGAAGTAAGAGTTAATAAATCATACAAGATACCACAGAAGCAGTGGGCAGCAGCTGTAAATGAAACTACATGAGTTAATTTTTTGAGAGTCAAATGCTGTAGGAGAATTGAAATAAATTTAAAAGACTGATGATGTATGCCATTCATTAGCTTTTCTGTTTCTCTTGTATAATTATTCTAATAATTTAATTTAGTTTAACTGTTGGGTTGGTTTTTTGTTTGTTTGGTTTTTTTTTTTTTTTTTTTTGAGGGGGACCCAACAAAACAGACCTTGCTCTTCCTTGCAGAATGGTTTCAGAGTCCTGATTAGCAACTTTTAACCCTACCCCAGTATTTTGTGTTATAGTATTTAAATGCCAGTCTACTTGACATTTAAATAGGATCTTGGTGTAAAGCTGTGTTCCTACCTGAGCCAGGAAGAGAGATGCTGTATGTTAAACTTCTGCAGAGTTTTACTGGACACAGCAAGCAACTGTGGAAATTGAAGATAACCTGGAGAGATCTAGTTGACACATATCTCCATTTCAGGTCTGTGGTAGGAAAATTAATTCTTTACTGTCAAGCAAAGAAAAAAATGTTTGCTTCTGTAGTAACCATAAATCACACAGTTGCAGACCAGCCTTAGACAATGTCACAGTAATGTAGAGTTAAACCACATATCCCTGAATGGTTGTGAAATGAAATTCAGCCTTGTGTGTAGGGAATACTGCTTCTGCTCTTACAATGTCTACACGACTGGGGTCCAAAGCAAATTGTAACATGCTTGTTTTTGTGGTAATGCAGTTCATATGGCTTGGATGCAGCCATTTCTATTCATTAAATTTGTTAAGAAAGGGTTATTTTTGTTTATCTTGCTGTGTTGCTCAAACACTTGTGGCTTCCACCCAAGACAGTCACCATCAGGAACAGCTGCAAACTTTGTCCATAATACAGTCTTGATACAGTACAATACTGATAAATTAAGTATCATGAGTGATACCCTGGAGATGATTAATGGCACTTTATTGCCTTCTGTGCCCTTAAGACTCTCAACCTTTTTGTTCCAAGAGGGCAAAAGGAGCAAGGATTCAAGTGCCCCTTATTCCCCACTCCATGTCAATACAGGATTGCACATGTGCCTGCTTCAGAACAAAGAAAATGAAGGAGAAATAAGTGGAAATCTTGCTAAGTGTGTAGATGGTATTCATGTAACATAACTTGACCATACAGGACCAATCTGTGTTGAAAATTACCAATGAAACTTTGGTGATATTTGCTCCGTACTAGAACAGCAGTTTTCGCTCTCTTCAGCTAATTGAAGCTACTTTGTGCTCAGAATGGTTATTTTACTATTTTACTTGTCTAGTGAAATATTTGATAGATAAAGTTCTACCTATCAAGTGGTCCAACTCATCAATAATATTCATCTGAAAGGTGATCATAAAAAATTACCAGTGTGATTATGTGAAACGGGGGGAATGGAGTAATTTGTTTGTTGTTTCTTTTGTTATTTCTGCTGTTACTACAATCCACTGTCAGCAGTGAACAAATGCTTCAAAAACTAAAGATGTGCACATCTTCACTTTATGAGATTTAATGCCAATTGTTTCAGCTGGCACGAAGCCCAGAACCTCTTATGTTTTGAAATGATTGTAAAGTCCAGGGAATGCTAGGATATGTGGATTTATATGATTTTGCTCTTTTCATTCAAATGACTAAATACCAACTTATGAACCAGTGTGTCTAACCTGCACATCAAAATTTGTGTATTTGCTTAAGAAAGTGAGAAACACATTATATGATTATGCATTAGAGTTTAAAAAACCATTCTAGCCTATTAATTATACTGTATAGTGCAATAAAACCTTGAAATTCTGCGTTTCAGTACTTTGTAACATATCATGGCAAATGAGTGATTTGAGGTTTGAAAATCACAATGCATTTCCTGCCCCAGAAAGCACAGGATGAAAATATATGATGATAGGTGGATGCAACAAAGAAGTGGAACAGAGTAGGGGAGCAATAATTCTCTTTTGTACAGTAAACAGCTGTAATAACACATCAGCTGCTGAGAACTACATTAAACAAGCCAAGGGAGTTAAGCACTGTTTCTGTGCTTTCACAGCCAAGCCTGATGAGTCATATATAGTGGATATACACAGATAATGTGTACACTGCATGCATTGCATTTGTATAATTGTACTTAATGTGAGGGAGTCTCATATGCATGAATGAAGATGCCACTTAATACATACTGAGCAAGTCTCCTGCATCTGCCTGCAGATTTTCAGCACTGGACATGGCACCCCATTTGGCCTGGGAGTAAAAAGCCTGGCTCCGAGAGGTCCATCCTGAAGATTGTAGTTCTCAAGCTTGACAGGCATCAGCAGAAGGGTGACATCAAAAGATTATTTTGAAGAGGAATATTAATGATGCTCCTTTTGTAGTGAATTCATCTCATATTTAGAAGATGGTAGAAAGTGAGAGAGATTTGAAAGAAATTTGAACTGATAGATGATGACAGCTGGCTTGAATAGAGATGGAAATCACTGAAGAGCCTGTATTCAGACCACAGGCTATACTGTACTGTAAGCTACAAAGCACATTCAGTATAAAACTTCTCTTCAGATCAGGAGTTTATGATAGACTGGAAAAGAGAGCAGACTTTTGGTGGCATGGTGGTACAGCCAAGAAGATTAATTTAGTTGTATAGAAGTGAATGCATTGAAGTGGTCAAAGTGGCATGAGTCAAGATGAGAGAGTAAGATGTTGCAGAGGTCAAGATGAAAAATGGTGATATGAATTTCAGCTTCAGCAATATGAACTGAGAGGAAAGACTGATCCTGGAGACGTTACGCAGAAAGAAACAATTAGGTTTGTGCTGGATAAATAACATTAGAGATAGCTAAGGTGAAGTTGACACCTCTTTTACAATCTCAGGAATTGGAGCAGTGGCAACATCAGCAGGTTTTTCCTAGTCATTGCTGCAGCTTCAAACTACAGAAACACTTTCCCAAGCTCACATTTAAACGAGTTCAAATATTTTTTTATATCAATGCATTAAGCCCCTGCTTAAGAAAATGATTTGATAGTAGAATCTAAAAATTTAAGGCCTTAGTACATTACTACAGTTCTTCCTAAACATTGAAGTGGCAGAAGGAAAATAAGATATCAAATCTGTGCTACTTTCCTGTGACATATTTTTTTCCCACCTCTATTACTGAGAGTAATCAGAATGCTTATTAGTATATGTCTCATAAAGGCCTAAACTGTGCTTAATTAGTAGTTTAAAATATGAAATTTAAGGGAAATGGATTTTTCAGAGAAATTACTGATACATTTGACAGCCTTTCATAATAATACTCTGAAATAATGATTATTATCTATTGGTTTTAGGTGAGACTTTTGTGCCGTTTTTATAGTTTTCAGAAGACAAACCAGTTATGGAGAATGTGCATTTGCTCTGACAGGGAATGCATTTTACCACACTGATATGATTAGTTACAAAAGTACAATTTCAGAGAGAGTGTGAATTAAATTAAAAATACATTTATTTTTGTTGTAAAATAAAAATGCTTTATTCATGTCCCAGCCTTTTATGTGCAATCATTTCCTTACTCAGCACACTTGCTTGTTTAGATTCCCCCATGATTTACACTTCCTCTTTTAATTGATATTCTCTTAGGACCCAACACTGAGGCAAGGGTTTATGTGTGTTTATGAAGAAGAGAAGTTAAAGAGGCATTTTGACTCTGAATGATCCATCTGGAGTCCAGTTTGATCCCCTTGACTGTGTGGCTGTCTAGATACTCCTCTCTTTGAGTATTAAAGGAGTTCAAAGATTAGAGTATTTGGAAACTAGGAACTATGTGAGATCTAAAATCTGAAAAGCAAAATGTGAGTGAAGCTGCCTTCTTGTGCTTGACTGAAAAAGAAAGAGACACAGTTCAGACCCTAAGGTATTTTCTGGTGACATGAATAAAGTGACATAAATGAGCAGTGTTAAAATTATGTACAGAGTTTGGAAAAATATCTCTGTTTGTTCCTCTTTGCTTCCCATTTTATAGAGGCAGCAAAATAATTTTTCTGGGTATTGCAGATGAATTATCCAAATTACTCCTTGGGATGTCCTGCTTTTATCAAATTAATTAATATTTACAAGTGAACATAAGACTGTTTTCCTCCTCTTAAGTTTCTTTGCTTAACCCCTCTGACTTCTTACATTACTTAATCATTTCTGATGAAGGATTTTTCTATAAGGTTTTCAGATAGCTAAGTACTGTGGACAACGTTAACTGCATTTCGCTTGTGTACTGTAATGATTTGGAAGAACTCCAGCTTGTCAGTCAGGAAGAGCTTCCTTTGTAAATCCACTGTAGCTTTTCCTAAGCAAATCCTATGTTTTCAGCGTGCTTGGTGGCTGGATCCCACATAACTGATTGGAATTATTTCCTCTGTTATTGATACTATTTTTTTATAATGGCTTGATAATGTATTCTCGAATGTGAATTGGAATACCTCTTCTAAACCTATAGAGCTTTGCTAATTACGGCCCTTGTATTTTACCTTTTTTTCTTTTGGTTCTTAGGTATCTGAAATACAGATCTAAAATGTTAAATACATCAAGAATGTATTTTACTGGAATTTTATTGATATTTTTTTTTTAGTAATTTGGGATACACTGACAAAGTTCTCATTCAGAGAATGAACCACAAACCTTGCTCCAGGCTTGCATCAGGTAAATGCTGATCTCTTGAACTAGAGATATGATTCTAGCATTAATACTTTGTGTTTTAATCACTCTGGTCAAATGGACAAAGCACATCTTTCACTTTTACTGACGTTATCACAGTTTGCTACTGGCACTTGCATTAAGGACAGTAGTTAACTTCCTAAGTTTTAATATTTGTGGATGTCCCCTTGAAACACAATTTGCTATAGGGATCAAAGCAGTAACTGGATGACAAGACTGGACTTTTCTTCTTCCATGCATGCAGGTTCTATATAGCATCAGGAGTCCTTTAATCTGGAAACGAGTAATGAGTAAACAAGATGATGTTACAAGCAAATTAAGGGATTGCTATATACTTATATATATACTATATACTATATCAGAGGGCAGGCTGTACTCAAGTGTGAACTTACCTCTAGTTCTCCTCTGTTCCTCATTTGTAATCCTGTAAGGAAAGGAATTGGGAACTTGACTTCCCAGGCAGTCCAGATGATGTGAGGTATTTTGTAATGTGAGACTATTAAATTATGCATTATCAGCCAAGTTGCAGAAGATGTGTGTTTGAGACCACAAAGAGTAGGCAGAGACTTAGAAAGAGCTGTTGGTCATGCCAGTGGTAGTTGTTATTTTAATTGTTACTGCAGACATAGGGCATTGGAAATGTAAGAAGGTTTATGCAGGGAGGAAGTGCAGAGGCTGAGAGTACCCTAACAAAGGAGTGCTTTGAGACTTGGAAATCCTGAGAAATTACTTTTGACCCCTTACCAGAAGACAACGGAGGAAAAAACCAAGAGCAATAACAATGAAAGCAAAACCCAAACCCTTGATGGATTAGCATGAGCATTACCCATATTTACTTTAGGGTCTGAGAAGTGGATAAAATGTGGTCTGGCATAGATGTAACAACACAGAACTATGCCAATCACTGGCTGAGATTACAGCTTGTTTTGCATGTTGGAAGTGACCTTACTTTTCTGTGTAATCAAGGGAACGCTGTGGCTCCTAGAGGGATATGAAGTGGTGTTAATCTAGGAATCAAGGAGAATTACACCCTGGAAGCGCAAAGACATCAGTTTTGTTAGAATTGAAGGCCCAATATTTTAGTGAATATTTAGAGAGATGTTGGACCAGAAGCTATGTCTGCAACTTGAAGAAAACTGTATCTATTGTGGTAGCTCAATATTGCCTTGTTGGCACAGTGTATGAACTAATACTCGTGGCCAATTTCTGATTGCTCGCTAGTTGGCAGACACTGACTTTAGATTGAAGTCGTCCAACTGTGTCTCCAGGCAGTGAAATGTAGACGCTCTGCAGGAGAGGGCTGGAGGGAAGAGAGACTGGCTTATACTCCAACTCTGTCCCTGCAGCCGATGTGGATACAGCCACATGTACGTGAAGAGGAGTCAAGCTTAAGCACAATGTCAAATGAGGCATCAGTGTAGCCTGCAATACTGTGTATTGGAATTGGTTAGATGTGGTTTGTAACAGGCCTAAGCTTTAAGGAAAAATGAACCCTCTTACATATCTGTAATTTGAAGGATTTTTACATTTAAGTAAATTCAACATATATTCTTTAAAAATACATTCCCCTAAGCTTGGACTGGAATAGGTAGACAAGAGGACGAATGAAGTTTCATGAAGGACATAAATTCTGATTGTGATTTTGTTCACTGTTTTTTCCAGTAATATAAATCATAAAATGTGCACTATATATGAACATAAAGAGGGCAAATTAAGTTGGAGAATTGAGAAGAATATAGATGCACTTCATTCTGTATATAAGGAGTGCTAAGACATTATGATTAAGCAATGAACATTATTAATAATATAATTTTGTCCATGAGGGCCACAAATACATGTGGCTTTCAGATTTTTCCAGTGAATTTGTACTAGTGGACAATATTTCCCCTAGTGGTGGGACTGGTGGCCGAACCATTTTATATGTGTTGAGTTTCTCCTGCTCTTGCATGTCATCTGCCAGTTCTAAGGATAGCTGTTGACAAAAAAATAGAAGAAATTTGCCAAGCCAAAATGAGATTCTTCCACGGAATGGATGCAGACTCTAGTTGTGGAGATTTTAGCCCACTGTGTTTGACTGAAAATTCCAGAGGGAGGGAAGGAAAAACAAATAATGAAGGAAGAGGTCACCTGTCGAAGACAGACCCAGTCCTCTCTTCGGTCAAGGACTAGAGTACTTTAATACAGCAGGTTTTATGCAGATGTCCAGAGAATGGCTTGGCTGTAAATTTCCTCAGTTTCTTACCTGCTATTACAGCAACTGCAGCAGTTACTGGTATTCAAGTTGTGTGGCTCATGCATCAACAAAAAAAGATTAATGAACTTCCAGCTATATAGCCAAGGTCAATTCTCAGTTGCACAAATTTGTCAAATACAAAGCAAAGAGTTGTAATTGAAATAAAAGTTGATACACATTTGAATTGAGAATCATTAGTACATTAATACTGCTACAGAGCTCTAAAATGCCATTTTAAAATCAGTTCTGAGAATACTATGCTAATCTCTTAAACTTGGTTTACAGGATTCTGTCATTTTTAAAATGTTGAATTTATGGTAGAGTTCTATGATGGTCTTGATTTTGGTTTGAGAATTGAACACCTCTTGCCAGCTTTTGTTGGTAACATGTTCCATGGTCTTTAGAGAGTTGCTTTAACTCTGTCTCAATTTTTTGGTCTTGTCTTCTCAAATTGTAAGTTCTTTGGACGGATGGGTTTTTTTTTGGTTTTTTTTTTTTTTTTTTTGTTTGTTTGTTTTTCTCCCTGCTGTTTTTATGCTATGAAGAAATCTAGCAAATTGCAGACACCTAAGAAAGGACTTACCAATTCAGAACAAAAGTTCCTCTGCCACAGAAAGCATCCTGTCTGTGACAGTGGACTCTAAGGTAAAAATGGAACCATATAGCATTGTGCAAACCTACTTGCCCTATGTACTTACTCAGATTTCTGAGATTTGTGAGTCAGGGACTTCCTGAGCCAGAGACTGTGTATTTGGTATATCTAATAGATCTTCTTTCTGTTAAGAAGTACAAGATCCTAATTTACCTGAAACTCCAGATCATCAAGGGCACAATAAAGGCACACAGAGAATACAAAGACCATATTTCTTGACTGTGCTGTTGGAAATCTGATTCAGATTTTTGAGTATCCTTAAGTGTATGGATGTTTCTGAATATTCTAAGACCGTGCAAGCAGAAGACCTGTACGCATAACAGAACAGTTGCACTGAGCATCTGCAACAGTGGGAAATGAGGTGTGTGCCAATGCTAAAAAGAAAAAACAAAACCAAAACCATTTGGACTGCTTTTAAAAGACATGATCTGCACCTCAGCAGAACCACAGATCTTCAGCTTCCATCTGTGTGCAATATATATTTTTTTTTCCAAATACATGTTAAGACTGACAGTTATATCTGTTGGCAGCAGTCACCTGTCTTTCAGGGAGTAGGCTTTGTGTAGCTACATTATTTGTGTACACCCTTGCATTTCATAGAATAAACTATCTACTTCTGTCTGCTGAGGCAGTAAAATAGTGGTAAAGCTGCTTTGAGAACTGCTGAACTGATACTGATTCTATATCACTCCATTTCTAAATGTCTGGGTTTTTAAGAAAAGCTGGAAAAGGAGAACATTCAAGGGATGGTTCCACTCCCTCCAGTGTTCCATCCTCATCTTTCTTTTTCCAAAACCTGTCTGTAACTCCTAATTTTGTCAGCTGATTACAGTCTGTCTGACCCACTGATTGATATCGTCTATGAATGATGCAAAATAGTGACAGAAAAATGCAAGGCTAAATTGCTACTTAAGAGAATACTTGAGTTAGGAACTGTACTTCAGAAGGATTTTAACTGCTGGAGGGCTTAGGTCTTGGGTTTGTTAACAATCAGTCCTTTCAAGTATTTGAGTGACTAGCTTTCTTGTTTTACAATCTTTCTAAGTTTAAGACCTCTTAACATTTTCTTTCCCTACTGAGGAGACTTGGTAATTTGACGTAGAGAAAATTTTCCTTCAAAGTATATTGAAAAATGCATAAGGTACTATAAACATACTGGATTGAATAGATGCTTCTAAATGTGAAGAGAAATGCCATCAGTTCACAAAGTAAGGCGGCTTTCATTTCGTAGTAAAGATTCACAAGTGTATATTAGGTAATATTATTGGATGTGGAAATTACTATTACCTTCTATCTATAAGGCTCTACAGTTAAGAAAATAAAAGCTGTGAGGGGAAGAGTGAAGAGATCTTATGGAGTTATAGAGTATAAGCTACAAGATGGGGAGATGGAGGGAGAAATATTATTATTACTTTCCACATGAAACCTGAATCAACACATGTAAAAGTGTTCCAGAATTCCAGTGCAAGGTCATGAGGATAAGAGCACATGGGGATACTAGTGTAAAGGCACTGCCGTGGCATGGTCAGCATGTACAGGCGAAACATTGCAAGTAAAAGGCAGGCTACAGAATTGGAATGAAAGGCCCTCAGTGCTTCCGGAATTAAAATATCTGAGGCACTGTATAGTAACATTGAGAAGACCAGAAAAAAATTGTACGTGTGGAGGTAAATGTCTGAATATATATATATCTTAGTAATTTTTTCTCAGAAGAATACTCATGAACTCAGTCTCCGTTTTAGCAGGGCTAATTAGATCTCTGACTGTAATGTTCAGCCACCATTACTGCTGTTCCGCAACAAAGACGAGTAAGTCTGTCCAAAGCAAGTAAATTGGCTAAGATGTAATGGAAGGTCATAAACAGAAAAAAATGCCAGTTGGTACTGCGTATTTTAGTGTGATTGATGCGTTATTTTTTTTTTTAATTATAATTTTTGCACATAAAAATCTTGTGCTTTGAAGAGCCCTTCAGATGTTTTGATACCACATATCACCAAGTCTGAGCTTGATAACAGCTGAAAACCTGAAACTGTTACTCATCTTCTAGGAACATTCATTTTAGGTATAGCTATGTTGTACAGGTCAAAGGTGTGACTAGACCTGTACACTGAGATGTATCAGTGAATGCTGATACAACTCTATATAGTATTTGTTATAACAATGTGAGGCTAAATATTTTTCCCAGTATTCCAGATGGGTTTTGCAGCCCACAACAAGCACCATGCTGAACAGTTATGGATACTCACCAGCTAGTTAATGATATCTGGATGCCATGTAGCCAAGGTCTGATGGAATATAAGCAGAGTTTTAGGAAGAAAATACGGGTTATGTGTCTACATTCTTATTGCTTGCCAAGTGGTTAAAGTGACTGCCAGCTGAAGCCAATTTAACATGCTTATATGCTCTCCATTGATGAAACTGTGGAATGGATTACTGTCTATAAGACATAACTTTAGCTTCAGCTTTTGAATGCATAGAGAAAACAAACACCTTACACTGGCATGAAACTGCCCTTACATTGTCTGCCATATAGCCACACAGATTCCAGTAAACAAATCCTTGTTCTATTCACCTTTGTCTTATTTATAAGAACAATGCTTTGTGACCCTAGAAAGTGCTGGGCTGTTTCAAAAGTAACTGAGGTAAGTATAATCTGAAGAAACGTGATCAAGTATCTGAGAGTCAGAAAATCCAGACTGATGGAATCCATCGATGCACACCAAAAAATGCAGATATTACTTGCACTGTAAGACAAGAGCTTTTAAAGTTGTAAGGATTGTGCATAAATTGTTGACTTCTGTATGAATTCTCTCCAGACAAGGTGGTCCTTCAATAGTGCTTCCTCTCCACTGCTACTGGCTGCTCCACTGTCAGGTCCCGCTGCCTGGAGATGTTGATAGTTCATACAGTTGGCAGAAGATCTTCAGTTTAACATGGATTTGTCGCCTTTTGATATTGTATTCCTTTCCTTATCTCTTTCCTTGAAGGAATGCACAGGATGATCCTCTTGAAACTACACCTTGATGTTTTCAGAGTCTAATCTTTTTAGTATCAGAACATGTTGTCTGACTTCTGCAGTGCATTATGGGAATAGTGTTAGGGTTAAAATAATCTCTTCAGTTACACTTGAAAAATAATCAGCAGTGCATGTGATTATTATGGACTGTTTGTTTTGAGAATTCTGAGGATTAAACTTAGTGCATAAGCCCATGAATAGGCTAAATCAGTCCAGCATAAGTAGCATGAAATAAAGAGATGCTTTGCTATTTTAGAACCAGGCTGTCCAGCAGGGATTACCACCTACCCTGTTATAATCTTCACAGTGATAAACACACTGTCTTTTTGGAACACAAGGGAGAAGCTGAATTAACATAGGCTGTCAGAAACTGAATCTTACTATGTTTCGTTTCTGTTCAGCTTTCAACTAAATCATGAGCAGAGAGAGAAATCACTTATTTTCATGCATAGAGAATTTTCAGTGTCTGTGGCTTTTTACAACATATGAACAGAATAAGCAGCAGCCTGTCCCCAAGTTCTTAAAAAACAGGGGGCAGAGCATATGGTCCATTTGTGTCATTCAAGTGGTGGAAAAGAAGCAGAGTTTAGTTACATACGCTTTGTCATGTACCTCCTTGTCACACCACACAATGCCTCTAAAAACCTACAATGCATTAAAAAAAAGAGGCAAATAAATGCAAAAATAGCTTTGACTCTTTTGCATTCTGTTTCCTACCTCATAGTCCTGTATTGTGCCATATGAGCATCACAGGAATAACAGATTAATTTTTTTCCTCTTGAGTCAGTGTTCCATAAGAAGGTATTAATTTACAATAGCTAGAATGGTAATATAATATATATATGTGTGTGTGTTTTCAAGAAGGTAAAGGTGCAGTATTATCTTCTTAAATGGGGCAGTATACCCTTTCATTATGGCAGTAGTTACTAGAATAGATGGCATCATGGCTTCCTGGGGATATCTTTCTCCTATGATCTAATTAGGGTCACTGAGCTGGTCTAACAGCTTGCTTTTAGGTGATTTAAAAGTTATATACAGTCTGATTCAGTGGCTTAATATGTTTGACAACTGGGTCATAAATCCTTTCTGTGTATTTGTCTCATTTTCTCATCCTAAGTTTGAGGACGCTATCTTACTGCTTCACAGAAATATTAAGATGTATTCATTATGGTTGGTAAAGTGCATCAAAGGCCTTCAATGTAAAGTACAAGAGCTGCTGTTAAAATGACAAAGCCGACCAATAGGAACATAAGTGCCAGTACTTTCACAGAAAAAAATATCTCCACTTTCCTTTTTTATCCCTTTGGCTTCAGGGATTTCTTTTTTTTTTTTTTTTTTTTTTTTTAAATTGTAATGTTATAAAGCTTGATTCAAAAATTGTCAAGAATTCCTACTGCCAACGGCTAAGCTATAAATAATTCTTCCCTCATTAGCTTTTTTTTAA
The DNA here is from genome assembly GCF_929443795.1 of Astur gentilis. Taxonomy (NCBI): domain Eukaryota; kingdom Metazoa; phylum Chordata; class Aves; order Accipitriformes; family Accipitridae; genus Astur; species Astur gentilis. The sequence goes on from NC_064896.1 coordinate 22,988,323, forward strand.
GTTTAACAGTTGGAATAGGTCTGTGGAGTGTATGTCAAAGTTACATATTAAGTTCCTCAGTAAAGAGGGAAAAATGTGCATGCAATTTAAAATTCCTAATGAGGAAATGAGTTCTTGTATTATACGTTGATAGAAACCTGGATAGTGTTATCATTTTTTAACATTTTTCAGCATTTGAAATCTGTACTCTGAACCTACTAATGAAAAAATTCATTGGGGAAAAATATTAAAAAGTAAGCTTTGCTAATTGAATTTTCAACTGATTTTCATGAGTTTTCTGCTTTCTCAGGAACACCCAAGCAAGTTTAATTATAAATATTTTACCCCACAGCATAGGTTGGCTGAAAAACTTGGCTTGTGTGCAATGAGTGTTCCATGGACAAACATTATTTTAAATGTGTTAGTATGCAGATACAAAAGTTTTTTGATGTACTGGAACTTTGTGGGTTGGACTCTATGATCTTGAAGGTCTTTTCCAACCTAAATGATTCTATGATTCTGTGAACTTGGACATTTTCAAGTTGTAAGATATTTCATTTACCTTCCTCAAAATGTTTAATGACAAAACACAGTCTTCTACCTGTGCCCTGGTTTCAGCTGGGATAGAGCTAATTGTCTTCCTAGTAGCTGGTACAGTGCTATGTTTTGAGTTTGGTATGAGAAGAATGTTGATAGCACTGATGTTTTCAGTTGTTGTTAAGTAATGTTTAGTCTGAAGTCAAGGATTTTTCAGCTTCTCATGCCCAGCCAACAAGAAGACTGGAGGGCCACAAGAAGTTGGGAGGGGACACAGCCAGGGCAGCTGACCCAAGCTGGCCAACGGGGTGTTCCATACCATGGGATGTCACGTCTGGTATATAAACTGGGGGAAGTAGGGGTGGGGGGATTGCCGCTTGGGGATTAACTAGGCGTCGGTCAGTGGGCGGTGAGCAATTGCATTGTGCATCACTTGTGTATTCAAATCCTTTTATTATTACTATTGTAATTTTATTAGTGTTATCATTATCATCATTAGTTTCTTGTTTTTTCTTCTATTAAACCATTCTTATCTTAACCCATGAGTTTTACTTCTTTTCCCAATTCTCTTCCCCATCCCACTGGACGGTGGGGGGGAAAGCGAGGGAGCGTCTGCATGGTGCTTAGTTGCTGGCTGGGGTTAAACCACGACAACCTGTAATGTAAGTGGGAATGGTCAACCCAAAAAGATGGTACTGGGATTCTGAATCCTGTATTATGTACCATCACTTGTTTGCTATCACTTTTTTTCAACTCTTGTCTCTGCCTCCAGTTTCTCTGCTGCAGTGTGCAGTTGTAGCTGGTGGTGCTGATCTTGCGAGGCTTCTGGCTTATTAACTCATATGCAGAATATCTGATTTTTGGGTCAACACAAGCAGTTATGGAAGTTAGAAAGCTCGGAGACTGGACTGTGTCTCTGAAGAAGTATGAGTTGGCCTGATGAGATGGGAAAATTATAGATTATATCACAAAAAAATCAGGAAAAATATAGCAAGACATGATCCAACAGTAAAGATAACTTTGTCTTCTATTCTGTATATCAAAAGCAACAGAAGGTTAAGTGTGTACAAAGGGATAGTAAACAACATCAGTTATTAACCAGAGTTTTTTGAAATGTCATATTTTGTGTTCTTTTGGAAAGAAAGAGAAGGAATGAATTTGTACTACTTGGGTAGCTGGGCTACGGTTTAAGACTGCACTTGTCCAATAAAGCATCAAAGGCCAAAAGACTAAGTGACTGCGTAACTTCTTTTTCCTCCTGAATCTTTAACTGAAGTAATTCCTCATCAAAGGGTCTGCTCTGATTTATGATAGATTATAAAAATGATCATCTGATGTTTGCATCTGTATGGATGGTGTCCCTTTCAAATTTTCATGTTAATATTAAAACCATACATGATCCTGATGCTAATTTTAGGGCTGGTCAAATTTTAGGGGTTTTTTTAAGTACCAAACAGTCTTATTTCATAAAACTTCTTTTGCTATTTGTAGTAGATGTGGGATTTTAATGTTGAACTTAAAATGGGAATATTTCTGTCAAAAGGTGATGCTGCAGTACCTGATAAAAGTGGATGTTTGGGATCAGGCATTTTCTGGTTGCAACTCTTCCCTCTATAAAAACAGGCATTTAATCTGATTAAGTCCCATATCTGAGGAGAACGTGAACTTGCAAGAGACAAACTGCAATCCCTGTGGAAACCCAACAGTTGTCCTCTCAAATTGTGAGACTCTTCCTATTTAATCTGCAAAGAGGACTAAGGACTAAGGAAAAAGGAGATATCAGAAAGCAAAGCCTAACGAGACAAGGAGAGCCTGCCAAATCTGTTTTTATTTTCTTTACCGCTGCCAAAGGACTGAGCACAAATTACTTTCTTATATACCCAGTCTTTTTCTTTTTAATTTATTAATGCTTTTACCAAACATGGATGTTAAAAAACAACACTAATAATCTTTTTGAGGAAGCAGTAGCCAAACTTTCTACGTTTTAGAATATAAAGCACTAGCTCTAACCACCACCACTAGCCCTCTCAGCTGACCTAATTGAAGGTATGCCTTTAAGCAACTGAAAAGGAGAAAGCAACAATGCTAAAATTATTCCCAGTAGATGGGTAAGAGGATGGATATATGCATGGCAGGGGAGGGAAAAGGACAGAAGCAGTGGAAAGAACCTTAGCAGCTTTGGGAATTTCTGGAGAGTGATTTATTCAGCCAGACTTTCAGACCTAGCATTCCAACAGATGTTGTGTTTATTTATAGATCAGGCACTGCAGACAAGGTAATTCATCAGATGGAGTCAGAAGTCAGGGTGAACTGCTGACTTTCAGTTCACGGAGATGAATACTCTAAACCATGAGTGATTGCATTAACCAATTTAGTGGTAACTGCAGAGCATGTTCGGGAAAAAAACATGCATCCCTTCAGCCTGATGTACGTAGGGACAGAGGATGCTCATCTATCTCCTTTTCTTAGTCTCTGTATTTACGGCATTCAGTGCATATTCCTTGCCGCACGGCCTTGCTGTGTCAGGTATAGGAGCGAGCATGTAGAAGCCTGTAAATTATGGTACCCCAGCAATGATTTGAGCACAGTCCTCTTGCTCTAACTCCCATATGGTTCAGTGGGAGGTTTACTTAACCAGAAGTTCAGAGCTGTTCTAGGAAAGGGGACCCACATGAAGTGTGTGGATAATACTTAAGTAATGCTTCGAAGATTGTTATTTGTGCTTTTTGCAACCTTCATGCACTGAATAGATACAGGCACCATCCAAACTGCGTGGTAGAGATTTGCCTACAATCTTAGTTTCCCAGTCATTGTGGTCTTTCTTGTCTGTTGCCTGGATTTGTTTCCTTCAGAGACTATAGAAATGGGGGAAAGAAGGGGTTCTGATACATGACTGGTCTTGTCTTACCATAGGCTTGGAATGCAATTTACAAAAGCTGGTACTATTAGCAACTACACTTTAGACATCATTGCTACAGGAACAAAGCTACTAAGGAGGAGTGAAAACTAAATGAATGAACAAATATGCTGCTTAGAATGCTTTGCTGCTCCATTTTACAGTTAGAAGCCCATAATGTATTGGGTTTTATCTTTAAAATTTTAAAATGTAAGATAGTAGGCACAAATCTTTCTGATGTGCAGGTGGCTAACCTCTCAATGCTCATCTAACTTTTTGATCATAATTTATGTATAGCATATCCTATTAACCAGTCTTAATGAATACTAAATGATATGAATTTATGCTACTTGCAGTCCTTTTAGCACAAAGCATTTATGAATGGAAAGCAGAGTTTTATTTTTTTCATTTATGAATGGAAAGCAGGAGTCTCTCTTCCTCCTCCCCAGTCACTTTGAGCCTTATGATGTGTTAGCTCTGCTATCTTCAACAAGAAAAGTGTAGTGTGGTAAGAGAAACAACTATGAGTTTAAAATCTTTCCATTCTCCTCTGCCCATATCTGTAATAAAGTTCTATGTATGTATGTTCATTCTATGCTAAAAGCAAAATCAGAGTGTGAAATCCTCATCTGTCTGAGACACTGCTGACAAGATAGTCTGTACAAAGAAGGAATATTTCTCATGCCTAACAGTGTATGATGCCACATCAACATAATACTGATGCACAAACTTATTACTTAATCTCATCTTTAGGTTTTAGTTTCTGACTGTAATTTCTGGATTAATTATGCTAGATGGACAGTGCTTTTTGGCATAGATTCAGATAGAATGCATTGCCAGTTTTCTCATCCATCTTCCCTAAAATGAAAAGAATGAGTCCAAATATTGGATGTAGCCATTTTACTTCCACTGCCAGCTTGTTCTTTGATATCTTTGCAGATACTGCTGCAAGGACTCAGTAGGAATAGTAAGGGTACTTTTTATGATTCTGAAAGATACTCAGCAGGAAAAAGTTTCACAGATGATCTCTATCTTCAGTCATTACCAGTTAATAAAATCAGATAGTATTTCCATCCATAAGTTTTGTGATAAAAGATGCAGTGCTCAGTTTTAGAAATCAGTTTTTTTCTTAATGGTTTTACTGGTTTTCTCTCTCTGCTTATCTGAACTATTTTTTTTTTTCCTAGCAGATTAATCAGAACTGACAGCAACCAAGTCTTTATTTTATGACTCATGAATACTGAATTACCAATAATTCAAGTGCTGTTGAATAACATTTATATGATGTCTTTCATGCAAGGACTTCCAAGTGCCTTGTACTCATCAAGCTTCACTGCAACCATGTGAATTAAGTATTGCTGTACTAGAGACCACCAAACTAGAATATAAAAAGATGCAACTGTCTTCTCCAGTTTCAGTGCCAGATGCAGATAAGGATTTCTATCATCTGCATCAGTTTTGTCTTATGATTAAACCATATTATCATCTCATTTTCTGAACTGTTGGGTAAAGGGGTAGATCCAGCCAGTAAATTAGGGGTTGTGTAGAAGCTACCCTTTCCTGCCTGATGTATCGTTAAACATAGACTGATATAGGCAGAAGATAGCAAATGGTGCTCCATGCTTTAAATACATAATAATAAGATGATATAACTAGGAGGTCATTTCGTTACATTATGGTGTAATGAAAACCACCCACCTTGAAGTTTATAGGAGTTCTTTTAATACCCATGGAAGCACACCTGTGCTCGCAGTATCACTCCCTGTTTCAGGTATATTACAGGCAGTGTGCCCTTTCTGGCTGAAGAAACTTTATGTGTATTAAGAAATGAATCTGTCATTTCATAAAATGTCCCCTTATTAAGACAGTCCTCTCTTTATTATCTTAAAAACCTCTAATATGTGTCAGTTGTACATGACTCGATAAATGGCATGCTTACTTCTGGTGTTTGAAAGGATCGAATGAGCACATTTTATCCCCATTGTACAAAAGAATAGAGTAGGAACAAACTCTAGTGCATTGAGTTTGAACATCATCTTTTCTGACAAATAATTTGGAACTGGAGGCAACAAATTGTCATGGTAAGTTTTCTATGCGTAATATATGCATGTGAAAGTATAAGTACAAAAATACAAATGTAATCATTAGGCAAAGGAACCTGATTTGAATAACCATCTAGGCAAAAAATGATACCCCTTAAAAATTCTTTCTAATTTAATTTTTTTTTCAGACTTTCCTTTCAGTTTGTATTAGGCATCCAACTGTGAAAAAAGAATGTGCTTTATTTTTCTTTAACCAAATAGTGCCTGGGTTTAGTTTTCCTGTAGTTTTTTTTGGAATGAGATTCTTTAACTGCAGAATAAAAAGGACTTTGTGTCTATTACTGCTAGTTCAACAAAACCCACTGAAAAACAATGTTTCCTGCCTTTGGAAGAGGTGTTGAGTTCACTGTATTTGGGTCACACCTAAGAGTTAGCCATTGAAATGCTTATACATAGTAGGCACTACCATCATGAAGTAGCAGTGCTGAGACTGAAATACATGATTGCTTCTAGAGACAATCTAATCATAAGATCCCACAACTGTCAGACAGACACACAGCTCTTTGTGCTTCCATGAAAAGTGATCCACTGCTTCCCCGACCATAATCTTCCTCCTCAGCACCTGTAGGGACATTATGTTACTAGAATACTGCAGAAACGGCAGTAACTCAGTGAGTTACTAGAATACTGCAGAAAAAAGTATAACATAATAGCAGTAACACAAGACCAAGATGCATGCCCTGTCAAAATTAAGTGCATTTGTGACATCAGCAAGTCATTAAAATGCTCAACCTCTAATTCTTATTTGTCTTATGAACAGCAAAGGACCAAAACAATTCATATTATTTCTGGCTATGAAATACCTAGACTTCTGCAGTTCTTGCCCACTCTTGTAGGTGGAATACAGCTGTGATGAAGAAGTAACTTCTTGATAACTGAATGTAGTGATGGATATTGAAATTATATCTAAAGTAGCAAAACATTGAGACAATTCATATTGATAACACTTTATGATTAATTCATAGGATGGAAATGAAGTTACAAAGATAGAATGCTACCTCATTAAAAAATGAAAGCAGAAAAGCCCAAGTGAGTAATACCCCTTCTAAAAATGTAACTCATTAATCTTGACTCTGCCAGGAAACATATATGGTCAGGTTTACGTGCAGAAATGGTTACAGTGTTTACAGTGGACCCATTCAAGTAAACACCACTGTAATTCAGTGAGTTACATTTTAGGTGAAGAAAATATGAGGTGAGAAAACATGAAGAAAGAAGTAGAAAAATGTGCAGTAGGTACACACTTGCACACTATAGCAGGATGAGAGCCAACGGATCTAACACTACATTTGCTGTCATACTACAAAAAATTGTTCTGGTGCATATGGGAGATGTATGTCTGTCAGCTGAGCTCAGATGATAGCTTTAACCCTCGTAATTTATGTATTTCACTATAGTGTCTAAACAATAGAAGGAACCTACTGTTGGTAACAGTAAATTTAGGGTGTTAATTGGTTTACTTCTAATATCCCCAAGTATCAAAGATCAAAATGTGACAGGCAGACGAATTATAGTTGAATACACATGTATAGGCAGCATTTCTCTTCCATGTTCTCTGTATAATGACACATTCTCTTTAGAGCTGCTGTGGCCTAGACCTTTGTGTTGGAACTTAATAATCATTTTGCTTTAGTGACTTTCCTGTTTCATAGCGGGAAAGCGCCACCTTCCAGTGTTGGAGCAAGGCCTGGTTTATATTTTGTAGCACACAGCTCAAAAGATTTAAAGGAGACTCTGCATCCCACTATAAGTCTCCATACCATTCATAATCTCTTGGTTATGAAGTAAACCTTTGGTTTTCTTTCAAGAGGAAGGAAGCTGCATATTTTAAATTTTTTTCATAGCTTCTTAAACTTATTTTTGTAAAACTGTGGTTTCATCTGAGAGAAGGCGATAGTATTAATGCGTTTCAGCCTCTGCTGTTTTTTGAATGCCCATGAAAGCAAGTATATTGTACTTATAATACATTTATTTTTTATAATTACTTTTTTTGGTGGATCCCTTCAATAAATAGTCCATAGATCTCTGGAAAGAAAGACTGCACACAAAAAACCACTGACTACAGTTTCTTCATATCAAAGAATTTCGAATGGTTCTTTAAGGCCATTCCATTCCGGGTTTTAATACAATAATGCAAGTTTTCCTCGGTTTCAGAGTATTATCTAAAATAATCTGATTTGTCTTTCTATTCTGAAAAGGAAAACATCACATGGTAATAACACATTTCCTTTGTCTCAGGAATCCAAATGAACATTGTTCTAATTTTGTGCATAGCGCATATTATCAGCAGCTTTATATTGAAAAAAATACATTTGTAAGAGTGTTATATATGCATATATGTTATATATACACACAGAATATATTTTTAAGGAACTCTCCATTTGTAACCCAGAAGGATAGTTAAACATGACTCATTCTGTAATTAAACTGAGGGAATATCTGCCAAAACATTTGTTAACGTTTGCTCAATTTAGAATTGACTGAGGTTTTTGCCCTCTTTTTTGGTATGCTTTTCTTTCTAAGATACTTTAACAATGTATTGACTCTCAGAAATATTCAGAGAAATAAAGTCATGTGCCATGTTAAAAGACTAATTTAAAAAAAGGAAAAAAATCTTCTTGACTATAAATAGAATAATCCTTTCATTTCATCAGATGGTAGTTGTTTTCAATCTTTTTTATTCCAACCTTTTTTTTGAAGAACCGTGTTAATCCAGTGAAGGGACAGAGGAGATTATATTGTTCTTATGTATTCAAAATTTCAGCTTTTGAGTGATGAATGAATGCAATGCTCCTGAGAAACTGTAGAATAAGCATTTATTCACAGAAATGTTTTCAGTGGGATTCTTTGTGGTCCTAGAGGTCCAGTGCACATCCAGTTGCAAGAATAGAAAATAATATTAGAAGAAATATAACAGGGGGAGCTAGCAAGCAGGAGTGAGTGGGCAGAAGAACTGATTCAAAGTCTGCTGTAATCAAAGGTGAGACTTATGACTATGGTCAGATGACTGAGAATGACATTGATGCACTCAGTATCAAAATAAACATCCTATGGGTAATTTATCAACAGAAAATAATAAAAAGAATATGCTTTATGCCTTCTTAAAGCAATAACTGTGTTATGGAGTTAGTAACACCTGCCGTTAAAGCGTAAGAAAAAATCCTTATTTACAGTTCTTTCTCATTAAGAAAAGATTTTTTTGTGACTATACCCTTATGCTTATAGTTGATTATAATTAGGAACATATAACATGTAGAATTACTATTTGATTTTTTTCTCTTGGAATAGCACACAGTAATCCCCTGGCAACCTCATTTTCAGGCTGAGGACTGCATACACTAATGCTGTGCTTTATTCAAATGGAAATGCTCTGAATTTTCCTATATGGACAGTAGTCTTAGCAACATTGATACTTGGAAGAATTGCAGAGAAATCTGAAATATTTCTAGCTGGGAAGGGCAGCACATTGTCTTAAATGTGTTTAAGATATTTAAATGTGTATTAATTCTTCTAAAATAAGAATCTTCTGTTGCATAGTGCACAAAACATTATCTATAGGTACCGTAATGATTTTTTATTTAACCTCAGTTAAGCAGTATTAGCAACAGAATGTAAAGGATGAAGAACTCTTAACCCAGGAGCAAAACACATCAAACATCTGTCAACCTGGTTGGGCTGGAAGTATATCAGAAGCCTTTTGTGTTAGTAGCATTGATGGAAGAGCTCTGCTCACATAGTTTAAGAAAGGATCTTCAGATTACTTCAACCTGTGTGAAAAAGCTCCTGTGCTCACTAGCAGCTGCTGAAGTGCCTTGCCTTCTCTGGAGTTTTTAGATTGAGACTTTGGGCTGCTGTGCAAAGGTTGAAAGGGTGCATTTTTCACCATCTGCTCTCTGCTTTTCTGGTGTGGCACAACTTGTTTTGAAGTAAAATTAGGTAGTAGGAAAAATTTATTGCTTCCCATTAAAATATTGTGACCCTTCATGTACTTGGAAATATTGAAAATTCCTTCATGTTTTTTGTCCAGATCATGATGTTAAAGACTATTTGCAGCACTGGTTTCCCAGCAAAATCGGCTGTTTTGCTATACACATTTGTGATTTGAATGGTGTAATGAATGCTTGGTCTGAATACAGAATAGCACAAGTATCAGGAAACGCTTCATCCATCTACATGCACAAAGCCAATTATGCATAACGGATTATGACATGAAGGGTTTATTACAGTTTGTTTGCAGAAGCATTGAAGAATGGATTTATCTTTGTTTGCTCTCAAAGTGCTAGTAGTTCCTAGGGTTACATCTCTCTGGTTAGTAGCTGGTTTTAAATAGGAGGAAGCATAGAGGAAAGCTCTGCTCTAAGAAGTCTCCTTTATTTTTAGCATTCCAGAAAATCATACAGTGATTCTGATTGAAAACAGTCCTCATAAACATACAGTATAGGGGATGGTTTCTACAGATAATTTCAATTATTGACAAATGATATTGCATCTACTTATTCAAAGCTAACTTTTGAAAACTAGTACTTAGTCTTAACAGTTGTACCACAGTAAACAGGTTTTACTCTGAGGTTGTTCTCCCCTTCCTCAGTTAACTTCCATCCTTCCAGGTGACTAAGGTGTGTAATGATACAGCTTTTAACCTGGTTTGTGCAAAATGGACTGTATCTGTAGCATATTCTGTCTCCCCAGAGAAACCTACCTCTTCAAAAAACGTATTTGGTTAGTTCCATTTTGCACACAGGTAGGTATGTGTGCATGAGTAGAGGTTACAAAACTATTTATTGTATATTTATAACATACTCCCTTAAATTTTTTTTATGCAAAAGGAGCTGGACTATTCCTGTCAGCAATATGAGAGAAAAGGGCTGTATGCGGCAGCTGTGCTATGGACAGCAGGGGCTGCACCCATGCTCTTATGCATTCTAAAATACAAAAGGAATACTTTTTCTTCTTGATTTTTTTTTTTTTTGTATGATTGCTACACTGCCCTATGATGATAATGGCATTCACTGGTCACTTTAGGTCACTGCTTTATATTGTCCCCCTTCTGTTTTACAGCATGAGCAGTTAACTATTTTTTTCATTGAAATGGGATATATAGAAAAGATGTATGTAAACAATTTGTACTTAATAAAGTTTTGATGCCTGTCTTAGCTAGTGTATCTCAACTCCACTTATAAATATTAAATATGATTAAAATAGATACTAAACCAGTAGGAAAATTAAATGCCAGGGAAGACTCCAGGAAAGCCGATGGAAAGATAATGGATGTATTCAGTTGAACAAAGAGAATATTTTCTGCTTAGAATTCTAGAAAACGTGACAAGTTGCAAGCAGTGGTTGAGTGGTTTTCATCAATGGATTGGGTTGTTAGCTAGTTTAATACAGCATAATCAACAGATTTGAAGCTTCTCTGTTTTACATCCTTTAGAAACTGCTAGGGAAGATGCAACTCTTCTTATGCAATTTAATATCATTCTTGACTGACAAAGTAAATGTTTATTCTAGGAAGGGACAATCAGTAAAAGAGGAATACAGAATGTGAATCTCGTTTTTCTTTGAGAATGTAAGTGCTTGGATTCTCTTTCTTTAAGGTACACTTAGTGTATTTGAAGATTTAGGTTAGATATTAGGAAAAATTTCTTTACTGAGAGGGTTGTCAGACATTGGAATAGGCTGCCCAGGGAAGTGGTTGAGTCACAATCCCTGGAGGTATTCAAAAAGCGTGTAGACAGGGTACACCATAGCATAGTGTAGTTATCATGGTTTAGTGGGCATGGGTGATGGTTCGACTCGATGATCTTGAAGGTCTTTTGCAACCTAAATGATTCTATGATTCTATGATTCATAAGTGGATGCTAGCAATGCTTTGACATAGGTTTTTCTTACACTGCTTCTTTTCTGTATGCATTTTGAAGCTTTTGGTTGCAATGGCCATGAATTTAATTTTCTTATTCCTCATTTCCACGTGCAAACTGTTCTCAGGTGGCAGCACTTTCACAAATGAGAATAGAATCCATAAGGGGGCAGGATCTCAGAGTGTTTTACTTGTGGGAGGCCTTATTCGTGTAGCTGAAAATATTCTGTAAAAGCTTCACTGAGAAACACATGGAAAAGTTTGTAAGTGCAGAAATAAGCTTCCATTTGGCAGATACTAAATAGGGCACTAGTTCACAACAAGGTAAACATCTGCAACAACTACTTGTAAAATCATCGCCATGTGGTATTTCTAAGAAAATAAACTAAGGAGCTGCTGCTCTGTTATCAGTTTCTATAAGTCGTTTTTTTTCCAGACTAGGAACCTGAAGATAGAGAAGGTTCTTTCATTTCTTTTCTTACTTTCCTCTTTAAAAAAGTCAGTATAACACAGCACTAATGATGCGTTTCACAGCTGTGATTCACCCTCCATCTTTCCCCCAATGGAGTAGGTCTGGAAATCAATAGGTAAAAAGAGATAGGACCCTATTGCAGGACTCTGTTGGATGGAGCCCATCGTGATTATGAAATATACGGGAATTTGGATCAGATTTTTGAAAGTCCGAATTTAAACCAGTGCCCTTGCCATGACCGTATATGGAACATTTCTAACAGCACTCTCCAAGTCTTAGATGTTGTATACATGACATGGTTGCGCACTTCCTAGAAGAAAGAAATAGTTTGTCTCTCTTTAAAAAAGGCCTAGACTAGGAAAAGTCATTACTTTTTTTTCCGAACACGTCATTCTTCTGACACCAGCTGCATGCTACCTTCTGTTAACCCAGTTTTATTTTAGTAAGAAATATCTGAACCAGGAATTCTGGTACTTGCAGTAAATGTGGTATATTTAATATTTCTAAAAATGAACCTAGAATCTAATCAAAACCATTAGACATCCTGACTGTTGTGCTAAATCTTCTTAAATGTATCACTGGAATGAAATCTTTGGTCCTTAAGGTAGTACACAAGGAAGAGAAGAAATGTAAGGAATGGTGTTGTTCTTTAAGTATAATAAGATATTTTGAAACACCCAGCATGATGCAGATAAGGGAGATGTATTGACCTGATATGTCTGATCTCAATGAGAAAAAAATGGAATAAATTCAGAAAAGCCACAATCTAAGGATTAAAAAAAAAATACCCTAATGCATGACAGGTAAAAACCCAACTTATTCTTTAAATGCTAATTAATAAAGCTGTCTGAGGACAGAGCTGGCTGGTTGAGAACACTAGGACTTGCAGGGATAATTTGTCTGTTTTCATATTTATTACCATGCAGAAAATGTTGTTATGGAAACCAAATATATGCTATTTCTTAAATAAACATTCTCCCAAGGCCTCTGGAACAAAAAAAAGAAATTGAAGCCATTAGTGTTATTGTTGCTGTTGGCTGCCTGAAATCACAAAGCTGGGATTATAATTGATACTGAGAATCCAAGGATTTTGACTTCCTGGTTTTATAGTAAACAGGTAGAAAGCCAATATCATTGTTATCCACTTCTTAATCACTATGACAAACTGTGAATGAGTCCCCATGGTCCCTCTGCTTAAAGCATCTTGAGGTTTTCCCTGGTTTGGGAAGCCTGCAAGCCAAGAATATTTTTATGTGGAGATTCACCAAGTGAATATGCCCTATAATTTGGTAAACCTGAACCTTAGCTTTGTAGCAAGGTCTCTTGCAGTTGTTTCCTGAAACCAGCTTGAGATGGATTGATGCTGCATAGGTTTTCTGAATGGATCTGGACCCTCATGCACTTTGAAAGAATCCACGCTTGGTTTGTAGACATTTTGCCTTTAATTCTGTAGGAACTCATCAAACTCAAGAATTCAGAAAAAACCCTGTAGGTATTTTCTAGAGAAACTTTTCTTCTCTAGAAAATTCCCATATGCTTCAGTTATGGTACAGGAATAATCATGATGGAAAGGTAAAACTTCAAGGAAGTTTCTGATCGTGTTGTAAGGAGTGGATGAGAATCATATGGTGACAGTTGAAGTCAGGTAGATCAAGCCTTGGTCCAAGATATAATTTTAGGCAGTGAGATTGATGAATTGTAACTGATGACTGAACTTATCACAAAGACAGTGGACTTCTCACTTGAAATTCTCAAGGCCAAATCGGTTCTTTCAGAATTCTTTGGTTTATTCATTGTGGAAATGGAGAGACCAATCATGATGTATGACTGGCATTGGTCCTTTCTGGGAACAGGTTTTATGGCCTTGAATCTGTTTCATTTTCCTTTTTTTTCATGAGCCATAAGCAGCAGAGGATTATTTATTTTGTTAGTATGCACTAGGAAAACCCGTTCAGATGGTGAATGCATTAGAATTCAATGCCTTGTATAGGCATCTGTAACACCAAGAAAAAGATTTTGTAATGCATTTTTTTGTGATGCATAATTTGTTTTTGGATGCCCTGCATTCATGGAAATAAAAGTCAGAATGAAACTGTCAGGAGCTATCAGAACATGTTTTCCAGATTTATACTGAAAGCAGCAGTTGTAATCCTTAAATGATTAGAGGAATATCCTTTAGAAGTGGGGAGGCAATACTTCACCTGTATTATCACTGCAATGACAAGAATGTTATCGGAATTCCATTTCTAGTTCCAAACATCAAAAGTGAGAGCAAAATATTAAAAGGGATTCAGGAAAGGGCTATGAAAAAAATGAAAGCTCTGGAAAATATGGCTTGTAATAGTAGATTGAACTTTGTTCGCTCTCTTTATTTGGGAAAGAATAAGTTGACGTTGGTCAAAATGTATTTAATCCCTACTGAGAAGGTCTGAAATCTGACAATGTCAATATATTTTACTGTGATTTTACTTTTGAGCTACAGCATTAGCATTAGGAAATAGTTTAGTCTTTCGAATCAACCACTGTATGGTCTGAAGTCAACTACAATTCAACTGTAACTGTGCCTTATAAATTCATTTTAAGCAATCTTCAGGTGATTTGTGAAAAGGTAGACTATTAAGAGTATTTTCAGTGTAAGAAGCCTGTGTTACTTGCTTCTTTCATTAAAATAAGTATTTTCTTATCTTTGGGATAATATTTCAGTAGAATCAGGAGAGTACATTGGCTGTTTAAGAATACTCTGCTAGGTGTCTTGCATTATCCATGTAAACCTGTGCAGACATTTCCTTTAGGTGCAGCTGTGATGTTAATTTTGTCATTCAACTAGTAGAGTAGTAGACTAAAACAGAACACTGAAGTAAATTAATTTCTCTGATATTCTTTACATTTATCTATTTAGTCATAACATGTTTGCTTTAAAAGGGTCTCTGTTCCAATTCACTTTATATAAGTCTCTTCTATAATTGTTAGGGATAAGAAAAGTGTTGATTATAGGGGGTTTTTTTTCAAGTTCTACACAGATTAATATTATTCCGCATTTGAAAAGGTAATACAAACTTGGAATCCAGCAAACAAGAATGTAAATGTAAATATGAGTGTGAATTGGTGCTTCAGGAGTGTATATACAAATTCATATCTTTTCTGATTTGTCAAGCGTAACTGAGTCCCTCAGGGAAATTATGCTTGGCCAGTCATTCTGGTGAATATGCAGAAATACTGAGAAAAATAACTAAAATAACTGGTCCTGTGTTGGTAATGTTTTGGGTGTTTTATTTGTGGGGTTGTTTTTGTTTTTGTTTTTTAGTTTGTGCTGGTAACAATCCATCCAGATTGACTAATTTCAAATCGCAGCATGTATGAAAACATCTTTCCCTTAGCTTTAGATACTGGATTACTTCTGTTCCTATCTTATATTTTCTGTAATAATTTTTCTTTTAGGAAATTGCTTTGGGAATTACCCATCAGACTGCAATTTTAAGGATAATTTTTGCTAAATGGGATGTCACATCTTCAAAACGTTCTTCTCTCGTTTAAAACTTTTTCCACATTCATCTTTTAGAACCTTTTATTCATCTTTAACTCTTGAATGACCTTTGTCAGCTGTCACCGTCAACTAGGGTTCACTGTTCTTGACAGTTGCTGTCATTTCTGAAGAGATGTAATTCCCTATGCCATATTCCACAGGGCTGGAAAACCCATCTCTGAACTGTGGAATACATCAAGGAATAAAAACAACCACCCACATGCACAGTAAATACTATTTCTTCAGAAAATAACTTGCCCTACTTACTGTCTAAAATAGTCACAAATATTTAATGTGCCACAAGTTTAAAATAGATCAGAGTGATATTTGGATCATATTATAAAAGGAATGCTGAAAGGTCCACATATTCTGGCTTGGTTAGAGATTCTGTGTAGTGCAGTTAAGCACAAAAATATGGGGAGATTGTTGTTGACTGGTAGAAGTAACTAATCAGCTTTTTGAAAGGGGAGTACATTTTCAATTAATCCACCTGGTTATTAAAAGGACTGGTAAGCAATAGAAAGGTTCCTAATGCTTATAGTAAGATTATTGAAAAAACTCTTAAGATCAGGATTCATTTAAAGTTAAAAAGTCATATTAGAAAAAGCCATCCTGCTAAATAATTTATTCATATCCTAAACAATAGTTTCTGATTTCTGCAGTGAATAATGCACAATACTGTCTTTGTAGTATTTACCAAGGAATTTTTCAAAATTTTGTAATAATTAAATAATTTGGACGTGTTGTGTAACTATACTAATTGCTATTAATTGGAGGTTTTGAACATGTACCTATTGTAATGGTATTTGACCAAGCAACGTAGAGTTCAGCAAATTATCAGAGAACCAAATTATTTGAGAATGTCCCTGAAATCTTCACTAGGTTGACAAATTAAAGGATAAGTCTGATTCAGAATTACATTATCCTTAATTTTATTTTTTAGTTTCTCAGCTGGAAATGGAGGAAAACATTAGAAGCCAGGACAATGCATTGGCTGTTTAACACGATCATAATTTTTGAAAACTTTTGAAACATAAGAACATGTTGAAGAGGTTAGACTGGTACTTAAATGTAATGAAGGATTTGGGACCCAATAGCATAGCTTTATAGCTGGTCAGAAAACATAAACAGCCAAATCAAACTCTTATATCTCTTAAATTTGTGTGCTTAAGTGTGTCCATGTTTCTGTGTGTGTGTGTGCCTGCATGTCCACGTATATATGGAGAACTATACTCACACATGTTCAAGATATTAATTTAATATAAGTATTCTGATTTTTTTTTTTTAATGAATTAAGGTTGCTAGGATGAATCAGTACTATTCACTGCTGTTAAATCTGTCTGTTATGGACTTGGGATCATTTCTCAAGGGTGCTGGAAGACAGAGGCATAGCCGGAGAAACTCACAGATTAATTCTTTCTTCCTCCTTTCTGTTCTGCGTGACTATCATGGAGGGGTATAATATGAGAGGGAATGGTGAGCTCTTCGCCCTTTTCCATTCTCATTTTCTTCCTGTTCTTTAATCTATAGGTTTACGGTGCAGTCTTGGAGAATGAGGGACCCAAATTGTGACTGATAAAATGATGAGTTGTCTTTTTCATTTACTATGTGCCTCTTCGTTTGTGTGTTTGCATAAAAGTAAGGACTAATCTGGCAAAACCTCTTTTCTCATTAAGAATCAGACAAAAGAGGGAAAACTTACTTCTGTAGCTTTTGAGGAATACAGTAAGCATAAGATTCAATCAGGGAAACGTTTGTTAAAAAATTATCTACTCTTTTATGAATGTTACCTCCTGGGTGCAACAGGGAGCTTAAAATTCATGACACTAGAATGGAGATCTGACAGCAGGTGGAACTGGTGGGACTGGCAATGAGAGATGTTGTGATACCAATAACCCAACAGGTGATTGCTGAGTGCTAATCTTTGCTTTTTATTTTCATCTTCAGCCATGCCTCTTCTACTCAAGCTGTAATCATAATGTGTTAAATTTCAGCTCAACTGCAAAAGATTTTATAATTTTGTTTTATTTTACTTTTTTTCACTAACTATTGTCTAACTAGCAAACTAATTTCACTAACTATGTTTTATGTGGAGACAAGAGGCACAGCCTTGCATCTGAGGGAAATACTTTTAGTCTTCCCTACAACTAAAACCAAAAAATTTCAGTTCCAGACCTCAAAAGACATGCTTTTCATATGCATACACAGTAATTTATCAGCTGGAAGGTTCATTCTGTTCAGAGAATCAGAAGCATTGTAAGCTATGTACAAAACTGAACGTTAGGGGAATGCTGCTTTACTTCCACCTGATTGCTACCTGGAGGAAATTAGCCCCAAGATCTGTGGACTGAGGAAAGACTCAATATTTCTTTTTCTGTTTCTTCCTCAACACACCAAATGTCAAAGAAATTATTCAGCTTTTAAGAATGAAACTCTCACAATGAAGCCTGAAATTCAGTTGAACTATAAGTGGGCAACCAAGGGGGAGTTTCATGTGGTTTTCTCTCTGTGTTTCTTTCGGGAAGTCCAAACCATCAGAGAAGTCAAATCTTAAAAGCTTCAATAGGCTGACATTACTGATTAAGAAGAAGCTGCTTCCACAGCCCAGCAATACTAAAAGTTAAGACCAACCTAGTCCCAAATGAACGGTCTTCTTGCTAAGAGTCTTATTCTGCCATAAATCTGCAGGTCCATCTCTCATTGATGTCAGTGGAAATTCTCTGGTAAACAAGAGTAGTATGTGTCCCTAAGGAATTACATGATTTAGATCTCAAAGGACAATAAAAGAAACATGTAACAGTTGAAACAAATTAGTCATTTCACAAACATTAAGTGCCTTTTACCCTGGTGAAATAGGTGTGAAAGGAATATGATATTGATTTTCAAGTAAAAATCCAGACAAGTTTTTTTTCAGAGAAACAATCTGAAGATAATTGAACAATGTCATTAATATAATGAACAATTAGAGCATGAAAATTTAGTTGTAATGGTGAAACAGAGAAGGTTGCTAGCAGTTGAAGATATCCCCAAAAGGAGAGACATGGGCCTTTTTTTTCCCACAGATGTGCCTTTTACTATTATCACTTTTTGAATACACTGTAGACTATGTGCCACAACCACAGCTCTGTCTCCTTTTCCTGACAAGCCTATTTATTAGGTTGCTGGCAAATTTCCAGCCACCTCCAGCAGTGAAAGTTCATTAGCTGTGTGTAGAACAGGGCAGTCTATCAAGTTGTGAGATTAAATTGCTGATGAGAAAATATTTCAGGATTTGGGACCAAATTACAAATAACTTCTTCTTTAAAGTTCAGTTTGGGATTGAGATTTAGATTTAATTTTACCCATCTCTAGTTCAAAGTTTAAAGGGAAATTACCATAAGTATATTCAAATGCTTGTCTTTCCATCTCTCTCTTTCATCACCTGTCACAGAGAATTCTTGCTTGAACAGAACTACTTATCAATACTGGTCAGAAAAAAAAAGAAGAAAAGTTTTTTTTAAAATTCATTTTCAGTATGTTTTCTATGTTTCTTAATTAATTTTTTTAAAAAAATCTAACCAGACCTATTAGAAAAGCTCTTCAGAATTAAAAACATATATTCCCTTTCAATCAATTTTGAAATCTTCCAAGTTTTCTGATTATTTTTTAGACAACCCAACTGTACTCCACAATGCTTGTTTCTCTTGAAAGAAAAATACACAGTAAAAATAAAATCTGAAGTGTTTTTTGGGCCTTGTAACAATCTGAGAAAAGAGGAAGAGAACACGAGCAGAAAATATATCAAGCTAGAAGCAATCATACTACTTATAAAATGATTACTTTGGGAACTTTGGTGCTGGAAATTGTTTTATATTATTGGAATACTTCTACAGTGTTGTGAAGGGCAAATAAGAAGCAAAACTTAAAGAGGGACAACTTCCAATCTTGATTAAAGTGTTAGTGTCACCAGAATAGAATCAGACTTCTACTGCTACTAGTTTGGAAGGAAAAAAAATAACCAGTCAGCATTAAAAAAAAATAAAAAAAAAATTTGTATTTAGCATCATTTTATAAAGATTTCCAGATGCCAAATAATGGAAAATTTGCAAGAAGTCACAGGACCCATTCTTGTGTAAAATTCTGAATTACGTATTTCTATCACTAGTATCAAAGCATTTGCACATCCTTTTGAAATTAGCATTCTCTTTTATTTTGATTAAATACTTATTCCACAAAAACATCACAGAGAATTAAGGAAATTCAAGTAGTTTTGTATCAATGGCAATGTGACTGATTATTTCAATACCCTGTAAGTTAAGAAATGCCGTTTAGTGATGATGAAGTTCCCAGAAAAACCTTTTTGTAAGAGTAAAGAGTGACTGATGTATAGTACCAAAAGACTAGTCAGATGATACAAAAGGTTAGTTTGTGTATCTCTGTTGGAATAGAATGTGTGGGCACATAGTCTTCCAGGGATTGCATAGCCTAGTTAATAGCCACTGGCCTTTAATTTGTATGACTTAAGTGTCAGAATATTAGGCTGAAAATTTGTAATTGAAAAGGAAATGTTCCCTGTATTGCATTTATTATATTTGTTCAGCTGTAATTGCTATCCTCAACTTTGCCATCATCTCATGTTTAAGAGATTAAAACAAACATAAAACCAAGTGTTGGTTACAGACACTGTTCTGACACCCTTACTCATGTAAGGTAAATCTCTTCAAGAAAAAAAGTCCTGTTGAATGAAGGTATTATTTTGTAACCTATAAGTTTATTAGACAAATTCCTCATGTCACCTGCAAAATTTGGGGTTTTGTGGCTGATACATTTCAAGTTCTATGATGAATGCCATGATATAAACGATGTGTAATTCCTCTGGCACTACCTGTCCGCTGCCTTAGTACTCATATAATTTGTGCCATTTTGAAATGACTGAAATTTCATATACGCTCCTGTGGCTATGAATTGTACTAGACTTTTGGATACCCTTAACCAATAAGAAACAGTGAGCACCAGAATTAGGTGAAGTGCAGGCCACTTGGACCCTATCCCAAATGCAAGTAACAGACAGGTTGTGCTGATTCATTTAACCTGTGCATCCCTCTGGATTTCCCACTATTGCATATAATTTCATTTAGTGATGATGTAATTTGTGATACAAGTTATGTCTACACATGAAAGTCTGTGTAGCTGACAAAGTGGTGTAATTTGTGCTATCATTGAATTTGAATTATACGCTGAGGAAGGTGAGGGTAGTACAGTAGGAAAGAGACTATTGTAGTAGCTTAATTGCCCGTTGTTCCCCTAAATAACTTCTTTCTCACAGTGAAGACAATTCCAGTTTCAGATACTGCTTTCAGAAGTGCTCTTCCAGATGTTAGCTGCTAACCTTACCACAACTCCGTATCAGTTTACTAAAGCAGTACCTTGTAGTGAATGTCTCTGGGCAAAGTTATGTTGCTGTTCTGTTAGGAAGTGGCTCTGGAGCTTGAGTAAACCAGTTGGGTTACTTGCATCAAAATCCTGAATGTGGTGATAACAGCAACGCCCAAGTTTACCTGTTCTACTTAATGATGTGCCTTATTTGAGCTAATATCTCTTGGGAAAGACATGGAGGTTCACAGCGCCTCTCTGAACTAAGCAGCTGTGGTATGACATGTTTTCTGCAAGATCAACAGCATTTGCAGTTTACTACTGAGTTCAGCGTACTTAGTGCGGTGAAGGTGTCATCAGCAAAATGATTTGGTAGTTTCTTGCAATGGCACTGAAACTGAGCTCTGATTCAGTAGTTGAATTGCCCTTGTGTTTTTCCTGTGTTGTATTAGATTTCTGTTGCAGACAAAGCCTGAAGAAACTGTAATACTTTGATAAAGCAACAAGTCTGTGGGAGATACTGATTAAAATAAATATACCCTCTTAACTAAAGCCTGCATCATTTTTCTTAGTAATGGATTCTTTGCAGATGCTAGTTTATTGGATATTTCATCATTGTGTTTATCGCTGCAAACTTAAGATATTTGCGATAGTGCAGTTAATGAAAATCATCAACTGCATTAAATACCATTATTTAAAAAATCAGTCTTTAGCGAGGCTGTGTATTCAAAGATCTCTTGTTCTGTTGCTTAGATCTCTTGTTCTGTTGCTTACTGGAATAAATCAGGAAAACGTTAATAACAAACCATAATCCTTATCACTACTTCCAAGAATGCTGGGAAGGTTTACAAAGCTTTTGAGGTAAACATTTGAGATGACTCTTCTGCTATTGTTGAATGTACATCAGTTCTACAGGTTAACCCAAGGCAACTGTCACTTGTTTTTCTTCCAGTTCAGTTGATTAGTGGCTGAGATGACTCATTTTCGCCCATCTTTAAAATGAGTTTAGAGCTTTAAAAAAGACTTTCGGAACACCGAATCAAAAGAGAGAGAAATAATTTTTGAAATGTAGTATTATATCTCAAATGTTTTCCCAGTCTGAAACCTAAAGAGAAAGATCTCATGATATAAATTTATTTATGTGTGGTCTTTTACATACTGCTGAAGAAACTGCAACACATCACAAAACCAGAGAGCCACTTCTAATTCCATGTCACTGTGGATGATAATGCCATTTCCTTATAGGGAAAGTATTTTTTTCTACAAGAACTACACTCTTCTGTTTAAGTGTATTTGGTATATACTCCAGTTATTATTTTCAACTTCAACCTGCATATTTCAAGTAAGATAACAGAATATTTTAAAATCTTATTTAGTAATGTGCAAAACCACAGATCCATCTAATTAAACTTTTAAATCTGTCCTGTGGAGTTCCTAAAATGCTGAAAATATTCTATAATTCTATAAATTGTATTATATAACATATCAGTAAAAGATTTCCCAACAGTTTCCTGCTTCTTGGTAGTAGATAGGACTAGATGCTTCAAAGGAAGCTGTAAGATTGCTTCTGCAGACAGATGGGGAGTAATGTGACCCATATTAGGTCACATTGGATCTTCAATAGGTTAGATTGACTTAGAAACTGAACCTTAAAATGTGAAACTTAATGATTTCCTGCAATATTGTTATCACATTCATGGATATTTACACAACTGTACATGTTCATCTTGATTTTTATTAAATTCGTGACCTTTGCAATAATTAAAACAAAACCAGTTATTTTCAATTTTCCACCTTTCCTTTTTATTGAATGCTTCCTTTTCACTGTGTCATTAAAAAACCCCCAAGACCCTAATTTTGCTTTCTCTACACGATTTATCCTGTACTCTTTTATTATATACCTCCTTTGATCTTTTTCATCAGTGTTCTCTGACATCATGGCAGATAATTCATGGGCACACTTTTTTGCAGACCAGACTGAAAAAAAAATGCTTTCAGCAGAAACTTCTTTCTAAATCACAGTTGCTAAGTTTCCATTGATATAATAAAGACATAATTATTTATGTCTCCTCTGAAACTTGTTTTTTAAAAATATATACAGTTTTATATTAACAATGATAGGTTTTATGTTAATTTGCTTCCAGAAAAGCTTCTATGTTGACATAGAAGATATTGACATAGAAGTTTAGTTAAGACGTTGAATTGACTTAGACATTATTGACATAGAACTTTAGTTGCAAAAGATCATTCATCTGCAACTGTAGTTAATAATTTCTGGAAAAAATTAGAGTGCCTTCACTTGGGGAATACCTATGGCAATGTTCTCCTCTCTATTTGTCCCATTCATTTGTCCTATTTCAGATAGTCCCCATCTGAGAGAGGAGATGAGGAGTAGCTTCTTGTAGATTGTTTGGAAGCAGATGGCAGAGTACTTACTGAAAGATTCAAGGTATGAATTTATACTGGATACTTCCTGGGATCATTTCAAGGTAGCTGTTGTGGTTTAACCCTAGCTGGCAGCTAAGCACCACACAGCCAGCTGCTTGCTCACTCCCCGCCCCAGTGGGATGGGGAAGAGAATCAGAAGGGTAAAAGTAAGAAAACTCATGAGTTGAGATAAGAATATTTTAATAAGTGAAAATAATAATAATAATAATGATGATGATGATGATCATGTAATGAAAAGGAAAATAACAAAAAGAGAAATAAAACCCAAGGAAAAAAAAAGTGATGCAAATGAAAAACAATTGCTCACCACCAATTGACTAATGCCCAGCCTGTTCCTGAACAGCGGCCCCCCAGCCAGCTTTCCCCCCAGTTTATATGCTGAGCATGATGTCATATGGTCTGGAATATCCCTTTGGCCAGTTTGGGTCAGCTGTCCTGGCTGTGTCCCCCCACTAGCTTCTTGTGCACCCCCAGCCTCAGGGCTGGCAGGGCAGCATGAGAAACTGAAAAGTCCTTGATTTAGTGTAAGCACTGCTCAGCAACAACTAAAACATCAGTGTCTTACCAACTTTATTCTCATCCTAAATCCAAAACAACAGTATACCAGCTATAAGGAAGAAAATTAACTCTATCCCAGCTGAAACCAGGACAGTAGCAAAAAAAAGAGCAAATCATTAGCAATGTTTTATCAAAATTTGACAAAACTATAACGTAATGTCCCTTTGTGTATGATTTGGGAATATTTTGTGAACTCTAATTTAGCAAGGACAATCTAGAATGTAGAATAGTGTAATGGGACTTTTGAAATTTGAGTTCATTTTCTGGTTCACCCCCAAGGCTTCTACATAGTGTATTCTGTTTAAAATGAATGCATGACTTTCCATCTCAGAGGGCTGGTAAATAGATAAAACTTATAAGGACTCTAGAGTGCACAGGTACTCTGCTGATGTGCAATATTAATATCTAGTTTAGCATCTAACTCTGCGTTGTCTACGCAAAGGCATACTCTAATTTAAATGGTATTAGCGGTGTGCATGAAGTTAAGCATGTCCATAAATGTCTGCAAGGCTTTAGTTATTCAGTGCACTCATTATCTCAATTTGTTGTTTCATGGAATTGTTCCAAGTATCTCATCTAATCAGATCCTCCTGGAGGCACAACGTATGCCCACAATAGCATGAGCTATATATAGCTCCTTCCACAACTATGAAAGATCAATGGAATATTTTTATTGCCAGTGCATGCATGTGTCTGTGAATTATCCTGTAGGAAATAAAATCCCTCAATGAGATCATGGTGTGAATTCTAATGGGTATAAAGCTGAGGTAGAAGTGTCATTTTTTGCATAAAAGCACTATAATTAAATGTGATGTATAAACAAATATGTAGCAATGTATTATAGATAATATAAAATAGATATATATATTTATAGACTGATATAATTCTATTTAAAAATAAGGTTGACACTATTTCTTGTCTACTGATCACAAATATGATCCACAAGTACAGAAAAACAATATTGTTATGCTGAATGAAAATCAGCCAGCTGTTCTTTATTGAAGATGTTTACCCCAGTAGCAAAGCATGTTTGTTTCAGGTACTTCTTAATGACTAACCTTTAGTATTTAAGCTTAAAATGCAGATGGCAAATAGCCCAAATAATTCTATTCTCAGTAATGCTGTTGTAAATCTGTTGAATTACTCTATGTTACTGAAAGTAGAGTAGAATGTGACAAAATATTATGGCCTATTTCTGCTGCTTTTGTTGCTTTCATCTACAAAGGCAGTCATAGGAATTGATGAAAGCATGTATGAGGTATTACTTGAAATGTATAAACACAGCAGAATCTGACTCCTTAGTAGTCAATAGTATTTCTCATTTACCCACTTTATTTGAATTGTTTTCAAACAACAGAACTAAGAAAGTCAATCTTGCCATAGAGCTGGCTGTAAAATGCCAATATTAATATTACCAAATATCATTACCTGCTGAATGAATTAAGCATGAAGCAGTTGAAAATGAGCTGGCTAGCATTCCAAATCCTTTAATGAATGTCTTTGTTTCTAGGCATACAATTCCCTCTTGGCCTTGCCATTCAATGTATTTTCACACCAGCTGAAAAAATGGTGCTGTGGCAATAAACATTTTTTTTTTCCTTATGATCCTATGTCATTTTTATCAGACATAGTTCAGAATAACAAGATGGAAGAATTCAGATACTGTTAAGACTTTCAAGTAATGGAGAATATCAATGAATGCAATTTCAAATTAACTTAATGTGTCTGAAATGCCAGATGCAGTATTTATGATGCTGGGGAACTAATATATGTTATGATGGTGGGGAACTAATATAGTTTATGATGATTTTGAATTTGAACAGCATTTTATTTAAATAATACATAAATGGTCTACATCTGTGCACACACATATACTCACTTTATCAAAAGGACATTGGTTGGGTAATGTAGTTAATGTTGTTATTTTAATTGCTGTTAATGAAAATTCCAGGTTTCAGCTGATAATCGTATTTAGCTCTAGATACTCTCAGATTTTCAAGGTAAAATTAAAGTAGATTTTCAAAACTATTTTATTCAGGAAAAAAACCCCCACACTTTAAATGTAATTTTCATTTACTTCTTTGCTTCCTATGTGTTCATTTGAACATACCCCTACTTGCAAACACTGAAGCTCTGAAAAGGCTTGAAGTTGCAGATGAGTTACAGGTAACAAGACTATAAAAAATGACCAGACAGTATGGTTTCTTTAGCTAAAATACCACTGTGTTTCTTCTCTACATGTATTCTCATAGTGGCTGGGGAAGCCTGGCATTTATTTTTTTATCTGGATTTGCTAATAATGTACAGAAGTTTTCCAACTGTATGACTAGAACAGAAAAAAACTGTGTGAGATTAAAGCTTAAAGGCTGGCCAGACTGGTATCCTCTTTCACCTCCCAAAATCCAATCCAGTATCAATGAAAACAGAATTGGCTGCCATGAAAATAACAGTCAGCTTCTTCCTTTTATTCCTTGTGCTTTCCTTTACCTTTCCATTTCTGTAGGGATGCACATGAGACTGGAAAAATGTTAAAAATATTGAGATCACTAATTATTCTGCATTCCAAGTCAATAACATTTCTATCAGGGATTTGATGCTTACTCCACTAAAAATGGAGTATTGAACCTATAAATGGAAATGATGCCAGTGACAAATAGAAAAAGAGGGCTCTGGCATTGGATCTAAGTCACAATATACAGTAAAAAAATAACACCCTATTCTAGGTGTCCAGTGAAACCCAATTTAATAGCTCTGGTTTTGACACTTCCAGGCATGTCACTTTTTCAATACCTTTACTTAGAATATAAGCCTGCTAATTTCATTGCAAATATGACTGGGGGCATATACAACAGCTGCTGAAGTTTGAAGATCAACTTTGAATAACACAATTTATTATGCAAATACAAAATATTTTTAAGTATTCTTTCAAAGCAGCTGAAGTTAAATCATTTCTTTCCTAAAGTATACAACTTTCTATCTACCTGGTGTCCTCTAAGTGTCAAGAAGTAAGAGTGGTAACAAATGCTTTGTTCTTTGTCTTTATCGTGAAACACTGTCATGTGACAGTATTCTGGAACATCCAGACAAAGGTTGGTCATTTACATAAATTCTGATCCGACTGGTAAAGCAGGTGAATGCAACAGAAGAAATGGATATTTTTGCCCCTGCATTCTTAGTCATCTACATGCACAGGACCATTTTTGTAAAAAAAGGAAAAAAAACCTGTCAGCAATATAGTGGTCCTATCTCGGGTGTAGTAGGAGTTCTACATGCATATATGCATAAAATAAAATTTCATGTATTGTTCTGTTTCTCACAGGCAAAATTTCACAATGAACACTAGTTGAGTTGGAACTAGGAAATGTAGAGTAACGACCACTAATTAATAAAACTTTAATTGGATTTATAGAGTATGTAATCTTCATGAACTCTTTGAATAGGAAGGTAACTGCATCAAACTGGTAGGTCAAACATATGCATGCCAGTGGATTACAGGTTAAAAGCAGTATCAGTGTGACATACATATTCATACTTTTCCCACTATGCTTGCCTAGTCTGCAAGCAACAAGGGTAAATTTATGAGTCTCATGTTGTTTCAGTATGTCTGGAATCCAGGGACTGTGGGTTCCCCTTTGCTGTCTCTATACAACCACACAGCGAGGCCAGGCACAGTGATGAAAAAGCACATGTATGAGCACACTGGTGCCATGATTTGACCTGAATACAATCAGGTGATAAAAAGCACCTTAACTACTCTTGCAACAGAACACAAATGCAGTTGTGTTTCAGATGAAGGACAAACCTTGGTTAAGTTCCATTGCTCTTAAAAGCACAACTATTAATAAATCCATAAGTGATCTTATTAAACACTAGTAAAGACCTATTACCAAGAGATGCGTGTTGAAAACCGTTACAAAATGATCTGAATTGAATTCTCACGGCTTCACCCCTGTACAAGGAATTTGTGGACACCCACAGTGCCTGGATTACTGTGCTGATTTTGGGGGACAAAAATTTTGCTTGGGCTATCTATGCAGTTACATTTTATGAGTAAGAATGCCTACACTTACAAAAGTAGATACAGAAATACCAAATGATAACCCATGTAAGGAGAGTTGCTCTTACCCAGAAGTGCATGGGCAGGTACCTGAGCTTACCCAATTGTCTAAGCAGAAATTTAGGTCAAACTGAAGTCTTGCTATCTGTCTACATTTTCATCCTGATGCTTTTCTCTATGCATGTCATCATGAGGGCAGCAATGCATCTTCAAACGGTTGAGGAATTTCTTAGTGGTATGAGTTTCTCCTCATCTTTTGCAATCTTCTCAATCATTGTCAGCAGAGAGGGTTTTGATATATAGTTGAGAATTCCACTGGTTATTATTAGAACCATCCATGGAATATATGACAATATCTATTGCTACAGAAATAATAAACAAATATATATATACTCAACTATTTGAAAACCCCACTGCAGAAAATCTGTGTTATTGAAATCGTAAGTCAACATGTTTACTCTATTTAAAATTACTTATTTTCATGAACCAGCTGGGTTTTGCTGCCCAAATATTCACTCCATTTTGTAGAAACTTAAAAAGGAAAATCTACCAGAACAGTCATTTCCTGTTAGGAAACTTCAACAGAAAATATGTGACCTGGAATGTAGCGGTGGAGAGATTTATAAATGAAATTAGTTGCTCAGTTGCCAATTGAGTTAAAGATCCAGAAAAACATTTAACAGGCCCATTGGTATAATTCTGATTTCTCTAGAGAGCTAATGCAAAGAGCTGAACAACAGGATGATGATCTTTCCGCCAGTTGGTTGTCAGAATTCTGTTTTGTTCCATGGAGTCCTTCACTTCAGTTTTGTTCAACCTAAACAGATAAGCTTAAGAGAGAAGCTCATATTCAAATCACAAGTAGCTGTGAACATGTTTTGTTGCCGTCGCTGGGCTCACATATTAGAACTTCACTGCACGTGAGCTCAGCATTTTTATATCCTGTAAGAATGTTCATTCCATCCTTCAAGAAAGATATTTCTTCTGACTGTAGGCTATGGATGAGAGCTACAGGACTGAAAATATATTGCAAATGATGAACTTTTATGCACCAATTTGTAAAGGAGGAGGAATTCCTCTGAGATAATTCATTAAACGTTGGTGAATTTTGAGTTCGATTTCAGATATAATAATTCTGATTGTCCTTTTCCTTCCAGCCCTCCAATAATTAACCTGGACACAACAGGGCACTGTTAAGGAGGCACGCACAATCAAATCCAACAGGTGTTAAAACTCAGATTTATTCTTCAGTAAAAAGTTAGTTAGAACTCTGATAACATTTGTAAACCACAGGCTCAATGATGTAAGGGGAATTAGTACTACGCAGCCCACTTAAGAATTCTTAAGATTTAAAATGATGACTCAAAATGTGCATATCACTCACCTAAAAGATGAGGGCTCTCAACCTCAAGGAGGTCCCTGGGGCAGCATCCTGACCCAAGGGGAGAGTCCCCAACTGCAGACCCGCTGCTCCAAGGAGGACTGATTCAAAATGTCCTCCGGCTGGACCCCTTTTATACCCTCATCGAATCTGATCTGTGGTCATTTTAATCTCTATTGGCCAAAAGACCACTTCAGTGTACCTGGCACATCTTGACTGGTCAGTTCAATTTTCAACCTACAGCCTCTAGGATTTGGGGTTTTTATTTTCCTCTTCTCCCTGCCTGGAGAAGTTTCATTTCCTGTCGGGGTGGAGGGTGTACTGCCATAGGCACAAATACAAATTTCTCTATAATTCCTTCAGGTAGTATGATCTTAGAAAGAACATATACCCTAAATGGAGATGTTCCAATGTCTAGGTAAATGAACATTTTACTCGACTGAACTAATGCTTGCTACCAGTGATCATATAAAATGTGGGAGCAGAAGGCATAATCTTTGCCTTGGTGCGTAGTTTGCCTGGTGTCTTCTGGAACACCAGGGACAAAACACAGTTGTCTTGTTGCTCTAATGGTTATAAAAAATCTTTCAGGTACTTGTTTAGGGTGTTTTCTCATACACATCGGGGTTAAAGCAACTGCCAGATTTAGAATCAGGACAGAATTTTCTTCAGGCAGGGAAAAGCTGGGTTTTGTTTGTTTGTTTTAGCTTGTCTGCTTTCATGTTAGCATAGTTCCTCTATGCATTTTCACCAAAAAGATTCCTTATTGGGGAGCCATCTGCAGAGTAAAGACACTCTTATTTCTCTCAATCTCTTCTTAGGGTATACTGTAATTTGTAAAGTTTGGAATCTTTTGGACAAGGTATTTTAAGTTTGAGATGGGTTATTGAGGGCATTTTAAGGGATGTAAAAGGGACTAGATTTCCTATGAAATTCTATTTTCTTCTATTGCCTGTGGCTGGTTTTATTATATCTAGAATTATTAGAGTTCTAAATTACAAATCAGATTGAGGGTTTAGTCCATAGGTGTAATTGGCAAATATGACCACTTACTTCATGTGTTTATATGATGTGAATGGCATATTACCATTCTGTGACCCATTTCAAATACAGTTTTCATAAAAGGCAAAGATGTGATTTTGATTCCTTTTGTTTTACCAAACCAACTCAATATGCTCTGCTATTAAGAAAAAAAATATGCAACTTTTCAACAAAACCTATTAGAGAACTTTATGTTTTATTGCATTGACCTACATTTGAGCCTACTCTTCACCATAGTTCAAAAATCTGGCAAAAGAGAAATAAAACTGATGCAAAACATGTAGACAGGTCTGTGAATTTGAATGTCTTTTGTGGTTAAATGTAAATGAGTGATTAAAAATGCATAACTGTATTAAAACAACAGCAAATCATGCATGCTACTCATAGGTAGACTTTGTGCAGGTAGTGGTATTGACTAGATTTTCAGCCCATGTAAACTGATACAGCTCCCCTGACTGTGGAGTGACTTTTTAATGGTATTTAAGGATCTGTGCAATTGGCTGGAATGGGATTACAGCAATGAGTAGTATCTGCCTGTCTAAGTGTCATGGTTTAACCCCAGCCAGCAACTAAGCACCACACAGCCACTTGCTCACTCCTCCCCGCTCCCAGTGGGATGGGGAGGAAAATGGGGGGGGCGAGAATTAATTGTGGGTTGAGATAAGAACATTTAAATAACTACAATGAAATAAAATATCAACAATAATAACAATAATAATAGTAATATATAACAACAACAATAATAATTGTAATGAAAAGGAATATAACAAAAAGAGAGAAATTAGACCCAAGAAAAGACAAGTGAGGCACAATGCAGTTGCTCACCACCCGCTGACCGATGCCTGAGCAGCAATCTGCCCCTCCCAGCCAACTCCCCCCCAGTTTATATACTGAGCATGATGTTATATGGTAGGGAATATCCTTTTGGCTAGGTCAGGTCAGCTGTCCTAGCTATGCTCCCTCCCAGCTTCTTGTACACCAGCTTCCTTAGCTTAGGATAAGCACTACTTAACAACAACTAAAACATAGGTGTGTTATCAACATTATTCTCACACTAAATCCAAAACACACCATGCCAGCTACTAGGAAGAAAATTAACTCTATCCCAGCTGAAACCAGGACAGTAAGATAATGTTTCTGAAGTAGGCTATCAAGTTAAGAAGGTGTGAGGATTTGAAATAACATATTGGATGGTACATCTGTTGGCAGTCTTAATAGAGGAATCAAGGACTGAGCAAGCCATGGAGATTTAGAGATCTCAAAGGACTCACTCTAGGGATGGGTGGTAAGGGTGAAACTCAGAGTAAATTGGCAGATGGTTCAAGAAAAAGGTAAAGATTTTCCTTGTCAAGATAATGGAGAAATTTTCACTATTACAGGTCATGCAGGTGCTCAGAGGCTGAAAGGTGACTGGGGAGGCTGATAGTAACTTTCAAGATGCACAAACAGAGGAACTGACATAAGCATGAAGATTAACAGGGGGAACAGAATGCATTATATCCACACTGGGTACAAATCGCTATAGACCTGTTGTAGCTCCCCCAAAGAACTGGGTCAGAGAATGAATTCCCAAGTTACATAAAATGACTAACTCTGAGTGATAAGTTCTAAAGCATGGTAAACTAATAGAGGTAGGTTGAGAATTTTTTTTAAAAAACATCACTGTATATGTTCTGACAAAAAGCTGTTATGCCATTTCATGTCAATTTTCAAAAATTTAAGCTATTTAATTTGGCAGGAAGTGTTATACACATTTGCCACTGCTCGTTTGAAATACTCTATGGACTAAAGAATATTTATTTCAAATAGAACTACACAAACATTTATGATAATTTTTCACAGTCAGTATAATTATTAATCTATAAACTATGAGAGATCTAACTGTATCTACTGACTGCTGTCCTGCTGGGATTTTTGTAGCCACAATGATAAATGACAGGAATACCCAGTAAGCATGCACACAGATTAATAAGAGGGACACTATTTTAGTGATGCATTCTAACTACTCCTACCATTTTAGTGGAGAATTTTATGTCTAAATCATCAGAACTGCCCACAATATAAGATGAGCTATGGCTTACATCTGAGAGGTGACTTTTAAGTTCTCGTTGAGTAACATCGTGATAGTATCAGCTGTCTACCTGGAATGGTGTAGTTTGTATCTATAAACAGAATTTCCTGCTTGTAGGTGTTCACCAAACCAGTCATAAATTACTGTCTGTGAATACGATTGTCAGCTGATAAAACCAATATTCTGCAGATCTTGAGCCAAAGAATTAGTTCGCATACCTTACTGTGGCATGTTTGGTGTTACTGCAATGAGCAATGCAGAATGATGTTAGTGTTCCAGGTTACTACAAGGTAGCCTTGCTAGTCTTTTGTTAGGATGCTGTTTCTTGGTGAAAATTGAATAGTTCAGTGTGTCCTGCATCATTGGTTTTTCATATTAATGCAACTTTGCACCTTAGGTTATAACAATCCAGCTGAATGTATTGCATTACATCCAGTAGACAGCATGCCTGTTGTCTAATTCATAGTAACAAGTACTGCATTTTTATAGACCAGTAGGCAATTTGTAGTATTGTATTTATAGGCCATCTTTATCTGCAGTTACAGCACAGACCCCTTGCCTGAATGTCTTTCCTTATATTTATTTCTTGCAGAAAAATTAGGATCTGATTTGACTTGTCTGATACTGTTTCTTCTGACAAGTAATTGGAACTTTCTGGGTGAGAACTGGTTTTTTTTGTCACTTACAATCTGTTCAGAAGCTGCATTTGTGAAAACAGCAGTCTTTAGCTTTCGTATTTGCACTGAACTACATTAACTCACATCAGTATTTCACATGATCATATGCTGTACTTTTACTACTCAAGCATATGCCTTGAATAAATTTCAATTTTAATTTCACTTTTCCTATACCGCTGGGATTACTCTGTTTCACGATGTTTTCTTCCACTTTAGGATCCTTCTTTTATTGCTCTCCACCTGCTGTTAAGAGTGGGATAAAATAACAAAGGCACATTGGTCTTCAAATAGCTATGATGAGTTTTATAATACCCCAAATACAGATGCACACTACTGCTCTGCTGAGTTTCAGTTATTTTAGAAGGAAAAGGCTCCAATGCTTTGTAAAGGACTCCCATGTTATTCAAATAGTAGCTCTCCAACTTCTAAGTTGTTACATCACCTTTATTGTCTGTATCATCAAATAATTTCATTACCATTGGTGCAGAAACACCATGAGAAGCATGGCATAGGGAATGAGACTCATTTCTTTTGTCAGGGATGTGAAGGTGATTTTATCTAACCTGGAGCAGCCATAATGAAACCAGTTGATGGCACCAATGTGTTTGGCCACTACTGCTAATTTAAGCTAAAAGTCAAGAGGGGTTACAGAGCATAATACCATTTTGTGATGCTGCTCATACTCGGTATATTACACAAAATTTTAAGCACTTAGCAACTT
Organism: Astur gentilis; assembly: GCF_929443795.1. Lineage (NCBI taxonomy): Eukaryota > Metazoa > Chordata > Aves > Accipitriformes > Accipitridae > Astur > Astur gentilis. The sequence goes on from NC_064896.1 coordinate 23,021,995, forward strand.
TTAAATCAAGTTATAATTTAATTAAAAAGGGAGCTAAAATTGTGCATTCTCAATGTGGAGAGCTTAGTTAAAAGATTCTTGCAGTTTCGAAGGAGGCATGTATTGTTTCTATCACCAGAAGAGTTAGTAAAAAAAATGGAATTTTATCAAAATTTCAAAGGGGCTCTTGTCTGTAGTGGAGCTAAGACAAAATGCTAAGATCCTGGGGAAACAAAATGCTCTTAAATTCTTTTTAGTGACTTGTTGAGAGGCACACTTTGTGCTTCTCAGAGATTTATTCCTTTGGAACTCTGTGCACTGTACTGTGCTCCACACTGTTTGCTTATTAATCCTGTGTAGAAAGAACATAATTTGGCATTTTATTTATGCTTTTTTTCCTTTGTGTGCATAGCTTACTGTGCACTAATTTGTCTCTAAACAGATTATAGTAAAGGCAATACCTGATCCTTCCTTGATTTTCCCTTCCATAGATTCTGACCCTTTCCTATCTGTCTTAATAACCTTGCAGTTATTACAAGGCATTGATAAGCTTTTTTGCGACATGTGGCGTAAGTTGTCATGTTGACTTGTTGAGCCTGTGTTGTGGATCTTTGTGAATGTATTGTTCGCTGCATTGCTGTCCATGATTAATGGAAAATAGGATCTGTGATGCACCTCCTTACTTTCCATTCTCTTTCTAAACTATACCTCAACTAGTGCAAAGAATAAAAGTCCTCAAACTTGGTTTTCACTTGCCGTGTTGATCTCTTGAAAGAGGGTTTGAGCAAGTAGATAAGCTTTGCAATTAGCCCTAAATGTGCAGCTTTTGCTAAATTAGCAAAGGGAATTAATTCTGGTATCTTCGAGAGTGTAGAAAATTAGTTAGTTCAGCCAACCAGACTAATTTCAAATGCCTGGTTAAACATGTAGGGAAAGGTAACTAAGATACACAGAAGATAAATTATAAGAGGTTTTATGGAAACTTCGGAGGGCAGAGGAAGATTACGCAGTGTCTTCTGTGCCGGTGCAGTATACAGCACAGGTAAAAACACTGATAATCAAACCGTCTGTGCCTTGAAGATGCAGGAAATAATGGCTACATTTGCTTTGACAAAATGGAGAAAAGGGTGTCTGATCCTACTGCTGTATAGGAGTAAAAATGCAAACAACTATATGATTATTTCTGCCATTTATTTCATTTGATTTACTTGGGCTTATCAGTATCATTTCAATATTCCTGGCATGTGCTTCAGTGTACAAGCTATTAAGAGTCCAGACTTGGAAGGGCACTTCAGTTATAAAACCTCATACACATTCAAAATAGCAAAAAATAGGAATAGAAATAGACCTATTATTCAATCAGGGATATTGTCATATTCTGATCTCTTCTATAATGTTTTATTCTGGGCTTTTTAAAATAAATAACAGTGATGATTTCATTTATACACAGTTACTATCCTATTTATTGCCTTCACTAATTAAACATAATTCAGGGTGGATATGAAAGGCTGTGACTGCCCTCCTTGCGAGTCTTGAAATTGGGGAAAATATTAGCTGTCACTAAAAAAGGTAATTCAATGAAGATGTAAAGATAAAAAAGAAATAGAAAAAGAACAAAGAGTGCCCTTTCATGAAGTTTAATACAGTTAAATAGTTCAGAAACCTTTGTCAGGAAATTGCATCTTGCCAAACAAAAAAGAAAAAAAAAGTTCAATGTTTTATTATATAGAAAAAAATATTTTTTGACAATATTATTACTACATCATTGCTACTATGCTAGTATGGGATTCCCCTCCATTCCTAGATGTTAGACTTCAAAATCTTTTATTATGATATAGATGTTGATGTTATGAGTAAAGATGAATGTATTTTTCTTATGACTTATTCCTTCACTTGGAGGAGAAATAGTAGAACATGATAATATTATGTTCTAGGTATGTTAGATGCTCACTCAATAGTAACAATTTCCTCTTCTATCACCTTCTGTCTTGACATTTACTTTAGATGGAGTTGAATCTTATTACTAAAAAAAGAATACAAGTACATTTACTGAGATTTACTCATGACTGAGATCTCTTGGTCTTTCACCAGTTCTCTTGACCTCAGTTCCCTCAGCTGGGAATAACTACTGGGTACTATTCAGTCAAGCTAGTTCATTTTTCTCCACCCCATATTTCTTTTCCTGTGAATGATGTATGAAATTGTAAGCGGCTGGTACACAAAATGCTTGGAACATTGCCTATGAGATTGCCCTATTTAGTTTTTCTGTCCATTTTCATCTTTCTTTGTGTGTTGTTTCAGTTTTGCTGTCCATTTTCATCTTTCTTTGTGTGTTGTTTCTTCTCTATGATCAGCTCCATCCTTGCTTTTATATAGCCCATGATGCTATGTGGTTCTAATTTCTGAGTGATGCCTGAAGCACTATTATAATATTAATTTAGCTATGTTTAGTTGGAATAAGCATAATTAAGAGCATAAGTATGTTAATAAATTATTTTATTATAGAACATATAGCATTAATTATATTAATGAATTGATAATTATATTAAGAATTTCACCAAGATATGGCTGTATATTTCTATCAATGAAGTAACAAAAAAATGGTAATGGAACAACAGTGATAGGAGCAATACCTATGCTGTCCAAGTAACAGCCCACCTTTGAGGATTCTCTATACGTATCAGTTTTTTCCTTCAGTCAGGATGTATTAATGAACTCTTTGCTGTTATAGGTTTAACTCTAGCAACACAAAATCTTTGTGTAATTTTGTCGCTTAGTTTGAATCCAACACTGATAGACTTAATGTTAAGTAATCTTGACACTGGACTACAAGAATACATACTGACCATTGCACTAGTTCAGCGATATTAGCCTAAATTTGCACTATTGTTGCAACCCTTTGCACTATTATTGTAACCCTTCTTATTAGGCAGGGCATCTAATCAGTTGGATATATCCTTAGGCCTTGAAAGGACTTAAGGATAGTTTCTAATAGTGGATATTAAATTCAGCTAAAGCTTTTCAATATAAGTACAGAAATCCATTTATTTCATGGAAAGTGTGTTACATTTTGTTGAACATGATGGTACTTTTCTTTACAAAAAGCAACCCCCAAAGTAAATGAGTGTCTACTGCAAAATTTTATTTTTATGCATTTTCTGATTACTGTAGTTTCATTTTAATTTAAGAGAAAATTGGTAGATTGTACAATGAATATTCCCACTCTTGTGCATATATTTTTTCTTGGAAGTAAATATTCTAGAACTGGCCTGAGTACATTTGGATTTGCTGAAGCTGATAAATTGTAAAGCATGTAAAAAGGAAGAGTGAAGAGTCTGTAAATGTTAAATACTTTCCTACTAATTACTGTTGTATTTTATTATTTTTAGCCTAATCTATGTTCTCTTAGTCATGGGTTTTAGTCAGCCCAACAAGAATGACTAATGTAACTAGAAAGTAATGAAGCATCTTCAAAGAGAAGAGAAATGTGTTAATCATGAAAATGACAAAGTGTGTGTGTGTGTGTGTGGGGGGGGGGGTTAAGATGAACGAGATGTAACTTTAAAATCCCTACAGATAATACAGTGATTCCTGAGGACAGCTTCCAAGGACAACAGAACCAACTAGGCATGTGACAGACCACAGGCCTTTGATGTAATATTGTAGCCACAGGGGTTTTTTGGAGTTGGGAGGAGGTTGGTTTTTTTACCTCAGATATATTTAGACCCCTACCTTGAAAGTGTATACATGACTTACAGGTACGTCAAATAGAATATAAGCTGTTCAGCACCATGAGGATGTACCACCTGTATAGCCACTTAAAGGCTTAGGGACAAACATTGTAAGCTCCTTGGTAGAGGTACCAGGTAATCTAAACTTTTATAACTGCAAGGTAGTCGCCTTAACACATTATATAAGCCAGGGATCTGTCTCCAGGATTTGTTAGATGATGTTGTAACAAAACCTGTAGTTCTTATGTTTCAAAATTATTAATGATAATCCAAAAGATTATCTCTTTTTATTTCATTTGTCAGTTAAGAAAAAAAACCACACACCCCCCTCAAAAACAAAACCCACACTGAGTAGGGATTTAGCAAGATGCTGCTAGCTCTTAGCCAGAAAATACATTGCATTATTATTATTTTTTTAAAAACAGAAATTCAGGCCTGTGGGATTTATCCATTGGGTTTAGGTGCATAGGATGTTCTAGAAACTGCAAAGAGAGAGGCAAAAGAATGCTGCCTTCTTAGCTCTATTTGGTGCCAAAGCAAAGAGCATGTAGTCTGTCATTGCTAAATGTAGTTTTCCATAGTCCTAAAATGGCTAAACAGTCCCAGGTCTCTTAGCCTTTCCCCAGGAGAGAGGCTCCAGTCCCTTAATCATCTTCGTGGCCCTTTGCTGGGTTTTCTCTAGTAGCTCCATATCTCTAAGGTACTGGGGAGCCCAGAACTGGACACAGCAGTCCACTGGCCTCACCAGTGCTGAGGAGAGAGGAAGGATCCCCTCCTTCCAACTGCTGGCAACAATCCTCCTAATGCAGCCCAGGATACCTTTAGCCTGCTTTGCTGCAAGGGCGCTTTGCTGCAAGGGCACTTTGCTGGCTCATGTTCAACTTGGCGTCCAGCAGGACCCCCAAGTCCTTTTCTGCAAAGATGCTTTCTAGCTGGCCTGCCCCCAGCATGTACTGGTGCCTGGCGTCATTCCTGCCCAGGTGCAGGACTGCACACTTCTCTGTGTTGACCTGCATGATGCTCCTGTCGGGCCATTTCTCCATCTTATCAATGTCCTGCTGGATAGGTCCTGCAGGACCAGCATGACCTTCTGGCATATCAGCTGCCTCTTCCAGTTTTGTGTCCTCGGCAAACTTGCTGAGGGTGCACTCTGCACCATCATCCAGATCATTAATGAAGATGTTGAACCGGATTGGACCCAGTATTGACCTCTATGGTACACTACTGGTTACTGGCCTCCAACTAGACTTTGTCCCACTGATCACCAGCCTCTGGGCCTGGCTTTTCATCCAGTTTTCAATCCATCTCACTGCTCATCCAGCATTATGCCTCATTGAAGAATTTCTAGTGAGCACAGCTATCAGCATTGAAAGAATAACTTGTTCCCTCCTAAGGATTATGTACATATGTACATGGAAACACAATAGAGAGTCACTGTAGTCCACTGTATTTAGCTTATTATACCACAGTTGATTCAGTTTAAAAACTTTAAAACTTAAGGTAAGAACCTCCATGTTCCCTCCATCTTTTACATACTGATACTTAACATTTTAAGCCCTGAAAAGTGATGTGTCACCTGGAGTAGTAAAGAATGCCATTTAAAGGTGGCTGTTCAGGATCCTGTGGAGTGAGGAAGAGGGTACTTTTTCTATAGCAGCCGCAAGTAGCTGGGACAAGGTCAGGTTTGAAAGCTGTCACCCAAAGGCATTGATGAAACACTGTTGATACTTCCTTTTTGCCTACCTGCCCCAGATTTCTGATCAGGAATACTTTCTGAAATGGCATCTAACAGTTTGCTTCTCTAACAGCTCCCTGTACCTTACTGCGAGCAGGACTAACAGAGAGGAGAGTGGTCTCTACTGAATGTCAAGTACTATCTCAAATAGGTAATTCCTTTGGGATCATCCATGTTAATGTGACTCAGTACAACCACACTTAACCATACTGTGATAACTGCATGCAGAAATCAAGCATGGGAATTTTAATGACCTTTTAAAACCTAGTTTAAAAATTAGGTTTTAAGGTAGGTTGTTTGGTTTTTTTTTTAATTATTATTTTGTTTGCAATTACAACCTCAGCTGTATTCTTTGTGCTATTACAGCAACAAGTTCCTAAATATTTTTGTAAAATTTTGAACTCTATAAACTCTTCACAAAGAGATAAAGTGACTTGGCATAGAAATTCTGTATCAGAAGCAGAAACTGAAGTCAATTATTGTCAGTTATAGGCCAATTCCATCATTGCAAAAGCATTTCTACCTTTCATGTCCCGTCAATAATATAAAATTAAAATAGAGTTAACACAGAGACCAGAGTGTTGTCCCCACAAGTTTTTCCTCATAAGGCGTTATCACCTGCAATATTGTGTCATTTGTAAGCTGATATACCGTTGTACATAAGCCAAAGAGATGGCTTCTCTGTGCAGATATATGCCCTGAAGTTTGAGAGGCATTACATTGGCAAAGTGCTTTTGTGTTTTCCTATTGTGATTTTTTTTTTTTTCTCTTAGTCTTGATCATTTTGCAGCATTTGCTTCTTTTCA